>NC_090436.1:934136774-934736774 GCF_031143425.1 Pleurodeles waltl | reverse complement strand
TACTCACCGTTGTCGTCTGCGCCGGCGTTCGTACTCCTGGTAGATGAGCAGGTAGACAATAGCTGGTAGGATGTGTAATTCGGGCTCCATGCTGTCCTCCTTCCTCGTGGAGTGTGTATAGGTGAGCGTTTTCCCGTTCGTAGTCTGTTTCCGCCGTGTTTTTATCGGCGGGGCTCCCGCCCCGGAAAAGGTGGCGGATTGGTGAGTTGTGATAGGGTGGGCGGTACATTGTCTGCCGCCTGCCTGTTGGCGGTGACCGCCGCGCTGTTTGTCGGTCCCGCCGTGGCGGTCGGAGTGTTAATGTGGCGGCCTGTGTTGGCGGTTCCCGCCAGAGTTAGAATACCATTTTTTTGACCGCCGGCCTGTTTGCGGGTTGGCCGCCGCTTTATCACCAACCACCAGGGTCAGAATGACCCCCCATATGTCCTACCTTAATCAGACACTGCACCCTGCCCTTGGGGCTACCTGGGGCCTACCTTAGGGGTGCCTTACATGTAAGAAAAGGGAAGGTTTAGGCCTGGCAAGTGGG
Source organism: Pleurodeles waltl (assembly GCF_031143425.1). NCBI lineage: Eukaryota > Metazoa > Chordata > Amphibia > Caudata > Salamandridae > Pleurodeles > Pleurodeles waltl. The sequence continues at coordinate 934,736,245 of NC_090436.1, read as the reverse complement.
TACACTTGCCAAGTCGAAGTTACAGTCAAAACTGCACACACAGACACTGCAGTGGCAGGTCTGAGACTTGATTACACAGCTACTTATGTGGGTGGCACAACCAGTGCTGCAGGCCCACTAGTAGCATTTGATTTACAGGCCCTGGGCACCTCTAGTGCACTTTACTAAGGACTTACCGGTAAATAAAATATGCCAATCATGGATAAATCAATCAACAGTACAATTTCATTAGGGAGCAGTTGCACTTTAGCACTGATTAGCAGTGGTAAAGTGCGCAGAGACAATAAACCAGCAAAAACAGATCTGAAAAAATAGGAGGAAGAAGGCAAAAAGTTTGGGGATAACCGTGCAAAAAGGGCCATTTCCAACAATGTGTATATATTATTTATATTGGACATGTAAATATGGTACTTCACCTGTCATCGGTGGGGTCCTGTTATTTCATTGTTAGCAAGTGTGGTACATCTGACAAAAGGCAAATGTGGAACTGTATCCTGCAACACTCACAGGTGGCCATCACTGACAAGGTTAGCTTTTCCTGTTCCACGCAAGTTGTACTAGTACTCCCATCTGGGTAAATTACCATTGATTGGGTTCAGAGCCATACATGCTGTATGTTTACATCAAAAAATATCGGTTCAAAATCATTTAGTATACACAGAAAATTTGGTTGTAGCCGACTACACCATCATTTAGCTTTCTCTTCTTCAGATCTTAGTGTGTGGCTTAGTGTCTGACAGTCACGCACTCATGTACTGATATTCTGTACAAACTGACATGGATTGACACAATGCTATCTTTTAGCTGAGTAGACGGATCACAGTAAACATAGAAATGCTAAATGTATACAAGGTGCTTTATTTACAGGTGCAATTGTAAATGTGATTTCTATAAAATATCTATTTCACAGACCCCATGAGTGAACAATAGCCATATGCAGCACAATCGGAGTCCAGGGTTCAGGGACATGTCATGATACATGGTTAGGAGTAGTATGTATTAGTGAGGAGTGCACAAAATTGCCAATTGGTATGGAAGAGACAATGACACCACATAGCAGACAATTCAACACTGGTTAGGTGAAGAGAACACATGCCCACCTGTCACAATACTGGTATGATCTTAGGCCCAGAACTAAGGTGAAACTGTCCATGTGGCACAGACTGGTGCTACCGGGTGCTTTTCCTTGTGAATGTTATTCCTCCCTCATCTTCATCCTCTGATGTGTGTGGTGCCTCCTATGCCATGGCTGATGCTGTTGAAGCCACATACACTTCAGGGTATAGAGATGTGGAATCAAACGTCGCAGCAGCTGCCATTTGTGACATCACTGCAGCAAGGAGGAACTGCTGATTTTTCAAACCGCAGGAACATCACAGTGATAGGCAGCCATGTTTTTCCTGAGGGAGGCCACTTCCCACTGTATGGACTCCAGGGTATTCTGCATGCTGCTGGCATTTTTGGAGGGCATTTGTTGTAGCTACTGCTTCATGACAGCAGCTATGTCCGCCAGAGACTGCTGAAGTCCATGTAGCGGGAGTGGGTGTCTCTGATGGCAGGTGAGTTGTCCTTATTTGGACTGAGGCACGTCTGCACTCCCTCTAGGCTGCCTACCATGGTATCCATCCCCACCTGTACCTGCTTTGCCAGCTCCCACTGGACTCCTACCACTGTCCTCTGAAAGCTGATCTCTGGGTCCTCAGAGTCCAGGGTTGTGTGAGTACGGGATGGTGGTATATTTTGGTGGCTGGTTGGTCATGCAGAGACCCTGCTACGCTATATATTCCTCCATAAGACTGGAGATGGTGTATGGAGTGATCCTAGGACACCCTGGAGAGTCTGTTCATTGAGGGTTGGCAGGTAGGCATCCATGTCATCAGGAAAATCTAGGACAGGCAGGTTGGCAGGAGGTAAACCATCATCCTCTGCAATGAGATAGTGTATAATCAATATTCAATTGCATTGATTGTTGACATGGGACATCATGTATCTGCTACTGGAGGCTCAGTGACATGTCACTGGCCCAAGGGTGTGTTGTACTTATGTGTAGCATTGTGCATCACACTTAGGTCAAGCTCACTAGTAACAGGAAACGATGGAGTGCAACGCTGTGCTAAAAGTGGCAGCGCTACACTGCATCATTTTCACAATGTAGGGATGCGCCATATTCATTTGTATACAGCGCACCTCTGTGTTTTCCCCTGCACTGGCACTAAATAGAGCTGTCTGGCGCCAACGCAGGCATCCTTGCACCATTGTGCATGGATGTCACAGTTGAAAGGTTTGATTATTTATATGTGGGAAGGTGTCTGTTCCTGCATAGAGACAATCACTCATGGCGATTTGGCTCTTCTGTATTTGCTGCAGAATGCAGCACACACAGTAGTGCCAAAGTGTATTTTTTAATGCTATTTTATGTGCAGGAATGGCCACCTTCCTACACATTGACAATCATGTCTGACATTTTGCTCTTTCTATGAAGAAAAAATGAGGGGGTGGCATTAGATTTTGGTGCTGCCTCAGGTTTACTAGTACTCATAAGTCTGAGGCTGCGCCAATATTCAATGGGTGTTGCTGTAGCATGCCCACAGCAACACCCAGTGCACGCCCCTTCCACGCAAAGTACTGGGTGTTAAGGGGCCGTAAAAAGTGGTTTAGTACCACCTTGTAAACATAGCACGGAACATTGCGTCACCAGAGCATCACAAAAAGTGATGTTCCGGTGTCACGTGGGGCTCATAACTATCACCTTTAGGTGCCCCAAGTGCCACCTGAGTGTAACTTTTGGTGAGGCTCAGTTGGCACAATGCCCTGCCTCGTATGTACTAGGTGGCATGAAGCCACTTTTTGTGCCTTGATGCCACCTTGTATGTATATGGCCCCCAGCACTTTGCGTGGAAGGTGTGTGCAATGGATGTGAAGTGGGCCTACCACAGCAATGCCCATTGCGTTTTGACACTGCCTCAGAATTTAGACTATTTTTATTCTGGATGTGGGCCAATATCTGACACCAGCCCAGGGTGGGTTTAGCATGGCAAAATCTAGGACTAATGCTTACTTTTGTATTGCATTTTTTTATTTTACTATGTGTGTTGCATTCTGCTGCACACAGAGTAAGAGCAAATCACACTTTCAGGTTGTTGTTGTGCAGGACGGTGTTCCTTTCTGCACATAAACATTCTCCCACTTAACGCAGCCATCCTTGCACTATGGTGCAAGGGTGGCTGCATTGGCGCACAACATCTGATTTCCACTTGCGCAGGGAGGTACACAGGGGTGCGGTGTATTCTCATGTATATGGCCCGTCCCTGAATTTGACGATACATGATACTGCCTAATTTTGCACAGCAGCCGGCACCATAATTTTCTGTTTGATCTAGCCCTCTAACTTAACAAATGATGAGATTGCAGCCACTTATTCAGCTGCACACATGATGTTCACATACATGCACAATGTGTTCTATGCATTTTATTTTGTGTCCATTCCCATATGGTTGTGTGTGAGTTGTTGTGTGTTCAATTTGTATGGGTTGTGTTCAACAGGTTGCAACCTTTAGGGCAGATTTTTTCTCATTTGGCATGGCTCAGGGCAGCTGCAAATGTGTTACAGTACACTGAAGCAGTTTAGATATGCAGTGATGTGCCATATTTACTTGAATACAGTACAACCCTGCAATTCCCCCTGCGCCTGCACAGATTAGTGCATCCTGTACCAACACAGGCATTGTTGCAGCATGATGATGGGGTGGCTGCCTTGAAGTGATGATTTGTTCATGTGCAGGGAGGTGTCCCTTCCTGCACATGTACAAGCTAATTTTGCTGAGATGGCATTTCAATGTGTGCTGCAGAATGCAGCACACATGAGTAACGGGAATGCGACATTCAGGAAGAGAAGCATTTTGCCCAGACACACCACCCTGACACCACCCCTGGGGTGGCATTGACTTCCGTCCTAGTCTCTGATGTCTATGTTGTGTTGATGCAAGGGCTCTGACTATATGCAATGGGTGCTGTAATGGCACAGTCACACTATTTGCACATGCCTACCAAGCAATGTGGTGCTTATTTATATAGTGGGGTATAGCCCTAGTGAATGGCCTATGTTGACTTTTTGCATATGTTGGTGTGCATTGCACAACCAACGCGTCAGTACATGTGTGGCTTGGGTGTGGATGATGTGTCTTGATTCAGGGCCAATGTGTCCCCATGTAACCCTTTAGCATGTATTGAGTGTGTCCTATGCGCCTCCCGCTTTTGCCATTAGTGAAGGTCCAGAAATCCCCCCTGCAACTTACCCTGCATTTGTGGTGGTTCCTGGTAGTTTGCACTGTCCTGTCCTGCAATTCCAGTGACCAGCTCCTCCGGGATGACCGCTGCAACCATCTCCTCAGGCTCATCCAGGTCCTACTGTGGTACAGGACTTCCACCTCCAGGCTGCAGAGCTGCCTCATGGCTGGAATGTTTTTCCTTAGTCCTGCTCTTGCAATCATCCCAGTGCTTCTTGACCTCAGTGACAGTCCTCCTCACCTCAGTGACAGTGTGTATTTTGTCCACTATTTGCTGCCATATTGCTCCTCTCCTTCCATTTAGAAACTTGGAAGTGATAAAGAGCTGATGATGGTACTCGGTCACCTCTCTGACCAGGATAGCATGTTCCTCCTTGCTAAAGCAAAACTTGCACTTTCTCTTCTCCTTCTCCTGGAACATTTCTGGACACTCCTGGCTGGTACTTGGGTGTTTGGGGTCTACCTGGGGTCTCTCCTGGCCTGATGATTCTATCTTCTCTTATAATTGCACTCTTTCCTGCATTTGTGTTTTATTTTGATGCGTATGCAGTGTAAAAATGGCGCTAGCCCTTTTGGGACATGTTTACGTGACGCAAAACGGTGCAGCAACACTTTGGCAGCATTAACGCCATTTTTCCTTATGGCACTGCGCAGCTGTTAGCACCTTTTTTAACGCTATCCATTCCTTAATGCTATCCTATGTCATTTAATAAGTTTGGCGCAAGTATGGCGCTAAGGAATGTCTCTAGCTTGCATTAATAAAAATGACGCACCACTGCGCTAGCACAGTTGTGCATCATTTTTCATAAATATGCCCCAAACAATCAAACTCCTCAACACAGACATCCTTGCTCGATGGTGCAAGGATACCTGCATTGGTGCTGGGCACCTCAATTTAGTGCCAGCGCAGGGGACAACACAGGGGTGCAGTGTGCGTTGTATTCCATCAAATTCATCACATCCCTGTGTTGTGAAAATGATGGAGCACAGTGCTGCCAATTTTGGCGCAGTGTCGCGCTCCCTCATTTTCTTTTACATATAGGTCCAAACGTTTCACAGTCACGTAAATAGAGAAAGGCGCCCGTCAGCCTGTCTGTTTTTTTCTGTGCTTAGCACCCTTAAGTACCATAGTCACATGCTTCTGATTCGGTTTAAGTGAAATGACGTCCAGTCTGACTGCACTCTCTCATTTCCAGTAGGCGCGTCCATTCTCCCAAAAATAAAAAATCCTTCCTATTTTTTTTTATGTTGCTTCTTTCTCAACCACTCAGTTAATTCTTGGGAGAATGTTAGGCCCGAGCCAGTCTGCTCTTCTTTAGCTTTTTATACTGGAGAAGACATTACGGCAAGAGCTGCTGACTTTGAAACTGGGGAACCCAGTTAGCGTCGAACCATTTAATCTCCCGTGCCTATTAAAAACACACAAAAAATACGACGCATTGTAATTTAACGCTCCTCTTGTAAAGCAGTGCTCCGTTTCTTTCGGGTCGATTTACTGTAATAACACAGCGAAAAGAAAATGCCTATTGGGCTGACAGCCGCTCGTTGGGGCGGTGAAAATTACCCCGTGACTGGTAGTCACAGGTCACCAAGGGTTGCTTTAATACCTGCAAGAATGTCAAATTCCACAACAATCCATCTCGTGACCTGTTAACTTCGAGGCATCTGACTCCCTGGTGATGAGCATTTGCAAATAATTATCATTTGTTAATTGTAACTTCACAAGGAAACGTACTGAAAGAGCCAGCATGTGATCGCTATCTGAAATATCTCAAAACTTTAATAAAGAACTAGTTCTAAAAAAACAGATTCGAACTGGTTTGTGTTGAGCCTTTTAAAAGTTCTTTGATTATAGGGTTCATTGCACATAGCTGTTCTTGCTGAAGCCCAGCACTCCCACGAGACATCTGACAGAGATGGGAAAATGAACGTTATTGGCTAAGTTATCCATGGATGCCTGCAACCAGATTGCATAAATGCAATGCTTAATTTCTGTCTGTGGTTGCAGGTGGGGCTCAAGGTTGCTTGTTTTTGGGAACCGAACTTTTGCTTTCTTTACACTCTCAGAGCATGAGAGAGGGAACAACAAAAGGAGGAAATCGAAAACAGGAAAGCAGTGTCAACGTGGAACACAGGGACGAAAAAGAACTACCAGGAATGAGATAAAAGACATTAAATATTTGTTGTTGATAAAAGGCATGAGGTGGAGTCAAAACTGTGCAGCCTTAGTATTTGGCACCCAAACTTTGATAACAACAGCCAGGGGCTTCTGAGCTAAATTTTGGGCCCTGAAACATATTATTTTACAAAATAAGAACAGTGGTGGACGAGTCACTCAAAGCTCGAGCCAGGCTCCAACCTGAAGACCAGGCCTGGTTCAGCTGGAGGTCCCAGTGGAACCTCAAGCCCATAACACGCTGTGCTTTCATGTGGCTCCTGCCTGACACCCTCCATCTATTCTGGATTTGGCATTATGGCAAAAACTGGCAACTTTTGGAATCAGGTTGGAGTATTGGGCCGATATTTATACTTTTTTTGGGCAGCATTTGCATCATATTTTTTTTAAGCAAATTTGGTGCAAACCTAACTCCATAATTATATTTTGATGTTAGACACGTCTAACGTCAAAATATAGGAGTTTGCCCCATTTTTTAGATGAGTGAACCTACCTTGCGTCAATGAGATGCAAGGTAGGCGTTCCCATCCAAAAAATGGTGCTTTCCCCATAGCCCCATATTTAACCACGTGCTAAAATGACACACGGGTGGGAGGAGGGTCTAAATAATGGCGCTAAGCTTGCTTAGTGCCATTATTTAAAGCCTGGGTCAGACTAGGAATTAGGGGACATGTGGACCCATTTCCATGGTTAAACACCATGGAATGGGTCCACAGGTGCCCTCCGCAAGCCCCAGGAACACCCCCACCCCCATCAGAGGGACACCAAAGGATGGGGGACCCCAACCCAGGTAAGTCCAGGTAAGTTATTTTTCTATATTTTTTTTCCGTTGGGGCCCTAACTTTGGGCCCCCTGCATGGCACAGGGTGCAAGGACCATGCCCCGGGGACACTTGTCCCCTGTGCTGGCCATTGGGGTGGTGGACGTGATTCACGCCATTCCTAAGACAGGAGTCATTTTTTTGGTGGCTGTGTGCCAGGACATTTTTTTGCCTCTAACCAGGCTACCGTCTTCTTCTGATGCACAACCCACTCCTTCCCTACCGCCACCCCAACCGCTGCTAGCATCTTTTTTGAAGACGCTAGCCCAAGTTTAGAGTTGGCTTGCACCATTCAATAAATACAGTGCACAGCTGTTGTTGTGAAATTATGCAAGCCGGCGATAAACTTTTTGCTGCAAAACTGTGTTAGCACAGTTTTGCAGCAAAAAGTATAAATATGGGCCTTGGTGTCAGCTCAATATCCTGTGATTCTGTACAAACTACTTAATCTCCCAGGGCCTATGAACAATGAATGTGACCTTGATCAATGTGACTGGTGCTCATGTAAAACGATCCAAAACCTTTGGGTCGAGTTCACACTATGTAAAAACTGCAGAAAAATGCAGAAAAAGATTAAAACAAAGCCTTAACATAAGGAAAAGCAAATAGATACTCATTAACTAGCTGATTTGTACAAAGTGACACAAAAAAACTATATATTGAGGCTTCTTCGCTGAAATTATGTGATCTTATGCAAATAGGTAATTTCACCAAAAGTCCTTTTTCCTCATTTTCACTTATGAAAATGTTTTCCAATATGTGAATTCAGAATATCAGTTGTACAAATACCTAATGTGTTTCATTTAATAGTCTACATTGTTCTATAATAATCTGGGACACGTACAGGGTTTACATGACAACTGTCTTACCTTTTAGCTCTGGGAGGCAAATGCAGAAAGAAAAGATGACGGATGGAATGCAGAAAAAAATCAAACATTTACCCCCAGTCACAGATCTGGGTTTGATCCATCTGTTTGTTTTCTCCCCATGCCATTCCAATTTGGACCCAGCCATATGCAAATCAGTCCTATCCCTGCGCCACATGGGAACAGTCCAGTCCAAATTGCCAGACCAGGTACTCCCTGGACAAGCATCCAAGGACCGGTTGTGGGGTATCACTCCTCATCAGCCAGGCTAGCTTGAGTCTGGTGGCATAATGAGCAGGGGACCCACATCTGGCATTCCCTTCCCACTTATGGTGGCAAATGCAAAAAGAACAGCCGATGGACAGAATGCATAACTAATCACCCCCAGTCACAGATCTGGGTTTAATCCATCTGTGTTTTTTGCTTGCATGCCATTCCAGTTTAGACCCAATTATATGCAAATCCGTCTTGACCCTGCTCCCAATGGGAACAGTCCAGCCCGAACTGCTAGACCAGGTCCTCCCTGGACCAGAAACAAGCATCCTGGACCTGTTGTGGGATATCACCACTCATCAGCCAGGCTAGCTTGAATCTGGTGGCATAGCGAACATAGGACCAGCGTCTGGGCATACCCTTCCCACTTAATGTGACAAATGCAAAAATAACAGAAGATGGACCGAATGCAGAACAAATCAAACATTCACCGAGGCACATATCTGGTTTTAATCCATCTGTTTTTTTGCTCTTCATGCCATTCCAGTTTGGACCCCGCCATTTGCAAATCAGTCTTGACATGCTCTCAGTTGGAACAGTCCATCCCGAACTGCCAAGCCAGACCGTCCTCAGACCAGAAACAAGCATCCTGGGACCAGTTTCAGTGTATCACCCTTCATCACCCAGGCTAGATTGAATCTAGTGGCACAATGAGCATGTGACCCATATCTGTATTACCATTCCCACTTAGGGTGACACAAGCATAAAGAACAGATGATGGATGGAATGCAAAACAAATCAAACATTCAAACCCAGTCACAGATCTGGGTTTAATCCATCATTTTTCTGCCACCCCAGTTTGGACCCAACCGTATGCAAATCACTCTTGACCCTGCTCCCCATGGGAACAGTTCAGCCTGAACTACCAGGCCAGGTCCACCTCAGACCAGAAACAAGCACCCTGGGACCAGTTTTGGCATATCACTACTCTTCAGCCAGGCTAGCTTGAATCTGGTTGCATAGGGAGCACGGGACCCACGACTGGGCATATCCTTCCCATTTGTGGCTACAAATGCAAAAAGAACATATGTCCTCTGCAGAGCGTACAAAGCAATAATGACATGTCCCACTTGTGATTATGAGTATAAGTGAAAGTGTGTAAAGGAGGTGCAAAGCAGTTGAAATGTTGTCAGCATGAAACTGAAAGAAATGAAGTACATACAGGTAAGTGTGTGTGAGGGGTTGAAGTTAAGGAAATGCTAGAAAGTATGCACAGAAAGAGAGTGAAAAGAGAGTGTGGTAGAGAAAGGAGATGAGGAGTGAAATAAACAGATGGAAGATTTCAGAAAGATGTGAGAGAAAAAACAAAATGTGAGTGTTTTACCATCCTGCATTGGAAAGCGGTGAGAAGGGGAAAAAGGGGTAATTGTGAAACCCTGAAGATTACAGAACTCAATAATGCTTTGAGAACTATAATAATTTAAATTGTATTTTGTCACAATAATATCACAGTTGCTCAATTGTCTGATTTCGATAACAAGTATTGGCAAAGGCAATAGGTTTGGCTTGTTTAAGGCTCATATCTGGGTCTGGATGCAATAACAGACAACAAACAGAGAGACACTCAAATACTAGTCAGATGGCACACTGTGTGAAGTACAGGAATTTAGTTTGCATGTGAAAACCCATGACCATAGGTACAAAGGCTTAAAAGGATTCATAGTTATACATCTCTGGCCATGCCTCCTTTAAAGACCCACCTCACCTTTTTGAACCCCTCAAAGCCTTGTTTTGGGGGTTTCTGAATGTTTTTTCATTTTGTTTCAATATATCCTATAATGCCCTTGTGTCTCATTTATTCCTTCTGAGGATTATTATTTCAGACTGAGGTTCATCAAATTGAAATTGCATTAATTTCACTGTAACCATTTTGCAGGTTCTCCTAAAAAACATTCCACTGATTCAATTTAGTAGGTGTCAATCATAATTTCAAAGACTCAGGGACTAAGAAAAGATGGAAATATATAGTAAGTAAGCTTGTTGCAGTATCCCAGTATACCCTGTACCCGTGTACTAGCAAATAGGTGAACTCTTTGGGGAAAACAAAAAAGATGTGCATTTTTCTTACAGTTCTGAGTAAGCTGTCAGAAAATATTAACTTATACGAAGCAGTGGGTGGCACATATTGAACAGCTCGATCCTTAGTTATTCTACAAATCCTGAGGATCCAGGTGTGGTATCGCATAAGGGGCAATTAGATTGCACAGCATAAAGCAAAAATGGGCAATCCTTGGGCAAACTGAAACACTGCACATTTTTTAAAAGTTGCTGTCTTCAACCAATGTGCTAACTCACTTACAAAGTGGCACATTGAATGCATTGTGCCACTTTGTCAACATTGTGCACAACATTATGCTCGCACCAGTCATAATGTATACAAAGGGACATTCCCCGTTGCTGGGGGGGCAAAAAAAGGCACAAGGAATTCTAGGAGATTTCCTTGTGCCATTTTTTCAGCACTTTTAATGCCTGCTCAGAGCAGGAGACTGCCACGATGTAGGCAGCGAAGGAGGAGTGAGCGAATGTTATGGCAGTGCATCTCCCTCATCAACCTCAGGAAGTATGAGGCGGTAAAATTCTATAGGCTCAGCAGGGAGTCCATTATAGATTTGCTTCAGACAATTAGCTAAGTCTGCTTCCACCAACTGCCAGGCCTAACAACATTGCTTTTCAGTTGAAACTGATGGCTGTGTTCCACATACTGGCCTCTGGGTCATTCTAGGTCACAACAGCAAGAGTGTCAGAAATATCCCAGGCATCTTTTTCTGCCTTCTTGCCCACTGTCCTGGATGCCATCATTAATCTCACACTACAGTTTCTCCTCTTCCCCAAGACACAACAACAGATGGAGAATAAGCAAGGCTTCTATGCCATTTTAAAGTCTCCACATGTCTTGTGTGCTATAGACTGCACAAATGTGCAATTTGTTCCCCCAGGAGAAACAGCACACCTGTTCCAAAATAGAAAACATACATACTCTATCAATATCCAGGCCATCAAGGATCATCTGGGGAGGTTCTCCAATGTGCTTGCAAAATACCCGAGAAGTGCCCATGATGCATGCATCTTCAGGCACGGCATCATGAACTATTTTTTCCAGAAAGGGCAATATGGGAATGGCCTTCTTGTTGATAAGCAAATTTGAAATATACAAAACTTCAACTAAAAGGTTGAAATGTATGATGAAATATCCATCTCTGTGTCTGTTGCCGGAGCTAGATGCATCCGTATGAGGGGTATGCCACAAACTTGCACCATCCATCATTGTACATGTGCAATGCAAATCCCTAAGTCTGATATGTCAAGACACTCAAAGCAACTTTGTGTGGTTTTGAATATCATGCAAAATGCTATGTTGTATCACTGTGTGCAAGGGGGATGTTCCATGTTTGTTATGTGGGTGTTTCCATTAAACTTTGATGGTTGATAGCGTATGCATACAACACAAGGGAAACCTGGGAATGCATTAGAAATAGTGCCCTCCAGCTGATAAGTAAGGATAAATAACTGTAGTCCCTAAGGTCACTACCGCTTCCTGTGTGTACTGCATTCTGTGGCACACATACATAGTTGACTATGCCCCTAAGGGTTATTTTTGTGCTTTTCTGCACAAAGACAGCCCTGCATTCAACCCAGCACACTTGCACCATGGTGCATGAAGGCCTATGTTTGTGCGAGGCAGCCCATTGTGTGCCAGTGCAGGGTGAAAGGACAGGAATGCACTGTTTGTCCAAAATACTGTGCACTACTGCACTTTCCAAGTGACTCAGTGAAGAGTAGAAAGGTGACTTGCAGTGCTTCTGTGTGCCACTTTCCAAACTATCTGGTTTCTAGTGTCATGTGCACATAGTGAAAACAATGTACAGAAACATGTATTAATGATTTCACATACTGGCATTCCTTCACAAATCTGTCCATGTCTGCAGCTTCCTATGAAGCACCAACTGGCTACAAATGTGATCAATAATCTGCTACTTTACACATGTATTGAGTGCATGTAACAGAGAGTGAACAAAAACATCTTGAAATACCGATCACAGTAAGATACTAGATAAACATGATCTAGAATTGTTTAAAGTGTCAAGGCACACTCGTATTTGTTATTACACGGAGAACTGGAACAGGTGTGTGTAGGAGACTGGCCCTCTATGTAGTGTGCCAAAACCAGGCACACTGTGCAGGAGGTCCAGGCAACCACACATTGGTTAACAGAGGTAAAAACTAGATTACCTAATGCTCTAATTTTTTTGGTAGCTTGGTAGAGCAATTAGGCCAATCTTGGAGAAGTGCAAAGCATTTGTTGTACTGACAGTATCAATCATGAAACTCACACATTGGAAGAAATAACTCAAGACCAATTTATAAAAAAAATACTTCATATTTTTATATAATTTTTAAGACCAAAATTATCAAAATTGGTTAAGTACTTTTGGAGATAATAATTTTTGAAGTTTAAAAAACATAGGCCCTCATTATGACATTGGCGGTAAATCCCACTTACAGCCACACTGACAGCCGCCAACTTACCGCTGCGTTGGCGGATTTTCGTCTATCATATTATGACACACACACATCAGTCCAACAGAATACAGCCACATACACAAATCTGCCAGACCAAAGGGGAGTGATAAAGTGGTGGTACCAAAACCCATACCATTACGCCAACAAAATAACACCTACCACATTATGGCTCACAAATCACCACGAAGACATTCAACGGCGGTAAATCATTGGTGTTACATACCGCCGCACTCAGAATGGACACCCACAAACAAAACTATACTGCATTGGCCAATATGGAAAACACACACCTGACACCCATACACATATCACACACCCACACCACTATAAAACACACACACATTACCCACAATCCTTTACAAACAACAATTACTGCCAGGAGATTGACACAAACAGCACAGAGACAACTAGACACACACACACCACTTACACCCATACACCCTTCATGCACTCCACATTACACACCCCTCCACATTACCCAACACACCCTCACCAACACACATCACACAACACCCATGCAACTCAAAGGCACCCCTGTTTCACTGAGGAGGAGTTAAGGATCATGGTGGAGGAAATTGTCAGGGTTGAGCCACAGCTCTTTGGAGCACAGCTACAGCAAATATCCTTTGCAAGGAAGATGGAGCTATGGCGGGGAATGGTGGGCAGGGTCAATGCCATGGGACAGCACCCAAGAACAAGGGAAGACATCTGGAAGAGGTTGAATAACCAACAGGGAAAGGTACATCCATAGCAGCAAGACACCAGCTCACCATACAGAGGACTGACGGTGGACCCTCACCTCCTCCCCCACAGCTCACAGCATGGGATGAGCAGGTACTGGCAATACTGCATCCTGAGGGAGTCGCTGGAGTTGCCGGAGGACTGGACACTGGTAAGTCAATATTTACTACCTATCACCCCCTCAATACCTGCATGCCATCTCACACCCACACCCTCACTCCCATCACTCCACTCCATCCATCCCACACACATACACACACTGCACGATCACATCTCACTAATCCCAATGCCAAGCCCTGCATGCCATACCAATGCATTGATACCACTTCCAGCCCTGCATGGACACCCATCACTATAGCATGCACAGCATAGGGAAACTAACATAACCACAATACATCACAATACACAACCAAAATCTGGCAGGGTAACACCAACCATAGAGGGGAAGCTAGGGAAGTACAAATGCCATACACATGAAGCATAATACATAATTTACATCCCCACAGGTACCCCAGCCGATGTCAGTGGAGAGGAGGTGCCACCACTATCCAGTCCCCCAACAGAAGAGGCCCACAATGATGACAATAACTCTGCCCATCATGGACCACTGGACAGTCGGTCACCCAAGCCCACTCACAGACCACCACAGAGCCTCCCCCTCAGGAACCAACACCACAGCACGCACCCTGCATACCCACAGCTCTGTCCCCAGGACAAGTCAATCAGCAGTGTGCCCACCTGTACAGGGACCCCTAGCCACACCTCACCCAGAAACCAATCAGGGCCCTGGGGTCAGTGGCAGTGAGCACACCTTTCAGGAGACAGAGGCACAGGCCAACAGGGAAACTGGGAGGACTGCTGTGCGCCAGGGGGAGGACAGGACCAGGGAACTAACTCTGCAGGAGGCACTCACCGTGACCCTGGGAGCCTACCAACATTCCCAGGACACGATGGGCCAGATCCTTGACAATGTGCAGGAGAACAGGCGGCTGCAGGAGAGACAGTATCAGGGGATCAGGGAGGACTTGCAGCCATTACCACTAGCCAGACCATCAACCAGCCCTCCACTTCTGCTGCTGCTAGAGGCCAGGAGGCCCTGTCACAGAACCCACAGGTGTCAGGGAGACGAGATCTTCGGGGCCTGCGCACGTTCCCAACATGTCCACCACTAGACAGATCCAAAGCTCCGATAAATATATCACAGAGCCTGAGAGAGTCCAAGTGGGGGAAAAGGGTATTAGGTAGGGAACAGCTGGGAAGGAGACTTGTAGGAAGCAAGAGGTTAAACAACACAATGTCAAGATATAATCACATTGACTTTCAATAGACTATGGTTCTAAGAGTTCTTATACTGTAATCCTGAATATCCTAAGAAATTACTATAACTAGACCTCAAGAAATTTAGGTATCTGGAAAAAGCAAGAATGGGTTAATACAATGTTTCAAATGAGCTTTTCATGAAATAGCCCATACTGTCTAGAATACAAGAACCTTCTTCAATAATGTTTCAGAATAAACATTGCATTTTTTACATGAGGACAAAGGCCATCTGAACATTCCCTGGAAACAACAGGAACTGTGCTAGGAACTTATTATGCACAAAGAATGTCGCACTTTGAATTAGCGTTTTCAAAGAAATCCAAAAGCTCACGCTGAATGTGTGTACCTCAACAAACAAGGCACACCAAAGTTTTCAATGTCATGAAATGATCGCACACACTGCCGATCTAAAAACCAAGCGTTTTATGCCAGGGTTGAATCGTGCACACTGTTGCCAATTCAAACAAGAATATGCAAATGTCATGAAATGATTGTGCACACTGTTGCCGGTCTGAATGCCAAGGTTTACATGATAGAAATGAATCGCGCACTCTTCCGATTCAAACAAGAACATGCAATGCCATAAAATCACACTCACGCACACAGAGAGAATTTCACAACTAGGCCCAAAATTCGAATGTCTTTGAGAAGAGGGGTCGGGGGCCCAGCCCGACCTCTGCCTTACCGCCCTGCTCAAGGATCACCAATATAATGAGGGCAGGCCTGGAATATCAATGTAGGCCTCTGGGACAGGAGCTCAGGAAGTTGCTGCTGCTCTGCACCGGGACCTCTGAATAGTGAGCAAGTGGAGCTGGGCTGGCTCCCTTATATAGAGTCAAGCCCAGCCCACAAACCACACCCAGTCATGCTCCAGGGAAAGCTTCTAGAAGGTCCTAGAAAGGGACCACACCCTAACACACTCAGTAAGCCTGCAGCAAAACCTTGCAAATGAACAGTTATTGCAAACATCATTAATAGTGTTTTTCAAGGTTAAACTCTGTAATGCAAAAGGTTAACATACTGCATATAAACACAATGCATGAATTATGCTCTTGCATGAAGACTGGGTTTTTGCATTTTTGTCGCCCGTAGAGCGCGCACTGTCCTGATGTTGACAACAGGCCACCAGCACCCCTCACCCTACAGAAGGTGAACCACCCCACAAACGTTCCCTGCAACCCAGACAGAAGCTCGAGACACTTGCCAAGACCACCACCAGGGAATTAGACTCTCCTGATTGTTCCCCTTGTGTCCCACTCTGTCACCTTGTCCACCTTGAACTGCCATTGCTACCATTCCTATGTCCCCCTTGGACACTGCACCTGTGCTACAAGCAGACTGGAACAATACTCTGGACTTTCCTCCATCATCACCCCATTCCATTGCACCTTCCCATCAATTTCTTAACACTACAATAAACACACTTGGATAAAACTCAACTACTAGTATTTCATGTATTGCAAATCTGTATTGAATGAAACAGCTACATCCATTGCAAATCATCTGTACATAGTGAAAGCATAGAATGAATGACCTGTTGCGATCACATCAGGACATTGTTGTCAAATCACCAAGATCTGTAAAATGACAATCCATAGGTAACAGTAAGTAGAGGAAACAAGTGGGTAATGCGAGCATGCCAATGCCACAAAGAATACAATAGTCATAGAAATGTGAAGTTGCACTGTCTCACCTGTGTGTCATTGGAAGTGACGGATCACTAATGTTCTGTTGTCCACATCCTCATCCTCTGCCTCCTCATCCTCACTGTCCTCAGGGTCCACTGCTGCAATAGGGGCATCTCCAGTCTCCTCCTCCTGCAGAAAAAGGTACATGGCGTCTGAGGGCCAGGTTGTGCAACATGCAGCATGCCACTACTATCTGGCAGACCTTCTCGGTGAGTAGCACAGGGATCCACCTGTCAGATAGAAGCACCTGAACCTGGCCTTCAGGAGGCCGAAGGTTCTCTCAATTATCCTTCTGGTTCGCCCATGTGCCTCATTATAACGTTGTTCTGCCCTTGTACTGGCATTCCTCACAGGGTTCAGCAGCCACAATAGGTTTGGTAACCAGAGTCACCTGCAAATATTGACGGACAACATTTAGCGACGCACTATCCTATTTGGCAAATAGCATAGGCATACACCAACATACACTGGGTGGGGGCCAAGGCTCACCTATCAGCCACCCCACTGAGCCTCTGTAGTTGGGCCATCACAATTGGGATGTTGCTATTCCTCAGGACAAAGGCATCATGTCCCAACCCAGGATACCTAGCATTGACATGGGAGATGTACTGGTCCGCCAGGCACACCATCTGTACATTCATGGAGTGGAAACTCTTATGATTCCTGTACACCTGTTCATTTTGCTGGGGTGAGGGGCAAAAGCAATATGTGTACTGGCCAAATCGTCCACCTGGGGGAAAGCAATGTAGCTGCACATGTGATTTATCAGGGAAGACAAGACCCTTGCCAGCACTATTGAGAACATTGACTGTGACATTCCTGCTGCCAAGCCCACTGTCACTTGGAAAGAACCAGTTGCCAGGAAATGGAGCACTGATAGCACTTGCACAAGAGGGGATCCCAGTGGGATGACAGATAGCTGAGATCAGGTCAGGCTCCAATTGGGCACACAGCTCTGTGATTGTGGCCCTGTCCAGTCTATAGGTGATTATTATGTGTCTGTCCTCCAGTGTAGCTAAGTCCACCAGGGGTCTGTACACCGGGGCGTGTACCTCCATCTCTTATTCATCCACAGCAGTAGGTATCTAAGAGACACAAGAGTGAGTAGGCTGTCACAATTGGAATAACTATGCCACAACAGCAGTCCACATTGTGCAAACATGGTTTGGGACAGTGCAATTTAAAATAAAGGTATGTGCTTTTTATCCTGTGACACAGCAATTTTCGATAGGCCTGTCCCCCCATGCCTGAAATGGCGACTGCTTGTCCTTTGTGGAGGTACAGGTGGAAGTGAGGTAATTCTGCCGATGCGGTGTGCCGTGGCGGTAGGCGGTCATGAACCGTTGTGCAATTCTTCATTGGATAATAATTGGCCCTATGGGGTACAGTGGCCAATGGGGATGTACACCGGTGGTTACGGTATACACTGCCGCAGATGTGACCACCATTTTCAAACTGTTCCTCATTTGTTTTCTGACCTTCCACAGGAGAAGACCTACATTGCATGTGCTGCTGTGACCTGTGTCTGGAACCTACCATGGCCCACGTGACTGGGGAAAGGGCCCCAGCCTTCACTTCTAAGTAGTTAGACAGACTGGTGGATGGGGTCCTACCCCAGTATGGACTGCTGTGTGGGCCTCCAGACCAACAGGTGAGTACACTGTGGGCATGATGCATGTGGGAAGGATGCATGGAGATGTGTGTGAAGACATTGTGTAAGGGTGGGTGGAGGATGGGGGGATTTACTCTTGGCGGTGTACATGTAGTGAGCTGGCCAATGTGTTTTGCAATGTTGATGGGATCAGGTATGGTGTGCCAGGCTGGACTGTTAGTTAAATGGAGTTCTCCTGTATGTATTACCTCTGCAGGCCAGCACCCATCAAAAGAAGGGATTATGGTGTGCCATCGCCAAGGACGTGCGGACCCTGGGGGTCTATGGAAGGCAGAGCACCCACTGTCGGAAACGGTGGGAGGACCTGAGGCACTGGGCACGGAAGACCGCAGAGGCCCAGCTGGGGATGCCTCCCAAAGAGGAAGGGGTGCCCTTTGGACCCTGAAGCCCCTGATGGCCCTCATACCGGGGGTGGCCTACCCAGAGATGGGTGGGCGCTTGAGGGCATCACAGCAGCCACAAGGGGTGAGTATAGTGGGTATAGTTACAACCTATGGCTGGTGGGGTGGTATCCGGATGGTGGTTATGTGTTAGTGGGTGCCTCTAAGGCCAGGCCATATATAGCAGCATAGGTCATCTGAAGGGTAAGGGTTGCATGGCAAATACAGGTAACCTAGCTTGTTAGTATTCACTTCTAGGCAGGGCTGCGTGGGTACCAGGAGTGCTGCAGTTGGTGGTGTGTATTCCTCCTCATGCCTTGGTGACTATCCATATCACTGGTAGTGCAATACATAGTGTGCAGACGTGTTCCCTGTGTGTGAGGGTGCTGTGTACGCCAACAGTGGTGTTGTTGCAGTCATTGACCCAATGTATCCTTTGTTTCTCTACCCCTTTCTTGTTTTGTCATCCTGTCCTTTTGTGCATTAGCATCATCTGGCGGAGGAACAGGGGCACCAGTGACAGAGGGAGCTCCATCCCACAGGACCCTGGAGGCAGAGTCCACTGACTTCGAGGGAACTAGTGAGATCGAGACCTACGGGGAGCACCACGGCATAGACTGGAGGGGACAACACAGACGTTGACATCTCCTCCGATGGGAGCTCCCTGGTGGTAGAGGACACCTCTGTGACCACCCCAGATGCAGGTACTGGTGCCACCCCATACCAGCACTGCCTCCCAGTAGCCCCTCAGAGAGTTGCCTGTGCCCGCTCACCTAGAAGGGTGGACATCTCCTTCGCCCCAGGCACTGCCCCAGTGAGCCCTGCTGCCCTGAATGAGGAGGCTATTGACCTCCTGTGCTCCATCTCTGTAGGGCAGTCAACCATTGTAAATGCCATCCAGGGGCTGGCATCTCAGATGCAGCAATGCAATGCATTCCTGGAGGGCATTCATGGTGGTTTGGCAGCTCAACAGAGATCAATTCAGGCTCTGGCTTCTTCTCTGATGGCAGCCATTGTCCCTGTTTCAACCGTCTCCCCTCCAACTCCCACTTCCGAGTCCCATTCTCCTCAACCCCAACCTATCCCAAGAACACAAACAGACGAGCATGTACACAAGGCAACACCCAAGAGCGGCACAGGCAAACACAAACACCACACTTCATCTCACAAGCACTCACACAAACACCATACCGTTGCAGACACAACAACATCCACAGTCTCCACTGTCTCCAGTCCTCCTCCTCCATCTCCCTCCCAGTTACACCCACACTCACACCTGCATGTACTACATCAACATCCACTACCAGCATCACCACACCAAGCAGAACACACACCTTGCTGGCAGACACCTCCACAACATCCATGCATGTGTCCCCTGTGTCCTCTCCCTCTGTGTCTGTCCTCCCTCCTAAAGGACACGAACGTAACCACTCAGACACCCAACAGCCATCCACCTCACATCAGCATACAGCCCATGCACCTGCACGCAAATCCAGCAGACATACACCTCCAAAAACAACTCCCCCATCCTCCACTCGCATTACTCCTCCCACCCGACCAGCCCTAAAAGGCTTTTCCTTGCCTAACTTAACCTCTTCCCTACCGCTCCTCCCCATCCTGCATGTATGGGCAGGGTACCAAGGGCACAGGCTAGCACCTCAGCCAAACAGTCCACGGGGACAGTGGTAGCACCACCTACTCATGGTGGTAAGGATACAAGTCCTACAACACTGAAGGGGAATGAGCCACCACCACCAGGGATGAAAGGGAAGAGTCCTTCACCAGCTGTGAGGAAGGGAAAGGGGCCTGCACCAGCAGTGAGGAAGGGGAAGGAGCCTGCACCACCAGGCAGTGAGGGCAAGAGCCCATCCACCCTTGCCAGGAAGGGAAAAGGGACCCCGACCCATGAACAGGAGGAGAAGAGGGACTCTATGCCAGCGGAAGCTGTCAAGCTAACCCTCCACCACCACCAGCTATCACAGGCCCCCACCACCAGCTGCAGATGTGCAGCCATCAGTGAGTGCAGGGGCTGCCCAGGAGCCTCCCCCAACCACCACTACCATGCAGCCATCACTGAGTGCAGGGGCTGCCCAGGAGCCTCCCCAACCACCACCACCATGCAGCCATCACAGCCGATGGATACCATATAATCAACCCTCCAGGGGCTACTGTGCGGGCTGCCCCCTCCAGAAGCAGTGGGCAAGACTGTGGCCTTGCACTCCCCAGGACAAAGCAATGAGCATGTTGCCCCCTCCAGAACCAGAGGGCAAGACACCCACTCCAGAGACTGTGGCCTTGCACTCCCCAGGACAAAGCAATGGGCATGTTGCCCCCTCCGGAACCAGTGGGCAAGACACCCACTCCAGAGACTGTGGTCTTGCACTCCCCAGGACAAAGCAATGGGCATGTTGCCCTCCCCTGAACCAGTGGTCAAGGCACCCACTCCAGAGACTGTGGCCTTGCACTCCCCAGGACAAAGCAATGGGCATGTTGCCCTCCCCGGAACCAGTGGGCAAGTCACCCACTCAAGATACTGTGGCCTTGCACTCCCCAGGACAAAGCAATGTGCATATTGCCTACTCTGGAACCAGTGGGCAAGCCACCCTCTTGAGAGACTGTGGCCTTGCACTCCCCAGGACAAAGCAATGGGCATGTTGCCCCTTCCAGAACCAGTGGGCAAGTCACCCACTTGAGAGACTGTGGCCTTGCACTCCCCAGGACAAAGCAATGAACATGTTGCCCCCTCCAGAACCAGTGGTCAAGGCACCCACTCCAGAGACTGTGGCCTTGCACTCCCCAGGACAAAGCAATGGGCATGTTGTCCTCCCCGGAACCAGTGGGCAAGCCGCCCTCTTGAGAGACTGTGGCCTTGCACTCCCCAGGACAAAGCAATGGGCATGTTGCCCCCTTGGAAACAGTGGGCAAGCCACCCTCTTGAGAGACTGTGGCCTTGCACTCCCCAGGACAAAGCAATGGGCATGTTGCCCCTTCCAGAACCAGTGGGCAAGTCACCCACTCGAGAGACTGTGTCCTTGCACTCCCCTGGACAAAGCAATGGGCATGTTGCCCCCTCCGGAACCAGTGGGCAAGACACCCACTCAAGCTACTGTGGCCTTGCACTCCCCAGGACAAAGCAATGGGCATGTTGCCCCCTCTCGAACGAGTGGGCAAGCCACCCTCTTAGAGACTGTGGCCTTACACTCCCCAGGACAAAGCAATGGGCATGTTGCCCCTTCCAGAACCAGTGGGCAAGTCACCCACTTGAGAGACTGTGGCCTTGCTCTCCCCAGGACAAAGCAATGGACATGTTGCCCCCTCCAGAACCAGTGGGCTTGTTCCTGCATTCGGCTGAGGTGCCCTCCCCTCCCCCTGAGGTGCCTGCCTATTTGCTATCTGATGCCCCTGCAGTATTCTATCCAGATGTGCTCAGGATTTGAGTTGGGCCTTAGACTGTGCCCTGTGGCCAGGTGGTATCCTCTGAACTTTGGAATGGGCAGTGTCCCTTTTTTGTATATGTGTACATATCTGTTTCATTGGCAAATCAAATTAATAATTATGATGTTGATCTGATTACAATCACTTTAGTCAATTCCTGCTGTCCTTGCATTATTCTGCCAATTTTTAGGGACAAATTGTTTTTTGTGTGCAGCTGGTTGTGTGTATGGTGTGTGTATGTTGGATGTGTGGGGTGCGTGTTTCTGTGTCACTGTTGTTTTCCTCCCGCCCTCCCTTGTGTGCTAGGCGGATGTACTCAACGTCATCATCTTCGTCATTGTTGGTGTTCCAGGTGGAGCACAACATAAAAGATCGTCAGGAAAACTTGCACTTCGGGTTTCATGGCAGCATGGTTCTTTCCTGTGACTCCAATGGTGAGTCCTTTCACTTCTGAACTCTGTTTCCACCAGGGTTTTGTTGCCGTTGGTACTGCCCCAGAAAAGGGGGTGGTGTCTTAATATGGTGGGCAGTACTTTGTCTTCTGGCTGCCTGTTGGCAGCTACCGCCATGGTGGCTGTTGTTTCCGCCCTAGCAGATGGTGTGGTACATTGGCTGTCTATGGGAGTTATCACTGCCATGGTAATTACAGCCAGCCTGTTGGTGGTATTACTGCCACTTTATCACCCACTGCCAGGGTTGTAATGAGGGCCATAGTCTTTCTGTGCGTAATTAGAAAAAGGATCAATGGAAAATCACCTTTAAAATTAAAAATACATATAAAATTGTACAGTTGAGTTACCAAGTTCTCCTTTTGCAGGTTGGTCAAGCTCATAAGGGGGCACCCTGTGCCAGCTGGAGAAATTTGGGCAGCTCCCGCTTCCAGTAGGAGCGGCTGGGGGAAGTCTCTGGAGTTGGTGTAGGGCCACTGCAGGAGACCACTTGGAAAAGCACTGTACAGGTAAGTTTAGAGCTGGTTCCTTGGGGTCCCCATGGAGTGTCGAGGTCACAAGGAGGGAGGGACCCTGGGAGCACATTACAGGTTCTTTGTTACAGGGCAAAGGGCGGCTGAGGGCAGAGCAAATTGGTGATCAAGAAGCTGTGTGCAAAGATTCCCTTTGGTTCTGGAGATAATTCTCTTTAAGGATTAGTTGAAGGACAACGAAGGCTCTCTAGTGGGAGGTCTGGGGTGTTCCTGAAGTCCCTCAAATGGGGATTCCTCCTGGTCCTTTTTCAGCTCCAGGTGAGCTGATTTTCCTGGTGGCCAACGTCAGCTGACCAGTACCCCGGGTAATTTGGACTCTCCGGCCACTAAAGGGTGCAGTGCCACCAAGCTTGGCACAGTTACAGAGTTTGTCTTTCTGGTTGTCGGAGTGTCATTGGGTCAGACTGCGACTTCTGGTTTGGGAGTTAGCTGTCGGTCAATGAAGTGACCCTCACTGGGTTGCTGGTACTTTGTTTGTTGCAGATTGGTACCTCCTCTGGAGGCAGTTCTTGGGTGATTGGTGAAGCCTGGAGGTGCCGAATTTAGTGAACATTTTAGGGGGTACCTGGTAGTGTCCAATGGGACACTTACCTTTGGGTGGCTACAGCCACTATAGTGACCGACCACTTCCTGTGAGAAAGGTCACTTCCCTAACCCTGTTTGACTATTTTCCTTCCATCTAAGGCAACACCTTAGTGAAGCTCACCGACAGGGCAGTACACATTCCTGAGGGAGGGTGAGTTAGCTCCTCCACCCAGGAAGGGAATTGCTTTACAAACCAGAGAGACAGAACTCTCCCCAGAGGTTTGTATATTGGGTGTCTGGAGGTGGCAGGCTTGATAGAACCAGTCAGCAACCATACCAG
Organism: Pleurodeles waltl; assembly: GCF_031143425.1. Lineage (NCBI taxonomy): Eukaryota > Metazoa > Chordata > Amphibia > Caudata > Salamandridae > Pleurodeles > Pleurodeles waltl. Next base: position 934,712,220 of record NC_090436.1, on the reverse strand, counting down.
GCTAGTTCGATTTTATAGGGGGCACATCTAAGGCAACCCCTGGGTACATTTAGGGATAAATCCAATACTGGTACTAGTTTGGATTTGTCACTTTGAGTTGATTGATACCAAATAGCCCAGGTTTCAGAGTGGCCATCATGTAGCTGGGAAACTCGTTTTGACCAGTGTCCAGCGCATGTATAAAAATGGTTGCTCTGTTCACTTACTATGTCCCAGGTTTGGCAAGTACACAGTGGGGGCATATTGCTCATGCAGCTATGCCCTCACATATAATATGGAGAACCCTGCTTTAGGGCTGTAAGATCCTCCAGATGGGTGTCTTCCCCATAGTAAATGTAGTGTATAATGGACGGGGCACACAGTCAGTGTCCCATTTTGAGTTTATGTTTTAGGTTTGCACCAGGACACTCAGCCTGCAATGGCAGTGCTGGGTACATCTGGATGTATGGCCCAAGAGTGCGGCAAAAACAGTGCTGCTGCCCTCTGGCACCTACCCATACAACCCCATGCCCTGGACACCCAGGTACCCATTTATTAGTGACTCATAGTGGTATAGGGTATATCCAATGGTTCGAATGCATCACCACAGTTTAGGCAAAGAGCTCTGGCCCAGGGAAGCTGGTTAGCAGGAGCACTGGGCACTACAACTTCTCGGCAACATCAAACATCAGGCAAAAAGTGGGGGCTAACCATGTCAAAAAGAGGCCTTTGCTCACACTGTGTAAACCAATGGACAACTGTATATGTAACACATATTGTTAACTACTGTAAGAAATGTGTAGTCAGTGCACATAACACAAATGGACAGGAATGTTGCTATAACAATGAGCAAATTCATTGACAGTTGTAATTTATTTTTAACCTTCAGCTGACTAAGGATATGGTCTGTAGCCATGGGTCGTGACCGCAATTACACACTGCCAGACTGAGCCGGAACTACAGTCCAACCAGGCACGTTCGGTGTATTGAATCCCAAGTTACAATGCCTGCCCATTTCAGGGGGGACATTGCTAAACTGTCCACCTATGGTCTGCAAGATGATGTCCACAACATCTGTGTATGTACTAATGTCCTTTGGGACATGGATTATGATAAGCAGAAAACAAGGGGGGGAAGGACTGGAAGGATAGCGTAGAGATCAGACACACATTGGCTGGTAGTTAGCACCACAACCACATTGAAAAAAAATATATATATATTTACTTAAATTACATTTGCCTTGATGGACAAATTTTCTAACCATAATAAAATGTTCAACAGGAAAATTAATATTTGAATTCATTTTATGTGTTGGTTTTTTCTGTCACTGTCACTGTAAACATCAAGTCACCCACATCTAAAAGTAGGCCTTAACCATAATGTCATCAGACGTTAAGCAACATGGTACCATGCCTCTCTTTAATCAATCCACCTAAATGTGGCAATATGATCTAGGGTACTGCATTAAAGGGAAATGCCAGGCATGCCATATTTTGAATTCCAAAATTATCATTACTTTCCACACCCACTTGAACAGTGTTGTTGTGTTCTTCAGCAGCACAGTGTTTAACAGATAGCACTCTGTGAGTTTTAAAACAAAAACCACCAACTATCATACATGAGGCATACTTTCCATTTTAGTGAGTCTCACCCATGCAGCAGTATGCAGAATGACAGCACTTTGCAGGAACTAATGTTGTTGCTGACACCATCATGGATAATAACTGACAGTTGTCATGGACAAAGGCCTATTGTCACATGCACATGTTAAGGCTGACACTTATAAAGAATGCATACATGTATGTGTGGCCATCCTCAAAACACAGCACATGTGACCCAATTCCTAACTACATTGTCACATATACCACATCAAGCTACAGCAGATAAATCACACATTTGCCATGCATTGCACTGCAATGCAATGAGGAACTAAGGCTTGCAAAACAACAATATGAACAGATGACATTGTACAGAGAGTAAAAAGCCAGAGAAGTATGACATTGGAGATGTTTTATACAAAAATGTCATCACCTGAAGAATAGAGAGATGTCAAGAGTTCATTGCACATGGTTTAATGAAAGAATTTGGATATAAACTTACCTTTGCATGGCAAGAGTTGTTTAAATCTTACCTGAGTGTACAAGTGTACAGTTGAGATGATCACAAATCTTGTAACATCCCAAAAGGGAAATGTGAGTTGAGTGTATTTCATTACATATCCCCATGTCTGAAAATGCAGTCCCCTTGGACCAGGGTGCCCACACAATAACCTGCTCCTAGAGGAGATGTACTGCTACTAACGTTGACAGGAGCAAGAGAGAGATCATGTGTGTTTGGCAGTATTATGGTAATTCAAAGCCACAAGTTAAAGTGACTATTTGACCCTGGTTCACTGCAGCTATTGCTAATGGCTCACTCACCTATTCCAAAGTTCTGATGCTGTGTGTCACACTCAGCCCTGACCAACATCTTCTTCTCAGCGATAGGTATGCATGATAACACCATGTGCTGAACACATGCCAGAAAATAAAGAAAGTCTTGTAAATGTATCTATACATTACATTATGCACTTATTTTCCATTTAAACATTTTTTTGGTGGTCATTCCAACCTCGGTGGTAAAAGGCGCTTACCGCCGTGCAGAAAACCACCATAACACCGCCGCGGTAAACCGCCACGGTCACTCTGACCCACAAAAGGCAAACCGCCAAAATACAGACATCCACAAAAGTCCGCCACACCAAAGGGCAGCGAGAAACTGGCGATGACCAAACCTCCACCGTCACGCCAACATAAATACGCCCATGCCATCACGACCCACGAATCCACGCGGCGGTCTTTCAACCGCGGTATTCCATTGGCGGTACACACCGCCGCGCTCAAAATACACACACATTTACAAAACACAGCCACATTGGACAATTCAAAATACACACACCTGATACACATACAAACAACACTCCCACACACCCAATACAATATAAAACACACACCGACATCACACACAAACCCCCACTCCTAGAGATTCGTGAATGCTCACAGAGAAAAGAGATCCGATCACCCAGACGCCCAATTCACTGTCACCCAGCAATATTAGCACGCACTTCACACAACACAACAATACACATCACCACACTTAGCACCACACTATCCACCCCACACATCACCCACACCACCCCATGACACCGCAAAGACACCCCAGGTTTTCAGAGGCTGAACTCAGCGTCATGGTGGAGGAAATTGTACGGGTAGAGCCACAGCTCTTCGGGACACAGGTGCAGCACACCACCATTGCCAGGAAGATGGAGCTATGGAGCAGAATAGTCGACAGGGTCAACGCTGTGGGACAGCACCCAAGAAATCGGGACGACATCAGGAAGCGGTGGAACGACCTACGGGGGAAGGTGCGTTCCATGGTATCCAGGCACAACATCGCGTTGCAGCGGACTGGCGGCGGACCCCCACCTACTCCCCCAGAATTTACAACATGGGAGGAGCAGGTCTTGGCGATCCTGCATCCTGAGGGCCTCGCAGGAGTATCTGGAGGAATAGACTCTGGTAAGTCTCATCTTCACTACTTCATCCCCCCCACCCCACCAGCATGCCAACTCATACCCCCACCCTCACCCCCACCCCCATAACACCTACTCCTTGCAAATGTCTCACCATCACAACCCACCCATCCCAACACCAAGCCCTGCATGCGTCCACAAAGCATGGACACCCATCACCAAAGCCTGCCCACTGCACATACCCATCCCCCCCCAAACCACTGTCACAACAGCCCCCACAAGGGAATGCCAGCACTGGGGTACACGGGCACCCACCCATTGCACGCTATGGCACACACAGAAGCAATAACCATACTTTTATACCCCTGCAGGACCCGAACGCCAGGTCACCGCGCAGGAGGGTCCACAAATGTCCACTCCACCCCCAGAAGAGGCCCACAGTGATGACAGCACCTCTGTCTCCCTGGATCTAGATGACCAGCCCGGCCCATTGGGGACCTCGGGACAGTCGGTTCCCCTCAGACAGCCACAGCAGACCTTCCCCCCTCTGGGAACACCAGCACAGCACCCACCCAGCGGGCCCATACCTCTGTCCCTAGGACACGTCAATCAGCGGTGTGTCCACCACTACAGGGCACCCAGGGTAACCCACCATCCCAACAACAACAGGGACCTGGGGGCAGTGGTAGTGGGCACATGGTTCAGGGGACAGAGGCCCAGGGAAACAGGGGAACTGGGAGGGCTGCTGTGCGACAGGGGGGGGACAGGCCCAGGGAACCCACTCTCCGCGAGGCCCTCACCTCCATCATGGGAGCCTACCACCACTCCCAGGAGACAATGGCGACGGTCCTGGCCAGGTTTCAGGAGATCCAGCTTCTGCAGGAGGAACAGTATATGGGGTTCAGGGAGGAACTAAGAAACATCAGTTCCACCATGGGCACCATCGTAGTGGGACACTGTGGCACCACAAAGGGCCCCTGTCACTAGCATGGACCAAGAACTGCCTACCACCTCCGCCGGCGCTAGTGGACAGGAGGCCCCGACACAAGACCAACAGGCCGCCAGAACCCAACCCCCTGCAGAAGGAGAACCACCCCGCAAGCGGGCCCTGAGATCCAGGAAGAAGACAGAGTAAGATGCCAAGACCCCCACCAGGAAAGGATACCTCCCTGATTGTCATCCCACTGTCCCACATTGACACCCTGTCCAACCTTAAACTGCCCCTGCTCCACTTTCCACGGGCATTTGGACAAAGCACCTGTGATACTGATAGTCTGGACTCTGCCATGGACATTCCTCCACCATCACCCCTCACCGATTTGCAACCACCCACAAATTTAGAGCACTGTAATAAACACACTTATTGCACAAAACAATCTGGAGTCTGGCTGTGATTATGAACAAATGTATTACACATGACCGTGCCAAAATGTTTATTTACATTGTGATGCCAACATACCACTGTCACACAGCTGTAGTCCATGGGGAAACAAAGCAGATGTCACGCAGTGGGGCCCACATCTCTGAAATCGGAAGGGAAAGTCACAACACAGTTACCATACACTGGGGGAAAAGGTCAGACAGTAGAGAGGTAGCAGTCTTTGAGTAAATGTAATATGCCGGTGTGGATTCTTTCCTGTGTGTCCTTGGAAATACTGATGTATTACTGTGTGCCTGTTCTCTATGTCGTCCTCTTTGCCTTCCTCCTCTTTACTCTCCACAGGCTCCACAGCTGCTACAACACCACCATCTGGACCATCCTCCTGCAGAAAAGGCACATGGCGTTGCAAAGCCAGGTTGTGAAGCATACAGCAAGCCACGATGATCTGGCACACCTTCTTTGGTGAGTACATTAGGGATCCACCTGTCATATGGAGGCACCTGAACCTGGCCTTCAGGAGGCCGAAGGTCCGCTCAATCACCCTCCTAGTATGCCCATGTGCCTCATTGTACCATTCCTCTGCCCTTGTCCTGGGATTCCTCACTGGGGTCAGTAGCCAGGACAGGTTGGGGTAACCAGAGTAACCAATTAGCCACACACGGTGCCTCTGGAGTTGACCCATCACGTAAGGGATGCTGCTATTCCGCATGATGTACGCGTCATGCACTGACCCAGGGAACTTGGCATTAACATGGGAGATGTACTGGTCAGCCAAACACACCATCTGGACATTCATGGAATGATAACTCTTCCTGTTCCTGTACACCTGTTCACTCCTGCTGGGGGGGACCTAAGCAACATGTGTCCCATCTATGGCACCAATGATGTTGGGAATATGTCCAAGGGCATAGAAATCACCCTTCACTGTAGGCAAATCCCCCACCTCAGGGAACACGATGTAGCTCCGCATGTGTTTGAGCAGGGCAGACAACACTCTGGACAACACCTTGGAAAACATGGGCTGGGACTTCCCTGATGATATGGCCACTGTTGTTTGAAATGACCCACTTGCAAAGAAATGGAGTACTGACAGAACCTGCACTAGAGGGGGGATCCCTGTGGGTTGGCGGATGGGTGACATCAGGTCTGCCTCCAGCTGGGCACGCAGTTCCTGTATAGTGGCTCGGTCAAGCCTGTATGTCAGTATGACATGTCTTTCCTCCATTGTCGACAGGTCCACCAGCGGTCTGTACACAGGAAGATTCCTCCATCTCCTCGCATGTCCCAGCGGACGGTGCCTATGAAGGACAACAACGAGCACAGAGTCAATCAACCCACAGGTACGTTCCCACAGCTTGCACATAACACGATTCCCAATGCATTGTATGGCTTGTATGAGTGTTGATGCAAGGCCTAGGTATGTGTGACGCAGTAGAAATTAAGCCATGAGGGCCCTTGAAATGGTGGCTGCCTGACTTGTGAAGTGCGACAATGGGATGTGAGGTCAATGCGCTGGCGTGGCACACCGTGGCGGTAGGTGGTCGAAGACCGCGGCGCAAAGCAGCATTGGTTAACATTGAACCCTATGGGTTTCAGGAGCCAATGACGATGTGCGCCGGTGGTCGCGGTACGCACCGCCGCAGTACGCACCGCCGCGGGTGTGACCGCCATTTTCTATCTGCTCAATCACTCGATACCTGATCTTCCACAGTAGAGGACCTACACTGCAAGTGCTGCTGTGACCTCAGTCTGGAAGAGACAATGGCTCATGCGACTGGGGAAAGGGCCCCTGCCTTCACTGCGGAGGAGTTGGAGAAACTTGTGGATGGGGTCCTCCCCCAGTATGCGCTACTCTATGGTCCTCCAGACCAACAGGTAAGTACACTGGGACGTTGCTTTGTGGGCAATGCCTGTGTTGAGTGGTGTGGATGAAAGATGGTGGGGAGGGGAGCGATTGAGGCATGCATCAAACAACAGATGAGAGCATGTGCCACATGGCAAGGGTGGGGATGGGGGGCCACTCACATGGAGCATGCAGAAGGTGATGATTATACTTCTCTCTCTGTACATGTCACATAGGTCAGCACCCACCAGAAAATCGATATTTGGCGTGCCATCGCCAAGGACGTCCGGGCCCTGGGGGTCCACAACAGACGGGGCACCCACTGCCGGAAGAGATGGGAGGACATCCGACGCTGGAGCTGGAAGACTGTGGAGGCTCAGCTGGGGATGGCCTCCCAATGTGGGAGGGGTGCCAGTCGTACTTTGACCCCCCTGATGTCCCAGATCCTGGCGGTGGCCTACCCCTATTTGGATGGGCACGTGAGGACATCACAGCAGACACAAAGAGGTGAGTACACTCCAATCCTGGTGACTTTGCGCGCAGTGGAGGTGTCTGGGTGGGGGAGGAGGGCTGTGGGTATCCCTAGGCCAGGGCGATTTCTGTAGGCTAGGCCCCTCTGTAAGGTATGGCCCTGTGCCCCCGCCCCCCACCTCTGTAGGGTGCCAAGTACAGTTATCCATGGCCCTGTGTCATCTATGTGTGCAGTTGTCGTCCATAGGCTTGTAGGCCATGTCCCACGGATTGAGTAGTGGACCCCAAGTGCGGGGCGTAGTGCAGGGGGCTTCTGTGTCTGTTCTCTCCGCCAACGGTGTCGCCAATGCATGCACTCAACATGTCTTTATTTCTCCCCCCCTCCCTTTTTTGTGGTCTTCCTGTTCATGTGTGCATTAGCATCATCAGGCAGAGGAGAAGTGGCAACGGAGCACGAGGGAGCTGCATCCCACATGGCCCTGGAGGGCCATGCAACAGAGTCCGAATACACCAATGGGACGGAGGGCGAGGGGAGCTCCTCAGCGGGGACTCGTGCAGACATTAGTGACAGCGACTCGTCCTCTGAAGGGAGCTCCCTTGTGGTGGCGGCAACATCCGTGCCCCCCGCAACAACAGGTACAGCCCTCCCAGCAGCCCCTCAGCGTTTGCCCCGTGCCCGCTCACCCAGGAAGGTGGGCATCTCCTTCGCCCCAGGCACCTCAGGCCCTGCCCCAGTCACCCCTGCTGCCCTCAGTGAGGAGGTCATTGACCTCCTGAGGACGCTCATTGTTGGGCAGTCTACCCTTTTGAATGCCATCCAGGATGTAGAAAGGGAGGTGCACCAGAGTAATGCATACCTGGAGGGCATTCATTCTGGTCAGGCTGCCCATCAGCGATCGTTCAACACTCTGGCCTCAGCACTGATGGCAGCAATTGTCCCTGTCTCTAGCCTCCCCCCTCCAACTTCCTTCACCCATACCCAATCCCCTGTACCTCTGCCTATCCCAGACACACCATCAGACCAGCCTGCACACACCTCAACACCCAAGGGAAGCTCATCCAGACATAAGCACCACACATCACACAAGCATTCACACAAGCAACATCCACATGCAGACATACCAACACCCACTGCCACCACTGTGTCCCCCTCCTCCTCGTCTCCCTCCTCCCTCCCTGTGACGTCTCCACTCACACCTGCATGCACAACATCTTCAGCCACTTCGTCCATCACCAGCACACCCACCAGAACACCCCGCACACGTGCAGTCACCACCCCCACTACCATTTACACGTCCCCTGTGTCCTCTCCCACTGTGTCTGTGACCCCCTCTTCCAAGCTACACAAACGCAGGCAGCCACCCACCCAACAGCCATCCACCTCACGACAGCATCCAGCCCATGCACCTGCACCCAAAGACACCAGACTGAAAACTCCTACAACCACAACCTCTTCCTCCACTCCCATACCCACTACACCTCTCTTCCTAAATTGATTTTCCTTTCCAAACTTGACCTCTTTCCAACAACTCCCCCACCCCGTCCATCTCATAGGACTCCAGTCAGCACCTCAGCCACCAAAAGCGGGACCTGTAAAGACAGTTTGCCATGGACTGTGGAGTTCCCCACCCTCAAGGGCAGCCAGTTCAGTAAGGAGCCAAGGCACGGCCAGCCCACCCCCGGTAAAGCATCCGAGGATTGCCAGTGCCCGGCGGGAGAGGCCAAAGACACCAGGGACCAAAATTCCTACCATGGCTCCGGCAGGAAGTGTGGTGCCACCTGGCACACCGCCAAAGGTGGGGAAGGGCCACAGGTGAACAGGGAAGGGTGGGAAGGGCAGCACGCCCGACAAATCCACCAGCAGGCCAGCTGGCCAGGAGGGCCCCACCAGCGCCATCCCAGGTGGGCAGGAGGACACCCACAGGCCCGGTACTGCAGCCCAGGAGGGCCCCACAAGCCTCATCCCAGGTGGGCAGGAGGACACCCTAAGGCCCGGTACTGCAGCCCAGGAGGACCCTGCAAGCTACACGACAGATGGGCAGGAAGGGACCGCCAGCCACAGGTCAGGTGGCGAATGACCTCCATGCCATGGCCGGATCCGCTGACATGGACACTCATCTGATGCACCGCTGAACAGGGCCCTTCATCTCAAGCACCGCTGCACTGGGCCCTTCATCTCAAGCACCGCTGAACAGGGCACCGCCGTCTCAAGCACCGCTGCAGTGGGCCCTTCATCTCAAGCACCGCTGCACTGGGCACTGCCGTCTCAAGCACCGCTGGCCCATTGGCAGAAGGGGCAGGCCCGCATCTGTGTCGGGCAGGGCTGCACGAAGCACTCTGGGCACCAGTCCCCCTCCAGAACCAGTGGAGACTGTTATCCACTTGAGAGACTGTGGCTTTGCACTCCCCAGGATGGTACAGTGGGCAAGCAACCCACTGTAGAGACTTGAGAGACTGTGGCTTTGCACTCCCCAGGATTGAACAGTGGGCAAGCCACCCACTGTAGAGACTTGAGAGACTGTGGCTTTGCACTCCCCAGGATGGTACAGTGGGCAAGCCACCCACGGTGGAGACTTGAGAGACTGTGGCTTTGCACTCCCCAGGATGGTACAGTGGACAAGCCACCCACTGTAGAGACTTGAGAGACTGTGGCTTTGCACTCCCCAGGATTGAACAATGGGCAAGCCACCCACTGTAGAGACTTGAGAGACTGTGGCTTTACACTCCCCAGGATGGTACAGTGGGCAACCCACCCACTGTAGAGGCTTGAGAGACTGTGGCTTTGCACTCCCCAGGATTGAACAGTGGGCAAGCCACCCACTGTAGAGACTTGAGAGACTGTGGCTTTGCACTCCCCAGGATGGCACAGTGGGCAAGCCACCCACTGTAGAGACTTGAGAGACTGTGGCTTTGCACTCCCCAGGATGGCACAGTGGGCAAGCCACCCACTGTAGAGACTTGAGAGACTGTGGCTTTGCACTCCCCAGGATGGAACAGTGGCCATGGAGGCCCCTCGTGGATCTGGCGTCGTGGACTCATCTGGCTGAGGTGCCCCCCCTTCCCTTCCCCCTGAGGTGCCTGTAGTTTTGTTATCTGATGCCCCTGCAGTGTTCTCTCCGTTGGAGTCAGTATATATAAATGAAAGTGCAAAGATTTATGAGCATTTCCTTAGGTAACACACTGAAATGACCAGGGGAGGCTTTCAAATTCCCAGAACACCCTCCATTGAAGTCTGAGCTGGAGATCTGTTTCCCAAATCCTTTAATGTGACATCCAATCTATCATGTGTGCTGCATTGTGATGCATATGTATACAGATTGATATGCCAATTAAACAGGTACATGTGCAGAACTGTGTGCTTTTTAGATCAAAACAACAGCATTATGCATGCTGACAAGGCATGCAGCCTTGCACTCAGTTGGAAGTTAGAGCAACTTAACGCTATTCAGCACTCGTATATGAATTTTATGATATTATCTAGATCGTATGCCCTTCCTTTGTCATCAAAAAAACAATTTGGGCCTGATTTAGAACTCGTCGGATGAGCTACTCCATCACAACCGTGATGGATATCCCATCTGCCGAAATCTAAATCCCAAAGTATCCAATGTATCCAATGGATGGGATATCCATCACTGTTGCAAAAGAGTAATCCTTCTGCTGAGTTCTCAATCAGGCTCTGAGTTAATCCTATGGTCAATGTCGTTATACTACACTGGAGTCTAACATGATGTTGCCCAGCAATACTAAATACACATCACATAACTGAGGTATGCTTCAGGCATGTGATGATGGGTACATCTGAACTTCAGTACATAAGAGACAGAAAGCCTCACAGCTGGCTAACCCAATGTTTTAAGAAGTCAAAATCACCTGCCTCAATATACACTAAAATGAAAAGGGATCTGCACCCAGATGAAACACTGCAACCCTTACATCCCATGGATATACTAGTAGAAGCCTCACCCACTAATACCAACATTGGCATGCTTCATCAGTGAATCCTCACCCACTGCACCTAATGTGAGTGGGTGGGATCAAAACAATTTGTAAGCAGAGCTCTTACTTAAACCTAAGTGCAAGTTAAAAAACGCCTTCAGGATCCCTTTTCCTGTTTTTTTTTTACTAAAATCCTTTAGCTGGGATACATACAGTGTGATGTAGGATGGGTGCAATGACCCCTAACATCTATACTTCAGTGAGGCCTACATGTTTCAGCCTGTTACAACTACCACTCAGGGTCAGCAGGCAAAAAACAACCATCCTTTGGAAAGGGAGAAACCTAATAAAATATTGCTCTTCAACGATAGGGGCAGGGGACATGGAGGAGGTTGGGCAAAATAAATAAAACACACCAGGAAACATCATGTAAAACAATATATTTGCTGGTCATGATCTTTCTCAATGACAATGGGATCCTCTGCCATTGTGGCCTCTTCCTGGCTGGCCGTAGGAGGCCCGGACACCCCACAGGACTGAGACACATGGGGATACGAGGGGTAGGGGGGAACAGAGTGGGAGGAACAACAAGAGGACACATGGACAGTGGTGTGACAGGGACTCCAAGACAGAAATCAAAGCTGCACCCAAGGAAGTGAGGGTGGCATTTATGGAATCCAGGGAACGGGTCAACTCCTCAGGGTCCTACGCTGTTCATCTATGAACTACTGTAGGAGCCAAGACTCTCCCTTAGATGCCACCATCCCTTTCTGGGATGCAGCTTTAGGGGTCACAACAAATGGAAGGGCTTGGGTATCACAGAAGGAATGTGGGGTGTCAGGGACAACGGAGAACCCAGTGGTACTTGGGCAGGCACATGGAGGGGGATTGGTGGCAGGGGTGGCAGCTGGGGGCTCCATTGGACTGTGGGCCTCATGTTCTAGGGAGTGGACAGAGCCAGGCCCAGGTGATGTAGATTGCAACTCTGGGGATACCTCTGGCTGGTCAAGGCTTCAATGTCTGGGGAAGAGGCAACATCCCCCCCTCCCAGCCAGAGGTGTCCAGGTCAAGGTCCCCCCTACAGTCTCCACAGCCACCATTGCTGTGGGCATTGTCCTCAGAGTCCGTCCGGGTGGGCGCCCTTTCCCAGCCTGTAGATGGTACAGGTACCTCCTTCCCTTCTTCTTCAGTGGATGATAGAGGTTGGGCCCGCCTTCGTCCACGGGTAGCTCTACTCAGTCCCTGAACTTCTCCTGGGTCTTCTTAGCCAGGCGGATCCTTTAAAATGGAAATGAGACCATCATGTAGTCGTCCAAATCATGCCAAAATACATGAGTATCTGAAGCAAATGCTGACTTTGTCCCGCTTTGATTTCACTGACCAATCCTAGGTGATTTTGATTCTCAATAGAATGTGTACTATCAATGATATGTCCAGACACAACTCACACATTGACATCTGCCACAATTGTGGGTGGTATACCCTACTGTAGTGACAAAGCCTAAACTTAAGCAAAATTTTAAAATCTTGTCCAGATTCTTAACGGTCATAAAAGCTGTACATGTGGCTTATTGGACAGAATTTCAAGTTAACCAAAGATATTGGGACAAGGGTTTTCTGTCCTCACTACCTAGTCTTTTTCACATGTCAGTCTACAAGTGGAGATTGAACACGGTCTGGATGGAGATGACTGCCCCAAAACCATGGGCCCGATTCACAAAGGTAAACTTAGACCAAAAGTCTAAGCTTCTAACAAAAGTCTAAGTTACTATAAGTAAAGTTAGAATTTAGGTCTAAACTTAGACTTGTGGTCTAAAAATAGGCTTTTGGTCTAAGTTTACCTTTGTGAATAGGGCCCCATGTGTCAATGATCACCCTGCGAAGTGCAGACTTGCTAAACTCAGAATTTTGCATATCATCTGCTGCGTAGCATGGTCTGATTCCACATAATGACTGGATGGGTGCACAAGTGAAAATCTGCCCTTAGCCCTAACCTTTGCTAAGCTGTGAGTGCATGCATTAGAGGATGCCTGAAACTATCTGCCAGTCTACATGGCATGTGCTACATTTGGCAGTTTAAGAGTGCCTTTTGGTGCTTCACATCAATTGGCACATGTGCAAAGTTGGCTCAGCTAGCTAGCAGTTTCATGACACAGAGGAGCCACTGTTGTAAGGAAATGTGCTTTTGTTCAACCTTAAAAATCCAGGAACCATTTTGTGTGAGATAGGTATTCTAAAGTTAGCCATTACTCCAACATACAAGAAATGATATTGTACACTGATGAAACATGGAACCAAGGCATGCATGTCACAATATCCAACACAAGAAATGTGACCACTTAACCTCACACTGGACAGTGTCTGGGCCATCCTTTTGGCATTGCACCCAGCAGTGATAAGGGCCTTTATTTACCAGTCACTGTGGAGGAATTGCATTTCTTCACATAAATGCATGAGTGATGGCTATTTCCCATGTAGTGTCCAGCACACTACAAGTCCAACTTCGGTCAGTGCTTCCAATGTGATCCCATGGGGCATTGGCCTTATGTCTGCTGCTGCAATTGCTGTGATTTTGTGCAAAGATACTTGAGAGGCACAGAAAGAGCATGCATGTCACAGCATCCGACACAAGCAATGTGACCACTTGATCTCACACTAGACAGTATCTGGACCATCCTTTTGGCATTGCATCCAGCAGTAATAAGGCCCTTGCTTCTCCAGCTATGGTGGAGGCATTACATTTCTTCACATTAATGCATGAGTGATGGTTATTTCCCCTATAGTGTCCAGCACAGTAGAAGTCCCAGAATGCAATCTGGTCAGTGCTTCCAAAGTAATCCTATATGGCATTGGTCTTATGACTTCTGCTGCAATTGCTGTGATTTTGTGCAAAGAGACATGGGAGGCAAAGAAAGAGCATGCATGTCACAGCATCCGACAGAAGAAATGTGACCACTTGACCTTTCACTGTACAGTGTCTGGGCCATCTGTTGGCATTGCACCCAGCAGCAATAAGGCCCTTGATTCACTAATCGTGGTGGAGGCATTGCATTTCTTCACACAAATGTGTGCGTGATGGATATTTCCCCTGTAGCGGTCAGCACACTACAAGTCCCAGAATGCAATGTGGTCAGTGCTTCCAATGTGATCCCATGGGCAATTTGCTTTATGACTGCTGCAGCAAATGTCCAGATTCTCTACATGGTGACATGTGATACATCTTTGTACAACTCTGTTACCACTCACACCATGCTACCAGACAGAGCATACAGGCAAAGCACTCACCAGATCTTTGCTGCTCCAAATCCTCCAGCTGAGCATGGAGCATCGGCCAAGCTGCACTCAGGACCCTCCTGTACAGTGACGTACGCCGGGCCGGTGCATGGGGGCCGGGAGGAATGTCCCAACAGTTCTTGCGCCCTCAGACAGGCCCAACATTTCAGGTCCTCCCAGAGCTTGCAGCACATCCTGGCCCGCCGGTGGTATACACCCACTGCACTGCAGTGCTGCACAATCTGCTCACAGATCCTGACAGTCGTTAGGCCCTCATAAAGCTGAGAGTAGTTGTTCAGCACCCCCCAGCTAAGATGTCCAATTCCCTTTCATTGGAGGGGGTGCCCTCTCCTCAACTCCCTTAGCCATGTTAGGGGCAGTAAGGGTGGACTGAGCAGCAGGATGGCAGATGATCCTGTCTGTAGCAGAGGATGACTCAGAATGACAAGCAAATAGCTACCTGCAACTTCCAATCAGCGACTTCCTGCATTGCATTTCCTCTGTGTCACTTCCTGTTGATTATCATTGGGTTCCAGCCTGTCGAGGGAGTCTATGCCCCGAGTGCAGATCATCCGGAGCACACACTCTGCATACAGATCGTTGGATCCGCTTGCGGGGCATGACACACTAACCAGAACGGAAATCCTCCAAAAAATCATCTGCATCCGAGCATACACTCTGCATTCAGATCGTAGGATCCGCATGCGGGACATGGCACAATAATCAAAATGGAAATCCTCCCCAAAATGTTTTTGAGTGAAAAGTGAAAATCAAACGTGACATATACAAGCATGTAGGAAGGGCAGGTCTACCGAGGGAGGAATGACATGTTTTGTGGATATACTTTACACTACAGGACTTCCCAGCACATGTTTGATCTTTGCATTGCATTATGATACGTGTGATCAACATATCTTACTCACATCTTGGAAAACTGTGCTGTATCACCAATCCAGGTTCAGGTTGTAATGTCAATCCCTGAAAACATAGTACCAAGTACACCAAGGGCCAGAGGTACAGTGCAAGACTGGGAAGCCATTGCAGCACTGACTAGTTTGTCACACCAGCCCCAGTACAGAAACAGTAAATTCAAGTGTGTGCATCATACACGATTGACAATTTGTAATTGGTTGCACATATTGGCATGCCAGTTCTGAAACAAAATACTGCAATGAGACCCGTCCTTTCCCCCCAATGCCCATAACAAAGGTCCAAAACCCCAGTGGCCAGTCAGGACATGCCCACGACCTACACATCAGAGGCGGTAGCCCCTCAATCTTGCACATGGGTTACAATCACTAAACTGTAATATCTCATGGCAGGAAAATCCACCTTGGTTCCAGGGACACAACCTCTGATGTGGCACCTTTACCCCGGTGGGCAACACCCCTTGTGAAGCAGGGACCTCTCGTGACACAATCTAGGGAGTTGTCACACATACTGAGCTTCGATCCCCAGAGCCAATGGGGACATTGAGCTTAAGTGACATTTGATACGCTAGTCCATGACATGTGCACATGATAACATGCACAGACAAATCTTGTGACTCCTGGGGACAGCTGTTGTATACAGACATCATGTGTGAGTCACAAATTAATCCCAGGATGCATAAGCTGACAGAGGGGGTCATTCTGACCCTGGCGGTAAAAACCGCCAGGGCCAACGACCGCGGGAGCACCGCCAACAGGCTGGCGGTGCTCCCATCGGCATTCTGACCGCGGCAGTACAGCCGCGGTCAGAAACGGAAAACCGGCGGTAGACCGCCGATTTTCCGCTGCCCTGGGGAATCCTCCATGGCGGCGCAGCTTGCTGCGCCGCCATGGGGATTCCGACCCCATTACCGCCATCCTGTTCCTGGCGGTCGTGACTGCCAGGAACAGGATGGCGGTAAGGGGTGTCGTGGGGCCCCTGGGGGCCCCTGCAGTGCCCATGCCACTGCAGGGGCCCCCGTAACAGGGACCCACTAAGATAAGGCAGACACTGAAAATCGCGACGGGTGCAACTGCACCCGTCGCACCCTTCCCACTCCACCGGCTCCATTCGGAGCCGGCTTCCTCGTGGGAAGGGGTTTTCCGCTGGGCTGGCGGGCGGCCTTCTGGCGGTCGCCCGCCAGCCCAGTGGGAAAGCCAGAATACCCGCGGCGGTCGGGGTCAGAATGACCCCCAGAGTGTTAAATTTCCACCAATCGTCATTGACAATAGACTGCAAACCACATAAAGGCCATGACATAACATATTGCTCAGGTGAAAAAAGTGTCAATTAGCTGATCACGTACCTGCATACCCAGCCCTCTGTTTTGCACAATGGCCCGGTTGCCCGGATTCAGACCTAATTGAGGGTCTAGTGGTATGTGTAAGCCATGATTTAATGCTATGATGTGCACAACACAACAAGCTACTATAATCTTGCACACAACTTGAGGGTAGTACAACAGCACCCCCTCTCATACGGTCAAGACATCTGAATCATGATTTCAGGATCCCAAAACTTCATTCAATGATGGATCATGAACATCTGTGTGCCGTATTGTACCTCTGCTGATGTACAGTGGTTATATGTTTGTATGGTGTTAGGAGATGAGGGGAGAGTGCATATGCAGCATCACCTGAGGAAGGAAAAGGAGTGATATTTGAAAAATTTCCCTCATGTATCTGTGTAATGCATGCTTTATGAAGTGGTACATGCGGTGTCTTTTTGGGGCATGAATGTGAGATGAGGATCAGCTCTCTCTGTTGTTTATGCACATGTACAGACACAATTATAAATCTCATACTTGTGTGGTTCTTGTTACTTACCCAGTAGCCACATGTTGTCAAATTCTCCCACTGCCATCCACCGGGCAAGAGGTGACCTGCGGAATATATAGCTGTCGTGGGTACTGCCTGAGAATGCTGCATGCACATCAGTGAAGCTACCACTAGCATCACAGACAACCTGCATGTTGATAGACGGCAAGCGGTGTCTGTTGCAGAAGATGTGTGCAGTGTGGCAAGGTGGATGGACAGCCACTTGAGTGCAATCAATTGCACCTAGCACACATGAGAAGTGGGAAATGGGGAAGAAATCCCTAGCTACCCTTTGCCTTCTGACCAGTTTGAAGGGCATTCGTATGTGGCGATGGGCACTCCTATTGATGCAGCTCAGTACCTGATGCAGGGATCGGGACTGTGTTACCTGGGGGAAGCCCACAAGGTCACCTGTGACCCTCTGGAATGACCCTGAAGCACAGAAATGGAGAGCTACTAGCATCTTGACATAAGGTGGGATGGCACGGGAGCGGCAGGTCACTGAATCAAGATCCTGCACCCACTCACAAACCATCTTCAAGATAATATAAGGGGGAACATGGTATGTGGCCAGGACATCTTAGCTGGACATCTTAAAGGGGTTCACCCTTTGTCTAAAGATCCTCTCTACTCTCATACTCCTCATCGTTCTCCTCAAATGATCCTGTCACACAGCAAGAGGCAAACCAACAAACACATTCAGCAACATGTTGCAGTGGTAAAGTGTGCAGAGACAATGAAGCAGCAAAAACAGAGTACAGTACACCATAAAACCAGGAGGTCAGAAGGCAAAAAGAGGGGGAACACACGCCAAAAACCTGCCAGGTCTAACACATACATAAAAGCAAAGCTCACACAAACAAACACCTTTTATCATATTTGGTCTTGTTTTAAATAGATAAATATTGGCTATTTTTCTAAAACTGGTGTGATATCCTTTTGTAGTGTTTTCACTGTGCTACTGTGTGTTATGTGAAAATTGTAGGAGGCTGGCCTGGATTATAGTGGGTACCAATGGTACTTACACCTTGTGCCAGGTTCAGTTATCCCTTATTAGTAGATTAGTAGTGTTCTAGCAGTTTAGGCTGATAGAGGTAGCTATAGCAGAGCAGCTTAGGCTGAACTAGGAGACATGCAAATCTCCTACTATACCACTTATATCATATAGGTACTATATCATAAGAAAGACAATACTCAAAGTTACTAAAAATAAAGGTACTTTATTTTAGTGACAATGTGCCAAAAATATCTCAGAGAATATACTCCCTTAGGAGGTAAGTAAAATACACAAAATATACGCACAAACCAAAATCAGGTAAGTAAAACAGTAAAAAAATAGTGCAAACACTGTAGAATACTATCGGAGGCAATAGGCCTAGGGGCAACATAAACCATATACTAAGAAAGTGGAATGCGAACCACAAATTGACCCCTAGTGTAGTGTGTAGAGGGTCACTGGGAGTGTGAGAAGATACTAAGGGTGTCCAAGATACCCCACCCCAAGACCCTGGAAAGTAGGAGTAAAGTACTACTATTTCCCCAGAAGCACACCAAGGTTGTGATAGAGGATTTTGCAAAGACCACAACAGACTGCAAAGCACTTAAGACGGATTTCAGTTTCACACCAGAGCAGGGACTAGGGGTTCCCTAAACTGGTGTAGACTGAGTTTATGCAAGGAGGGCACCATCTGTGCCCTTCAAAGCATTTCCAGAGGATGGGAGAGGCTACCTCTCCCCAGCCTTTAACACCTATTTCCAAAGAGAGAGGGTGAAACACCTTCTCTCAGAGGAAATTTTTTGTTCTGCCTTTCTGGGACTGGGGTGCCCAGACCCCAGGAGGGCAGAACCCTGTTTGTGGCGTGGCAGCAGCGGTAGCTGCAGAGAAAACCCCAGAGAGCTGGTTTGGCAGTACCCAGGGGTCCATAGTGGAGCCCCGGGGATGCATGGAATTGGCACCCCAATACCAGATTTGGCATGGGGGGTACAATTCCATGATCTTAGACATGTTACTTGGCCATATTCAGAGTTACCATTGTGAAGCTACGTATAGGTATTGACCTATATGTAGTGAACGCATGAAATGGTGTACCCACTCTCACAAGGTCCGGGGAAATGGCCCTGAACTACGTGGGGGCACCTTTGCTAGTGCAAGGGTGCCCTCACACTTAGTAACTTTGCACCTAACCTCCAGCAAGTGAAGGTGAGACACATAGGTGACTTATAAGTTACTTAAGGGCAGTGAAAATGGCTGTGAAATAACGTGTGCTTTATTTCCCTCAGGCTACAGTGGCAGTCTTGTGTAAGGGTTTGTCTGATCCCCGCTAATGGGTGGCAAAAGAAATGCTGCAGCCCATAGGGATCTCCTGGAAGCTCAATACCCTGGGCACCTAGGTACCATAAACTAGGGAATTATAAGGGTGTTCCAGTGTGCCAATTGAAAATGGTAAAAGTGGTCACTAGCCTACAGTGACAAATTTAAAGGGGGAGGGAGCATAAGCACTGAGGTTCTGATCAGCAGAGCCTCAGTGACACAGTTGGGCACTACACAGTCATACACATTTAGGACACAAACTATGGGCACTGATGTCCTGGCTTGCAGCATCGCAGTGAGGCAGGCAAAACACTCTGACATATACTCACAAACAGGCCAAAAGTGGGGGGTTACAATGCTAGAAAGAGGCTACCTTCTCACATAACCCCCCAGACGAAAGACAATAAGGTTAACCTATTGTCTAAGTGGTGATAAGTGGAGAGTAGCTCTGCAATAGATTGCTTTCTCCCTTTATCTTCCACTGTATGGTTACTTCCCTATGGAGATGTGAACCACCCTGTTTGGAGTTTTTTAGCTAACCAACAATGTGAGGTAATACTCTCAGAGTTCCTATTAGTATGTTTCAGTATAGAGCAGTGGGATTGGTCCACTGGGCCTATATCAAGTGAATAGAATGCTAGACAGGGATGCTGGCTCAATAACTAGGGCAGGGCTGCTGTCCTAAGTGTTCCAGAGGCAGTGAAGGGCCGCTGCACTAAAGTTTCTCTGGGGGGGTGGGGGGGGGTTGGAGGGATGCTCCATGTTAACTAAAATGGTGTAATTTTTCACATCAGGATTAGTTAATCCACAGAGAGGTACTTTTACCTCAGGGAGTACAGCTGCGGTAGCTGATGGTTCCCTTGATACAAGTTCCACCCCAGGAGAGGTTTCTCCCACCACAGGACTGGTATCCTAAGGGGGCAGGGTGGTTAGGGGATACTTTGATGCCCTTTTTTCCTGTTGTTGGAGAAGGATCCTGAGATTTCAGGCCTTTTTAACTCCTTTGATTTTTCATTTCAGCTGAAATGAGAGGAAGCAATTCCTCAGGGTTGCCCAGCATGGAAGCATGGATCCTAAACTCTACTTCTGCCCAACCTGAGGCCTCTAGGTCATTACCTATGAGACAATCTACATGTAAGGTACGTGATACAGCCACCTGCTTTGGACCAGTAACTCCACCCCAACTAAACTGAACTATAGCTAAGGGGAGGAACTGAGTGGAGTTATGGACATCAATAATCTTGTACTGTTGTCCAATGAGGTGTTGTGCAGGAGACACCAGGTTTTAAGTCACCAAAGTAATACTGCCACCTGTGTCCCTGGAGGCCTGGGCCTCAACACCATTTATTGAAACTGACTGCCTGTACTTATCCATTGTAAGGGGACAAGCAGCCAGTGTGGCACGGCCAATGCCACCAGGTATGACAGGAACTATCTTGGTATTGACTACCCCAGTTTCTATTATAGATCCAAAAGTGTACCCAACCACACCCTTATTTTGACTGTTGCCAGCAGTCCCGCCACTATTACCACTACTGCTGGGGCACTAGAGTTTGATGTATTAGTCGTGGTAGGCTCAGAGGCTTTACCTTGGCAGGACTTATCCCCTGGCCAATGGCCTTTATTTTTACACACATAGCACAAAGGCTTTTTAGTGTGTGTGGGTTGTGAAGAAGATGAAGAAGATGATTTATCCCCACCCCCTGAAGAGTGTTTATGATGTGAAAAAAGATATTTGTTTTTACTTTTATCCCCATGCTTATCCTAACATTTGTCATCATCTTTCTTCTTGCCATCCTTGTCCCCACCTGTATGACCTTTTCTGGTCACTCTTGTTCTGACCTATTTGTCTGCCTTCTTTCCCAATTCTTGGGGAGAGGTCAGATGTGAGTCTACCAAGAACTGATGTAACAAGTCAGACACACAATTATTCAAAATATGCTCTCTCAAAATAAGATTATACAGGCTTTCATGGTCAGTCAACTTACTGCCATGTAACCATCCCTCCAGGGCCTTCACTGAACAGTCTACAAAATCTGTTGAGACTTGAGAGGACTCTTTTCTGGTGTCTCTGAACTTTATCCTGTATTGTTCAGTGGTTAAGCCAAATCCATCTAAGAGTGCATCTTTCAAAACTTTGTAGTTGTTGTCATCTCTCTCACTGACAGTATGGCATTAGTTCCTACCTTTGCCAGAGAAAGATAGCCACAAGATAGAAGCTCACTGCCTTTGAGGGACCAACTGTACCATACAGGCCCTCTCAAGTGCAGAAAAACACTTGTTTATGTCATCCTCCTCCTTGTAAGGGGGGAAAATCTTATGCACGTTTCTTAAATCTGTTTCTCTAACAGGTTGACTATCAGGATTGCCGCTGCTGCCACCATGGGGAACTAACCCCAATTTCTGTCTTTCCCTCTCTACATCTAGGGATTTCCTGTCTAAGGCCAACTGCTGCTGTCTTAGCATCAGTCGGTCCTCTTCCAACCTCAGCTGTTTGAGTTCCCTGTCTAGGGTGGTATCCTCAGGGTGAGAGGCTTGGGAATTCTCTGACACAGAGGTAATGTGAGAATTACCAGAAGTGGACCTTTCCCCTACTACCTGAACCCTAGTTGCCTGACCTTTTGGAGTGAAAGGTGCCCTACTGATGTGTGACCCCCTCCCACTACCAGCTTCAGTAGGTGGCCTGATAACTGGAAGGTATTTGGAAGTACCCTCCCCAGACTCCTCAGGGGCCTCCCCTGATTCTACCTGGTACCTCCCTCCTCTACCTCCTGATCCTGGGTTTGACCAGTCTGGCTGTGGTCACTTTCAAGGAGAAGGCTAAGAAGGAGATCTTTGGTAGGGTTCTTACCAATCACTAAACTCCTTTCTATACAGAGACCCCTCAAACGTTTAAAGTTTAAATTGTCAAAAGTTGCCTGTACAACTTTGGGAGTGGCCTCTACTACAGACATAGTGGAAAGAAAGAGTTTAGGGAAGAGAGATAAAGTTTAGAAAACTTTTAAGAAAAGAGAAAAACTTTTTCAAACTTTTCAGAAACTTTTTATAAAGTTTTTAGAGAGAAAGTCAGACTGTTAAGGTTAACTGTGTATATTTCCAAGTATTTAGAATATGGTTTTCTTATGAAAAGCACCAATGACAAAGTGGTAAAGCAGTTACAAGTACTTATCCCACCGCTGTACCACCAATGTAGGAGACTGGCCTGGCTTATAGTGGGTACCAATGGTACTTACACCTTGTGCCAGGTCCAGTTTTCCCTTATTAGTAAATTAGTAGTGTTCTAGCAGCTTACACTGATAGATGTAGCTATAGCAGAGCAGCTTAGGCTGAAGTAGGAGACATGAAAAGCTCCTACTATACCACTTATATCATATAGGTACTATATCATAAGAAAGACAATACTCAGAGTTACTAAAAATAAAGGTACTTTATTTTAGTAACAATGTGCCAACAATATCTCAGAGGATATACTCCCTTAGGAGGTAAGTAAAATACACAAAATATGCACACAAACCAAAATCAGGTAAGTAAAACAATCAGAAAGTAGTGCAAACACTGTAGAATACTATCGGAGGCAATAGACCTAGGGGCAAAATAAACCATATACTAAGAAAGTGGAATGCGAACCACAAATGGACCCCTAGTGTAGTGTGTAGAGGGTCGCTGGGAGTGTAAGAAAACACTAAGGGTGTCCAAGATACCCCACCCCAAGACCCTGGAAAGTAGGAGTAAAGTACTACTATTTCCCCAGAAACACGCGAAGGTCGCGATAGAGGATTTTGCAAAGACCACAACAGACTGCAAAGCACTGAAGACGGATTCCTGGACCTGAGGACCTGCAAAGAAAGGGACCCAAGTCCAAGAGTCACAAAAGTGTCCAGGGGGGTCAGGAGCCCACTAGACCACGGATGAAGATGCAAAATGGCTGTCTACGGATGGAAGAAGCTGAAGATTCTGCAACACTGAGAGGTGCTAGGAACTTCTCCTTCATGCAGAAGATGTCCCACGGAGTGCTGGAGGATGCAGAGTTGTTTCCTTGGCAAAATACCACAAAAAAGCCTTGCTAGTTGCAACAGTTGCAGATGAAGAAAAAGTGTGCTGCTTGAGCCCAGAAAGGACCAGGATGTCGTCACTTGGGAGAGGAGACAGAGGGGGTCCTCAGCAACGTAGAGAGCCCACACACAAGAAGGTAGCACCCGCAGAAGTCCTTCAACACGGGCTCAAGAAGTCTGAACATGGCGGTTGTCTAACCACTGCAAAAGAGGGTCCCACGACACCGGAGATCAACTCAGGGAGCTGAGCATCGCAGGACAGAGTGCTGGGGACCTAGGGCCAGATGTAGCAAAACTAGGTTTTGCGACTCGGAAATTGCGACTCCGAGCGACTCTCAATTTCCGAGTCGCAAAACCATATGCAGAAAGGTGTCTCAGACACCTTCTGCAGGTCGCTATGGGGTCGCAAAGACCCACCTCATTAATAATAATGAGGTGGGTTGCAATTTTCGCCCCCATAGTGACTCTGGGCAATCACGGGGATGGAGGCCTGCTGGGAACAGCAGACCTCCATGTCCGTGACTGCTTTTAAATAAAGCAGTTTATTTTTTTTTTTCAAGTGTAGCCCGTTTTCCTTAAAGGAAAACGGGCTGCACTTAGGAAAAAAAAACGAAACCTTTAGTTTCTGATTTTTTCAGGGCAGGTAGTGGTCCATTGGACCACTGCCTTCCCTGAAAAAATATTTTTGGGGTCCAGTCACAAAGGGGAAGGGGTCCCCTGGGGACCCCTTCCCGTTTGCGAGTGGGTTACCATCCACTTCATTTCTGCATAGCAAACACGCGTTTGCGACTCGTAAACGGCGATTTTCGCCGTTTGCGAGTCGCAAACAGTTTGCTACATCTGGGCCCTAGTCTCAGCTGTGCATGCAGGATTTCTTGGAAATGTGCACAGAAGCCCTTGTGGGTGCAGTTCACGCAGTGAACAGAATTACTGTCTGGAGAGGAGAGGCAAGGACTTACTTTCTCCTAATTTGGACAGTTCGACCACTGGACAGTTGGGGTCATTTGGATCCACCACCTGTGTTCCAGGGGCCACGCTCATCAGGATGAGAGGGGTCCCAGACTACCGATAATGCTGAAGTTTGGTGCCTGCTGAAGCAGAGGGAAGATTCCGTTGACCCATGGGAGATTTCTTCGTGGCTTCCTGTGCAGGATAAAGGCAGGCAGCCCCCAAAGCATGCACCACCAGGAAACAGTTGAGAAAGCTGTCAGGATTAGGCGCTACAATGTCGCTGGCAGTCTTCTTACTGCTTTGCTGCAGTTTGCAGGTGTCCTGGAGCAGTCAGTGGTCGATCCTTGGCAGAAGTCGAAGAGAGAGGTGTAGAGGAACTCAGGTGAATTCTTGCAAGTCGTTATGTGAGGAAAAGCCCACTGGAGAGCCCCTAAATAGCCCTCAGAGGAGGATTGGCCACCTAGTCAGGTAAGCATCTATCAGGAGGGGTCTCTGACGTCACCTTCTGGCACTGGCCACTCAGAAGCCTCCAGAGTGCCCTCACACCTCTGGATCCCAGATGGCAGAGGTCTGGGACACACTGGAGGAGCTCTGGGCACCACTCCTGGGATGGTGATGGACAGGGGAGTGGTTACTCCCCTTTCCTTTGTCCAGTTTTACGCCAGAGGAGGGATTGGGGGGTTCCCTAAACATGTGTAGACTGGCTTATGCCAGGAGGGCACCTTCTTTGCCCTTCAAAGCATTTCCAGAGGCTGGGAGAGGTTACCCCTCCCCAGCCTTTAACTCCTATTTCCAAAGGGAGAGGGTATAACACCCTCTCTCAGAGGAAATTCTTTGTTCTGCCTTCCCGGAACTGGGCTGCCCAGACCCATGGAGGGCCGAACCCTGTCTGTGGGGTAGCAGCAGCGGTAGTTGCAGAGAAAACCTCAGAGAGCTGGTTTGGCAGTACTGGGGGTCCATAGTGGAGCTCCGAGGATGCATGGAATTGGCACCCCAATAAAAGATTTGGCACGGAGAGACAATTCCATGATCTTAGACATGTTACATGGCCATATTCGGAGTTACCATTGTGAGGCTAAGTATAGGTATTGACCTATGTGTAGTGGACACGTTTAATGGTTTCCCCGCACTCACAAGGTCTGGGGAAATGGCCCTGACCTACGTGGGGGCACCTTTGCTAGTGCAAGGGTGCCTTCAAACTTAGTAACTTTGCACCTAACCTCCAGCAAGTGAAGGTTAGACATATAAGTGACGTATAAGTTACTTAAGTGCAGTGAATATGGCTGTGAAATAACGTATGCTTTATTTAACTCAGGCTGCAGTGGCAGTCCTGTGTAAAGGTTTGTCTGATCTCCCTATGGGTGGCAAAAGAAATGCTGCATGCCATAGTGATATCCTGGAAGCCCAATACCCTGGGTACCTAGGTACCATATACTAGGGAATTATAAGGGTGTTCCAGTGTGCCAATTGAAATTGGTAAAAGTGGTCACTAGCCTATAGTGACACATTTAGTGGCAGAGAGCATAAGTACTGAGGTTCTGATTAGCAGAGCCTCAGTGACACAGTTAGGCACTACACAGGCATACACATTTAGGCCACACACTATGAGCCCTGGGGTGCTGGCTAGCAGGATGCCAGTGAGGCAGGCAAAACACACTGACACATAGGGTTTTCACTATGAGCACTGGGGTCCTGGCTAGCAGGATCCCAGTGAGACAGTAAAAACACACTGACATATACTCACAAACAGGCCAAAGTGGGGGTAACAATGCTAGAAAGAGGCTACCTTCTCACACAAATGCTTTACACATTGCTCCTGAGATAAGTCTGACTGCTCGTGCCAAACTACCAAGCGGGTGAGTAGGGGTTATCTGAGCAGGTATCTCCCTTATCCTGACTAAAGTGAGGGTCCCTACTTTGGCGGGTGCAAACCGACTGCCAACTAGAGACCCCATTTCAGACAGTATGCAGCAAGGCTGGGATTGTGTGTGGGCTGAGGAGTTTCAGCTGGAGCAGGGTGGGGGAGTGTTTAGAACTCCGTCCATCATCATCTTGTTTTGCTAAAGTTGCCCTAAGTGGGAAGGGTATGCCCAGACATGGGTCCCTTGCTCACAATGCCACTGGATTCAAGCTAGCCTCGCTGATGAAGGGTGATATCCTGAAACCGGTCCCAGGATGCTTGTTTCCGGTCCAGGGAGGACCTGGCCTAGCAGTTCGTGCTGGACTGTTCACATGAGGAACAGGGTCAAGACTGATTTGCATATGGCTGGGTCCAAACTGGGGTGGCATGATGAGAAAAAGAATGATGGATTAAACCCAGATCTGTGACACAGGGTGAGTGCTTGCATTGTTCAGCATTCCGTCCATCATTCGTTTGTGTTGCTAAGGGTAGGGAGTAGTAGGCACTCACACAGTTGTGTCATCATGTATTTCTGCCTGATCTGGCCCGATTGCAGATCCAGCCTGAGTGCGGATGATCCACCCTGAGTAGGGATGATCTGCCCCGAGTGTGGACGTAAAGATACTACTCATAAAGTACCTTTGTGAATACCAAAAAGTTGTAAAGGTAAACTTTTGATCTAAACTTAAACCAAAAGTGTAAGTTTACCTTTGAGAATTGGGCCCACAATGTTTGTCCAATCATTTAAAAAAAAGTAGAAACTTGAGTCTCCTGTTACCCCCGGCACTTACTATACCAAGGAACATTGTCCTTCCTTGCACCTATTCAGCTGCCCACACTCCTCCAATGCAGACCGTCCCTGGGTTGGTAGTCTTTTATGTTGCAGGAGGGAGTCATGTGATCAGAGTCACATGGTCCCGGTTAAGAGGGGTAGTTCGTAATAGGTTGAGAGGTAATCTGAATCCTTATTCTGCTTGGAAGTGCCTTAATCTCTTAAATGTACCCCTGTATTGTCAAACGCTACACCCAAGCTTCAGGACATGCTGGCATGCAGGACTGCTGGGATATGTAGTCCCACCTCCAAAATCACCTATTGTTGGGGGGGTCACATACCATTTTGACATATGTGTGTGATCTATGTGCAAAGTTACATGATGAAGTGTGATGGGAGGTTACACTCACCTACCAGCAATTAGCTGTCGGTGTGCAAATCTGAACAAAACCTGCCCTCAGATTCTTTAGAAATGATCAAGTAGTAAACTCATTGTGATTGGGGGGTGTATGTAAGCAGGCCCACAGGATTTAAAAATTGTTACCTTTGTTTTAATGTTGGCACATCCATAGTCATGTTGCTTTGGGCACAGTGACTATCATCTGGCTCAGACTCTGCATGTGTTCCACACAATTACATTATCTTGTACAACAAATAGCATAAACTGAAAAAATCTGGATTCCACATATGTCATAGCAGAGTGAAAAGTGTGTTACTAAGCATGTCTGGCTAAGGTTCCGTTGGATATGTCCAAAATTGTCCATGTCACAGGTGCAGATGATGTGCAATATTTATAACCAGGTACTGTCACCATGCATGAACAGTATAGATATCACAGAATCGGAATTACACACTTTGATTATGCAAAATATGTTCCATCAGCATGCAGCATATTTTGCACAGACATGCTACATACATTTCAACTCTTCAGATACAACATTTCTGTTTCACTGACAATAAGGGTAGGCACATATACCTGCTGAGTTACAACTAATATGCATACAGAAAGCTTAACTGTCCATGTAGCAGTATGACAAAACTAAAGCAGAATTGTAAAAACATGTGTGACAATGTCACCAGGGTTGCCATCACAATATAACCAATTTCGAATGTGGTAGTTGCAGCATATGTTTTTGTTGATGGATAAAAATCTTCTTAAGCAATATATTTGGCCCATTAAAGACAACTGATGACCGGGCTACATGTGTGTCTGTTCATGTGTTTGTTCATTATTATATGGACATATAGACCTTTGATATCTTAGCCGGTCACTAGGTACATCTGTTGTAATCCAGCCTCAGTGGTACTTGAGCCTCCCTGTGGTGTCACGGTGCAAAGGTCCATGCGTCATATGCAACAATGTTTTCGGTCAGATGAGTTGCCCGGCAAGCATACACACACTACTGAAATGTTTTATGCAATTTATAATGTATGCATTCGAATGTAGCCTTGGTTTGATGTGTATACATAAGCATGTTTAAATATGACTCACCATGATTTTAACTACAATTGTGAAGCCAAAGATAAATGTTACATTTCGGTACAGTCGCCTGAGGAAAAAATAAGAAATGTTCCCAGTCATTGTCTACAGGAGATACATGACAATCCAACACCCATTTATTGACTATCTGACACAGAGTATGTGAAGTTAGCAATGTGTGTGGCCTTGTGTTACTACAGATGAGGTATGCAACGCAGAGCCACACTACCTGGACTGTATCACCTGTACCACTTACATTTATGTTGATGAGCAAGGATCAGCACATTTGAATGATGCAAATCCAGATAGCAAAATAGAAAAAAACTCGACCATGTGTCCAGTTCCAAATATGGACATCATCATGAAAGTGAATTATTGTTCAGTGTGATATGGTTGTAAGCTCAGTGTGGCTATTATCACATTTTGTGCACCTACACAGATAACACATGACTAAGGGCCTGATTTAGATTTTGTCAGACTGATTACTCCCTCACAAACATGACGGATAGCCCGTCCACCGAAATATAAATCCCATTATTTCCTACGGGATTTATATTTCGGCAGACGGCCTATCCGTCACTGCTGTGATGGAGTCTCCCGTTCCCAGAATCTAAATTAGGCCCTAAGATTTCCTTCCTCAAGTAGGAGCTGTCTAAGCAGTGACATTATATTGTCCATATATCCATTTCAATTGCTGGTGTGGCCTGGTCAGGTACAAATGATTATGTTACACTGTCAGCCTAATTCTCACACACATTATGTACATGTACAGCACATACTAAATATTTATTTCAGTTATAACCCTAGATGACATGACAGCTGAAGATACCAGAACCTATGAAACGTGCTGGGACAGGCTCAGGCACATAAAAATGTTTCCCAGACCTACCACAAATTGAATAAGCTGCATGAGCATGCTAAGACAGAATGGTCCTGGAATGTCCTTAGCCTACAACACCTTCAAGGGTGACATTTGCTACCAGCCATAACATAGCAGGACCAAGACAGCAACAGATACCGCAACCCCCTATTCCACCATCTACTCCTGCAGCCTCCCAGACAACAACTACACAGGCCAGGAAGAACAGAAGAAGACATGAATCTATCTTCAAATACAGCGTCATCCCAAAGCTGAGGAATATAAACAAAAAACTGGATGTCATTAGGAGTGAGCAGGCCAGCTTAAAACAGTGAATGGACAACATGGAGGCCATGGTGCAGGTCCCCTAACTCCTATAGACATTTTAATGGACAATGTATTATGGTTAAATTATAGTTTGCTATTTTCATAGTTAGATAAATAGTTAGTTATTAGGATATGCTTCGTTTAGTTGGGTTTTAGCTTTGGATAGTGTTTTATATGTAATTTTTAGAATATCTTTTTCTCTTTTATAAGGCTTTTAGTGGGCAACAGGTTTAATTTTTGGTCTTTGCTTAAAAAACACAAACACAGAAATAAAAGAATACCAATAGAATATATATTTTGGGTTTACAGGTGCAGTTAGTTTATGGATAGATAGATAGGTGTACTTGATGGTTGTATTGTACTGATCTATGGGGCAGATTTATGAAAAGTGGCGCTGCACCTAGTATAGCGCAACTTTTCTTGCGCCTCTTAATGCCCCCCTAATGCCACCATGTCTGTGCCGCATTTAATATATGGCACACCATGGCAGTAGTTAGACAACAAGCGTTAGAATTTTTGATGCTAGTTCAGCGCTTTGCAGGATTAGCACCACAAATTCTGACGCTATTCCTGCAAATCACACAGAGACCCATTGAAACCAATGGGAACCTCCTTTAACGCCTGCCCTGAGCTTTAAAAGTGCCAAACAAAATGACACAAAGAAAGCTTTTCGATTTCTTTGTTGCATTTTTTCATGTGAAAGCCCTCTTTGCATTCATAATGCTTGGCGCAGGCACAATGTAGCAGAAAGGGTTACAAAGCGGCACAATGCAAGCATTGCAACACTTTGTAAATATGGTGCAGCGTTTTTGGCCATCTGACCCCACATTAGCATAAAAAAATTATGCAAATGTGTTAATAGGATGGCGCAAGGCCTTCTTAAATCTGCACCTATATGTTTTAAAGGGGGTGGGGGAGCTGATGTCTAACATGTTGTTTGTGTATTTAATATAGATTAGGATAAGTTAAGTTAGTGTAAGGTAGTGTTAATGATAGTTTCAAATAGGTAGACAGAGATTTCTTTGGAAAGGTTTAGATGGTATAAGGTAGTAATTAGGTTAGGTTATGTCTGTTAGGTAATTTTAGTTTGCTTAAGTAGATGTGTTATTATTAAAACTTTTTATACTTTCACCTCATAATCATTACATCATTGTGAGTTTCTAACCTTGAGGATGTTGATTTGAGTACTTGATGTAGCTTTTGCCCTGCAGTCTTTAAAGGACTGTGTTATTTTGTGACAGGCCTCTGGTCAACAATTAGTGTATTTAACATATGAGTCCCTTAAGGACTATTTGAAGTTCTTAATGCATTGTGATTGGTCATCCTAGTGTGATTTGAATCACAGTCCGACACAGATAGTCACCTACAGTAGCACTGTGTGTGAAAGACACAACCATTTATAATTTGGATGGTTTGTAACAAGAGATCACTGAATTCAGACTGTGCTGGGACACACACTGATGCATGCCACTGACACACACACTATTGCATCATTCTGCACGTAGATACTTGTTGTTAGCTGGTTACAAATCATTAATGTGATCCCCACCTGCCTGGAGAACCTCAATCATCCTTGGCATTGCATACTTGCTAAGTGTGGCACTACATGCATGCAACTTTGTGATACTACATGCAAAGTATGGAAACCATAAGTCTACCATTTCACAAGTCCACAGGTAGATAAGATTAACAGGTGCTCCAAAAGAATTGGCAGTTCTTGGCGACTAAATAGGTTGCATGATGATAGACACAAGGCCACTGGTGAACTGTCTAGAGTGCACAGACAATTGGTACCTGGAAGTTCTCCTACTGAAATTGGAGAAGTCTACATCCTCCTCCTCTGATGGGTGTTGAGCCTCGCATTCGGTTGGTTGTGTTTGTGTGAGAAGAAACTGAGGCAAACACACATCAGGGGCAGAAGATGTGGAGCCCTATCCCCAGGAGCATTTGCCTGTGCTCATAAGGAAGGCAGCACAGCATTAAAAAGAGGCTAATGGCTTCTCAACGTCTCTATGGAGGGCACCCTTTATTGCTATGTAGGAGTCCAGCTTGCGCTCCATAGGTGCCATGATGTTAATGAAGGTCCCCAGCTTGGTGGCAACCTCAATGGTATCAGATATTGATGCCTGTTGTTCTTGCTTCTACCTCATGACACCAGCAATGTCAGCTAGAGACTCACCCATTCTATGGAGGCAGGTGTAGCCTCAGATGTGTCCTTACTGGGACTGAGGCACCTGGGGACTCTAGGGTGCCCACTATGGTCTCCAACCCCTTCCACACCTCATCAACAACCTGCTCCTCGACTCCTACCACTCACTGTTGGAAGACAACTTGGGGGGTCCTTGGAGTCCCCAGCATGGCTTGGACCGGCAGATGGGGAATTTCCTGTGTGTGGCGGTTCCTCTGGAGACCCTGAGATGCTGTCATCTTTTGCCAGGTCTGAATAATGAGATTCTGTGGAATCCAGTAGTTGCTGTAAGGTGTCATCCTTCATGGGGCCAGGAGCTCATCACAAACAGGTTGGTCATCCATGGCATGCTGCTGCACACAAGGTTTTGTTTGTTCATCTGTAATTAATACTTTGTATTTTTATGATGATGTAGATGTTGCCAATAGTATTTTTGATGACAGTCTTTATTAACATTCAGGTTATATTAAACATGGATGTCATGATGTCATCGATGTCATGAACATGTGTTACTAAGAATGATAGAAGCAAAGTTTCACTATTTTTGCTTTCCAAACAGGAATATATGTGTATGGTTCATACAACCACTGTGTGACAAGGAGGTCATATGTATGTCATTGCACATATTGCAAGTTACACAGTTGCTGGCCTGTCCTGGCTGAAAGGGTAAGTCCATGTAATGATGCCATTTAGCATTTTGCTTGACTTATTTTCATAACATGGCTATATTGATGAAAGGTTCACTTATTGACACTACCACTGAGATTGTCGCACCGTGCAAACAGGGTGCCTGCATTCCCTTTAGCCACTAGTAAGCCCACAGCTCCTGACAAAGTGATGTTAGTTTGGTCAACTATTATTTTTGGCACATCACTCTGCCTTTCACACAACATATGCCTCACAGTCCTGTATTGCATGCAATTTGTGCATTCATGTGGGCAAGGTACTTATACTTGACACACATCCACGCAACTCTACACAGCAAGGAGCCTTGCTACAATGCAGATGTGGGTAAGGGCATGTAATTACCATGGTTTACCTATTTGTATGGACTCCTGTGAATTCTTAACACACACAGCCATCTCCAGAGTGCATAACATTATACACTGTGAACTATCTCTGAAGGGGAATTGCACCATCACACTTGGAAAATTAAATCAAAACATTAAAATTCTCCACATTTTTAATTACCCAAGTTGGCCATCTGCTGGGTACCACAGTTCTGTTCACTCACCCCTGATCATTTGTACCTGGACCTGACTCTTCTGTCATGTATCATTTGGGTCCAGGACCAGGATTTATTCTCAGACACTGATGACACCCAGATCATAAATTGGCTCTCTGATGCCACTAACACAGCCAACATTACCTAAAATATGCAATTGTCCAACATGCTTATGTGCATGTCAGAACTACTGCTCATGCGGAACCTCACAAGAGAGTAGTGATGATAATGTGTATCATTTACGTCCCCTGGTTGCCAACTCTACTAGGCTCAGACACATCACCCTCTAACCATCCGCAAAAGCTGCATCCTGGATAGCTGACTCATTCTGTCACTTCACAATTCCCTGTTTAACGTCCTCCTGTTTGATATATGCAGGATAGTCAGACTTTTGTGGTTACACCTCCCTCCTAACGCCTGCAACTCCTTCTGCAAGGCCCACATCACATGTCAAGTTTAGTGCACTAATCCCTTCTTCTACAACATCCTTTCACAGCTACTACACAACCTCAGCACAATAAAAAAAGTAGTACATGATTCTCAATCAGGCTACCTTGCTGCACAAACATCACCCCTATCTTCCTTGAGATCCAATGGCTCCCCATTCATACCCCATTCATACCCAGTCCTATGTCCACAACCACAAGTATATGGCACTACACTACCAGGGACCCACCAAGCTCTCACATAATCTATGCTTCCGGAAAAAAGGTAGTGGTTTCTCTAGCATGGCATACAACACTGATGAGAATGGACCCAACACATCAGGACAGCTGCCTGCATTATTTTGTCATGCTAGTGACTATACACATGGCTCTTCACATGAACCTACTGTGAGATGCTCCACTTACAGAAGCACTGGATCTGTATGGGTTGACATGTTAGACTGTCCTGCCCTTTCCCTTGCACATAGCGCACTGCAGCACAGCAAATTGTGTTGCAGCACCTTTTAACATGACATGTTTAACTGTATGTTTCATTGATAACACTTACTGTGAAGATCATCCCCAGTCTTCAGCTGCAGCACTGTCCTATCCAGCAACTTCTGCCACCAACTCTTTTGGGATAAGTGATGCCACCTGCTCCCCTAATGGGTCCAACTCCTCCTGTTCCTCTTATTCTCCTCAGGTTCCTGGCCAGTTTTTCCTTGGTCCTGCTCTTATAATCATGCCACTTTTTTTCAGCTCAGAAACTGTCATTTTTGTCTGGCCAACACTATTGATCTTATACACAATGGACTGCCAAATTGCTTCCTTTTCCCCTAATGGCAATTCGCAGGTGACAAAGAGAAGGTGTTCATTTTTTGTCACCTCATCCATTAATATTTTGTTCTTCTCCTCATTGAAATTGCTCTTTCTCTTCCCCTAGACGTATGTCTGGACATCTTGGCTGATGTAGGGGTTGTTGCCCTCACTACTTGTGTTCCTGATCCCCTCATTTCTAGCTTTTAGAGAATTGCAAAACTTTTTTTAAATGTATTGTTTTTTCAGGCTTTCCGATGCACAATGCACTTAGATGTGATGCAAAATTGATTTGCAGCACATAAAAAATGTTTTATGTGCTGCAAATGTGTGTTGTGTCACATTTGAAGCAGATGCATTACAACACTGTGCAACATCCTTCCCACTGATATATCAAAGATTTTGATGTTTGACGCACCCCTGGGCCTTACAACATGGTGCACTGTATCATAAATATGGCGCATCTAAGTTGCTTCAAACTGATTCATAATTTCTCATAAATACGGCACCGACTTTGCACTAGCGCTTCATACAGCGTAGAACAGAAGAACATAGTTGTGTTTTACATGCCTCTTCGTGTTTCTGTGCAGGTGGCCCTAGCAGACTCTGAGAAGAAACTTAAATATGCCTGTCAAAAAGTGGGTTCCTAATGTCAGAAGGGAAAACCGTTACCACCTTAGCAAAACAACCTGTGTATTTCTTAGCTATGGTTGGTGATACATTTGACTCTGTTGATGAAGTTGGTAGAATTTTGGCCACTGTGCGTTATGCTTGTAATGTGAAGTTCTTGCCAAATTCTGACAACCGCTATGTTGTGGAGTTCTTTCTCATGAGCAGCTTGTCAACTGTAAGTTGGCGAGTATAAGTGAGAATTGTCATCCCCTAGTGTGGTTTTCTGGTGCTAGAAGGGCACCCAGCAAGAATTTTGCATCACAGGTGGTTGTGACTGTTTGCAGTGAGAAAGCTGCCGCTCGAGTAGAAAATCGACTCGTGCAACAGCAAAACCATCTCAAGAAGCAGTGCACATTGGAGCACTGCGTTGTGCGGTTCGCATTGATTTGTCAGCGTGGAACAAGCTCCCACTGCTAAAAATCAGTGCGTGCAGTGACATGTCATTTTCTGCCCATTTGCAGAGCTCAGTGGAATCTCGTGGAGTTTTCATGCAACTCTGCGGAATTCCAGAGTGAAACTCAGCGACTTCCACCTACCCCTATTCTCAACACAAATTTCAATGAAACTCTACGCAAACCATAATAGCTATGCCATGAGCAATAGGCAATTCTCCAGAAAAATGTGTATTCATTGCAAGCAGTACCCATGATTTCCAAGTCGAGGAAACAACAACATAAATTTAGCAAACCAACTAGGAAGAAAATAAGCCAAAACATGAATAAATCAGGTAAGGAAAGACAGAGAAAATAATTTTGAAAACTTAAAGGCAAAAGGTACATACAAAAACAAAGGCATGTTTGGAAAATATGGGTTTGAGTTTGACCAGCACCTAGGTGCACTTTTAGGCTCACTGTTATGTAATGGAGTTTGGACACACAAGATGGGTCACCCTGGTCAAAGCTTCTTTGGAACTCGGAATCCTCCAGGAGAACAAGATCATATGCTGAAGCTGCCAATGATCCTTCAGGGTCAGATACATTGTGACTGAGCTCCTAGTAAAACCATTGGTTTTGGTGCTGTTAGAAATGGGGTTTCTAGTCGACAGTCATTTTATACCCTGTCCAAGTAGGGAAACTCACTCTAATCAAGGCAAGTGAGTAACACTCCTAAGATAACCCCTGCTCACCCCCTTGGTAGCTTGGCACGAGCAGTCAGGCCTATCGCAGAGGCAATGTGTCAAGTATTTGTACCCATACACAGTAGCACAGTGAAAACACTACAAATAGACACTACACCAGTTTAGAAAAATAGCCAATATTTATATAAGTAAAACAAGATCAAAATGACAAAAATCCAACATACATAAGCAAATATATGAACTTTTGAATATCAAATCCCAATAAAGTGCTTAGAAACACAATAGCTCCAACCAGTGCTATTACGGCGTCATGATGAAGTCATTACCATCAGTCCAATGCCAGTCACGAGAGAGTGCGGTGCCGGTCACGGATTCACACATTCCCCAAGTACAGTACCTTACAAACGAGGCAGAGTCAAAGACGTGGCAAAGAGTCAAGGAAGTGAGGCATCGCTGGAGCCAGTGCATCTTCGGTTCCGTACTGCTGTGCAGAAAGTGAGGCGTTGGTTCCTTACAGAGGCAGCAGAGGTGTGGTGGCGGCAACGTGGTGGTTCCTTACAATCTGGCAGGGTCGATAAGTCAAGAGGGTCAAGACGCAATGAGGTGACCTTGTGCTGGCATGATCACACCAGGGGGCCACAGGCACCACAGCAGAGTCAGGTGTCACTGATGTCAGTGATACAACATCCAGGACTCATGATGTTCTGGGACTTCAGAGGTGCTACGACGACATTGGGCCTGTGGTTCTGGTCATGGTCATCGCACTTCAGTGTGACCATGGCTTCAGGTGTAGGCAGCGGAGCAGAGTCGAGCAGTGGCACTGGTTCCTGGGTCTTCCAGAGTCAGTGGCCTGTCTCTTCTTGTTTTCTGCCAGATTTAAGTCCCAAGTGCCCTGGAACCAGAGTGGGCACCTCTTGGCAAGTGAAGTCTTTGATATCCCTAAGACTTATTAACAGGTAGCAAGCAAAGTCCAAACCCTTGGAGAAACTTCATAAGCAGGATAAACAGCAAAGTCCAGTCTTTGTCCTCTCAAAAGCAGAAGCGGCAACTGGAGGCCAACCCAGCAAAGCACACACAGCAAAGGGGCAGTACTCCTCCTCACAGTTTACCACTCTTCTCCTTGGCAAAGTTTCCTCTTGATCCAGAGGTGTTCTAAAAGTCTGGGATTTTAGATCCAATACTTATACTCATTCTTGACTTTGAAGTAGGCAAACTTCAAAGTAAAGTTTTTGCAGTGCACACGACACCACCTTTCCTGCCCTGGTCCCAGACCCACTCTAGGGGGCTGGAGACTGCACTGTGTATGAACAGGCACAGCCCTATTTAGGTGCAAGTGTCAGCTCCTCCCACCACTCTAACCCAGGAAGACCCCTCAGGATATGCAGGGCACACCTCAGCTCCCTTTGTGTGACTGTCTAAAGTGAATTTACAACCAGCCCAACTGCCATCCTGACCCAAATGTGTATTCCACAACCAGGCAGAGGCATAGAATGGTTAAGCAAGAAAATTATTACTTTCTAAAAGTGGCATTTTCAAACATGCAATTTCAAAACCTCCTCCACGAAAATATATTTTTAAACTGTAATTTCAGAGACCCCAAACTTCAGATCTCTATCTGCTCCCAATAGGAAATTGCTCTTAGGAGATATTTCAAGGCACTCACCATGTTAATCTAGCGGAGAGGTAGGCCTGCAATAGGGAAAAATGATTTTTTCAGTATTTCACTTTCAGGACATATAAAACACACCAGTACATGTCCTACCTTTTAAATTCACTGCACCCTGCCCATGGGAGAACCTTGGGCCTAACGTAGGGGTGCTTTAAATGTACTAAAAGGGAAGGTTTGGGCCTGGCAAGTTGGTGCACTTGCCAGGTCAACATGGCAGTTTAAAACTGCACATGCAGACACTGCCATGGCAGGTCTGAGACATATTTACAGGGCTACTTATGTGGGTGGCACAATCAGTGCTGCAGGCCTACTAGTAGCATTTGATTTACAGGCCCTGGGCACACATGGTGCATTATACTAGGGATTTACTAGTAAATCAAATATTCCAATCATGGATCACCAATCATGATCACAATTTAAACAGGGAACACTTGCACTTTATCACTGATCAGCAGTGGTAAAATACCCAGAATACCAAAACCAGCAAAAAACTAAATCCAGCACACAGTCAAATATACAGGAGGCAGAGGCAAAACGTCAGGGGAAACCACACCAAGGATGCCAGGTCTAACAGGCACTAAAAGCTCAGAGCAGGGCATAACTGGATTGTATAGCCTCTTAATCTGCTTGGCCACTCAAATAGATTGCATTGTTCTAAGGTCTTACCTTTGGACATAAGGCCTGATTTAGAGTTTAACAAATGGTTTACTCCACCACAAACATGACAAATATATTCTCCGCCTTAGGACAAATGCATTATAACCTTTGATACTTGTAATAAGGTGGAATGGATATCCATTTTGTTAGTGTCTAATGGGATAAGCATGAAAGTTGTTGCCAGATAGGGCTCCACAAGGCTGAATACCTTAATCATGGCATCCAGCTAGACCCTTATTTAGAATGACAAAAATCTCTGAGTGTGATGTACCTGTTAATGGAGACAGTGAGTTAATGAGTCTAATAGGGCCCTTGGAATGAATACGGTCTGCTCCTGACAGCCCCATTTATCATCTCTAGGTCAAAGGAGGTAGCATGTAGGCTATTCATTTTTTGCCAACTGTTCCTATGTCAAGAACAGTAGGTTAATCCATCTTAAGTGGCCAGTTACTGATAGTGCCCCAACCTTCGTAAGTAAAGAGGCCAAATCAAAGTCCTCTGGAGAGCAGAGTAATTATTTTAATCAGAGAATAGTAATAATAGTAAATGGTGCTAAAATAATAATAAGCTTTTAGATGTGAAATGAGAAGAATAACTATTGTGAACCTAGTTAACCTAATTTTGTCTCGGGCAGCACAAAGTTCATTTCTATAAAGTTACTTTCCCAATAAATTATCAACAGTTTATTTTACCATGAAATTAGACTGAGTAAAAAAATAACTTCAAATCATTTCAATAGTATTTTCCGAGGCAAAGATATAAATTCAGGACTGGATTCACACACTAGCACTTGGCAAACCTACAAGAGTAAATCTCCACCTCCACCTTTCTTATCTTTTCTATGGCGAGATCCTCACACATGCAAGTTAACTACTTATTAGTAAACCAGGGAGAGACCAGGATGAGTGGCTGGAAAAAGGGCATAATTACCACTAAATGGGAGGGGGTTTAAAGAGGGTTAGGGTGGGGTTTATGAAAGAACACACAACTACCAATACATGAATACACCCATTACTATTCACAAACTTCACTTCTAAAGTTACTATAGACACATAGGCACAAAACATTGATAACTGTACTCCAGGTCAGTGCTGAGCTAAAACCAGCACCACACATGGCCAACACTAATAATACAGCACCATTCCATAGAATACAATAGAGGCAGGAACTTAACATAAGACCTATGGAATTTTTTTTAAAAAATATTTGTGAATGTGTAATAAATACACATTTCATGTAACACCAGTTTCACTAAAATATGTGATGTCTAGGGCATAAATGTTCCTGAGAGAATACAATTTTTAGGTTTTGGGTTGAGATTTTTTTCACAAAAGGACACTTTTGTAATAAAGTGTTTTTGAAAAACTCAAAAATATTCCCAGACAAAGAACAAACCAACGATGGTCAAAGCTGAAGTGATGTTGCTA
Organism: Pleurodeles waltl; assembly: GCF_031143425.1. NCBI lineage: Eukaryota > Metazoa > Chordata > Amphibia > Caudata > Salamandridae > Pleurodeles > Pleurodeles waltl. The sequence goes on along the minus strand of NC_090436.1, from coordinate 934,672,228 downwards.
CTTTTAACAGACATGACATTCTAATTTGATAATGATTGAGCATAAATATACATATATATATAAATATATATATATATATATATATATATAGATATATATCTATACAGAAAACTAATTCCTCCAACTTTGGCGACCCTTACTTCTGGCTGGAAAAAAGAGAAATGGTCTCAGTCACAGATTCAATGCTGAAGTGCATTTTTAATGGCACGGGAATTTGTTTTATATATATATATATATATATATATATATATATATATATATATATATATATATATATATATATAAATAACATTTTATTTTTTATATTTTGCTCAATCAATGGGGTCTCCAGCCCACATGGGGAGTGCACAGCACGCAGGAAGACAGGAACCTGCTAGAAATCAGAAGACACTTGCTTCTCTTACACCAAGAATAAATGCTGTTGGCCACAACTGGGGTCTTGTGAATTATTTTTAAATATTAGAGGCAAAAATCATCCCAACATGTTTCCGCTTGTAACTTCAAGCCTGACTCACGGATGGGCGTGGTTTCTCCACAAACCTCTTTTAAAAGGGAAAGTGCACCTGTGCTGACAAGGTAAAAACGTAAAAGAAATACTATATACTTTACTTCCCAAAATCGATTTTTTTAGAATTCAGATTGGGTTGCTGCTATCTCAGAAAATAAATACACATAAAATATGCATCTGCACAAGTGGTATATTGACAGGTAAATTCATTGATTTTATCCCCATTTCACAAGTAAAGAAAATGTAAAAAAAAAAAAAATCATACAACATTGTTACTAATCATTGTATGGCACAAAGTAACACACCTTTCCCGTCATACATTTCATAGATTGAAGCCCCAGTGGGCAAGGAAATTCATAAGGAACCCTGATATTCTAAATTTTCAAGTAAGAATAATTTGGATGCCTATTTACTGAGAATAATTAAAGAAAATGTATAGTCAAAGGTGAAAAAAGTGAAAATAATATATATGATAATAAAAGGTGGTGCACAGCAACACTTACAACCTCGCACTGAACCTTAAAGGCTGGGCAGCTCGTTAGGTGGGAGGCACCCAATGAGGCTGTTCATTGTACTTCAAACTGTATGGCTAGTCCTTCACTGCTAGTCAACCGTCCTGGTTCCACTGTTGCTAAATTAATAATGTACTCTGATTCCAATTTGTGTAACGTGCGTCATTGATCCCCCTCTCATTGGTACTTTATCAAAATCAAAGAATGTCATTAATGGCCAATCCCCCTTATGCTTATCATGGAAGTGTTGAGCTACGGGGTACTTGGGGTCATTGTTCGTGATTGCTGTCGTGTGTTCGAAGATTTGTTTCTTTACTTGAAAGTCCATGCACCCAATATATCTTTCTGGGCTGGGCTGGGCTGGGCAAGGGCATTTGATAGAAAGCACTACATGGTCTGTTTTGCATGTGTGTGTCCCCTGATTTCATAGGGTTTTTCTCAAAGTCAGACAGAGTATGTAGTTCTACTGAGACTGTTTTACAGGCTTTACACTTGGTACACGGAAGGAAACTCTTGAGTTCTCCCTTTAGCCAATTATCTTGTATCTCATTTTGAAGGTGACTCTGAGCCAACATATCTTTGATGCTTTTACTTCTGAGATACGTGATCTGGGTTGTTCACTATGTAACTCTCTATGGATTGTTCATTTTTTTAAGATGACCCACTTGTTAGTTAACATGTTCGCCACCGCCGTGACTCATTTTTAAAAGTCATAATGACCCTGACTTCGCTGCCATTCTCTTTTTGCTTATGTGTAACTGATGGGTGAATTTTCTTGGCCCTTTGTTCCATAGAGTAGTCTTTCACTGTCCATCTGGGCAATTCTTTCCATTGCTTTTTGTAGAATTATTTCAGGAAAGCCTCTTGATCTAAATCTTTGGACCAGAATATTACAGACTTCAACAAATTTCTCCTCAGTGCTGCAGTTTCTTTTCAGCCTCACTAGCTCTCCATATGGAATGTTTCATTTCAGATAGTTTGGATGGCTACTGACGTCATGTAGAATAGTGTTCTCTGCTTTTTCTTAGAAAGGAATGTTACTAATCTAGACTCAGCTAATTCGACATGAATGCACCAAAAATAAATTTGTTTCTGACTTGCCACCACTGCAATTATGCTGTTTTCATTCACACATTTGCAAAGAGACTTAGGGGGTGATTCTAACTTTGGCGGGCGTTCCACCTGCAGAATACCGCTACGCGGTCAGAAGACCGCCGCAGTAATTCTGAGTTTCCCGCTGGGCTGGCGGGCGACCGCCAGAAGGCCGCCCGCCAGCCCAGCGGGAAACCCCTTCCCACGAGGTTGCCGGCTCCGAATGGAGCCGGCGGAGTGGGAAGGGTGCGACGGGTGCAGTTGCACCCGTTGCGATTTTCAGTGTCTGCTATGCAGACACTGAAAATCTTAGTGGGGCCCTGTTAGGGGGCCCCTGCAGTGCCCATGCCATTGGCATGGGCACTGCAGGGGCCCCCAGGGGCCCCACGACACCCGTTACCGCCAGCCAGGTTCTGGCGGTCAAAACCGCCAGAACCAGGCTGGCGGTAAGGGGGTCGGAATCCCCATGGCGGCGCTGCCTGCAGCGCCGCCATGGAGGATTCCTCAGGGCAGCGGGAAACCGGCAGGACACCGCCGGTTTTCTGTTTCTGACCGCGGCTGTACCGCTGCGGTCAGAATGCCCTGGGATGCACCGCCAGCCTGTTGGCGGTTCATCCGCGGTCGTTGGCCCTGGCGGTAGTCTACCGCCAGGGTCAGAATGACCCCCTTACTTCTTTACTCTTGGATTCCAGATCATAAACACCTTGTCTACATCATGGAGCCACATCATGGAGCCACATCATACCCTTACCTGACTGACTTTCCGTCCTGGGGTACATGGACACCTGTTATTCCCATCAGCCCATCTCCAAATAGGTGTGGCTTGGGGTGAAACAGGTGCCCACGGCTGTCCCCTGAGTTTGCTTATATAGGACATTAATCAACAAAAAGACATTTTGTTCTAGACATAAAAAAATCGTCTCTCTGATCCTTTTAACCGTGTTCAAACAATGCTTGGCTCTGAGAAAAGGTTCCACTGCTGCTGTTCTATTCTCATGTTTGATAGTTGGATGCAGAGTGAGAAGAGGCCAGTTAATCCTTTGAGTGTGTGAGTTGCAAGATTGATGCTGTGAGTACAACAAATGCTTTGCACTTCTCCAAGACTGACCTAACTACTCAACCAAGATACCTTAAAAATTAGAGCATTAGGCGATCTAGTTTTTACCCTTGAAAACCAACGTGTGGTTGCCTGGACACCTTGCACAGTATGCCTAGCTTTGCACACTCCATAGAAGGCCAACCTTCTACATACAGTGATTGTACACCTAAAGTTAACAAATTATAAGTTGGCCTCCGTGGAACATGGTTGATCTTTTTCAAATCATGCGTACTGTCAGTCTTTCAACAAATGGGCATAGGAAGTAGTCTACATTCAATTGGTCTACTTGGTGGTTTGTCCCTGTTTTTGTGCACCTTTGGAAGTAAAAAGTCGAAATGACAGGCCCATTCTTTTTAAGAAATTGGTATTTCTCCAATTTAAAAATTCCCTCATTTTGTCAAAATGCGAACGTGGTGTTGTATTTTGGGATTAGTTCCTTATGATAACCTTTTTTGATCCCCTTGTAACATCTCTCATCCTTCAGTTGTTGATGAGCTTCGTCTACATGCATTTTTCTTCAAATCCCCTAAAACACTATGGGGCATATTTCCGAAAAGTGGTCCTGCACCTAGTGATGCTCCACTTTCCTTGCACCCTTCAGCACCCCCCTACCGCCACCATGTGTGCGCCGTACGGTACACCATAGTGCAGTGTAGGAGGCAATAGCATAATTTTGTATGCTATTGATGCTGTCTACAGGAGTAGCGCCAATGTTTTGGTGCTACTCCATAGGAGTGTACATAGGGGCGATTGTATTCAATGGCATGTCCCCTTTTAATGCCTGCTCTTAGCAAGCGTTAAAAGTGCAGAAAAAAAATATGCAAGGAAATCTGTTAGATTTCCTTCCACCATTTTTTCACATCCTCCCCTCCCCCCCCCCAAAAAAAGGGACAACACACCCTTTGCATACATTATGGGCCTGATTCTAACTTTGGAGGATGGTGTTAAACCGTCCCAAAAGTGGCGGATATACCACCTACCGTATTACGAGTCCATTATATCCTATGGAACTCGTAATACGGTAGGTGGTATATCCGCCACTTTTGGGACGGTTTAACACCGTCCTCCAGAGTTAGAATCAGGCCCTATGTCTGGAGCAGGTATAATGTAGCACAAAGTGTTACAGAGTGGCCAATGCATGTATACGGCAAGGCGTTTTTGGCCTTCTAACGCCACAGTAGCGTAAAACAATTATGCTAATGTGACGTTCAAATGGTGCTAGGGGCTCTTAAATATGCACCTATGTTCCCACCCTTGTCGGATACTTTAATGGCAGAGTCAGTGCTTGCTCCCAATGCGTGGAAAGTTCTAATTTGGGACAAGGCAAAATTCCACTGGTTTCTTTGCTTTTTATATATTTGTATCCTCAAATGTATGAGCAGCTTGACGGTTACCTCATGGAACAGATCAATAGCATCATAGGGTAATGTTGGAATGGATATCGATTTAGGATTGAACTAAGTTTCACTACTTAGGTACATTTTTAGGCCCATTTTATTAAGAGTCCTAATCATTCCATTTGTGCCCCTTTCCCTCATTCCGTTCTCTACCACCTCATAATCTCAGTACAGTTCATAAGCATCACAGAGTCCTTCAGCATCTCCAATAAACCAGTGCATAATATTTGTTAGGGTGTCTTTTTTGTGGGTTTCGGTATAATCAAATTGTCTTGTTGAGCAGAAAGAGAGGCCGGGCTAAGCATTTTCACTTCCTCTTCTGTTAGTTCCTTATCTGTCAAATTAATGATATTATCAGCAGCTATGCTGTTTGGGGTTTGCCCCTGTCCCTGTCTCTTCTTCATTTGCTGCCTCTTGTGTTTCCTCCTCCCCTTTACTGTCCTCTTCCTCTTTGTCCCTCTTCCCTTTTGTTCCTTCTCCATCTCTTGGTTTTGATTGCTTCAATGCTGCTAGTCGTTATTCCTGCACTACCTTGTACTCATCTAAATAGGTTCTTCCCACACTTGGATTTCCCTTTACATTGAAAGGCTCTTGTTCGATATCCAGGCTCATAATTTAACCACTCTGGGACACTTCACCTTTATGTGTTTCAACCGTTATCTGTGTCCTTTGTGTTGTGGTGTAATCAGATTTCTATGCAAATGAAACAACTCACCCATTGTCATAGTCTATTTAACCTCTCCGGAATTTCTAATGTTTTTGCTTCATGATATGATCCTCATACATTTGAACCGTTATGTCGATCTTCTCTGTAAAGGTTTTCCCTTCCTGTTTGTCTTTGCACATATCTAATTATTTTTCAAGGGCTTCAACTTGCTTTACAGCCTCCTCATATTCTTTCTGTGCATGTGTAACCAATATTTGAATCATTTCTTTTGAGTAGCTAGTATTTTTCTCAACAAATGATTGCAAGAGATCATCACTCAGACTCCCATGTGTTGGTATTGTATATATGTGAAGGACTCGGGTTATCCTTTCTAAGGGGGTTATTCTAACTTTGGAGGAGGTGTTAATCCGTCCCAAAAGTGACGGAAAAGTGACGGATTTACCACCAGCCGTATTACGAGTCCATTATATCCTATGGAACTCGTAATACGGCTGGTGGTAAATCCGTCACATTTGGGACGGATTACCACCTCCTCCAAAGTTGGAATAACCCCCTAAGTCTAGATATTGTTGTAGGGTTGTTCATTTCTTGTTTTCTTAACTTCTCGAATTTTTGCAAATTTTGCGTTTCGATTTGTGTTCCTTATTAGTGGCTTCACCCTCTTCCTCACTCCCAACCTTTATGTTGTTGTCAGTAGTAAACAAATCATTAAAGGCTTCCCACCTTTTATTCGCCCTGTCCATTGCCGTCCTGTTTGCACTGGATCTTTATTACATCATGCCAGTTGTATATATACACTTATATCTTAGTGCCTGATTTACATTTTGGCCGACGGATTATTCCGTCACAACAATGACGGATAGCTCATCTGCCAAAATACAAATTGTATTATATCCCATGGGTTTTATATCTTGGTGGATGGGCTATCACTGTTGTGAGGGAGTAACCCATCAGCCGACATCTAAATTACGCCCTTAGTCCACACATGCCCTGCCCAGCAGCACAGTAATGTTGCACCTAATATTTTCAGCATAATAACAATGTCCTTATATGCTGTCTAAATATTTCATAATGTTTTCTTAGAAACAAACAAACTAGTTTCTATGCATATTTCCATTCTTATATTCAAAAGTGTGATTTATTGCACATCTGTTTTTCTTATATTGATTTCAACATTATATCCATCATCCAAAAAGACAGAAAGGGCAAAAGAACGTTCACTTCCTGCAAATGTTCTTCAGTCTGTATGTCTGTTGAACAAGTTGCGGGACCTCTGCCTGGTTCAACGTTTTTTGAGCTCCGGGAGACAAGCCGAATCACTTGCATCCTCGGACTCTAAGAGGGTTGGATCTGGACCAAGGTGATAATATTTCTCCAAATATATCACCTCTTCCCCCGGGGCCGCACTGAATTCAAGAATCTTACAGCACTAGAGAAGCTGGTATGGTGACTCACCTCTCACTGGCAGTTGCAGCTCACTTCGCTCATAAGGAGTGGGGCATGTGCAGCACGCTGGGGGGTGAGTGTGGACTAAAATGTCATTTAAAAAAAAAAACATTGAACACTTACCTTTTTGCCACCGCACAGCACCCACTCCGTTCCTTTCCTCTTCTCTGCTGGCTGCAGGCAGGCACAGGCTCCCAGCCTCAGGATTGTCTGGGAGCGCCCAGCCAGGGCACTCCCAGGCAGACTGGGAGCCTGTGCAGGCTCTCTCCAGCCCAGCAACTCTTTTGAGAGAGAGAGAGCCTAACGCACATGTGTGTTTGGCCAGATGCTCCTCATCTCAGATGCCCCACCCCTTTCACAACGAGGGGATAATAAACATAGTTTATTATCCCCTCGTTGTGAAAGTTTTGCAGCTTCTGCTGCTGGCGGGAAGGTTGACGCTCCTCTGCCCTAATGGAGGAGCCACCCCTGCTCACTGGTGAACCACCGTTCCTCGTGCACCAACATGGAATCAAGGGTCCTTCAATTTCAAAAAGTGATGGTTATATTACATCACCATTTTTGTCTTGGATTTACAGAAGCATCAATGTGCAGCTTTCTTCAAATACTATGTTGAGAAATGCAGGTCTCTCAACTCTATTCACTATTACAGGAACTCTGATTTCTGGGCACCAGGCCACATGGGGCAGCCACAGCATGCGAAAACGCAGGTACACACTAGAAATCGTAAGACACTCAGGGGCATATTTATGAGCCCCTAGCGTCACAGGAGCATCAGTTTTTGTGACTCTCCGGTGGCGCTATGCCCTGCGCAGTACTTACAAGGTGGCATTAAGCCACTTTTTTATGGCTTAACGCCACCTTGTAAGTACGACCCCTTCACACTCAGCCCTGTGCATGGAAGGGGCGTGCAATGAGTGTTGCTGTGGGTCTGCCACAGCAACACCCATTGCATTATGAAGCTGGCTCAGATTTACGAGTTTTCGTAAACCTGAGGACAGGACAAAATCTAAAGCCACACCGAGAGTGGTGTTAGCAAGGTTTTTTGTTTTTTCTATGTGTGCTGCATTCTGCAAAATGCCAGACATGATTGTTTATGTGCGGGAAAGAGTCCATTCTTGCACATAAACAATAATTTCAAAATGACGCTCTGGCACTTCTGTATGTGCTGCATTGAAGTGTCTATTGGCCATTAGTGATTGTTTAGTGATTAGTGATTGTCCTCAAACAAAGGGCTGCATAACTATCTGGAGCCAGGGCAGGAAGAGCAGGGACTCTGTGCACTTAAAAGGCATGTCTTTAAAGTCTTCCACACTTCAAAGGCACAAGTGGGTGTAAGTACTGAACCTCTGACACCAACAACTCAATACACTTTTGGACCTGCGGATACTCTTCCAGGAAGAAGGGCTACTGTGCTGTTACAAGGACTGCCACTCTGCTGGACTGCACTTTCTTGCTGTGCTGATCTGCTGACTGCTGCCCTCCTTGCCTGGATAAGAAAGACTGGACCCACTTTACTGCTGCCGGACTGTGCTTTCTTGCTGTGCTGATCTGCTGCCTGCTGCCTGCTGCCCTTCTTGCCTGGGTGGGAAGGACTTGACTCATCTTACTTGAACCCAGAACCTGAGTGACTCCAGGGCTTGCTGGCTTGCCTCCTGTTTTCTGAAATCTCAGGGACAGAAAAGACTTCCAACTCATCACCTACAGCACCTGTACTTTACCAACTGTGAGTCTTTCCCTAACAAGTGGTGCCAGTCCAGTCCTGTGCCCTTGGAAGTCGGTATAAAGTGTTGCTCCAGCCAAGAATCAATGCATCAGCGCTGTTGCTCCGCTCAGAACCAATGCATCTCCATTGAAATAGATGCATTGTCGCTTCGTGAGGTCATCTCATCTCTAACTTTGCACAGCTGGGGGCCGACACATCACCTCCATTCCAAGGATCGACGGTGAAGCATTGCCTGCCTTTGCTTCTCTCATCCTCTTCAATGTCAACACAAATAAGGTACTGTCACAGCAGGTCAAGGCTTGACCTATATCAGACCTGCCCTCTATTGTGGTCAGCCTGTCTTTTCAGATTTGCCCCAGTCCAGCGTGACCAGATAGCCCCGGTTGGATATTTATACTTTTAAGCACTACTTTTCAGTTTATTCCTAAATAATCATATCTTAAATTCTATGAATTGGACGTTTCTCATTTTGGTCTTGTTTTGTTCATTAAATTAAGCTTTATATTCATAACCAGATTGTCAACACCAGGGCAGTGCGCGCTCTATTGGCGACTAGAATGGAAAAACCCAGCTCTCTCAAAACAACGTAATTTATGCATTGTGCTGGTATGTTGTTGTTTAACCTTTTGCATTGTAGAGTTTAATCCTGAAGACTTATTTTTAATGTATTTACAAATATGGTTAATTTGCAATGTATTGAAGCAGGCTTTCAGAGTGTGTTAGGGTGTGGTCCCTTTCCAGGGCCTTCCAGAGACTTCCCTGCAGCATGCCTGGGTGTGGTTGTGGGCTGGGCCAAGACTCTATAAAAGGGAGCCAGCCCAGCTCCAAGTGCTCACTATTCAGAGGTCCTGGTGCAGAGCAGCAGTTACTTCCTGAGCTCCTGTCCCAGTGGCCTATTTGATCTTCCAGGCCTCTGCCCTTCATTCTTCATTGGTGATCCTTGTTCTGGGCGGTAAGACGGTGGTGGGGCTGACCTCCCGACGCCGTTATCGAGAACTTTCATATTCTTGGCCTAATTCTTTAATGATTAACAGATTACTTTGCGCGCTACCATTTCTTGACATTTACATGGTGACTTACGAATCGGCAAGACGCGCAATTCGTCTCATGCTAATTTAATCTTCTTCTTCATTGCGCGCTACCATTTCTTGACATTTATATGGTGGCTTACGAATCGGCAAGACGCGCTATTCATTTCATGATGATTTGACTTGGTTATTCATTACACGCTACCATTTCTTGACATTTATATGGTGGCTTAAGAATCGGCAAAAGACGCGCGATTCGTTTCATGATGATTTGACTTTGTTATTCATTGCGCGCTACCATATCTTGACATTTACATGGTGGTTTAAGAATCGGCAAAAGACGCGCGATTCGTTTCATGGTGCTTTAATCTTGTTATTCATTGTGCGCTGTTATTTCTTGGCATTTACATCGTGGCTTACGAATCTTCAAGACGCGCGATTCGTTTAATGGCGATTTAACCTTGATATTCATTGCGTGCTACCATTTATTGACATTTTACATGGTGGCACTCGAATCGGCAAGACGCACGATTCTCTCTTCGAGCTTAATTCATGTTGTTCATTGTATGCCATTATTCTAAGACATTTATTAGGTAATATTCAGGTTGACAAGTTGTGTGATTTGTTTCCTGAATCCATATTGTGTTATTCATGGTGCACAATCCTTTTATGGTGTTTACTATATATAGGAATATCTGCAATGTGCGCAATTCGTGTTGAAACATTTCAAGAGAACACAGAAGACCAGAGTTTCTAGATGCAATAATGCATGGTCCTAGTATGCATTCTCAAAAAAGGATTCATATGACTGGTTTAGAACTTATTCAGAATGTTTTCCTGATTCTCATGTAAAGGAAAGTACTTGAATTTGAAAGTTTCATTTAATCCATCTTGATTCCCTTACAGGTAGCCAGCCATCTTGAAACGTAGTCATTTTAAGCATAATTCTTAGGTTGTTCATGTTTACAGAATGACTAGGCTTAGAGTCATAGGTGGTCATTCTGACCCTGGCGGTCTTTGACCGCCAGGGCGGAGGACCGCGGGAGCACCGCCGACAGGCCGGCGGTGCTCCAATGGGGATTCCGACTGCGGCGGTAAAGCCGCGGTCGGACCGGCACCACTGGCGGGGTCCCGCCAGTGTACCGCGGCCCCATTGAATCCTCCGCGGCGGCGCAGCTTGCTGCACCGCCGCGGGGATTCCGACCCCCCCTACCGCCATCCAGATCCCGGCGGTCGGACCGCCGAGATCCGGATGGCGGTAGGGGGGGTCGCGGGGCCCCTGGGGGCCCCTGCAGTGCCCATGCCACTGGCATGGGCATTGCAGGGGCCCCCGTAAGAGGGCCCCTACATGTATTTCACTGTCTGCTGCGCAGACAGTGAAATACGCGACGGGTGCAACTGCACCCGTCGCACAGCTTCCACTCCGCCGGCTCGATTCCGAGCCGGCTTCATCGTGGAAGCCTCTTTCCCACTGGGCTGGCTGGCGGTCTGAAGGCGACCGCCCGCCAGCCCAGCGGGAAAGTCAGAATTACCGCCGCGGTCTTTCGACCGCGGAACGGTAACCTGACGGCGGGACTTTGGCGGGCGGCCTCCGCCGCCCGCCAAGGTCAGAATGAGGGCCATAGTCTAGTATTGATTTCATGAGATGTAATTTTCATATTGTGTGTTTTAACCTTTTTCTTACTACAGGTCTCCTTCCCAGCTGTTCCCTTCCTAATCCCCTCTTCCCCTCTTGAACTCTCTTAGCCTCTGTGATTTATCTATCAGAGTCTTGGAGCTGTTCAGTGGTGGACGTGTTTGGAACGTGCGCAGACCCCGAGGATCTGGTGACTCTGACATAGATGTGGTTTCTTTTTAATTGTATTTTCACTTTTTTGTTACTGTTTGAAGTATTGCACAAATACTTAACACGTTGCCTCTTAAGTTAAGCCTGACTGCTCTGTGCCAGGCTCCGGTTGTGAGCTCAGTTTAATTTAGAATGTGTGGTGACTTAACCTGACTAGGGTTGTGGTTCCTGCTTGGACAAGGTGCATACCTCAGCCAACCAGAAACCCGATTTCTAACATTGGTGATCAACGGTGAGGATTGGACTTGTGTTTGTGCAGTGCCTTACAGTGATGTGGTGTACACTACCATACCACACCGAGCCCAATCAGTTATTTTTCGAAATTTGACTCCTGCTTCACCTTCATCAAATTGGGACTCTTTTGTTGTTGCATCAATGATACTTTCTCAGAACTTCCATGGATCTCACCTGTCTAGCATACTACACTATGAGGGAGCTAAAGAAGTTCTGCAAGAAGAAGGGGCACTGAATGTGGGCAGGAAAGCTCCCAAGGTGGATCTACAGATAGCTCTCTGAGCCTATGAGGAATTCAAGAGGCTGTAAGCAACAACAGATGAGCAGACTCCAGAGCTACATGAATAACCATCCCTTCTTCCAGAACAGGAATCAGGATGCACAGAATGTTGCAAGGAACAGTGTGTCTTCCAGGGGCCTGTCAGATGTAACTGGAGAACAACCCCATTGTGCGATACACCATGGCTGAGCAGAGGAAGTTATGCAGGGAGGGGGGACTGAAAATCTATAAGGGTTACCCAATGTTTGAGTATCAGATAGCCCTATAAAGCCTGGAAGGAGGTCCACTGAATGCAGGCTTTACCTGAGTAGGACTACTTCACCACCCTAGAGAAAGCAGAGCCCTGGTTATATCTGACCTCAGAATCAGGGCCCCAAGAGGGCGATGGCCCTGAGAAGGATGAGTAAGACAATGACTTGGCAAAGGCCCTAGTGGAGAGGGGGGAGCCTCAGAGATGGAGTTCTCTGATTGGATCCAAAGCAGGAAGCTGTGTTCAGAGTAGGCTGAAGGTTCAAATCCTTGTATCACTTGGCAGTGTGTTTGTTTATTTACCGGTGTTTTTACAGTTAAACCTTCCTAGTGAGGGAACATTAATTTTTCTTTCAAATCACGTGCATGGGTTGACACAAATAGTTATGTCTGGAGGGATCAAGGTAAGGAGTAGCCTATGGCCTAAAGGTTAACATCACAGAACCTCAATCAATCAATCAAAATTTTCTTAAGCGCACTACTCACCTGTTAGGGTCTCAAGGCGCTGATGGGGGGGAGGGGGTTTGCGGTTTACTGCTCAAAAAGCCATGCCTTGAGGTGCTTTCTGAAAGTTAGCAGGTCCTGGGTCTTGTGTAGGTTGATAGGGAGAGAGTTGCAGGTCTTGGTGGCGAGGTGGGAGAAGGATCTGCTGCCAGAGGTGGTGCGTTGGATGCAGGGGACTATGGTGAGGGCGAGGTCAGCGGAGCGGAGAAGTCGGGTTGGTGCGTGGAAGTTTACTTGTTCGTTGAGGTAGGCCAGTCCAGTGTCATGGAGGGATTTGTGAGCGTGGATGAGGACTTTGAAGATGATCCTTTTGCTGATGGGCAGCCAGTGTAGGGATATGAGTATTACAGTTGAGGGTTCCACTCCAGGTATTCCTGTGGTCATTTTCCTTCTTTAATTTTCTTTATCCTCAAGATGTTAAGATTCATACTAAAAGGTGATGTCACCCTTTTCAATTGACAAATACATTTTTTTCAGTTTTCCCAGATATATCTAATTCTGAGTATATCAATCATGAAAGCCTAAAAGACTCCCTGTTTCTCTCTCTCACTCTTTCTCTCTTTCAGTCTCTTTCTCCCACTCATACACCCACTCAGACCCTTACGCACCCACTCACAGACCCACTCAAACACTCATGCACCCACTCACAGACCTACTCAGACCATCCTACACCCACTCACAGACCCACTCAACCATGCACCCACTCAAAGACTCTGGGGGTCATTCTGACCCTGGCGGTCGAATGACGGAAGCACCGCCAACAGGCTGGCGGTGCTTCCAAGCCCATTCTGACCGCGGCGGTAAAGCCGCGGTCAGAAAACCGGGGCCGGCGGTTTCCCGCCGTTTTTGCCCCGGCTGGGCGAATCCGCCATGGCAGCACTGCAAGCAGCGCTGCCATGGGGATTCTGACCCCCTTACCGCCAGCCTGTTTCTGGCAGTTTTCACCACCAGGAAGAGGCTGGCGGTAACGGGTGTCCTGGGGCCCCTGGGGGCCCCTGCACTGCCCATGCCACTGGCATGGGCAGTGCAGGGGCCCCCTAACAGGGCCCCATGAAGCTTTTCATTGTCTGCCTAGCAGACAGTGAAAAGCGTGACGGGTGCAACTGCACCCGTCGCACGCCAGGAACACCGCCGGCTCCATTCGGAGCCGGCTTCTGTGTTGCAGGCCTCCTTCCCGCCGGCCCAGCAGGAAGGTTGGAATGCCGGCAGCGCTATTTTGGCCGAGTGGCGGCCAAATGGCGGTTCCCGCCTGGCGGGCGGCTACCGCCGCCCGCCAGACTTGGAATGACCCCCTCTGTTTCTTGTATATCATCTCTGCCACAGGCAGTATTGATTCAATCAACAATCTTCACATTAATGTGAAAAAGACCATGGTTATGACTTTTGGGGCCAATTCCTTTGCAGGTAAATGACACCCGAATCGATAATAGGTTGGTTAGTGAGGACAACAAATGTAATTATTTGTGTATATTCTTAGCTAGTAGAGGAGTTGGGTGCCAACAGTGCTCAGATCAGGTGTTAAAACGAGGCTTCCATTGTTTACAATGGCCCTCTGGGTGCTTTGCAGTATTAGCGTCAACATTTTTGGTGCTATTCCTGCAAAGTGCCAGACTAGCGTCAAAACTTTTGATGCTAGTCCCCTAACTACGGCCATGATGTGCCATATTTTAAAAACAGCGCACATGTAGGAGCGTTAGGGGAAGCATTAAGGGGCGCAAGAAAAGTGACGCTGCACTGTGTGCAGCACCACTTTTCTTAAATATGCCCTTATGTCTGGGTCACTTAAATCAGGTCAATCACAAGCAATTGGGTTAGGAAACTTACAAATAAATGTAAGACCTGCCCCTGTGAGACCAGTGTGGAGGAAAGCGCCTGCCAGCTAATATGACTTCTTACTGTATGACGTTGCATTTGTTTGTTTGCTGGAAGGATTTCTGTGGCCGGATAGTGCTGCTGGGCGAGAGAACTGGGAATAGATTACCAATGGAAAGTATTGCAGGCAATATTTTTTGGCAATTAATGTAACTTTAAGAGAGTGAGTGAATTTTGTAGGGATACATGTTTAAACTATGCATGTATTATGTTTTTTGTATGTAGTTCGAATGACAATTTGTTAAAACACACATACCTTATGTATATATATGCACATATGAGAAAAATAAGTATTCCTCACCATTGCAGTACACAATGAGTACTAGGGGTTTATGTGTATCCTTTGGTGTTCATGTATTCCTTAATATTAACCGTCAACCAAGGAGATTCCTGTAAAATCGTGCCTAAGTATTTGTTTATCAACAATATATCAGGACACCGTTTCTTTCTAAAAGCAGAAAGCAGGTATTTTCTTGCCAACATTTACTTTTTAATAGTGGCTTCTTACCCTGCCTTTTCTAAGTGATATAAAAATATGGTATACTATTACCTATTTTAATAGCACTCGGTTCATCCTCCTCGAAAGAAAAAAAGCCTGAGCTGGCCTTGCCATCATTCAACGTCATAAGGACCCTTATTTGGGCTGTACTAAAATTCGGGAAAAGTGTGCAGCAACTTTTCTTAATTGGAGAGCTGGATGATTTTTTTCCTGTGTTATTTATTTTGTAAGGACTGTATTTTCTTTTCAAAAGACGCTACACCGCACGCCAAAGACATTTTCGAAGACACATTTTGACAACGTTCAAAATTATTACATTTTACATTCTGTACAACTGTAACTACCTGATTTTGCTGATCTCTAAAATGTGACTAGGCTTAGGACTTTAAGAGGCTCTACCCAGCTGTAATCTAGCTAATGATCCATGCTAGTAAATTTCTAGTGATTGACGTATCTACCCTATTAACCTCTACTCCCACACACTAAAACCTTATGCTGGAATTCTGTTGTAATTAGGAAGCAAAGCATTGGTACAGGCTTGTTTACTAGCAAGAGATGTACATTTTTAGCATACAACAACATTGAATTTTCGGAACGGAGACTATAATAACTTCCAGTAGAGGGATTAATGAAGAGTAGATACAGTAGGATGCTTGACAAGGTAAGAGCTATGGGTTACCAAGAAAATAAATACGAAAATTAAATTGAACGACAAAATGCCTATTCTGTAGGTATTATTTCATTATATATTCAGGGCACTGGCCCAATGTTTCGTAATAGCAGATATTCTTCCTACTTTCTTCACAGAATTATCTCTAGAGTGGTACAAGCACGTTAGCCACATATTTGTCCATCACTTAGAGTGGACCGTACCGTGCAACAGGGCATATTCCTTTTCATCATTTAGATTGGAACGTGCCCTGCAACAGGGCACATTTCTCCAGCGTTCACTAATTAAATGGGTGGGCTTTTGCTAATTTTTGAGGAGACATACTGTTTCATAAAATAGTTCTTGTATGAAATGCAATCCCTTCATACAAACAAGTATTTGCAAAGCTAAAAGTCAAGAAATTGAGTGTCTCTGCGAATGTTTTTTTTCAATCTGGTCACCGTGCGTAGATCTGCGTGGGCCATATTTGAATGGGATGTCTTAAAATGCTACAAAATTAATTCAAAGATGAGCCAGAGAGATGCACAGGTACCCAAGACAACCATTTTTAATGCAATGTGTTATTTTTTAAGAAAGCCCATTCAAAGATGGCTGCTGTCGGAGCTTGTGGATAGGTGTTTTGGAATTGTTACAAAATAGGAAACCCACCTACCAAGAGCACATGTGGCTCTGCTTACAGGTCAAGGCACCTGGTTGGGGGGCAATTAGAATCTGGGTGGGCAATGGGAATAGGGGATGTTATAAAAAGAGTCGTGTTGAGAGAGGCAGAGACAGAGAGAGAAAGAAACTAGTCTGTTACAGCCACCATAGGGCCCAATTCACAAAGGTAAACTTAGAAAAAAGTATACTTTTAGTCCTAAAGCCTAACTTTACTGGTAGTAAAGTTAGCATTTTGGTCTAAGCTTAGACTTTTGGTCTAAGTTTACCTTTGTGAATCTGGCCCACAGTGTCTAAACTCAGGAGGGTAAGGCTACATCATCCAGTAAAAACCCCATGAAACCAAAATGCTCCTAAGTGGGACAAACATAATAAAGCCATCGACTCAGAAGACGGACAGTGAGATAAAGCTCATTATAAGTGTCTGTGATGTATTGGAAACAACTGTTCTCTAACAGTCATCTAAAGTTGTATGATTGTGTGTTACATAAATTTATCTGACCTTCTCTGTTAGACTTCATTAATCCCTTTTCTAAAGCCTGTGCATGGGGTGTAGTAGGCCGGCCCTCTATGTTTTGTGCAGAGGTAGGCACACTGTGCCTTGGGTCCAGGCAACCACACTTTTGTTTACAGGGGTAAAAACTAGATTACCTATGCTCTAATTTTTAAGGTAGTTCGGTCAACCAGTTAGGCCAGTCTTTGAGAAGTGCAAAGCATTTGTTGTACTCACAGTATCAATATTGCAACTCACACATGCAAAGGAATAACTTGAGACTAATGTATAAAAATACTTCAGGTTTTTATGTAAATTTCAAGACCAAGATTATCACAATTGGTTAAGTAATTTCGAGATTTTTGAGATCAAGTCTTTTTGTGTGTAATTACGCACTATAGGAATCAATGGAAGATCACCTTTAAAAACACATATAAAATCATACAGTGGGTTTACCAAGTTCTTCTTTTGCAGGTTGGTCAAGGTTGTCAGTGGGCACACTGTGCTAGCTGTAGAAGTTCGGGCAGATCCCAGTTCCGGCAGGAGCAGCGGGAGAAGGTCCCTAGAGCTGGTGCAGGCCCACTGCGGTGGACAACTTGGAAAAGCGCTGCACAGGTAAGTTTAAAGATTGTTCCTTGGGGTCCCCTTGGAGTGTTGAGGTTTCAAGAGATGGGGGACCCTTAAGGCATGTTAGGTTCTTTGGTGTATGGCATGAGGCAGCCGGGTGCAGAGCGAATTGGTGAGCCAGGAGCTGTGTGTAAGGATGCCCTTAGGACCAGGAGTTAATTTGGTTCAAAGGTCATTTACAGAGCAACGGTGGCACTCTGGTGGGACCTCCGGGTTGTTTCTGAAGTCCCTCAACTGGGGCTTCCTCCTTGTCCTTTTGCAACTCCAGGTGGGAATGTTTTACTGGTTGTCTGATGTTAGCTGACATGTACAAAGGTTATTAGCATGATTTGGCTACTGGGGGGTGCAGTGCCAGAAACCTTGGCACACTGGCAGGGTTTGACCTTGCAATTGGTGATATGCAGTTTGGTCCAGCTGCAGCGTCTGGTTTGGGAGTTAGCAGCTTGTCAATGAAGTGACCCTTGCTGGCTTGATGTTGTATTGCTGTTTTTAGAGTGTTACCTCCACTCTGGGGAGAGTTCAATTGCAATTTGTGAAGCCTGGAGGTCCTCTGTGGTTCTTTAGAGTTTTTCCAGTTGTCAGAAGCTCCTCAGCATGATTGTCGGGTCCTGGGGTCAAACTGACCCAGACAGGAAGTCCTCAAACAGGCAGAGTCACAGAATGGTTTAAGCAAGAAAATGCCTACTTTCTAAAAGTGGCATTTTCAAGCTCTCAATCTTAAAACCTAGTTCACTAAAATATGTATTTCTCAATTGTGAGTTCAGAGACCCCAAACTCCATATGCCCTGTGCTATTGTTAAAAATTGGTATGTCATATTTCTATCTGCCTTCAAAGGGAATCTGCTCTTTAAATTTATTTAAAGGCAGACGCTCATGTTAACCTATGAGGGAGATAGGCCTTGCAACAGTGAAACCCGAATTTGGCAGTATTTCACTGTTAGGACATGAAAAACACACCAGTACATGACCCACGTTTTAAATACACAGCACCCTGCCCCTGGGGCTTCCTAGGGCCTACCTTAGGGGTGCCTTACATGTACCAAAAGGGAAGGTGTGGTCCTTGGAAGTGGGTACACTTGCCAGGTCCAATTGGCAGTTTAACTGCACACACAGACACTGTGGTAGCAGGTATGAGCCACGTTTACAGGGCTACTTATGTGGCAATCAGTGCTGCAGGCCCACTAGTAGCATTTGATTTACCGGCCCTGGGCACCTCTAGTGCACCTTACTAGGGACTTACCATGAAATCAAAAATGCCAATCATGGATAAACCAATCAACAGTACAATTTACACCAAGAGCATATACACTTTAGCACTGTTTAGCACTGGTAAAGTGCCCAGAGTCCTAAAGCCAAGAAAAACTGGTCAGAAGAGTTAGGAGAAAATAAGCAAAAAGACTAGGGATGACTCTACAAAAAGAGCACAGTGCAACACAAGCCCCCACCAGACTAAATTAGTCAGGGGAGACCAATCAATACCTTGATGGACTTACCTGATTGGGGCAATAGAACAGGGACCCTGGCCCACAACAGCAGGGTCATGTTCCAGTTTTACACCTTACTGACTCCAGTTGGATCCCTCTGACCATGCTCTCAGGGGCCACTAAGGTAACCCATGGGAACCCTTCTCCTCTCCTGTGGATACCATCTGTGCAGCACCTAACCTTACTTTGCTCACAGATGTATCCCAGGGGGCACAGTGGTGTGGCATACTCTACCCCTGGGGTGTGACTCCTGTCCCCTCCCCAAGGGCAACTGTGTCCACCAGGACAGCAAGTCACAGTGGCCACTGACAGCTGTCAGGGATAAAAGCCAGGCACCAGGCCTTTCAGGGCTCTCCCACCACTGTGACTGTGGGGAGAGGGGGCAGTAGCGCCAGGTGTCTGGCACCCTTTGACCACTCTTCCTTCCACCAGGTCAGGGATGACAGCCTGATACTGGTTCTCTCCTCTGGGGCTCTGTACCCTCCCTCTAGGAGTGGTACCCCCAGAGTCTAGAATTGTCAGGCTGCTTGTGGAAGCAGTCCTGCACAATCCACCCACCAGTGTAGGGATGTTAACCTGCAACTCGTCTTCGAACCTGGGGTCTGTACCTTCAAGTTGGACCAAGGCCCGGAGTGAGGCTTTCCTCCCTCTGCCCTTCCTTCTGGGGTCTTGCACCCCCCCCCAAAAGGAGTGCCCCCTAGTATCAAACATGGTAGGGGCACTGTTAGCAGTAGCCCCTCCCTCCAGGTCACGGGGGACACCCTGAACCTGGCCCTTCAATCCGGGGTCTGTACCCTTAGATTGAACTGGGGTCAGGGGTGAGTCTCTCCCTTCCCTGCCCCCAATTCCAGGGTCCTCCACTCCGCCCCCACCCTGGAGGGTACCCCTAGAAGTCACACCAGTGCGTGACTGGGCCAACCACTCCCCCAATCAGGTCAGAGTTTACTCTCTGCACCTGATCCTCTACTCTAGGGTCTGTACCCTTAGACTGGACCATTGCTTGGTGATCCAGGACTTCATGGGGAGCACACCTACCCCCATCAGGTCAGAGCTTACCCCCTGAACCTGACCATCCAACCCAGAGTCACCACCTACAGGCTGGACCACTGCCTGGCAAGCCAGGACTTCCTGGGGAGCACACCTACCCCCCACAAGGGAACCACCTTCCCCATGGGCCATATGAGAGTCTGGCTGGTGCTGGTCCCCTGACCTCTACCCATCTGGCCAAGCCCAGAAATGGTATCACCAAGGCCATTCTTGGGGGGACTCTGACCTCAGGGCTAACCCCTGAAACTCCAGGTTCTCCACTGGGGCCCGCAACTCCCTCTCAACCCTCTGTCTTGACTTCTGCATCCACTCACAAAGAGTTGTACTGCCAGACACCAGAACTGGTGGGATGCTGGGTACAGCTGCCCCTTCCAAGTTCTCCTGACACTATGGGGTCTCTCTCAGCAGACAGCCCTATGGTGAAGGCTAGGCTCCTATCCTGGAGTTTCCTCATTGAACCCTCCAGGACCTGGGACTGTATCTCGGGTACCCTGGACCTCAGCCCACCCCCATTCCCTCTCCTCTCAGACTGGACATGGGATCCCTCACCCATCCCACTACACAGGGTCCTACCTGGGACACTGCAATCCTTTCCTACCTCACCTTGTTGGGAAACACCTGGACCCCTCCCTTTAGGAGCACCCTGAGTGCCTTTTCAGACTCTCTGGTACTCACCCAGAGATCTGCCTCCAGTGTAAGCTTCCTGGGGTCAGAGAACACACACTCCACCAGGTGTTGGTGTAGCTCTGAAAAACAAGGAATGGACACATGCTCTTCAGCAATTACATCACACAGCCCCTCACATCAAGTAACCAAACTACCCTTCACCCAAACATCCAGTGACTCAGCCTTGAAAAAGTACTCCACATTACCCTCCTGAGACTGGTGAGACAGTACCTTACTGTCTCTGACACTCAACCCACACTCTTCTGGGATATCTCCACACTTCACAACCAGGACCTTTACCTGGGGGGAATCCCTATCCCTGTCACTCTCACCTAGAGCCAGTAGAGTGTCCCTTCCACCACTAAGAATATGACTCCCTCTGCCAGTTCCCAATCCCAATCCTCCATCATTGGAGCTACCTCATACTACTTAACCTCCTGGTGTGTGTTAACCCCCTCCTTCAAGTCGGGTACCAAGCCTCTGGGCATGTGCACTTCTTCATCAGTACTAGATTTAACACTTTTTGCTGCCGCCATCTGAACTGGACTCAGCCCTCATAGCTTCCAGCTTTAGAACTTCACAGCTCAGTTCCTGAGCTGCACACAATTATTTTTCCTTGGCTAAGGCTCTCTTAGCCTCAGCTCTCTCATCCACTGCTCCTGAGCTAGGAGCCATTCCTCTCTCTCTGGTTCCCTTTCAGGGCCACTGCCCTCCCATCAGAGTAGTCCTCCTCCTCAGAATGATCTGGTATGGCTGCTTCCCAGCATTTCATCCCACACTGAAACAGGGCTGTCTCAAAGACCCACTCCGGGGACCTTCTCTTCAGAGCCAGCCCCTTTTCCTTGCAGAAAACCTTTAGCTCACTCAACGTGTAGTACTCCAAGTACCAGAAGTTGACTTCCATTCTGCAAAGGCCTCACAACCAAAAACCAGAGTGCAAAATATCACAATATCTCTAGGAGGACACCAGAGTACAAAAAGGAAAACACAGTATGTGTTACGTACTGGTCTGCAATATGGTAGTAGTGTACACCAATCACTGTGGGTCAAGTGTAAATGCGAGTTCTATTCTCACCACTGACAACCAGTGTTAGAAATGGGGTCTCTAGTTGGCAGTCAGTTTGCACCTTGTCCAAGTATGAACCCTTACTCTAGTAAGGAAAAGGGAGTTACCTACTCAGATAACCCATGCTCACCCCCTTGGTAGCTTGGCATGAGCAGCCAGGCTTATCTCAGAAGCAATGTGTGAAGCATTTGCACATATCATAGAGTAATAAGTGAAAACACTACAAAAGGACACCACACCAGTTGTAGAAAAATAGCTAATATTTATCTATATATGATGAGACCAAATACAATAAAAATCCACCATACAGTGATAGATATATGAATTCTTCAAGATTTACTGAACAATACAGTTCCTTTAAGTCGACAGCTCCACCTGGGGCTATCACAAAGTCATGATCAACAAAACCAACAGTTAAGGCCAGCCACGGCGTCGTGGGCAAGCTACGGTGTCGGGAAGACTCGCAAACTGTACCTTGGATTTGCAGGGCGTCGTGATCCTCGCAGTGCTGAACCTGGCGTTGCGCTGTCGGTTCCGGAGTCGGTGTGTGGGTCAACGGGTCCTAGAAGTCACACGTGTTGCAGATCCAACTTCTGGCTAATGAAGTCAGAAGTGCTGGCGTGGATGGTGTCAAGACTGCGGTGCAAAGCGGGACGAAGCGACGTGCAGTGCCCACATGTCACGGTGCAGGAGGTGGCTTGGTGACAGCATCCAGAGGTGTCAGTGATACCAGGGCTTCGGTGTGAAGCGGGCGTTACAACGTGTGATGCCACCAAGTCACAGTGCAGGCAGCATCGCCGTTGTTGCTGAAGCACTGTCGTCGATATGCCCAAGCCAGCAGTGCAGGACAGAACGGTGCATGGTGATCCTCATGAGCGGTGTCCACAGGCCATGGTGCAGGCAGGGATGCCTGGTGACGACATTGGAGTCGATGATGCTGGTGTCGGTGGGCCGGGGCTACAGTGCGTGATGGGACGGTGCTTTGTGTACCTCACGAGCAGTGTCCACAGGCCACGGTGCAGGCAGCGGCACCGGTGTCAGCAGGAGGAGGGGTGTTGGGGATGCCCAGGCTGCGGTGTGAGCAGGCGATGCCGGAGTGCGGGCCCACAGATCATGGTGTGAGCAGCAGCTTGGTGAAGTTGTCCGATGACGGCATCGGTGAGCCCAGGGTTGCGGTGCGAAGCGGGCAGTGCAGCTCCATGCGGCATTGGCAGGTCATGGTGCAGGCCAGCAGCATTGTTGGTGGCATCGCAGTGGTTTCTACTCTTGAACAGCACAAAACACACAGGCCCTCATTCTGACCTTGGCGGTCTTTTCGCAAGACCGCCGAGTTACCGCCGCGGTGAAGACCGCCGACCGCGGCGGTATGCCGCTGTGCGCATTCTGACCGCTGGGAGCGTTCCGCAGGAAAACCGCCAGCAGCCACACTGGCGGTCGGCGGGAAAGTGGAGACTGGTCAACCTCCACCGCCACGCCAGCAGAACACCGCCCACAGAATTACGACCCACATTTCTGTGTGGCGGTCTTCTGTTGGCGGTCTTCTGTTGGCGGTCACCTCCCCATGGCTCCCGTCGCCTCCCGGAGGACCAACGCACAAGGTAAGTTGACCGTCCGTGAGGGGAGGGGGAGGGGGGGTGTTGTGTGATGTGGGCGTGCATGGGGGTGTGCGTGTGAGTGTGTAGAGGGGGTGTGTGAGTGCGTGTATGCGGGCGGGGGGTGCTGCTGTGTCTATGGGTAATGTGTGCTGTTCGGCAGGTGCGCATGTCTGCATGTATGTGTGCGGGTATGTGTCCCCGTTGTGTATGTGTGTGTAGGGGGTGTGTATATGTGCATGTTGGGGGTGTGTGCATGTCGGGGTGCATGTATGTGCATGTCGGGGTGGGGGTGGGGAGGGGGTTCGTACCACCTCTGGGGGGTGGCAGGGGGGTGGAGGGTGTGGGGGGAGGACTCGGGTGGGTAGTGGGGGGTGGGGGAGACCCCTATCAGTGCCAGGGAAGGAATTCCCTGGCCCCGATAGTGCTTACCGCCATGGTTCGCACGGCGGTTCCCGCCCGCAAGAAACCGCGGCGGTAGGCAGGGTCATAATACCCTTGGCGGTCTTGGGACGACCGCCGGGCCGGAGTGCGCAAACTCCAGCCCCGCGGTCATGACCGCCGTGGCGGTCGGAGTGGAGAAGTGGCGGTCGGTCGCGGCGGGGACCGCCGCGGTCAGAATGCCATTTTTCATACCGCCGGTCTGTTCGCGGTCCGACCACCGTCTCTCCGCCGACCACCAGGGTCAGAATGAGGGCCACAGTTCCCAGTGCTGCAGGTTGAGGAAACTGAAGTCCTTGATGTCCCTGAGACTTCCAACAGAGGCAAGATCTATTCCAAGCCCTTGGAGAACTTTCTCTAGCAGAACACACAGCAAAGTTCACCCTTTGCACTCTTTTCAGGCAGAAGCAGCAACTGCAGGCCAGTCCAGCAAAGTAACTCAGCAAAGGGACAGTACTCCTCCTCCAGCTGTTCAGGTCTTTTCCTTCCACAGCCAAACTCCAAAACCGCCTGCAACGCATCCAAAACGCCTCGGCCCGCCTCATCCTCGACGTACCCCGCAACAGCCACATCTCCGCCCACCTGAGACACCTGCATTGGCTCCCAGTCAGCAAAAGGATCACCTTCCGTCTTCTCACCCACGCACACAAAGCCCTCCACAACAAGGGACCGGAATACCTCAACAGACGCCTCAGCTTCTACATCCCCACCCGCCCCTCCGCTCCGCTGGCCTCGCACTTGCTGCCGTCCCTCGCACCCGCCGCTCCACGGCGGGTGGGAGATCTTTCTCCTTCCTGGCGGCCAAGACCTGGAACTCCCTCCCCACCAGCCTCAGGACCACCCAGGACCACTCCGCTTTCCGGAGACTCCTAAAGACTTGGCTGTTCGAGCAGCGATAACCCCCCCTTTCCCCCCTAGCGCCTTGAGACCCGCACGGGTGAGTAGCGCGCTTTATAAATGTTAATGATTTGATTTGATTTGATTTGATTTGATTTGGCAGAGGTTCCTCTTGATTCCAGAAAGATTCTAAAAGTCTGGGTTTTTGGGTCTTCTTTTTACAACACGTTCTGCCTTTGCAGTTGGCAAACTTCAAAGCAAAGTCTCAAGTGTTTACATGATCCTTCCTTGTCCAGGCCAGGCCCCAGACACACACCAGGGGGTTGGAGACTGCATTGTGTGAGGGCAGACACAGTCCTTTCAGGTGTAAGTGACCACTCCTCCCTCCATTCTAGCTCAGATGGCTCATCAAGATATGCAGGCTACACCCCAGCTCCCTTTGTGTCACTGACTAGAGGAGAGGTGTGAACAGCCTAATTGTCAAACTGACCCAGACAGTGAATCAACAAACAGGCAGAGTCACAGAATGGTTTAAGCAAGAAAATGCCTATTTTCTAAAAGTGGCGTTTTCAAGCCCTCAATCTAAAAATCAACTTCACTAAAAGATGTATTTTTTAATTATGAGTTCTTAGACCCCTAACTCAATATTTCTATCTTCCTTTAAAGGGAATCTGTGTTTTAAAGTTATTTAAAGGCAGTCCCCATGGTAACTTATGAGGGAGATAGGCCTTGCAACAGTGAAACCCAAATTTGGCAGTATTTCACTGTTAGGACATGTAAAACACACTAGTACATGTCCTACCTTTTAAATACACTGCGCCCTGCCCCTGGGCCTACCTAGGCCTACCTTAGGGGTGCCTTATATATATCAAAAGGGAAGGTTTGGGCCTGGGAAATGGGTACACTTGCCAGGTCGAATTGGCAGTTTAACTGCACACACAGACACTGTGGTAGCAGGTCTGAGCCACGTTTACAGGGTCACTTGTTTGGCAATCAGTGCTGTAGGCCCACTAGTAGCATTTGATTTACAGGCCCTGGGCACCTCTAGTGTACCTTACCAGGGACTTACCAGTAAATCAAATAGACCAATTATGGATAAACCAATCAACAGTACAATTTACACCAAGAGCATATGCACTTTAGCAATGTTTAGCAGTGGTAAAGTACCCAGAGTCCTAAAGCCAACAAAAACTGGTCAGAACAATTAGGACGAAGGAGGCAAAAAAGCCTGGGCATGACCCTGCGAAAAGGGCCAGGTGCAACATACTTCTATTAGGATTACTACTGCTACTTCTACTTTTACTACTACTACTACTACTACTAATAATAATGATATTAATAACATGATTTTGAACACACATCAAGAAAGATGTCTATATTTTGCATCTCAGCGTGTTCTCCATGGTGGGAGACAATAATGTGCCATCACCCCTCCTTTTGGGATGGCTACTCATTGTACTCACCAAGGGTGACTTTCAAAGTTGTTTTTCAATTCCCGATGCAGAGACATGCAAATCTCGCAAAGCCACAAAGACTGGCTCTACAACAGTGATTTTTACAGCCAGAATTTCAGTGTTCCATGGTGCCCACACAAAGTCCTCGACTCACTGCTCTCATTGTTATCCAGGGCTCCACAAGTGAATGTGTAGGTGGTAGTTACAGGCTGTTTTCACAAAGTGCAGTGTAACATTGCTACTGTCTCAAGCTGACCTTGGTTTCCTGATCCAACCTGGTAGTAGGCTTGAGCAGCAGATATGTATTATCCCTGGACTTTCGGGTCAAATGAAGCTGGCAAGGGACTGTCTCCATACCAGCCACACCAATCAATAGATTTCAGGTTTTTATAATGATGCCTCATTGCCTCATCAATATTTTTGCAAATATGGAAACACTTCACCCAAAATGTTGTTTTATATGTTTATATTAGTTTCCTGCAGATGGAGCTAATTAGAGTATATTTTCTGTTTTTCTATTGGTGAATTGTGAGAGAGGCCTCTTTTTGTATGATTAGCCTCCCAGTTTTTGTCTGGAAAATAACATGGTTTCAAAATTGAAAGTGCCCTTGGCCCCGTTAAAGAGGTACCCAGGGCCAGATCTCTTTCCCTAAAACTGTACTGCCACTTCAGTCACCCCCGTAAGTCCTTAGTAAATTATACCCCTGGTACACAGGGCGTGGGTGCTGAAGATGGCTCTTGAGCTGCAGCACCAATTGTGCCACTCTGAGAGGACTCACACCAGCCTCATGCAGACTGCCATTGCAAGTGCATGACAAGGTGTGTTTAAAAGTTGCAAACTCTACATGGCTCTCACCATGAGTGCTCTGTCTACTAACACTACATGTACTATAGGTAAGTCACTCCTCTGGCAGGCCTTACAGCCCTAAGGCAGGGTGCACGATTATGCACACAAGGGAACATATAGCTGCAGGAGCAAATATGCCCCTATTGTGTCTTTACAAAATCTTAAGGCATAGTAAGTGTAAAGGGGAGCCATTGCAAGTAGATGTGCTGGACACTGGTCATTACGAGTTTCATAGCTACTCTGAACCCTGGGTTGTTTAGTAACAAACAACTCAGAGTAATTAATCCTTACTGGTACCAGTGCTGGATGTATTATAAAATGTACCCAGAGGCCACCTAAGAGCTACCACTGCAAAACCCACATCACAGTGGCACGGTTACTGGCTAGTTCAAACCAGCCTGCCACCACCAGACAGGAGTCTGGATCCCTGGGGAGAGAGCCTTTGCTCTCTGGGACCAGAAAACAAAGCCCTTCCTGGGCAGAGGTGTTAAACCTCCTCCCCCAGGAATGTGCACTGCTCACCAGCTTCAAAGAGTTTGCCGCCCTTGAAACTCAACCTCCAGCCCTGCTGCCAGCAGCAGATGGCCACCTGCATTTCAAACTCCCACTTCTGGGTGGAGAAACAGATTAGGAGGAGTGGCCACCCCCAGCCTGCACCACTCCTTAGATATGGCAGATGAGATGACCACTCCATTTCATTTTCTTCCATCTTGGATGGCAGGAAAATAGCCTATAAGGGTTAGGGATGTGACCCCTTCCCACAGGAAGTGGTCACATAGTTGGTGTAGCCACTACCTAGTCCTCCCCTAAATGACCCCTAAATGCAGTATTTTTTGGACATTCCTAGACCTGTAGATCAGGTCTGATGGACACAAGAAAACCAGTGACAAAGAAGCCCAAAGCTCGAGAACAGAAGTCCTGCTGCAAGAAAATAATGCCACAAAACGCTGCCTGCTGCACCCAGGGCTCGACTATCGCCACTGAGGGGTCGACTGGACATTAGACAGACTCTAAGAAACTCCTGCTGCACCCAGGGCTCGGCAATCACCACTGAGGGGTTGACTGGTCATTAGACAGACTCTAACAATCTTCTAGAAATTGTAAAGAACCTCCCTCCTGAGTGAAAGCATCACTCCCTGCAACCAACAAGCAAGATTAAGTGAAGTCCAGTTCATTGACCGGCTGCTGACCAGTGAATCGGACTCAGCAGCCAGACCAAATTCTATCTGACTTACCCAGAGTACAATTTATGCAGTGTGTGAAGTTTGTTGGCATTGAGACGTGTCATAGCTGGGATACTGGACCTTCAACATTGGACACCCAGAAGAAAAGTCCACTTTGGACTCTCCAAGGACCAGAAGCAAGCACCAGTCAAGGGATTTTAGGAGGTCCAAGAACCAACCCCCAGAGTGGCCAGGCTGACCTGCAATCCTCCCTCCAAGTGACCTGTCCCGGCTCCAAAGGCTCCTCTACGCATGGCTCTTAGCTGACCTATCTGCACTGTACCCGGCCTCCCTGGCTCCTGCTTCGGAAAGCCAGCTGTGCTCCCTTAGGGGTCCCTAATCCCTTGCAACCTCTGCACTCCAAGGGGCCCCACTGGACCTACCTTTAAATCGACCTGTGCAGTGCATTTCCAAGTGGTTTTCTCCCATTGATTCCGATGGTGCACAATTAGGCACAAAAATACTATTTTTGCTAAACTTTGAAAAATCATAACTTAAGAAGTCCTTACCTGATTTCAATGATCTTAGTCTTACAAATTTTGTATAAAAATCTCAGGTATCTTTGCAAATTGGTCTTTAGTTATTCTTTTGGCTGTATTCCCACATTTGTTGATACTGTAAGTAAAATAAATGCTTATCACTTATCCAAGATTACCCTAACTACTCAACCAAGCTACCATTAAAAAATAGAGCATTAGTTGGTCTATTTGTTACCTCTGAATACCAAGGTGGGGTTGCTTGCACTCTCTGCACAGTGCACATCATTTCTGTACACCATCTAGAGAGCCAGCCTCCTACATTAATGTTGTGAGGAAGATATTTTCTCCACATTATTGCATGTTTTTTTCTGATTTTTAGATGTCTTCAATCTCTAAAATTAAGGGTGATGACTGGAAGGCCTGTTTTGGAAAGTGTGAGTGGCAGCTGCATAAATGTGAAGGAAAGTTAAAGCACATTAAGTTAGTCTTTTTACTATCACAGTGATAAAAGATACATACCTTTTTACAATATAAGAGATTGCATGTCTGTGCATAAATGCACACTAGGACCTGATTACGAGTCAGGCTGAACAATGCCCCAGGTGGCATGCTGGTCTTTCTGATCATTGCTAATCCGGTGTTTCCTCACACAATTTTCCTGGGTGCAGGATCACTGTATCCAATTTTACCACAGGTAATTCTGCTGAGTAGGATCTCATAAGGCTCTAGATGCAAAAGATGCCAAGGCTTGTCCCATGTTTCAGCCCACCTTTTCCCACAGCCATGGGAAGAATTCAATGCTCACTCTGCCAAATATAACCTTTTCCTTCCTTCCACTGTTCTCCTAAACTCCCTTCTTTCCACCCCTCTCTGCAAGGAATTCCCTGCTCTCATTTAACTTTGAAATTCTGAGAGGATCTACTGCACCAAAATCCACATGTCCAAGTATTTACTAGGTACCGCCCACAGAATTACAAAAGGCAATCCGCCACCATTTCTGGGGCGGATTCACCGGCAACAAAAACACGGCGAGACATGATTGGAAGGGGAAACGCTCACCTCTACACATCCCACGAGGAACCAGGATGCCATGGAACCAGAGTTCCACATTTCCCAGCCTTTATCTTCTTGCTCCTCTACCAGGAGCACGAACGCCGGCGGCCAAGACCACGGTGAGTACTGCACCTATGACACAGGGGAGGGGGGAGGGAAAAAACAGTGACACACACACGCAACACCCCCACCCCCACCCTCACCCACGACAACACACACACTAATACATCATGATACATTACAGTTACACCCCCCAACTCCTCCTGGAAGAATGCAAGGACAAAAGGAAATGAGTTGAATGATTGTAATATATCCAAAGACAGTAATCAAAAATATTTACATATATAAAAATATTCCCACTATAAACAAATATATACACCAAGAATACAAGTCCAAGGTATTCCACTATCATAGTCCGTGGACCACTGGGCTCAAAAGGCATGGGTGAGGCCCACACTCAATACCCGAACAAGACGGAGAGAACACTGCTGGGGCATCAGATAGAAATAAAACAGGCACCTCAGGGGGAAGGGAAGGGGGGGCACTTCACCCGGATGAGTGCACGACGCCAGATCCACGAGGGGGCTCAATGCCCACTGTTCAATCCTGGGGAGTGCAAAGCCACAGTCTCTCAAGTCTCTCCAGTGGGTGGTTTGCCCACTGTTCAATCCTGGGGAGTGCAAAGCCGCAGTCTCTCAAGTCTCTACAGTGGGTGGTTTGCCCAATGTTCAATCCTGGGGACTGCAAAGCCACAGTCTCTCAAGTCTCTACAGTGGGTGGTTTGCCCACTGTTCAATCCTGGGGAGTGCAAAGCCACAGTCTCTCAAGTGGATAACAGTCTCCACTGGTTTCTGGAGGTGGCTTTGTGCCCAGAGTGCTTCATCCTGCCAAGGACTGTGTGAGTGGATGTGATACTCAACTGGTTCTGGAGGGGGCTTTGTGCCCAGAGTGGTTCCTCCTGCAAAGGACTGAGGTAGTGGATGTCTTTCTCCACTGGTTCTGGAGGGGGCTTTTTGCCCACAGGGCTTCATCCTGCTCGTGGCGGCTTCAGTAGTGTCGGAATCTTTGGCGCTCACTGGCCTGTGGTGCTGGTGGCGGCGGTGTCCTGGGCAGCGGTGCTCGTGGCAGTGGTGTCCTGGGCAGCAGTGCTGGTGGTGGCGGTGTCCTGGGCAGCGGTGCTGGTGGCAGCGGTGTCCTGGGCAGCGGTACTGGTGGCGGTGGGTGTCCTGGGCAGTGGTGCTGGTGGCGGCGGTGTCCTGGGCAGCGTTGCTGGTGGTGGCGGTGTCCTGGGCAGCGGTGCTGGTGGCGGTCTTGTCCGCTGTGCAGATTTTCCCAGACTTGCTGGTTTTACTGTGCCCCTTCCCCACCTTGGATGGTGGCGCAGCTGTCCCCACACTCCCAACTGTACCCCTGGGAGTGGCTTTGGTGGCTGATTTCTTTCCCCTCTCCTGCCGGACACTGGCCAACTTTTTGTGCTTCACAGGTGGGGGACTGTCCGTGCTCTGGCTCCTTGCCACATTGGCTGCCCTGCTGCCTGGAGCACTCCAGAAGCCGGTTACTACTGGCACCACTGGTCCCGCAGATGTTGTGGCTGAGGTGCTGGGTTGGGACCCGGAGAGGCGGGCCTTAGGAGACTGAAGGGGTGGGAGAGGTGAGGGGAAGAGGTCACGGTTGGGCAGGAAAAGTTTTTGGGGAACACTGGGACGGGTAGATGGAGGGGCTTTGGGAGTGGAGAAAGAGGTAGTGACTGTAGGAGGTGTAATTTTGCTGACTTTGGGTGAAGGTGCATGAGCTGGAGGCCATCGTGAGGTGGATGGCTGTTGGGTGGGTGTGTGGCTGCGTTTGTATAGTTTGGAAGGAAGGCTCACAGACACACTGGTAGAGGACACAGGGGATGTGTGAATGGTAGTGGGGGTGGTGAGTGCACGTGAGCGGGGTGTGGTGGTGGGTGTGCTGGTGATGGACGTTGTGGCTGAGGATGTAGTGCATGCATGTGTGAGTGGAGACGAGACAGGGAGGGAGGAGGGGGACACAGTGGAGGCAGTGGATGTTGGTGTGTCTGCATGTGTAGGATGCTTGCGTGAGTGCCTGTGGGATGTGTGGTGTTTATGTTTGCCAGAGCTTCCCTTGTGTGTTGAGGTGTGTGCATGCTGGTCTGATGGTGTACTTGGGATAGGCTGAGGTACAGGGGTTTGTGTCTGGGTGGAGGAAGTTGGAGGGGGGAGGCTAGAGACAGGGGCAATGGCTGCCATCAGTACTGAGGCCAAAGTCTGAAAAGCTCGCTGATGGGCTGCCCGACCAGAATGAATGCCCTCCAGGTATGCATTGGTTTGTTGCAACTGCCTCTCTACACCCTGGATGGCATTCAAAATGGTAGACTACCCAACAG
Source organism: Pleurodeles waltl (assembly GCF_031143425.1). Classification (NCBI taxonomy): domain Eukaryota; kingdom Metazoa; phylum Chordata; class Amphibia; order Caudata; family Salamandridae; genus Pleurodeles; species Pleurodeles waltl. Next base: position 934,640,244 of record NC_090436.1, on the reverse strand, counting down.
TGAGGGACCTGAGGAGGTCAATGGCCTGCTCACTGAGGGAAGCAGGGGTGACAGGGGCAGGGGCTGAGGTGCCTGGGGCGAAGGAGATGCCCACCCTCCTGGGTGAGTGGGCACGGGACACACGGTGAGGGGCTGCTGGGAGGGCGGTGCTCGTAGGGGGGGGTGGCGGCTGTACTTGTAGATGCAGTGAGCACAGATGGGCCCACCACCGCAAGGAATCTCCCATCAGAGGAGGAGTCCGTATCACTGGTCTCAGCTCCTGTCCCCGCCGTGGATCTCCCCTCACCCTCCGTCCCACTGGTAAATTCAGACTCCATTGTGTCGCCCTCCAGGGCCATGTGGGATGCAGCTCCCTCCTGCTCCGGTGCCACTGCTCCTCCGCATGATTATGCTAATGCACACAAGAACAGGGAGACCACAAAAAGGGGGGGAAGACAAAAGAAAGACATGTTGAGTGCATGCAATACCGCTACCGTTGGTGGACACTATAGACACAGAAGCCCCCTGCACTATGCTGTGCACTTGGAGTTCCCTAATCAATCCCAGGGACATGGGTTACAAGGCTATGCCCGATTGCTGCACACACGGATGTCACAGGAGCCTGACTAGGTGTAGTTGGCACTGTACACAGGTGGGGTGGGGTGCCACAGGGCCTGCCTTAAGAAGGGACCTTGTCTACTCAACTCACCCTGGCCTAGGGGAACCCACAGCCCACCTCCCCCACCCAGACACCTACAATGCGCGCTGAATCAGCAGAATTAGAGTGTACTCATCCCCTTGTGGCTGCTGTGATGCCCTCAAGCGCCCATCCAACTCCGGGTATGCCACCGCCAGGATCCAGAATATCAGGGGGGTCATGGTGCGACATGCACCCCTCCCACGTTGGGAGGCCATCCAGCGGCAAATGTCCTCCCATCATTTCCGGCAGTGGGTGCTCCGTCTGTGGTAGACCCCCAGGGTCTGGACTTCCTTGGCGATGGCACGCCAAATGTCCTTCTTCTGGTGGGCGCTGACCTACAGGAATAGTACAGGGGAAAAGGAGAAGATATTACCGTCCGCACCATCACAGTCATTGGCCCGCATCCCTACCCTTGACATGACGCATATGCACTCACCGTCGTTTCATGCACACCTCATTTTCACCTCCCCTATCTTTCATCCACACCACTCCACATAGGCATTGCCCATACAGCATGCTCACAGTGTACTTACCTGTTTGTCTGGAAGACCGTAGAGTAGCACGTACTGGGGGAGGACCCCATCCACTAGTTTGTCCAACTCCTCTGTGCTGAAGGCAGGGGCCCTTTCCCCAGACACATGAGCCATTGTCTCTTCCAGACTGAGGTCACAGCAGCACTTGCAGTGTAGGTGCTCTCCTGTCGAAGATCAGGTATCAAGTGATTGAACAGAGAGAAAATGGTAGTCACGTCCGCGGCAGTACGTACCGTCTCCGCCGGCGTACATCGTCATTGGCTCCTGGAACCCATAGGGTCCAATGCTAACCAATGCAGGATTGCGCCGCGGTCTTCGACCGCCTACCGCAATGGTGTACAACGCCGGCGCAGTTACCTCATATCCCCTTGTCCCACTTTCCAGGTGAGGCAGCCACCATTTCAGGGGGCCACATGGCATTATTTTGGACTGCTTCACACATATCTACGCCTTGCTTAAACACTAATACAGGCATATGTCGATTTGCTAATATTTTCCAATTAAGCTGTGTTTACACTCCTCCATAGGCACCGTCCGCTGGGGCATGTGAGGAGATGGTGGCATCCTCTGGTGTATCGACCGCTGGTGGACCAGTCGACAATGGAGGAGCGACATGTAATCATCACCAATAGACTTGATCGTACCACAATCCTGGAACTGTGTGCCCAGTTGGAGCCAGACCTGATGTCAGCTATCCGCCATCCCACAGGAATCCCCCCTCAAGTGCAAGTGCTGTCAGTACTCCATTTCCTAGCAAGTGGGTCTTTTCAAACTACAGTGGCCATAGCATTAGGGATGTCCCAGCCTATGTTTTCGAACGTGTTGTCCAGAGTGTTGTCTGCCCTGCTGAAACACATGCGGAGCTACATCGTTTTCCCTCAGGTGGAGATGGTTTGTTTGGAACACCAGTACATCTCCCAGGTGAATGCCAAATTTCCAGGCTCAGTGCATGACCCTTATATTGTACGGAATAGCAGCATCCCTTATGTGATGGGGCAACTCCAGAGGCACCGTGTGTGGCTATTAGGTGAGGACATGGACCCAATACAGTGTGACTAGGTGTCTGGGTCTAGGGATGTCCCTATGAGTTAGTGTGTGTCTAACAGTTGTCCCTCGACATTTGCAGGTGACTCTGGTTACCCCAACCTGTCATGGCTACTGACCCCAGTGAGGAATGCCAGGACAAGGGCAGAGGAATGCTACAATGAGGCCCATGTGCGAACTAGGAGGATTATAGAGCGGACCTTCGGCCTCCTGAAGGCAAGGTTCCGGTGCCTCCATATGACAGGTGGTTCCCTATTCTACTCACCAAAGAAGGTGTGCCAGATCATCGTGGCCTGCTGTATGCTTCACAAATTGGCTTTGCGACAACAGGTGCCTTTTCTGCAGGAGGATGGTCCAGATGGAGGTGTTGTGGCAGCTGTGGAGCCTGTGGACAGTGAAGACGAGGAAGCAGAAGAAGAGGACATAGACAACAGGAAATGGTGATCCTGTAATACTTCCAGTGAGACACAGGTAAGAAGACAACACTGGCTGCTACATCTGATTTAATTCTACTACCTCTTATCTGTCTGTCATTCCCAGTGTATGGTCACTGAGTTGTCACTTTCCCTTACGATTTCACAGATGTAGGTCCCACTGTGTGACATCTGCTTTGTTTCCGCTTGTACTAGAACTGTGTGACATAGATATGTTGACATTACATTTGATATAGCATTTTGCCACTGTTATTGCTAATACACATTTTCGAAAGTACAGACAGACTCCTGATTGTTTTGTGATTTAATGGTGTTTATTTAAGTGCTCAATAGTGGAGGGGGTTGTAAAATGGTCAGGGGTGATGGTGGAAGAATGTCCATGGCAGAGTCCAGTCTATTAGTCTCACAGGTGCATTGTCCAAAGGGGCATAGGAAGTGGAGCTGGGGTAGTTTAAGGATGGACAGGATGACAAAGTGGGACAGAAGGATGACAATCAGGGTGGTCTCATTTCTTGGCAGGGGTCTTGGCATTGTTCTCTCTCTTTGTCCTGGATCTCAGGGACCGCTTGCGGGGTGGTTCTCCATCTGCAGGAGGTGGGGTGCTGGTGTGGTGGTCCTGTGGCGGTGCCTCCTGTCCACTAGCGCCGGCGGACGTGGTGGGCAGTTCATCATCCAGGCTAGTGTCAGGGGCCCCTTGTTGTGCCACAGTGTCCCTCCTGGTGTTGACGAGTTCCTTCAGCACCCCTACAATGGTGCCCAGGGTGGAATTGATGGTTTTGAGTTCCTCCCTGAAGCCCAAATACTGTTCCTCCTGCAGCCGCTGGGTCTCCTGAAACTTGGCCAGTACCGTTGCCATCGTCTCCTGGGAATGGTGGTAGGCTCCCACGATGTTGGAGAGGGCCTCGTGGAGAGTGGGTTCCCTGGGCCTGTCCTCCCCCTGTCGCACAGCAGCCCTCCCAGTTCCCCTGTGTTCCTGTGCCTCTGTCCCCTGAACTGTGTGCCCACTACCACTGCCCCCAGGTCCCTGGTGTTGTTGGGGTGGCGGGTTAGCCTGTGTTCCCTGTAGTGGTGAACACACTGCTGATTGACGTGTCCTGGGGACAGAGGGATGGGCCCGCTGGGTGGGTGCTGTGCTGGTGTTTCCAGAGGGGGGTAGCTCTGTAGTGGCCTGTGCCAGTGTGAGGGGACCTGACTGTCCCGAGGTCCCAGATGGTCCGGGCTGGTCATCTTGATCCAGTTGGACAGAGCTGCTGTCATCACTGTGGGCCTCTTCTGTGGGTGGAGTGGACATATCTGGACCCCCCTGTCCGGTGACGTTGGGTAGGTATCCTGTAGGGGTGTAAAGGCATGATTATTGCATCTGTGTGTGCCATAGTGTGCAATGGGTGAGTGACCCTGTACCCCAGTTCTTGTATTCCTGTGTAGGACCTTGTGTGATTATGGGGGTTGTGGTTTAGGGGGGTGTATGGGTATGTGCAGTGGCCATGCTTTGGTGATGGGTGTCCATGCTTTGGTGTTACATGCAGGGCTTGGGTTTGGGATGTGTGGTTTGTGATATTGGGACATACGTGAGGAGTTGGAGTGATTGGGGTGAGGGTGGGGGTATGTGATAGCATGCATGTGGATGGGGGGTGAAGTAGTTAAAGGTTTGACTTAGCAGACTCCTCCTCCTGCTACTCCTGTGAGGCCCTCAGGATGCAGTATTGCCAAGACCTGCTCCTCCCATGTTGTTAGTTGTGGGGGATGAGGTGGGGGTCCGCCGCCAGTCCTCTGAACTGCAAGGTGGTGTCTTGAGACCACGGAACGCACCTTCCCCAGTAGGTCGTTCCACCTCTTCCTGATGTCATCCCGTGTTCTTGGGTGCTGTCCCACTGCGTTGACCCTGTCAAAAATTCTTCGACATAGCTCCATCTTCCTAGCTATGGTGGTGTGCTGCACCTGCGATCCGAATAGCTGTGGTTCTACCTGTATGATTTCCTCCACCATGACCCTGAGCTCCTCCTCAGAGAACCTGGGGTGTCTTTGTGGTGCCATGGGGTGGTGTGGGTGATGTGTGGGGTGGTGTGTGTTGTGATGTGTGGGGTGATATTTAGAGGTGTGTTGTGTGAGGTGCTTGGATATTGTGTGAGTGATGGTGTTGAGTGCCTGTGGATGCTAGTTTGTAGATGGTGGTGTCTCTCCTTGGCCTTCAGTCACAATTGTTGACGTAAGGGTTTGTGCGTGATGTGGGTGTGTGTTTTATATTGTATTGGATGTGTGGGAGTGGTGTGTGTATGTGTATCAGGTGTGTGTTTTTGGAATTGTCCAATGTGGTAGTGTTTTGTAAATGTGTGTGTATTTTGAGTGCGGCGGTGTGTACCGTCAATGGAATACCGCAGTTGAAAGACCCCCGTTTGGATTCGTGGGTCATGATAGTGTGGGCGTATTCCTGTTGGCGTGACGGTGGAGGTTTTGTTATCGCCAGTTTATCTCTGACCTTTGGTGTGGTGGACTTGTGTGGGTGTCTGGATTTTGGTGGACTCCGAGCTGTGGGTCATAATGACCGTGGCGGAATTCCGCGGCAGTGTGTTGGTGGTCTTCTGCACGGCGGTAAGCGGCTTTTACCGCCAATGTTGTAATGACCCCCTTTATCTTTTTATACGTGGGGAGCGATCCCTTAGGCAGAGTAAAACGTGGAGTGAAATGGCTATTTTTTTCTCCTCAATTTCATTATTTTTGTATTTTAGCGGTTATATTCTGTAGGAAAACCATGTAGGATCTACAGAAATTACCACTTGCTATATTCAAAATGTTGTCTACTTTTCAGAAATGTTTAGCTTTCCGGGAGCCAGCATTGGTTGCACACCCATTTCTGTCACTAACTGGAAAGAGGCTAAAAACACAAAAAATAGTAAAAATGGGGTATGTCCCAGTAATATGCCAAGATTGTGTTGAAAAATGTGGTTTTCTGACTCAAGTCTTCTGGTTCCTGAAATCTGGAAAGCTAGTGATTTTAGCACCACAAACTCTTTGTTGATGTCATTTTCAGGGAAAAAAACACAAGCCTTCTTCTGCAGCCATTTTTCCCCATTTGTTTGAAAGAAACCTAACTTTTTCCTGTATTTTGGCTAATTTGTTGGTCTCCTTCAGGGGAACCCACAAACTCTGAGTACCCCTATAATTCCTAGGATGTTGGAAAAAAAAGGAAGCAAATTTGACATGGGTAGCTCATGTGGGCAAAAAGTTATGAAGGCCTAAGCGCCAACTGCTCCAAATAGCAAAAAAAAGTCCTGACACCTGAGGGGAAAAGGCCTGGTAGCAAAGGGTTAAGACTATAAAGATGTACAAGTATCATTAGTGAGGGAGATCCACATGGATGCTAACAATATGTGAGTTGAAACGTTTCCGAAAGTTTCAATGCTATTGTCCCAACGTGCGCTATAGTGCAATGTATTGTAAATATGGCGCAGACATGGTGTCATTAGGGAGTGCAGGGGGCCGTAAGAAAAGTGGCACATCACAGCTGATGTACAACTTTCCTGTAAATCTGACCCTAAGTATCTATTGCATCAATGAGTTGTGATATATTGAGTGACTGTGAATTTGTGTGTGATGACTGATGTATGTGGTGGTGGAAAGAGGGATTTCAACAAATTTGTAAATGTGTTTCTGATGCTTTGCAATGTTTGGGGGCTGATGGGTGATCATTTTTTCCTGAAAGTAATTGGCCTTTCAAACTTGCACTTGTTCCTCAGAACAGACCAGTCACTTTTGTTACCAAACACAAATCTACACAAAGAACTGCTCCAGTTCTGTTTCTCCATTTGTTCTTCAACAGCAGTGCACTTCACAGGTCTACCTTGCTTTGTTTGGCACTGAGGTGGAGTTACTCAGAATTTGGAGGAGGAAGATGGAAGGACCACCTTAACACCTAGAAAGGAGAAAGTTAGCGACTTCAAAGAGGAACCATAATGATGGCGAAGACTCAGAGGCCTAGGACTCACTCAGATCTGTGAACTGGATAGATGTGCATTGATTTGGAAATATTGCTGCATTGCTAGGCCACCCTTCACCCACTGAGACATCCTATCACTCCTTTCATACCTTTCATCTATCTTCACCCACCCAGACATCTCCTATCACTCACCTAAGCATCATTTCTTTTCACCCACATATCCTTTCACTCATATACCATTTCACTCATTCTTTCTTTTAGCGTCCATTCATTATGAGCTTTTGTCTGCTGATTTGCAGAGAGAAGAGGCCATTAAAAACTCAGGCCTATATTTATGTTAAAGTGGCGCAGCGTGGTGCTGTGCCAAAAATAGCAGCATTGCACCACTTTAGAAATGCAGAGGTGTGCCGTATTTAGAATACGGCACACCCCTACCTTTCCCCCTGCACTGGTGCTGAGATAAGCTGTCTAGCACTAACGCAGGCATCCTTGCCCCATAGTGCAATGGTGTTTGCGTTGAGCGGATATATTGTATATGTGCAGGAAGGTGTACCTTCCTGCACATAAGCAATCTATAATGGTGATTTGCAGGACACTTAAATGTACCAAAGTATCATTTTGATTGATTGTTTATGTGCAGGAAGGCTTCCTTTCCTGCACGTAAACAATTGTCCATGGTATTTTGCTTCTTCTATGGGTGCTGCAGAATGCAGCACACATGGAAAAAGCAAAAAATGAGGAGGAATAAAAGCATTTTTCCTCCTTTTACCATGCTAACACCACCCCAGGGTTGCGTTAGGTCTTGGCGCTTCCTCAAGTTTATGACAACTCGTAAATGTGAGGCAGCTACAATAGCAATAGGTGTTGTGGTGGAACACCCTCAGCAACACCCATTACACACCCCTCTGAAGAAGAAAACTGCGTTGGAGGGGCCCATATTTATAAGGAGGTGTAACGCCACAAAAAGTGACATTGCACCTCCATGTAAATATGGAGCAGTGCTTAGCGCCACTGGAGAATCACGAAAAGTCCCTCAATTTCTGCTGCAGCTGCTAAACCAGGGGCTTCACAAGCAATGCCCTTGCAGGGAGTATATTAGTAATTGTCAATGATAAAGAGCAATATGACTTATGGGCGCCTGTCCCTTATGCTGCTGGTTCTCCCCCTCCAACTGTTTCTGCGTCCAGCACACTGATGCTGTCGCTGGCCCGGGCACAGGTGGTCGGTGCGGCAGGAAAAAAGTTACACATTTAGGGGCATATTTAAGAGCTCCTTTTGGTGACCCTTCTGTGGTTCAATGCCCTGTGCCGTATTTACAAGGTGAGGTTACGCTACTTTTTATGGCTTAATGCCACCTTGTAAATATGCCCAGTTCACACGCAGCACTTTGTGTAGAAGGGGCGTGCAATGAGTGTTGCTGTGGCTGTGCCACAGCAACACCCATTGCATTTAGATGCTGCCTCAGATTTACAAATTTTTGTAAACCTAAAGCAGCTCCAAAATCTAACGCCACCCCAGGGTTGAGGTTAGCATAGCACAGTAAGGGGAAATGCTTTCGTTTCTTCTCTTTCTATGTGTGCTGCATTCTGCTGCACACATAGAAAGAGCAAATGACCATTTAAGATTTTTTTTGTGCAAGAAGGTGTTACTTCCTGAACAAAAACAATCTCCCCATCAACGCAGCCATCCGCGCACTATACTGTAGTGCAAGGGTGGCTGCATTGGCGCAAGGCAGCAAATTTAGCGCCGGTGCTAGGGGAAACCCTGCGTTTTGAAAATTACGGTGCACGGCGCTGCCAAATTTGGCGCAGCGCCACGCACTGTCATTTTCTGTTAAATCTGGCCCTCTTAGTTTCAACAAAATAAATACAACCACAATAGATCATTACGGTTCTTTCTTCTTCTATCATTCACTTTAGGAATTTTGTCGGTTGTTAGAAAAGCAAGGTAGACAAATCAGCCGCAAATGATTTATAATGGAGGGGCAGAGCTAAGTCACTGAAGCACAATAAAGGGATGGAATACTTTGGTTAATCCAGGAGAACTTATGGTGAAGTCTTGGATGGCAAATACAGTGGGCATGAGCAAGGCAAAGAAAACCTTCAATAACATGCGTAGAAAAGCTGACTTGGGCATGCAATCTTGTCGGTTGAGTACCTGCCCTAAAATCTGTCCTATTAGTATTAAGTACCAGTCCGAAAGATATATAAGGGGAGAAGGGAAAGATAAACTTAGTAACAAAGCAGAAGAAAGCTAGTACAGATGGGAGGAAGTCAGGTATAGAAGAAACGTGAAATAGATAAATGCAGGTATAGGAACGCATTTAACAAAGCTTACATAGAACAAAAATAAGTACAACAAAAGATAGACAGATACAGTAGAACTAAAAGAAACATTATTTCAAATGAGAAAATGTGAAAAATAATATTAGGGAAATAATAATATTATAACAGGAAGACTTAGTGGGGCCAGCAGATCTGCCAGCATCTGCACTGGTGGTGGCACTGCACCCTCGTCTCCTCTTGGACCCACCAACAATGTTGCCGTCTTCTTTCCTATGGGTGCTAAAGTGAGAAATAAACAAAGATAAAAAGAAAAGATTAGTGGTACACTTAATCTCCCTAAAAATATTTTTTGGCAAACAGAGGTAAACACAGTAATGTTGTAGTTTTCTAAATCTGTTTGCCTAGTATGATAGACTGAACTCAAGGGGACCTATTACTTTTACTTTCCCGATTCCTACACCTAAGCCCTACTTTAAACTATCCCAAACTATGACTCATATTTACAAACTTTTGATGCAGGGCAGTGCTGCAAGCCTTCTTGGAGCACTGCATCAAAAGCAGAGGGCAAGAATGTGCAGTATCTTGAACAGATATGGTGCATTTCTGTCCATTTCCACTACGGTGGCACACAACGGGCTGCCATGAGCCAATGCAAACAAATACAAATGATAGATGGAATATGGAACCAATCAAACATTCACCCCCAATCACAGATCTGGGTTTAATCCATCAATTCTTTTGCTCACCATACCACCCCAGCTTGGACCCAGCCATATGCAAATCAGTCTTGACTCTGTTCCCCATAGGAACAGTCCAGCCCGAACTGCCAGGCCAGGTCCTCCCTGGACTGGAACCAAACATCTTGGGATTAGGTTCAAGAAATCATTCTTCATCAACCAGGTTAGCTTGAGTCTAGTATCCTAGGGAGCCTAGGACCCCGGGCATACCTAGTAGACTTAGGGCAACAGAAGCAAACAAACACAAATGATGGACTGTGAGAAAAGGCCTCTTTTTGACATGGTTAGTCCCCACTTTTTGCCTGATATATGATGTAGCCTAGAAATTGTAGTGCCCAAGCCCCCTACTAACCAGGTACCCCCAGCCAGAGCTCTTTCCCTAAAACTGTTATGATGCATTGGCACAATTGGTTACAGCTTTAGCTACCACTATAAGCCCCTAGTAAAAGGAACTTAGATCCCCAGGACATAGGATATTATGAGTAGGCCCCTGAGGGCAGCAGCACTGATTGTGCTACCCTCTAGGGCCATGCACCCAGATGACCCTAGCACTGCCATTGAGGGCTGGGTTTACTGATGCAAACCTAAAACACAAACTTGACATGGCACACTGCTTGTGTGCCCTGTTCACCATTCACTGTATATGCTATGGGTAAGACACCCCTCTAGCAGGCCTTTCTGCCCTAAAGAAAAGTGCACCATATTATATGTGAGGGCATAGCTGGATAAATAATATGCCCCCACTGTGTCCTTGCCAAACGTGGGACGTAGTAAGTGAACAGGGCAGCTATTTTAATATATGTGCTGGCCACTGGTCAACACGAGTTTCCCAGCTACATGATGGCCACTCTGAACCCTTGGTTGTTTGGTATCAAACAACCCAGAATGATAAATCCAAACTGGTACCAGTATTGGGTTTGTCCCTAAATGTACCCAGGGGTCACATTAGAGGTGCCCCCTGCAAAAGCTAACTACCCTGGCATGGTTGCTGACTGGTTCTATCCAGCCTGTCATCTTGAGACACCCAATTTACAAACCGTAGGGGAAAAGTCTGTCTCTTTGGTTTGTAGAACAATGCCCTTCCTTGCTGGAAGTGCTAACACCTCTTCCCTTAGGAATGTGCACTGCTCTGGCAGCGAGCTTTAAATGGCTTAACATCTTTAAAACTCAACCCTCAAGACTGCTGCTAGCAGCAGATGGTCAACCTCTTTGCAAGCCCCCACTTTTGGCAGGAGTAAAGGTGGGAAACTACACCAAGGTTAGGAGGTGTGGCCCCACCTGGCATGCATCACCCCTAAGGTGTTGCCTGCAAAGTGAGCACTCCATTTCATTTTCCTCCTTCTTAGATGAAAGGAAAATAGCCAATCAGGGATAGGGAAGTGACCCTTCCCACAGGAAGTGGTCACTGTAGTAGGTGTATCCTCCCAAAGGTAGGTGTCCCATTTAACAGTACCAGGTTTCCCCTACAATGCCCACTAAATTCAGTATTTAGTGGGCCCCCCAAGACCAGATAATCAGATTCAAAGGACACAAAGAAGACCAGCACCAAGAAGATCCAAGGCAAGAGAACTGTGGACCTGCTCCACACAGAAAAGGTGCCAAATCTTGTCTGCTGCTCCCAGGACCCAACAATAGTCACTGAGGAGAAGCTGGACAACTGGACTGACTTCAAGAACCCCAGAGGATCTCCAGGCTTTGTTCAATCACCCAAGAACTCCCTCCAGAGTGGATGTATCACTCTGCAACAAAGAAGAAACCAGCAACCCAATGAGGGTCACTTTACTGACCAGCCGCTAACCCCCAGACAGGAAGTTGCAGTTGGACCAGATGACACACCAACAACTACCATGACAAACCCTGCAAGTGTGCCAAGTTTGGAGGCATTGCACCCCCCGTGGCTGAACCATGCTAATACCCTTGGTACTGGTCAACTGACATCAGACACCAAGAAAACCAACCTGCCCAGGGCTGAAAAATGACCAGGAGAAAGCCCTAGTCATGGAACTTCAAGAACACCCTGGACCTCCCACCAGAATGCCTCTGTTGTCCTGCAAGTGACCCTTGAATTGACTTACCTCCAGATCCAAAGGGCATCTTTGTGCACCACTCCTGGGTCACTGATTCGCTCTGCACCAGCCGCTTTGTGCCCTGCAGCAAAGAACCTGCTGTGCCCTAAGTGTCCCTCAGCACTTGTGAACTCAGCACTCCAAGGGAACCCCAAGGAACCACCTCTAAACTTACCTGCACAGAACTTTTCCAAGTGGTCCCCGGCATTCGACCTGCACCAGCTCTGAAGATTTTTCACTGCTGCTCCTGCCAGAACCGGGAGCTACCCAGACCTCTCCAGCTGGCACAGTGGATCCACCAACGACCTCGTCTAACCTGCAAAAGAAGAACTTGGTAAAGCAACTGTGTGATTTTATATATATTTTTAAATGTGAGTTTCCATTGATCCCTATGGTTTGTAATTACACACAGACCATTTTAATTAAACTTCAAAAATACATATCTCCAAAATCACTTAACCAATTTTGATAATTATGGTTTTAAAAAATCTGAAGTATTTTTATAAATTGGTCTCGAGTTATTCCTTTGAATGTGTGATTTGTATGATTGAGATTGTGAGTACAACAAATGCTTTGTACTTCTCCAAGTTTGGCCTAACTGCTTGACCAAGCTATCTTAAAAATTAGAGCATTAGGTGGTCTAGTTTTTACTTCTGTAAACCAAGATGTGGTTGTTTGGACCTCCACAGTGTGCCTAGTTTTGCTGCACACTACATAGAGGGCCAGCCTCCTTAATTTGGTGGATCAACGGTTGCATAAAGACTTTGCATTTGCTGATACCACTTTTTAAATTTTGTGATTTTTAATTGACTAAACATTTTTAGCAAATTTTTCAAATAAATGTTAGGGACCTGGTTTGGTCCCTACAACTCTAGCAAAAGGTTTAATAGGCCTTACTTTGGTTGCCCTATACAAAAATGGGATTCTAAATTTCTGACAGATGCAGAGCCCACAACCCAGAAATTTGACTTGGAACATTATGAGGCATATATCTATGACCAATTAAAGAGACTTTCTAGGCTGTACCAAATTCAAACTGGAAAAAGCTGAAGTGCAGAGAACCTTAAGTTTCTTCTGGCCTGGTATGAAATTTATAATCCCCCCCAGATGATGGATAAAATGATGCATATGTAGTGGGTGAAGAAGATCCTGTGGGTAATGGGGATGAGTGCAGCTCCTCTACTACCACAATTTCTAGAGCACCCACAGAAACAGACCTGAAAATTGCCAGGTTGACCAAGAGACTGGCCTTAGAGAGTCAGCTCTTAGAAATAGAAAAAAGAGTAAAGATTTGGGCCTAGGACCCATCTGTGGTGACCGCATGCAAATGTTGGGAGAGAAATCTTTCAACCTCAAACTCCCAAAAGGAGTTGTCCCTCCCTTCACTGAAGGGGATGATATAGTTAAATGTTTTTTTGTCTTCTTTGAAAGAGCCTGCATTGGGTGGGAAATTGAGAAGAAACATTGGAATTATTCTCAGGAAACATCAGGGATAGGGTATTGACACTTAATGAGACAGATTCTAAATCCTATGACCTTATATCTATGTGTAGGTACAAAGGGAGAAACTTTGATCCCAGAAAGCTGTGTGCCATGTCAGCAAAACTAAAGAACACCTAACTGGAGACTCTGGTTGTAAAAGCAAAAGGAATACCTCTAGTCAATCTGCAGTAAATGCAGTTGTCAATCTCCAGATGGGGTCAGATGTTTGGCCTGACCATGTCATCGACCCCACAGAGGCAACATTAGTGACTGGGGGTGGGGTAGAATTATTCTGTGCTGACTCGCCAAACAATATGCAAAAATACAGGCAGCACTCTTTGGTTAATGGGGAGAGAGTAGAAGCAGTCAGGGACACAGCGGCTAGTGTTACCCCTAAGGAGTTGCCTGCAAGGTGGGCGAGGTGGGCACTCCATTTAATTAGTCCTCCATCTTAGATGGAAGGAAAGTAGCAAATCAGGGATAGGGAGGTGATCCTTCCCACAGGAAGTGTTCACTATAGTGGGTGTAGCTACTCACAGAGAGGTGTCTCATCGGACACTACCAGGTTCCCCCTGAAACACACACTAAATTCAGTATTTAGTGGGCACCCCTAGTCCAGATGATCAAATTCGAAGAACACAAAGTATACCAGCACCAAGAAGATCCAAGGCAGAGAGCTGTGGACCTACTGCACTCAGAAAAGGCACCAAACCCTGCCTGATGCACCCAGGACCTGACAATCTCTGCTGAGGAGAATCTGGACAACTATACTGACGTTAAGAACCCCAGTAGACCTCCAGGCTTCATTAATCACTCAAGAACTCCCTCCGGAGTGGAGGTACCACTCTGCAACAAAAAAGAAACAACAACCTATTAAGGGTTTCTATACTGACTGGCTGCTAACTCCTGAACCAGAAGTCACAGTTGGACACGATGACACATCAGTACCAATTAGGACAAACCCTGCAAGTGTTCTAAGTTTGGTGGTACTGCATCCTCCAGTGGCTGAATTCTACCAATACCATTGGTACTACTCAGCTGACGTTGTACACCAAGAAAACCAGACTTCCTGGTGCTGAAAAAGGACTAGGCGGAAGCCCCAGTCAAGTGATTTCAGGAACACCCTGGACCTCCTGCCAGAATGCCCCCATTGTCCTGTAAGCAACCCTTAAAGTGACTTACTTCCAGAACCAAAGGGTATCTTTGCGCACAGCTCCTGGCTCATCGATAAGCTCTGCATTCGGCCGCCCTGTTCCCTGCAACAAAGAACCTGCTGTGCACTAAGGGTCCCTAACCCCTTGCGTCCTTAACACTCGAAGGGGACCTCAAGGTACCACCTCTAAACTTACCTGTACAGAGGTTTTCCAAGTGGTCCCCAGCAGTGGCCCTGCACCAGCTCCTGAGACTTTTCACCGCTGCTCCTGCTGAAATCAGAAGCCGTCTGAACTTCTCCAGCTGGCACTGTGTGCCCACCAATGACTTCAACCAACCTGCAAAAGAGGAACTTGGTAAAGCAAATATGTGATTTTATATGTATTTTTAAAGATGACTTTCCATTGATCCCTATGGTGCATAAATACGCACAGACTATTTTTATCAAACTTCAAAAATCCATGTTTCCAAAAGTACTTAACCAATTTTAGCAATTGTGTTCTTAAAACATATAACAATCATAAGTATGTTTATAAATTGGTCTCAAGTTATTCCTTTGAATGTGTTGCAAGATTGATACTGTGTTTAAAAAAATGCTTTTCACTTCTCCAAGATTGGCCTAACTGCTCGACCAAGCTACCTTAGACATAAGAGCATTAGATGACCCAGTATTTACCAATGTAAACCAATGTGTGGTTCCCTGGACACCCTGCACATTGTGTCTAGTTTTGCACACTATATAGTGGGCCAGCTTCCTACAAGGACGTAATGCAGAACCAATCAAACACCCACCCCCATTTACAGATCTGGATTTAATACATCAATTATTTTACTCACCATGCCGCCACAGTTTGGACCTGGCCATATGCAAATCACTCTTGCCACTGTTCCCCACAGTAAGAGTCCAGCCTGAACTGCCAGGCTAGGTCCTCCCAGGACCAGAAACAGGCACACTGGGACCCATGTCAGGTCATACCTGGCGCACTTATGACAACAAACACAAACAAAAACAAATGATGGCCAGAATGTGAAACCAATCACACATTCTCCCAAGTGACAGATCTCGGTTTAAGACATCAATTCTTTTGCTCACCATGCCATGCCATCCCATCACAGTTTGGACCCAGCCATAAGCAAATCAGTTTTGACTCTGTTGCCCATGGGAACAATGCATCCCAATGTGCCATGCCAGGTGTTCACTGGACTTGAAACAAGTATTCTGGGACTGATTTCAGAGTATCACATTTAATTAGCAAGACTAGTTTGAATCCACTGGCATAGTGAGCCCGGGACCCACATCTGGGCATACCCGGTACACTCAGAGCAACAAAATCAAACAAACAGAAGTGATGGACGGAATCCTGAACTAATTAAACATTCACAGATATGGGTTAAATCCAGCAATTATTTTGCTCACCATGCCACCCCAGTTTGGACCCAGCCATTTGCAAATTAGTGTTGACTCTGTTGCCAGGGCAGGTGTTCCCTGAACCAGAAACAAGCATCCTGAGACCAGTTTCAGGATATCACCTTTCATCAGCCAGAATAGTTTGAAACTGGTGGCAAGGTGATCCCAGGACCCACGTCGGGCATACCCGGAGCACTCAGGGCAGCAAAAGCAAACAAACACAAATTATAGAGAAAATACAGAACCAATCAAAAATCCACCCCAGTTACAGATCCTGGTTTAATCCATCAATTCTTTTGCTCACCATACCACCCCAGCTTGGACCCAGCCATATGCAAATCAGTCTTGACTCTGTTCCCCATAGGAACAGTCCAGCCCGAACTGCCAGGCCAGGTCCTTCCTGGACTGGAACCAAACATCTTGGGATTAGGTTCAAGAAATCATTCTTCATCAACCAGGTTAGCTTGAGTCCAGTATCCTAGGGAGCCTAGGCCCCTGGGAATACCTAGTAGACTTAGGGCAGCAGAAGCAAACAAACACAAATGATGGACTGTGAGAAAAGGCCTCTTTTTGACATGGTTAGTCCCCACTTTTTGCCTGATATATGATGTAGCCTAGAAATTGTAGTGCCCAAGCCCCCTACTAACCAGGTACCCCCAGCCAGAGCTCTTTCCCTAAAACTGTTATGATGCATTGGCACAATTGGTTACAGCTTTAGCTACCACTATAAGCCCCTAGTAAAAGGAACTTAGATCCCCAGGACATAGGATATTATGAGTAGGCCCCTGAGGGCAGCAGCACTGATTGTGCTACCCTCTAGGGCCATGCACCCAGATGCCCCTAGCACTGCCATTGAGGGCTGGGTTTACTGGTGCAAACCTAAAACACAAACGTGACATGGCACACTGCTTGTGTGCCCTGTTCACCATTCACTGTATATGCTATGGGTAAGACACCCTTCTAGCAGGCCTTTCTACCCTAAAGCAAAGTGCACCATATTATATGTGAGGGCATAGCTGCATAAATAATATGCCCCCACTGTGTCCTTGCCAAACGTGGGACGTAGTAAGTGAACAGGGCAGCTATTTTAATATATGTGCTGGCCACTGGTCAACATGAGTTTACCAGCTACATGATGGCCACTCTGAACCCTTGGTTGTTTGGTATCAAACAACCCAGAATGATAAATCCAAACTGGTACCAGTATTGGGTTTGTCCCTCAATGTACCCAGGGGTCACATTAGCGGTGCCCCCTGCAAAAGCTAACTACCCTGGCATGGTTGCTGACTGGTTCTATCCAGCCTGTCATCTTGAGACACCCAATTTACAAACCGTAGGGGAAAAGTCTGTCTGTTTGGTTTGTAGAACAATGCCCTTCCTTGCTGGAAGTGCTAACACCTCTTCCCTTAGGAATGTGCACTGCTCTGGCAGCGAGCTTTAAAGGGCTTAACATCTTTAAAACTCAACCCTCAAGACTGCTGCTAGCAGCAGATGGTCAACCTCTTTGCAAGCCCCCACTTTTGGCAAGAGTAAAGGTGGGAAACTACACCAAGGTTAGGAGGTGTGGCCCCACCTGGCATGCATCACCCCTAAGGTGTTGCCTGCAAAGTGAGCACTCCATTTCATTTTCCTCCTTCTTAGATGAAAGGAAAATAGCCAATCAGGGATAGGGAAGTGACCCTTCCCACAGGAAGTGGTCACTGTAGTAGGTGTATCCTCCCAAAGGTAGGTGTCCCATTTAAAGGTACCAGGTTTCCCCTACAATGCCCACTAAATTCAGTATTTAGTGGGCCCCCCAAGACCAGATAATCAGATTCAAAGGACACAAAGAAGACCAGCACCAAGAAGATCCAAGGCAAGAGAACTGTGGACCTGCTCCACACAGAAAAGGTGCCAAATCTTGTCTGCTGCTCCCAGGACCCAACAATAGTCACTGAGGAGAAGCTGGACAACTGGACTGACTTCAAGAACCCCAGAGGATCTCCAGGCTTTGTTCAATCACCCAAGAACTCCCTCCAGAGTGGACGTATCACTCTGCAACAAAGAAGAAACCAGCAACCCAATGAGGGTCACTTTACTGACCAGCCGCTAACCCCCAGACAGGAAGTTGCAGTTGGACCAGATGACACACCAACAACTACCATGACAAACCCTGCAAGTGTGCCAAGTTTGGAGGCATTGCACCCCCGTGGCTGAACCATGCTAATACCCTTGGTACTGGTCAACTGACATCAGACACCAAGAAAACCAACCTGCCCAGGGCTGAAAAATGACCAGGAGAAAGCCCTAGTCATGGAACTTCAAGAACACCCTGGACCTCCCACCAGAATGCCTCTGTTGTCCTGCAAGTGACCCTTGAATTGACTTACCTCCAGATCCAAAGGGCATCTTTGTGCACCACTCCTGGGTCACTGATTCGCTCTGCACCAGCCGCTTTGTGCCCTGCAGCAAAGAACCTGCTGTGCCCTAAGTGTCCCTCAGCACTTGTGAACTCAGCACTCCAAGGGAACCCCAAGGAACCACCTCTAAACTTACCTGCACAGAACTTTTCCAAGTGGTCCCCGGCATTCAACCTGCACCAGCTCTGAAGATTTTTCACTGCTGCTCCTGCCAGAACCGGGAGCTACCCAGACCTCTCCAGCTGGCACAGTGGATCCACCAACGACCTCGTCTAACCTGCAAAAGAAGAACTTGGTAAAGCAACTGTGTGATTTTATATATATTTTTAAATGTGAGTTTCCATTGATCCCTATGGTTTGTAATTACACACAGACCATTTTAATTAAACTTCAAAAATACATATCTCCAAAATCACTTAACCAATTTTGATAATTATGGTTTTAAAAAATCTGAAGTATTTTTATAAATTGGTCTCGAGTTATTCCTTTGAATGTGTGATTTGTATGATTGAGATTGTGAGTACAACAAATGCGTTGTACTTCTCCAAGTTTGGCCTAACTGCTTGACCAAGCTATCTTAAAAATTAGAGCATTAGGTGGTCTAGTTTTTACTTCTGTAAACCAAGATGTGGTTGTTTGGACCTCCACAGTGTGCCTAGTTTTGCTGCACACTACATAGAGGGCCAGCCTCCTACATTTGGTGGATCAACGGTTGCATAAAGACTTTGCATTTGCTGATACCACTTTTTCAATTTTGTGATTTTTAATTGACTAAACATTTTTTGCAAATTTTTAAAATAAATGTTAGGGACCTGGTTTGGTCCCTACAACTCTAGCAAAAGGTTTAATAGGCCTTACTTTGGTTGCCCTATCCAAAAAGGGGATTCTAAATTTCTGACAGATGCAGAGCCCACAACCCAGAAATTTGACTTGGAACATTATGAGGCATATATCTATGACCAATTAAAGAGACTTTCTAGGCTGTACCAAATTCAAACTGGAAAAAGCTGAAGTGCAGAGAACCTTAAGTTTCTTCTGGCCCGGTATGACATTTATAATCCCCCCCAGATGATGGATAAAATGATGCATATGTGGTGGGTGAAGAAGATCCTGTGGGTAATGGGGATGAGTGCAGCTCCTCTACTACCACAATTTCTAGAGCACCCACAGAAACAGACCTGAAAATTGCCAGGTTGACCAAGAGACTGGCCTTAGAGAGTCAGCTCTTAGAAATAGAAAAAAGAGTAAAGATTTGGGCCTAGGACCCATCTGTGGTGACCGCATGCAAATGTTGAGAGAGAAATCTTTCAACATCAAACTCCCAAAAGGAGTTGTCCCTCCCTTCACTGAAGGGGATGATATAGTTAAATGTTTTTTTGTCTTCTTTGAAAGAGCCTGCATTGGGTGGGAAATTGAGAAGAAACATTGGAATTATTCTCAGGAAACATCAGGGATAGGGTATTGACACTTAATGAGACAGATTCTAAATCCTATGACCTTATATCTATGTGTAGGTACAAAGGGAGAAACTTTGATCCCAGAAAGCTGTGTGCCATGTCGGCAAAACTAAAGAACACCTAACTGGAGACTCTGGTTGTAAAAGCAAAAGGAATACCTCTAGTCAATCTGCAGTAAATGCAGTTGTCAATCTCCGGATGGGGTCAGATGTTTGGCCTGACCATGTCATCGACCCCACAGAGGCAACATTAGTGACTGGGGGTGGGGTAGAATTATTCTGTGCTGACTCGCCAAACAATATGCAAAAATACAGGCAGCACTCTTTGGTTAATGGGGAGAGAGTAGAAGCAGTCAGGGACACAGCGGCTAGTGTTACCCCTAAGGAGTTGCCTGCAAGGTGGGCGAGGTGGGCACTCCATTTAATTAGTCCTCCATCTTAGATGGAAGGAAAGTAGCAAATCAGGGATAGGGAGGTGATCCTTCCCACAGGAAGTGTTCACTATAGTGGGTGTAGCTACTCACAGAGAGGTGTCTCATCGGACACTACCAGATTCCCCCTGAAACACACACTAAATTCAGTATTTAGTGGGCACCCCTAGTCCAGATGATCAAATTCGAAGAACACAAAGTATACCAGCACCAAGAAGATCCAAGGCAGAGAACTGTGGACCTACTGCACTCAGAAAAGGCACCAAACCCTGCCTGGTGCACCCAGGACCAAACAATCACCAGTGAGGAGAAGCTGGATAACTGGACTGACCTTAAGAACCCCTAGAGGCCCTTCAGGCTTCATCAATCACCCAAGAACTCCCTCCAGAGTGGAGGTACCACTCTGCAACAAAGAAAAAACAGCAACCTAGTGAGGGTTTCCTAACTGACCGGCTGCTAACTTCTGAATCAGAAGTCACCTCTGGACCCGATGACACACCAATAACCATTAGGACAAACCCTGCAAGTGTTTCAAGTTTGGTGGCACTGCACCCTCCAGTGGCCGAATCATACCTATACCATTTGTACTGCTCAGCTGACATTGGACACCAAGAAACCCAGGCTTCCAGGTACTGAAAAAGGACCAGGTGGAAGCCCCAGTCAAGGGATGTCAGGAACACACCACACCTCCCACCAGAGTGCCCCCGTTGTCCTGCAAATTACCCTTAAAGTGACTTACCTCTAGATCCAAAGGGTATCTTTGCGCACAGCTTCTGGCTCACCAATTAGCTCTTCACCTGGCCGCCCTGTGCCCTGCAACAAAGAACCTGCTGTGCTCTAAGGGTTCCTCACCCCTTGCAACCTCAGCACTCCAAGGGGACCTCAAGGAACCACCTCTAAACTTACCTGTACAGAGCTTTTCCAAGTGGTGCCCATCAGTGGCCCTGCACCAGCTCCTGAGAATTGTCACCGCTGTTCCAGCTGGAATCGGAAGCCGTCTGAACTTCTCAAGCTGGCACAGTGTGCCCACAGTAACTTCGAACAACCGGCAAAAGAAGAACTTGGTAAAGCAACTGTGTGATTTTATATATTTTTTTAAAGATGACTTTCTATTGATCCCTGTGGTGCATAAATACGCACAAATAGACTATTTTTTATCAAACTTTAAAACTCCATATCGCCAAAAGTACTTAACCAATTTTAGTAATCGTGGTCTTAAAATGTATCTAAAAATCATAAGTATGTTTATAAATTGGTCTCAAGGTATTCCTTTGAATGTGTGAGTTGCATGATTGATACTGTGCGTACAAAAAATGCTTTGCACTTCTCCAAGATTGGTCTAACTGCTTGACCAAGCTACCTTAGGAATTAGAGCATTAGGTGACTTAGGGGGTCATTATGACCCCGGCGGTCGGCGTTAATATGGAGCAAAGTACTGCCACCAGGCTGGCAGTACTTTCCTCCATATTATGACATTGGCGGTTTGGCTGAAGCCAAACCGCCAATGAACCACACCGACCACCATGGCAGTAAAGACCACTGTGCTGGAGACTTCACTCTCCAGCCCGGCGGCTGTCACTTTCCCACCTGCAAGATTATGACCCCACCTACCACCATGGTTTTCGTTGCTTTCTTACCAAACAGATGCTTCTGAGATGGGGATAGGGGTTGTCCTTTTCCAGAAAAATTATGATGAACATGACCAGCCAGTTGTTTTTATAAGCATGAAATTACTCCCTAGGGAACAAAATTGGAGTGACATAGAGTGGGAAGCCTTTGCTGTTGTTTGGTCCCTGAAGAAGCTGAGGCCATACCTGTTTAGCTCTCACTTCATAGTTCAGACTGGCCACAGGCATCTCAGATCGCTGCAATGGATGCAGGGTGAAAACCCCAAACTGCTTAGGTGGTACATTTCTCTACAGGGAATGGACTTTTAAGTGGAACATAGACCTGGGACTGCCCATTCCAATGCAGATGGCCTTTCCAGGTTCTTCCACTTCCATGATTAAGACTCACTAGGGAAAGGGTAGTCTCATCCTCTATCGTTTGAGAAAAGGCCTCTTTTTGACATAGTTAGCCCCACTTTTTGTCTGATGTATGACATAGTATAGAAATTCCAGTTCCCAGGGCCCCTGTTAACCAGGTTCACTGGGCCAGAGCTCTTTCCCTAAAATTGTTGTGATGAATTGGCACAATTGGATACACCTTTAGCTACCACTAAAAGTCCCTAGTAAAAGGTACTTAGGTACCCAGGGCATATTGTATTATGAGAAGGTCCCTAAGGGAAGCAGCACTGATTGGGCCACCCTCTAGGGTCACGCATCCAGATGTACCCAGCACTGCCTTGCAGGCTGGGTGTACTGGTGCAAACCTAAAACACAAACTCGACATGGCGCACTGCCTGTGTGCCCTGTCTTATCATACACTGCATATACTATGGGAAAGATACTCCTATGGCAGGCCTTCCAGCCCTAAGGCAGGATACACCACATTAAATGTGAGGGCATAGCTGCATGAGCAATATGCCCCCACTTTGTACTTGCCAAACCTGGGAATAGTGAGTGAACAGGGCAGCCATTTGCATGAATGTGCTGGTCACTGGTTTGATGAGATCAAAGGCAGGAATCCACACAAAGAGAAGGAGGACTAGCCCTAGCTGGCATGGACCACCCCTAAGGTGGGTCAGGTGGGGTGGGCACTCCATTTTATTTTCCTCCATCTTAGTTGGAAGAAAAGTAGCCAATCAGGAATAAGGAAGTGACCCTTCCCACAGGAAGTGTTCACTGTAGTAGGTGTAGCCACCCACAGATAGGTGTCTCATCGGACACTACCAGGTTCCCCCTGAAACACACACTAAATTCAGTATTTAGTGGGCACCCCTAGACCAGATGATCAAATTTGAAGAACACAAAGTATACCAGCACCAAGAAGATCCAAGGCAGAGAACTGTGGACCTACTGCACTCAGAAAAGGCACCAAACCCTGTCTGATGCACCCAGGACCCGACAATCTCTGCTGAGGAGAATCTGGACAACTATACTGACGTTAAGAACCCTAGTAGACCTCCAGGCTTCATTAATCACTCAAGAACTCCCTCCAGAGTGGAGGTACCACTCTGTAGGAGGCTGTACTGGCTTGTAGTGAGTACCAAGGGGTACTTGCACCTTGCACCAGGCCCAGTTATCCCTTATTAGTGTATAGGGTGTCTAGCAGCTTAGGCTGATAGATAATGGTAGCTTAGCAGAGCAGCTTAGGCTGAACTAGGAGACGGGTGAAGCTACTACAGTACCACTCAGTGTCATATGCACAATATCATAAGAAAACACAATACACAGTTATACTAAAAATAAAGGTACTTTATTTTTATGACAATATGCCAAAGTATCTTAGAGTGTACCCTCAGTGAGAGGATAGGAAATATACACAAGATATATATACACAATACCAAAAATATGCAGTATAGTCTTAGAAAACAGTGCAAACAATATATAGTTACAATAGGATGCAATGGGGAAACATAGGGATAGGGGCAACACAAACCATATACTCCAAAAGTGGAATGCGAACCACGAATGGACCCCAAACCTATGTGACCTTGTAGAGAGTCGCTGGGACTATTAGAAAATAGTGAGAGTTAGGAAAATAACCCTCCCCAAGACCCTGAAAAGTGAGTGCAAAGTGCACTAAAGTTCCCCTAAGGACAAAGAAGTCGTGTTAGAGGAATAATGCAGGAAAGACACAAACCAACAATGCAACAATGCTGGATTTCCAATCTGGGGTACCTGTGGAACAAGGGGACCAAGTCCAAAAGTCACAAGCAAGTCGGAGATGGGCAGATGCCCAGGAAATGCCAGCTGTGGGTGCAAAGAAGCTTCTACTGGACAGAAGAAGCTGCGGTTTCTGCAGGAACGCAAAGGGCTAGAGACTTCCCCTTTGGAGGACGGATCCCACTCGCCATGTAGAGTCGTGCAGAAGTGTTTTCCTGCCGAAAGAATGCCAACAAGCCTTGCTAGCTGCAAATTGTGCGGTTAGCGTTTTTGGATGCTGCTGTGGCCCAGAAGGGACCAGGAGGTCGCAAATTGGATCAGGAGAGAGAGGGGATGTCGAGCAAGACAAGGAGCCCTCTTAGCAGCAGGTAGCACCTGGAGAAGTGCCAGAAACAGGCACTACGAGGATGCATGAAACGGTGCTCACCCGAAATTACACAAAGGAGTCCCACGTCGCCGGAGACCAACTTAGAAAGTCGTGCAATGCAGGTTAGAGTGCCGTGGACCCAGGCTTGGCTGTGCACAAAGGATTTCCGCCGGAAGTGCGCAGGGGCCGGAGTAGCTGCAAAAGTCGCGGTTCCCAGCAATGCAGTCTAGAGAGGTGAGGCAAGGACTTACCTCCACCAAACTTGGACTGAAGAGTCACTGGACTGTGGGGACCACTTGGACAGAGTTGCTGGATTCGAGGGACCTCGCTCGTCGTGCTGAGAGGAGACCCAAGGGACCGGTAATGCAGATTTTTGGTGCCTGCGGTTGCAGGGGGAAGATTCCGTCGACCCACGGGAGATTTCTTCGGAGCTTCTAGTGCAGAGAGGAGGCAGACTACCCCCACAGCATGCACCACCAGGAAAACAGTCGAGAAGGCGGCAGGATCAGCGTTACAGAGTTGCAGTAGTCGTCTTTGCTACTATGTTGCAGGTTTGCAGGCTTCCAGCGCGGTCAGCAGTCGATTCCTTGGCAAAAGGTGAAGAGAGAGATGCAGAGGAACTCGGATGAGCTCTTGCATTCGTTATCTAAAGTTTCCCCAGAGACAGAGACCCTAAATAGCCAGAAAAGAGGGGTTGGCTACCTAGGAGAGAGGATAGGCTACTAACACCTGAAGGAGCCTATCAGAAGGAGTCTCTGACGTCACCTGGTGGCACTGGCCACTCAGAGCAGTCCAGTGTGCCAGCAGCACCTCTGTTTCCAAGATGGCAGAGGTCTGGAGCACACTGGAGGAGCTCTGGACACCTCCCAGGGGAGGTGCAGGTCAGGGGAGTGGTCACTCCCCTTTCCTTTGTCCAGTTTCGCGCCAGAGCAGGGCTAAGGGGTCCCCTGAACCGGTGTAGACTGGCTTATGCAGAATTGGGCACATCTGTGCCCAACAAAGCATTTCCAGAGGCTGGGGGAGGCTACTCCTCCCCTGCCTTCACACCATTTTCCAAAGGGAGAGGGTGTAACACCCTCTCTCAGAGGAAGTCCTTTGTTCTGCCATCCTGGGCCAGGCCTGGCTGGACCCCAGGAGGGCAGATGCCTGTCTGAGGGGTTGGCAGCAGCAGCAGCTGCAGTGAAACCCCAGGAAGGGCAGTTTGGCAGTACCAGGGTCTGTGCTACAGACCACTGGGATCATGGGATTGTGCCAACTATGCCAGGATGGTATAGAGGGGGCAATTCCATGATCATAGACATGTTACATGGCCATATTCGGAGTTACCATTGTGAAGCTACATATAGGTAGTGACCTATATGTAGTGCACGCGTGTAATGGTGTCCCCGCACTCACAAAGTTCAGGGAATTGGCTCTGAACAATGTGGGGGCACCTTGGCTAGTGCCAGGGTGCCCTCACACTAAGTAACTTTGCACCTAACTTTTACCAGGTAAAGGTTAGACATATAGGTGACTTATAAGTTACTTAAGTGCAGTGTAAAATGGCTGTGAAATAACGTGGACGTTATTTCACTCAGGCTGCAGTGGCAGGCCTGTGTAAGAATTGTCAGAGCTCCCTATGGGTGGCAAAAGAAATGCTGCAGCCCATAGGGATCTCCTGGAACCCCAATACCCTGGGTACCTCAGTACCATATACTAGGGAATTATAAGGGTGTTCCAGTAAGCCAATGTAAATTGGTAAAAATGGTCACTAGCCTGTTAGTGACAATTTGGAAAGAAATGAGAGAGCATAACCACTGAGGTTCTGATTAGCAGAGCCTCAGTGAGACAGTTAGTCACTACACAGGTAACACATTCAGGCACACTTATGAGCACTGGGAACCTGGGTTACCAGGGTCCCAGTGACACATACAACTAAAACAACATATATACAGTGAAAAATGGGGGTAACATGCCAGGCAAGATGGTACTTTCCTACACAACCCCCCCCAAACGAAGGACAATAAGACTAGCCATGACCTGATGAGTCTTCATTGTCTAAGTGGAAATATCTGGAGAGTCCACCTGCATTGGAGTGGCTACTCCCAGGTCTATGTTCCACTGTATAGTCCATTCCCTGTAGGGATATTGGCCACCTCAACAATTTAGGATTTTCACCTTTCATTTGTTTTAGCCAAAGTAGAGGTTTGTGGTCTGTCTGAACAATGAAGTGAGTGCCAAACAGGTATGGCCTCAACTTCTTCAGTGCCCAGACCACAGCAAAGGCCTCCCTCTCAATGGCAGACCAACGCTTTTCTCTAGGGGTCAACCTCCTACTAATAAAAGCAACAGGTTGATCCTGGCCCTCAGAATTAAGTTGTGATAGGACTGCCCCTACACCTAATTCAGATGCATCAGTTTGGACATAGAATTTTTTAGAGTAACAAGGGCTTTTCAGGACAGGTACAGAGCACATGGCCTGCTTCAGCTCCTCAAAAGCTTTCTGACAGTTTGCTGTCCATAATACCTTTTTAGGCATCTTTTTGGAAGTGAGGTCATTAAGAGGGGCTGCAATGGAGCCATAGTTCTAAATGAACCTCCTGTAATACCCAGTGAGGCCTAGGAAGGCTCTCACCTGAGTCTGAGTGGTAGGGGGAACCCAATCAATAATTGTTTGGATTTTCCCCTGAAGTGGTGCAATCTGTTCCCCACCAACAAGGTGTCCCAGATAAACCACCTTACCCTGCCCTTTCTGGCACTTTGAAGCCTTGATAGTGAGGCCTGCCTTTTGCAGGGCCTCCAAAACTTTCCATAGGTGGACCAGGTGATCATCCCAGCTGGAGCTAAAGACAGCTATATCGTCCAAATATGCTGCACTGAAAGCTTCCAGCCCTTGCAGGACTGTGCTCACCAACCTCTGAAAAGTGGCAGGTGCATTTTTCAAACCAAAAGGCATTACAGTAAACTGGTAATGTCCTCCAATGGTTGAAAATGCAGTCTTAGGTTTAGCATCTTCTGACAATTTGATCTGCCAATACCCTGCAGTCAAATCAAAAGTGCTTAGATACTTGGCAGATGCCAGTGTATCTATGAGCTCATCTGCCCTGGGTATAGGGTGAGCATCAGTTTTGGTTACCAAGTTGAGACCTCTATAGTCTACACAAAACCGCATTTCCTTCTTTCCATCTTTGGAATGGGGTTTTGGTACAAGTACCACAGGAGAAGCCCATGGACTGTCAGAGTGCTCAACCACTCCTAGTTCTAACATTTTCTGGACCTCTTGCTTTATGCAGTCCCTGACATGGTCAGGCTGCCTATAGATCTTACTTTTGACAGGCAAGCTGTCTCCAGTATCTATAGTGTGCTCACACCAAGAAGTGGTACCTGGCACAGTAGAGAAGAGTTCAGAGAATTGATCTAGGAGGTTTATGCAATTGTCTTTCTGCTCAGCAGTAAGACAATCAGCCAAAACTACCCCTTCCACCAGAGCATCTTGTTCTGTGGAAGAGAAGAGATCAGGTAGAGGATCACTGTCTTCTTCCTGTCCCTCATCTGTTGCCATGAGCAGGGTGAGATCAGCCCTGTCATAGTAGGGTAACAGGCGGTTTACATGGAGTACCCTAAGGGGACTCCTTGCAGTGCCTAAGTCAACTAAATAGGTGACTTCTCCCTTTTTCTCAACAATTGTGTGGGGTCCACTCCATTTATCTTGGAGTGCTCTTGGGGCCACAGGCTCCAAGACCCACACTTTCTGCCCTGGTTGGTACTGAACCAAAACAGCGTTCTGATCATGCCATTGCTTCTGGAGCTCTTGGCTGGCCTGAAGGTTTTTACTGGCCTTTTTCATGTACTCAGCCATTCTTGATCTGAGGCCAAGTACATAATCCACAATATCCTGTTTAGGAGCTTTTAAAGGTTGTTCCCAACCCTCCTTTACAAGTGTGAGTGGACCCCTAACAGGGTGTCCAAAAAGAAGTTCAAAGGGGCTGAAGCCCACTCCTTTCTGGGGTACCTCCCTGTAGGCAAAAATGAGGCATGGTAGAAGGATATCCCATATCATGCCTTTGAGAGTTTTATTAAATCTCTCCACCAGTCCATTTGTTTGTGGATGATAGGGTGTGGTGAACTTGTACGTTACACCACACTCCTTTCACATGGCCTTTAAGTATGCAGACATGAAATTGCTTCCCCTGTCTGATACCACTTCCTTTGGGAAGCCCACCCTGGAAAATATTCCCAGGAGGGCCTTTGCCACTGCAGGAGCTGTAGTGGTCCTTAAAGGAATAGCTTCAGGATATCTTCTGGCATAGTCCACTACCACCAAGATAAATCTATTGCCTGAAGCAGTAGGAGGGTCAAGGGGGCCAACTATGTCAACCCCTACCCTTTCAAAGGGAACCCCAACCACAGGCAGTGGAATAAGGGGTGCCTTTGGGGTGCCACCTGTCTTGCCACTGGCTTGACAGGTTTCACAGGACTTACAAAATTCCTTTGTGTCCTCAGACATTCTAGGCCAATGAAACAGGGGAACAAGCCTGTCCCAAGTTTTCATTTGTCCTAGATGCCCAGCTAGGGGAATGTCATGTGCCAGGGTTAGGAGGAACTTTCTGTACTCCTGAGGAATCACTAATCTCCTGGCAGCTCCAGGTTTAGGATCCCTATGCTCAGTGTACAAGAGGTTGTCCTCCCAGTAAACTCTGTGAGAGTCACTGACATCCCCATTAGCCTGTTTGACAGCTTGCTGTCTGAGACCCTCTAATGTGGGACAGGTTTGCTGTGCCACACTCAGCTCCTCCCTGGCAGGCCCCCCTTCACCCAAAAGCTCAGCAGTGTCTGCTTGAAGCTCCTCTGGTGTAGGTTCTGCACAGGGAGGGAATTCTTCTTCCTCAGAAGTAGAATCCACTGTAGAGTGAGGGATAGTAGGAAGTGGTTTGCTTCTACTAGCCCTAGCTTTAGGGAGCACTTGGTCCATTGTTCCAGGATCCAAGCTTCCCTGTCCTTTTTGCTTTTTGGCCTGAGCCCTTGTCAAAGCAAAAATATGCCCTGGGATGCCCAGCATTGCTGCATGGGCCTCCAACTCCACATCTGACCAAGCTGATGTCTCCAAATAATTTCCTAGTAGACAGTCTACAGGTACATCTGTGGCTACCACAACTTTCTTTGGACCAGTAACCCCCCCCCAGTTGAGATTAACAACAGCCATGGGGTGGCTAAGTGTGTTGTTGTGAGCATCGGTTACTTGGTACTGGTGACCAAGTAGGTGTTGTTCAGGGTGGACCAGTTTCTCTATGACCATAGTCACACTGGCACCAGTGTCCCTGTAGGCCTGAACCTCAACACCATTTATTAGGGGTAGCTGCTTGTACTTATCCATATTAAGGGGACAAGCAACTAAGGTGGCTAAATCAATAGCCCCCTCAGAGACTAACACAGCCTCTGTGGCCTCCCTAACAAGGCCAACCCCAACTAAGTTACCAATAGTGAGCCCAGCTACTCCCTTGGATTGGCTATTAGTAGGTTTGCTCCCACCACCACTGCTATTAGTAGGGACACTAGGGGTAGCAGTAGGGGTTGTAGTGGTAGGAGCATTGGTGCTTTTCTTTGGACAACTGGGATCTGTTGTCCAATGGCTTTTTATTTTACATAAATAGCACCATGGTTTCTTTTCCTTGTTCTGATTAAAAGAGGATTTGGGCCCACCACCCCCACCAGAGTGTTTTTGTGGGCCTGATGAAGACTCATTCTTAGATTTGTCCCCACCCTTGTCAGAAGACTTACCATCCTTCTTTTTGTTGCCATCTTTGTCACACCCTGTATGAACTTTTCTGTTCACCCTTGTTCTGACCCATTTGTCTGCCTTCTTTCCCAATTCTTGGGAAAGGTCAGATCAGAGTCCACCAAGTACTGGTGCAACAAATCAGACACACAATTATTAAGAATATGCTCTCTCAGGATCAAGTTATACAGGCTGTCATAATCAGTAACTTTACTGCCATGTAACCACCCCTCCAAGGCCTTCACTGAATGGTCAATGAAATCAACCCAGTCTTGTGAAGACTCCTTTTTGGTCTCTCTGAACTTTATCCTGTATTGTTCAGTGGTTAAGCCATAACCATCCAGGAGTGCATTCTTAAGAACTTGGAAATTATTAGCATCATTTCTTTCACAGTAAGGAGCCTATCCCTACCTTTTCCACTAAATGATAGCCATAGGATAGCAGCCCACTGCCTTTGAGGGACATCCTGTACAACACAGGCCCTCAAAAAGTGCAGCAAACCACTTGTTAATGTCATCCCCCTCCTTATAAGGGGGAACTATCTTGTGTAGATTCCTGGAATCATGCTCTTTTGCAGGATGACTATGGGGAATACTGCTGCTGCCACCATGGGTTTCTAAACCCAACTTCTGTCTTTCCTTCTCTAGTTCAAAAGACTGTCTATCCAAATCCAGCTGTTGCTTTTTAAGCTTCAGTCTGGTTTGTTCCACCCTCAACTTATTGAGTTCCCTCTCTAACATTCTGTCATCAGGGTTGGTGGGAGGGACATTCCTAGATACAGAGGTATGATGGGAATGAACAGAAGGAGACCTGTCCCTTACAGAAGCCACCCTAACAACTTGGCTAACAGAAACATTACTACCAGTATGGTGAGAATAAATGCTTTTGCTATGATGTGAGACAACACTATTTGTATGGTGTGGCTCATCATCATTACCAACTATGCTAGACTGTCTAGTAATGGGCAGGCTAGGAAGTTTCTTTCCTGAATCTTTTCCTGGGGGAGTCCCTGAATCAGATTGGGAACTATTAGGTACTTTTTCAACAGATGGGGCACCTATAGCCTTATCTTGTTCTCTAAGCATGTTAAGTAACAGTTCCAAGGAAGGATTCTTCCCTACACTCAAACCTCTCTCTACACAGAGACTCCTTGCTCCTTTCCAGCTAAGGTGGTCATATGCAAGTTTGGACAGATCAACATTTTTGCCTGTGCCAGACATTTTTAGAGAGAGTTAAAGTGATAAAAAAAGAGAAAAAAGTTTTCAGAACTTTTTAGAAAGACAGAAAAAAGCTTTTTAAACTTTTAAGAACTTTTTGAAAGTTTAGAAGTACTTTTCAGCACTTAGAAAAGAGTGAAAAGAGGAAATGCAAAACTTTTTGGCTATGTGTATATACACTGACCCTGTTTTGTATATTTTTCTCTTATGAAAAGTACAATGACAAGAGTGGTAAGTAGTCTCAAAGCACTTATCCCACCACTGCACAACCAATGTAGGAGGCTGGACTGGCTTGTAGTGAGTACCAAGGGGTACTCGCACCTTGCACCAGGCCCAGTTATCCCTTATTAGTGTATAGGGTGTCTAGCAGCTTAGGCTGATAGATAATGGTAGCTTAGCAGAGCAGCTTAGGCTGAACTAGGAGACGGGTGAAGCTACTACAGTACCACTCAGTGTCATATGCACAATATCATAAGAAAACACAATACACAGTTATACTAAAAATAAAGGTACTTTATTTTTATGACAATATGCCAAAGTATCTTAGAGTGTACCCTCAGTGAGAGGATAGGAAATATACACAAGATATATATACACAATACCAAAAATATGCAGTATAGTCTTAGAAAACAGTGCAAACAATGTATAGTTACAATAGGATGCAATGGGGAAACATAGGGATAGGGGCAACACAAACCATATACTCCAAAAGTGGAATGCGAACCACGAATGGACCCCAAACCTATGTGACCTTGTAGAGGGTCGCTGGGACTATTAGAAAATAGTGAGAGTTAGAAAAATAACCCTCCCCAAGACCCTGAAAAGTGAGTGCAAAGTGCACTAAAGTTCCCCTAAGGACAAAGAAGTCGTGTTAGAGGAATAATGCAGGAAAGACACAAACCAACAATGCAACAACGCTGGATTTCCAATCTGGGGTACCTGTGGAAGAAGGGGACCAAGTCCAAAAGTCACAAGCAAGTCGGAGATGGGCAGATGCCCAGGAAATGCCAGCTGCGGGTGCAAAGAAGCTTCTACTGGACAGAAGAAGCTGCGGTTTCTGCAGGAACGCAAAAGGCTAGAGACTTCCCCTTTGGAGGACGGATCCCTCTCTCCTTGTAGAGTTGTGCAGAAGTAATTTCCCGCCGAAAAAACGCCAACAAGCCTTGCTAGCTGCAAATCGTGCGGTTGGCGTTTTTGGACGCTGCTGTGGCCCAGGAGGGACCAGGAGGTCGCAAATTGGACCAGGAGAGAGAGGGGACCTAGAGCAAGACAAGGAGCTCTCTCAGCAGCAGGTAGCACCTGGAAAAGTGCCAGAAACAGGCACTACAAGGATGTGTGAAACGGTGCTTACCCTAAGTTACACAAAGGAGTCCCACGTCGCCGGATACCAACTTAGAAAGTCTTGCAATGCAGGTTAGAGTGCCGTGGACCCAGGCTTGGCTGTGAACAAAGGATTTCTGCCGGAAGTGCACAGGGGCCGGAGTAGCTGCAAAAGTCGCGGTTCCCAGCAATGCAGTCTAGCGAGGTGAGGCAAGGACTTACCTCCACCAAACTTGGACTGAAGAGTCACTGGACTGTGGGGGCCACTTGGACAGAGATGCTGGATTCGAGGGACCTCGCTCGTCGTGCTGAGAGGAGACCCAAGGGACCGGTATTGCAGCTTTTTGGTGCCTGCGGTTGCAGGGGGAAGATTCCGTCGACCCACGGGAGATTTCTTCGGAGCTTCTAGTGCAGAGAGGAGGCAGACTACCCCCACAGCATGCACCACCAGGAAAACAGTCGAGAAGGCGGCAGGATCAGCGTTACAGAGTTGCAGTAGTCGTCTTTGCTACTATGTTGCAGGTTTGCAGGCTTCCAGCACGGTCAGCAGTCGATTCCTTGGCAGAAGGTGAAGAGAGAGATGCAGAGGAACTCGGATGAGCTCTTGCATTCGTTATCTAAAGTTTCCCCAGAGACAGAGACCCTAAATAGCCAGAAAAGAGGGTTTGGCTACCTAGGGGAGAGGATAGGCTACTAACACCTGAAGGAGCCTATCAGAAGGAGTCTCTGACGTCACCTGGTGGCACTGGCCACTCAGAGCAGTCCAGTGTGCCAGCAGCACCTCTGTTTCCAAGATGGCAGAGGTCTGGAGCACACTGGAGGAGCTCTGGACACCTCCCAGGGGAGGTGCAGGTCAGGGGAGTGGTCACTCCCCTTTCCTTTGTCCAGTTTTGCGCCAGAGCAGGGCTAAGGGGTCCCCTGAACCGGTGTAGACTGGCTTATGCAGAATTGGGCACATCTGTGCCCAACAAAGCATTTCCAGAGGCTGGGGGAGGCTACTCCTCCCCTGCCTTCACACCATTTTCCAAAGGGAGAGGGTGTAACACCCTCTCTCAGAGGAAGTCCTTTGTTCTGCCATCCTGGGCCAGGCCTGTCTGGACCCCAGGAGGGCAGATGCCTGTCTGAGGGGTTGGCAGCAGCAGCAGCTGCAGTGAAACCCCAGGAAGGGCAGTTTGGCAGTACCAGGGTCTGTGCTACAGACCACTGGGATCATGGGATTGTGCCAACTATGCCAGGATGGTATAGAGGGGGCAATTCCATGATCATAGACATGTTACATGGCCATATTCGGAGTTACCATTGTGAAGCTACATATAGGTAGTGACCTATATGTAGTGCACGCGTGTAATGGTGTCCCCGCACTCACAAAGTTCAGGGAATTGGCTCTGAACAATGTGGGGGCACCTTGGCTAGTGCCAGGGTGCCCTCACACTAAGTAACTTTGCACCTAACTTTTACCAGGTAAAGGTTAGACATATAGGTGACTTATAAGTTACTTAAGTGCAGTGTAAAATGGCTGTGAAATAACGTGGACGTTATTTCACTCAGGCTGCAGTGGCAGGCCTGTGTAAGAATTGTCAGAGCTCCCTGTGGGTGGCAAAAGAAATGCTGCAGCCCATAGGGATTTCCTGGAACCCCAATACCCTGGGTACCTCAGTACCATATACTAGGGAATTATAAGGGTGTTCCAGTAAGCCAATGTAAATTGGTAAAAATGGTCACTAGCCTGTTAGTGACAATTTGGAAAGAAATGAGAGAGCATAACCACTGAGGTTCTGATTAGCAGAGCCTCAGTGAGACAGTTAGTCACTACACAGGTAACACATTCAGGCACACTTATGAGCACTGGGGCCCTGGGTTACCAGGGTCCCAGTGACACATACAACTAAAACAACATATATACAGTGAAAAATGGGGGTAACATGCCAGGCAAGATGGTACTTTCCTACACACTCTGCAACAAAAAAGAAACAACAACCTATTAAGGGTTTCTATACTGACTGGCTGCTAACTCCTGAATCAGAAGTCACAGTTGGACACGATGACACATCAGTAACAATTAGGACAAACCCTGCAAGTGTTCTAAGTTTGGTGGTACTGCATCCTCCAGTGGCTGAATTCTACCAATACCATTGGTGCTACTCAGCTGACGTTGTACACCAAGAAAACCAGACTTCCTGGTGCTGAAAAAGGACTAGGCGGAAGCCCCAGTCAAGTGACTTCAGGAACACCCTGGACCTCCTGCCAGAATGCCCCCATTGTCCTGTAAACAACCCTTAAAGTGACTTACTTCCAGAACCAAAGGGTATCTTTGTGCACAGCTCCTGGCTCATCGATAAGCTCTGCATTCGGCCGCCCTGTTCCCTGCAACAAAGAACCTGCTGTGCACTAAGAGTCCCTAACCCCTTGCGTCCTTAACACTCGAAGGGGACCTCAAGGTACCACCTCTAAACTTACCTGTACAGAGGTTTTCCAAGTGGTCCCCAGCAGTGGCCCTGCACCAGCTCCTGAGACTTTTCACCGCTGCTCCTGCTGAAATCAGAAGCCGTCTGAACTTCTCCAGCTGGCACCGTGTGCCCACCAATGACTTCAACCAACCTGCAAAAGAGGAACTTGGTAAAGCAAATGTGTGATTTTATATGTATTTTTAAAGATGACTTTCCATTGATCCCTATGGTGCATAAATACGCACAGACTATTTTTATCAAACTTCAAAAATCCATGTTTCCAAAAGTACTTAACCAATTTTAGCAATTGTGTTCTTAAAACATATAACAATCATAAGTATGTTTATAAATTGGTCTCAAGTTATTCCTTTGAATGTGTTGCAAGATTGATACTGTGTTTAAAAAAATGCTTTTCACTTCTCCAAGATTGGCCTAACTGCTCGACCAAGCTACCTTAGACATAAGAGCATTAGATGACCCAGTATTTACCAATGTAAACCAATGTGTGGTTCCCTGGACACCGTGCACATTGTGTCTAGTTTTGCACACTATATAGTGGTCCAGCTTCCTACAAGGACGTAATGCAGAACCAATCAAACACCCACCCCCATTTACAGATCTGGATTTAATACATCAATTATTTTACTCACCATGCTGCCACAGTTTGGACCTGGCCATATGCAAATCACTCTTGCCACTGTTCCCCACAGTAAGAGTCCAGCCTGAACTGCCAGGCTAGGTCCTCCCAGGACCAGAAACAGGCACACTGGGACCCATGTCAGGTCATACCCGGCGCACTTATGACAACAAACACAAACAAAAACAAATGATGGCCAGAATGTGAAACCAATCACACATTCTCCCAAGTGACAGATCTCGGTTTAAGACATCAATTCTTTTGCTCACCATGCCATGCCATCCCATCACAGTTTGGACCCAGCCATAAGCAAATCAGTTTTGACTCTGTTGCCCATGGGAACAATGCATCCCAATGTGCCATGCCAGTTGTTCACTTGACTTGAAACAAGTATTCTGGGACTGATTTCAGAGTATCACATTTAATTAGCAAGACTAGTTTGCATCCACTGGCATAGTGAGCCCGGGACCCACATCTGGGCATACCCGGTACACTCAGGGCAACAAAATCAAACAAACAGAAGTGATGGACGGAATCCTGAACTAATTAAACATTCACAGATATGGGTTAAATCCAGCAATTATTTTGCTCACCATCCCACCCCAGTTTGGACCCAGCCATTTGCAAATTAGTGTTGACTCTGTTGCCAGGGCAGGTGTTCCCTGAACCAGAAACAAGCATCCTGAGACCAGTTTCAGGATATCACCTTTCATCAGCCAGAATAGTTTGAAACTGGTGGCATAGTGATCCCAGGACCCACGTCTGGGCATACCCGGAGCACTCAGGGCAGCAAAAGCAAACAAACACAAATTATAGAGAAAATACAGAACCAATCAAAAATCCACCCCAGTTACAGATCCTGGTTTAATCCATCAATTCTTTTGCTCACCATACCACCCCAGCTTGGACCCAGCCATATGCAAATCAGTTTTGACTCTGTTCCCCATGGGAACAGTTCAGTTCGAACTGACAGGCCAGGTCACCAATAGATTGAAAAAAAGCATTCTTGTACAGTTTTAGAGTATTACTCTTCATCAGCCAAACAAGCTTGAGTCCCGTGGTATAGTGAGCCCGGGACACACGTTGCGGCATATCCGGTGCACTTAGGGCAAGAAAAGCAAACAAACATAAATAATGGGCAGAATGCATACCAATCACACAGTCACCCCCAGACACATATCTGGGTTTAACCCCTTCTATGCCGTGGATGTAATGGTTACGTCCAACGGCAAGGTGCTCATGTGCCGAGGACGTAACCATTACGTCCTTGGCACTGCTAACGCTCCCTCTGTGGGCTTCCCTCCCACCCCCCCAAAGCAGGGTGGAAGGGGAAGCCCTTCCTCTTCCACCACTGACCCCTGCTGGCCCCCCCAGTGACGTCTGATGAGGTCAGCGCACATTCGTATGCTGACCTCATCAGAGGCCACTTCCCCAGTGCGATCGGAAGTGAAATGCAAAGCATTTCTCTTCCGATAATGTGATGGGGGCCCTGAGAGGCTTCAAAGGGAAGGAAAGAATTTCCTTCCCTTTGAAGTCTCTCAGAGCATTTCAAAAGCCGGATCGGAAAGCGATCCGGCTTTTGAAATGCACACTACACACCAGGGATGTATTT
This sequence comes from Pleurodeles waltl, assembly GCF_031143425.1. Classification (NCBI taxonomy): domain Eukaryota; kingdom Metazoa; phylum Chordata; class Amphibia; order Caudata; family Salamandridae; genus Pleurodeles; species Pleurodeles waltl. The sequence continues at coordinate 934,603,082 of NC_090436.1, read as the reverse complement.
TTGAAAAAGAAACTGGGACAAGGGGAGCGACCCCTTGGGCAAGGGTCGCTCCCCGGGGGCGGGGCATTTTTTTTAAAGGCCTTTTATGCCCTCCCTGATGGCAGATTGACCTATTGTTGTTAGGGCAATCTGCCCTTACAGGGGGCAGAAACCACTAGGTGCCAGGGATAATTTTTTTGTGTGTTTTTTTTGTTTTTTGTTTTTTTAGAGTTGGGGAGCGACCCCTTAGGCAAGGGTCGCTCCCTAAGGGGCAAATTATATAGAGGTCATTTCTGCCCCCCTTGGGGGCAGGTCAGCCTATTTTTATGAGGCCAAACCACTAGACATCAGGGAGTTTTTTTAATGGCGAATTCAAGGAAGGGGAGTGATCCCTCATGCAAGGATCGCTCCCCAGGGGGGGGGGGCAAATAATTTATTTTAGGCCATTTTTCCCCCCAGGGGCAGATCAGCCTATTGTTAGTAGGCCGATCTGCCCCCAGGGGGGCAGAAACTTCTAGGTGCCAGGGATAAAAAAAAAAATGTTGTTTGGTTTTTTAGAGGTGGGGAGTGACCGCTCAGGCAAGGGTCGCTCCCCGGGGGGCAAATTGTATTTAGACCATTTCTGCCCCCCTTGGGGGCATATAGGGCAGTTTTTGTTTGGCCAATCTGGGGCAGAAACCAAAAGGCACTGGGGATCTTTTTTTGTGCCAATTTCACGCAAGGGGAGCGATGCCCTTATGCAAGGGTCATTCCCGGGGGGGGGGGGGAATTTATTTTAGGCCATTTCTGCTCCCCCTGGGGGAAGATCGGCCTATTGTTATTAGGCTGATCTGCCCTCAAGGGGGGCAGAAATCACTAGGCACAGGGGATCTTTTTTGTGCCAATTTCACCCAAGGGGAGCAAAGCCTTAGGGAAGGGTTGCTCCCCTGGGGGGTAAATTGTATTTGGACCATTTCTGCCCCCCTTGGGGTCAGATTGGCCAATTTTTGTTAGGCCAATCTGCCCCCAAGGGGGGCAGAAACCGCTAGACACGGGGATCTTTTTCTTTTGCACCAATTTCACGCAAGGGGAGCGACCCCTTAGGGAAGGGTTGCTCCGGGTGGGGGGGGAGGCACATTTATTTTAGGCCCTATCTGCCCCTGGGGGTTCAGAAACCTCTAGGCCTCAAGGATAATTGTTTTCTTTTTTTAAATTTTATTTTGTTTTTTAGAGGTGGGGAGCGACTCTGTAGGCAAGGGTCGCTCCCCTGGGGGGCAAATTGTATTTACACCATTTCTGCCCTCCTTGGTGGCAGATTGGGCAATTTTTGTTTGCCCAATCTGCCCCCAATGTGGGCAGAAATCACTAGGCACTGGGGATTTTTTTTTGCGCCAATTTCACGCAAGGAGAGCGACCCCTTAGGCAAGGGTCGCTCCCCGGGGGGGGGGGGATTTATTTTCGGCCATTTCAGCCCCCCGGGGGCAGATCGGCCTATTGTTAATTTGCCGATCTAACCTCTAGGCGCCAGGGATCATTTTTTTTGTTTTGTTTTTTAGAGATGGGGAGCAACCCCTTAGGCAAGGGTCGCTCCCCTGGGGGTGGGGGGAATTTATTTTTGGCCATTTCTGCTCCCCTTGGGGGCAGATCAGCATTTCTATTAGGCCAATCTGCCCTCGGGGGAGAAACCACATAGGCACCAGGAATTAGTGTGTGTGTATCTGTGTGTTTTCTTTAGGGGAGCAGCCCCTTGGGTAAGGGTCCAACTGGGGTGGCATGGTGAGCAAAAGAATTGATGGATTAAACCCAGATATGTGACTGGGGCTGAATGTTTGATTGGTTCGCATTCTGTCCGTCATTTGCGTTTGTCTGCTTTTGTCACCCTAAGTGTGGTGTGTATGCCTAGATGTGGGTTCTGGGTTAAATGTGACTCCCTGTGGCACAAAGGGCCATGTTAATAAATATGGTCCTGCATTTATAACTATTCATTGCTAACAATGTATTTATATTGCAACAAGTGATCTTTGCTTCTGAGCGATCTTGGATGGGGTGACTTGGTCTCCATTATTTTTTAATGCATAGATACATACATATTGTTATGATATACTATGCATTTACCGGGAGATTGTGTTAATGAGAAACTCCATAAGCTACATAAAGAAAGGAACAGAGAAGGAAATCTTAACTCACTGGTATTACTATTCCTTGTACCACAATTTTCATTCTTCTTGGTGGTGACAGTAGCAGTCTCTCTTCTTAAATGATCTGCCCACATGAGCTCCCACGAGTACAATCAGGAAGCGGCACCACTAACTCACCTTGCTACATCAAACTGCATCACATAATAAATAAACATACCTTACCTTACCTCTGAGAGTCAGCACTGCTAGTGAAAAAATACTAGTATTGTGGAACAGCACACACAACAATAAATATCTATTACTCACCAAGCCCCAACACATCGACACCTAGCAGATCAAGCAGGTCCTGTTCCCGGTTGATTATGTCCAGCCTACAGTGCAGCAACTTCTGCTGGGTGTGCTAGCCCCCAGAGTGGTGACAAACCAACCAGTGCACCCTCCAGTACAGCAATCGATGCTCCTGAAGGATGTAACCACTCCTTGGCCTGCTGCCAGAAAGGAGGGGAGGTGGTGCTGCAGAGAAAAAAACGTGGCCAGAATTGATACTTTTTGGTGCAATACTGCGGGAACGCAGTTTTGCACCAAAAATTATAGCGCCGGCTTGTGTCATTTTACAAAGTCAGCCGGGCACCGCATTAACAAAAAGGCACAAGCCGGCACAAAACGTGGGCTAGCGTCTTAAAGAAAGACACTAGCTGGGTGGCGGTAGGGAAGGAGGTGGTTGTGCATCAAAAAATGACGCTAGCCTGGTGAGACGCACACAAAAAAATCCCTCTAACCAGACAAGCGCCATTTCCTGGTGCACAACCACCAAAAACATTACTTCTGTCTTTTGAAAGACATAAGTCATGCCCACCACCCCAATGGACAGCACAGGGGATGTGTCCCCTGGGCATGGCCATTGCCCCCTGTGCCATGCAGGGGGCCCCAAGTTAGGGCTCCCAATGGCAAAAAAATATATGTTTAAAAAAGACTTACCTGGACTTGCCTCGGTTGGGGTCCCCCATCCTTTGGTGTCCCTCTGGTGGGGGTGGTGGTGTTCCTGGGTCTTTGGGAGGGAACTGTGGACACATTCCATGGTGTTAAACCATGGAAATGGGTCTACAGGTCCCCTAACACCTGGTCTTACCCAGGCATTAAATAATGATGCTAAGCAAGCTTAGCACCACTATATAGCCCCTCCTCCCACTCATGTGCCATTTTAGCATGGGGGTAAATATTGGGCTATGGAGATAGCACCATTTTGTGGATGGGAATGCATACCTTGTATTTCACTGATGCAAGGTAGGTTCACTCATCCAAAAAATGGTGCAAACTCCTATATTTTGACGTTAGACGTGTCTAACCTCAAAATATAAATAAATATGGAGTTAAATATGTGCTGAATTTTCGTAAAAAAAGACACAAGTTCAGCAGAAAGGGAGTATAAATATGGACTCTAGTGCTGCCACCTTCTTCTTGCTAAAGATGGCCCTAGGCAGCACCCCTTTATGGCTCTGCTGTCCGCAATGTAGACAGCTGATGCTGCGTCCCTGCTCTGCTATGGTTCTGGGTGGGTGTACGAGGCTGGCCTTCTATGTAGTGTGCAACACTAGACACACTGTGCAGGATGTCCAGGCAACCACACGTTGGTTTACAGGGGTAAAAACTAGGTCACCTGGGTCCTGATTTATACTTGTTGGTTCAAAAGCGCACTAACGCAGTTTTGCACCAAAAAGTTTAGCACCAGCTTCCACCTTTTCTGTGCACCAGCCGGGCCTCATATTTATGGAATGGTGCAAGCCGGTGCAAACGGTAGGCTAATGTAAAAAAAATAAAAAATGATGCTAGTCAGGTGGGGTATGGGAGAAGGGGGTATTGCACCAAAACATTACGTTAGGCAGGTTAGAGTAAAGAAAAATGACTCTAACCTGCCTAGAGTCATTTTCTGATGCAAAACCATCCATACCACATGACTCCTGTCTTAGAAAAGACAGGAGTCATGCCCACCACCCCAATGGCCAGCACAGGGGAACAGGGTCCCCTGGTCATGGCCATTGCACCCTGTGCCATGTATGGGTGCCCATTTCAGGGCCGCCTACGGCACTTTAAAAAAAAAAAAAAAAGCTTACTTGTACTTACCTGGGATAGGGTCCCCCATCCTCCGCTGTCCCTCTGGTGTGACTGGGGGTGTTCCTGGGACCTGGGGAAGGCACCTGTGGGCATATTCCATGGTTTTCCACAATGGAAATAGACCTACAGGTCCCCTAACGCCTGCCCTGACCCAGGTGTTAAAAAATGGGGCAAAGCAAGCTTTGCACCATTTTTTGACCCCTCCCCTGCACCATTGTTGCACAGGAGTATAAATATGGAGTTATGGCCATAGAGTCATTTTTTGCACAGGAACGCCTACCTTGCATCTCATTAAGGCAAGGTAGGTTTCTACATCCCAAAAATGATTTTAACTCCATACATTTGGTGCTAGATGGGTCTCCGCCAAAGTATAAATATGGAGTTAGTTTTGCACCGAATTAGAGTAAAAAACAATTATGCTAATTTATTGCAAACAGAGTACAAATATGCCTCCAATGCTCTAATTTTTAAGGTAACTTGATCAAGCAGTCAGGCCAATCTTGGAGAAGTGCAAAGTATTTGTTGTACTCACAATATCAATCATGCAACTCACACACTAGAAGGAATAACTTGAGACCAATTTATAAAAATACTTCAGATGTATATGTAATTCTTAAGACCAAGATTATCAAAACTGGTTAAGTACTTTTTGAGATATGAATTTTTTAAGTTTAATAAAAAATAGTCTTTTTGTGCGTAATTATGCACCATAGGAATCAATAGACAGTTACATTAAAAATCGTACAGCTGATTTACCAAGTTGTGCTTTTGCAGGTTGGTTGAGGTCATCAGTGGGTATGCTTTGCCAGCTGGAGAAGTTCAGGCAGCTCCCGGTTCCAGTGGGAGCAGCAATGAAAATTCTCTGGAGTTGGTGCAGGGCCACTGGGAGGGACCACTTGTAAAAGCACTGCACAAGTAAGTTTAGAGGTGGTTCCTTGGGGTCCCCTTGGAGTGTCGAGGTTGCAAAGGCACAGCAGGATCTTCAGTGCAGGGCACAGGACAGCCAGGTGCAGAGTGAATCGTGAGCCAGCAGCTGTGCACAAGGATGCCCTTTGGAGCTGGAGGAAGCCAGTTCAAGGATCATTTTCAGGACCACGGGGGCACTCTGGTGGGAGGTCAGGGGTGTTCCTGAAGTCACTCAATTGGGGCTTCCCACTGGATTTTTCATTCGAGGCTGGCTGGTTTTTCTGTTGTACGATGTTAGCTGACCAATACCTAGGGAATTGGTATCGTTTGACCAATGCAGGGCACAGTGCCACCAAGCTTGGCATACTTGCAGGGCTCTTCCTTGTGGTAGTTGGTGTGTTATCAGGTCCAGCTGCGACTTCCGTTCAGGAGTTAGCGGCTGGTCAATGAAGCAACCCTCATTGGTTTGTTGGTTTCTTCTTGTTGCAGAGTGGTACCTCCACTCTGGATGGAGTTATTGGGCGACTTCCAAGGCCTGGTGTTCCTCTGTGGTTCTTTAGAGTTTTTCCAATTGTCAAGCTGCTCCTCAGTGGCTCTTGTCAGGCCCTGGGTGAAGCAGGCAGAGTTTGGAGCTTTTTGTTTGTTGCTGCAGGTCCATAGTTCTCGTACCTTTGATTTTCTTTGTGCCTGACTTCTCTTTTCTATCAAATCTGATTACCCTGGTCCAGGGAGGACCATTAAAATTACGTACTCAATTTAGTGGGTGTTTTAGGGGAAACCTGGTAGTGACCAATGGGACATCTACCTTTGAGTGGCTATAACCACTAGAGTGACCACTCCCTGTGGGAAGGGTCACTTCCCTATCCCTGAATGTCTATTTTCCTTCCATCTAAGATGGAGGAAAATGAAATGGAGGTTCCACCTCGAAGGCAAAACATTAGGGGTGGTATATGCCAGGTGGGCCCATTCCTTTGAAGCTTGCCACCAGGACGGTGCACATTCTGAGGGAGGGTGTGTTAGCACCTCCACCCAGGAAGGGCACTGTTCTACAAACCAGAGGGACAGATCTCTCCCTAAATGTTTGTAAATAGGGTGTTTGGAGGGGGCAGGCTGGATAAGGCCAGTCAGCAACCATGCCAGGTTAGTTAGCTTTTGCAGGGGGCACCTTTAAGGGGACCTCTGGGTACATTGAGGTATAAATCCAATACAGGTATGAGTTTGGTTTAATCAGCCTGAGTTGTTTAATACCAAACATCCCAGGGTTCAAGGTGGCCATCATGTAGCTGGGATACTCGTATTGACCAGTGTCCAGCACAAGTATTAAAATGGCTGCTCTGTTCACTCACTATGTCCCAGGTTTGGCAAGGACAGAGTGGGGGTGTATTGCTCATGCAGTTATGCCCTCACATATAACATAATGCACTCTGCTTTAGGGCTGGAAGGCCTGCCAAAGGGATGTTTTATCCATGGTGTATGCAGTGTATGGTGGACAGGGCACACAGGCAGTGTGCCATGTCGAGTTTGTGATTTCGGTTTGCACCAGGACACTCAGCCTGCAATGGCAGTGCTTGGTGCATCTGGATGCGTAGCCTTAAAGGGTGGCACAATTAGTTCTGCCGCCCTCAGGAGCCTACACTTAGTACCACATGCCACGGTACCTAAGTACCTTTTACTAGAGACTTATAGTGGTAGCTAAAGCTGTATCCAATTGTCCCAATACATCACAACAGTTTCAGGGAAAGAGCTCTGGTCCAGGGAACCTGGATAGCAGGGGCCCTGGCCACTAAAATCCCAGCACCATAAAGAGGGTGAAAAACAAGATGGCTGCACCTATACAAACCTGATGGCGCCGTTCACTAGTCAACATGAGTACATACTTTGCACTGCATTGCCTGTCAAATGCAATGTGAACAGGTGTCACAGAGAATTACGGCCCCACGTGTAACTCTGCTTAGCGCAGCAGAGTTTCTTTACCATTTTGCAGAGTTCCACATAGCGTGACTCCGTGCACTCCGCCCATGCCTGATTTTAATTTGCTGACCCATCACCACCAAAAAACTCCATCCATTGCTGACTCCTAAAACCCCTAAACACCATCAATCCCTGCCCACTAACATCCCCACACTCATCCCTGAAGCTCAAAAGCACTTTCTACCTTAAACTGCCACCATTCCTAAAACATAAAATCACTCACTACCCCTAACTCCACCACTGCAGAACCCTAAAACTCCCTTTCTATGGCATACCCCACCCATCCCATATCCTTAAAACATCTCAGCACAGCCAAAATCAGCCCATCCCTGAATTTTAAAAAACCATCATAGCCTTTAAAAACACCATCTACCCACGGCATATAAGAAATATTGATCACCTTAAACTACTTATTCCTAAGCCCTCCACGCATCACTGAATCCTCAAAATTCCCCACCACCCTAAACTCAACCCCATCCAGATGTCCAAAAGCTCCTCACCACCCCAGCCACTACCCTTACTTGAATCTTAAAAACCCTCACAAGTCCTAAAATCTCACATCCATGTACCCTAAACCCCTCAATATCCTTACACTCCACCCATCAATGAAATCTAAAAACACCCTATATACGTAAACACCACTCATCCATAAACCTTAAACACAACTAAACATCCCTATACTCAATCCATCTCGGAATCCTAAAAAAACCTTACTCTGACTTAACCCCAATTATTCCTGACCCCTAAAAAAGCCCTCATCTTCCCCAACATTACCCATCCTTGAACCCAAAAACCACACAGTACTCCTAAACCCCACCAAAGTGTAATATAATGTTTGTAATGTTGGAGTTTTCCTTAAATGTTTCATTCCTTTTAAATGTTACCTTTAATTTTCGTTTTTTTTGTTGTATTTCCTTAAAATTGTATTTTTTAAATTGGTTTTCATGATTTGATTTTCTCCACAGTGGTTTCTCAGTCATCGTTTTTCATGAATTTGCACACATCCCCTGCAGCACATCTTGGTCAGTAAGGTAACAAAACCTCCAGTCGCCCTGGTGCAAGAGATGTTGAGGGGGGTCCATGTCATACCCAAGCACAGAACAATGCCACAGAACCTAAAGTATTGGTTAGCTTCAAGGGTCCATATTGAGAAAATAGGAAGGAGTTTCAGTGAGTTAAATAGTGCTGAAGAGAACAGAGGTAATTTGTACCAGCATGAGTTAAGAACTGACTTTATGTGACCCAATGAGTTTCAGGAGTACACAATAAATTAAGTAACGTGGAATACAATGTGTTGTCCACCCAAATATTGATGTCACTAAGAACCATAGTATGAGAACAGAGGAGGATAACTTAATTGACTAGGTCAAGAAATATGGTTTAGAGCTAAGAGTCTGTGCACTAAGATGAAAATAAAGAAGAGGCAGAGAGGGAGAGCAGTAGTAGACCAAGGGTATAAACATGAATTCTGATCATTGTCAGATTGGAGGTCATAGCAGTGGCAATTTAGTAAACAGGTATGAATTATTGCACAATTAAGCCTGGGAGGATTCAATGAATCTCTAGTCAGTGAGCAACTTTCTGATGGAAAACCTACTTGAGCTGTCACCTAATGGTATTAGATAAGTATGCCATTACTTAAATGGCACAAAACGTCCTCACCCATCAGCATGCCTATGGGACAAAGGACTACAGGCAGGTTTGCCTTTTTTGCACCAACGGGGAACCAATGCCATTAGCCAGCCCATATGAAGAACAGTAGTGTTGTCAAATGCCAAAAGAGGTGGAGTGGTCAGACAAGCCACAACAGGGCTGGGACAGATAAAAACAGGCAACTTCACAATTCCAGTCTAGAGTTCAAAAGCCAAGAAAAAACTATTGCAAAAGAGAGTGGGCTTGGGACAAACCAACACATGGTGACAAGGAACGCCCAATAAAAGGAAGGAACATAGTACTAAGAGCAAACAAGAACAAATAAAATACTGGTGTATTTAAAAGATGATAAAGGACCAGATTTATCAATGTTTTGCTCTTGAGCAAAGACATAAAAAATGATGCAAACCAGCACAAAGAGATGATTTGTTATTTACATTACATCTCTAAACTTTATTTGTACTGGAAGGTTTCCTAAACGCAATACAAAGTAGCACTACTTTGTGCTGCGTTCCCTCAAGAGACTTCTTGTGGTTGGTACATGGGCATTCCCACGTTACCACTCACAGTTTTTGATGTAAAGCCCTGCTTCCTAACATTTGTAACCTGGAGTTAGCAACAAAAGATACACCTCCTTGTGGCAGACACAAAGTAGGGGAAAAGGTTTTTTCCAAAGTTTGCATGTGTGCCATATATTGCAGCACACATCTAACAGGAACAGTTTTAAAGTATATCTTACCATCTTTTTCTGGACTGGATGAATACACTTCCAGTACAAAAGCTACGGTAGACATCATGGTCGTCATTACAACCCTGGCTGACGGTGTTAAAGTGACGGTAAGACCGCCAACAGGCCGGCGGTAAAAAATAGTAATTACGACTGAGGCGGAAACCGCCAACAAAGACAGCCACTTTAACACTCCGACCGCCACGGCAGTACAAACAAACAGCGCAGCGGTCACCGCCAACAGACCAGCGGGAGACAATGTACCACCCACACTATTGTGACAGGCCAATCCGGTACCTTTTCTGCGGCGGATACACCGCGGATAAAAACACGGCGGAAACAGGAATTTCGAAGGGAAAACGCTCACCTCTACACACTCCACGAGGAACGAGGACACCATGGAACTGGAACTCCAAATTCTACCTGCGATAGTGTTCCTGCTCCTCTACCAGGATCACGAACGCCAGCGGCGAAGACCACGGTGAGTACTGCACATACGACACAGGGGAGGGGGGAGGCAAAAAACAGGGACACACACACGCAACAACCCCACCCACACCCTCACCCACTACAACACACACACTAATGCATATCAATACATCACAGTTACACCCCCCAAAACCCCCCGGAAGAATGCAAAGACCAAAGAAAATGAGTGTAACCATCGGAATATATTACAAACAAGTAGGCAGAAATATATATATATATACACCATGTACAAAATATATACCAGGCATAGTAGTCCAGGTACTGCACAAAGAAAGTAAGTGGAACACTGGAACCACACGGTATGGGTGAGGCCCACACAAGATCCCCGACCATGATGGAGAGAACACTGCAGGGGCATCAGAGAGCAAGAAAACAGGCACCTCAGGGGGAGGGAAAGGGGGGGCACCTCAGCCGCTTGAGTGTACAACGCCAAATCCACGAGAGGGCCACATGCCCACTGTTCAATCCTGGGGAGTGCAAAGCCACAGTCTCTCAAGTCTCTACAGTGGGTGGTTTGCCAACTGTTCAATCCCGGGGAGTGCAAAGCCACAGTCTCTCAAGTCTCTACAGTGGGTAGTTTGCCCACTGTTCAATTCTGGGGAGTGCAAAGCCACAGTCTCTCAAGTCTCTACAGTGGGTGGGTTGCCCACTGTTCAATACTGGGGAGTGCAAAGCCACAGTCTCTCAAGTCTCTACAGTGGGTGGGTTGCCCACTGCCATATCCTGGGGAGTGCAAAGCCACAGTCTCTCAAGTGGATAACAGTCTCCACTGGTTCTGGAGGGGGACTGGTGCCCAGAGTGCTTCATCCTGTGTGGGACAGAGGTAGTGGATGGATGTCTCCACTGGTTCTGGAGGGGGACTGGTGCCCAGAGTGCTTCATCCTGTGAAGGACAGCGTTAGTGGATGGATGTCTCCACTGGTTCTGGAGGGGGACTGGTGCCCAGAGTGCATCACTCACCCCGTGACAGACCCAGTTGCGTCAGTGCCCCTGCCACTCATGGGCTAGCGGTGCTTGAGTTGGAGGTGCCCTGTTCAGCGGTGCTTGAGTTGGCGGTGCCCTGTTCAGCGGTGCTTGAGTTGGCGGTGCCCTGTTCAGAGGTGCTTGAGTTGGCAGTTTCCTGTTCAGCGGTGCTTGAGTTGGCGGTGCCCTGTTCAGCGGTGCTTGTGCTGGCGGTCGTTCATGGCCCAGCGGGGCTTGTGCTGACGGTCCTTCATGGCCCAGGGGGGCTTGTGCTGGCGGTCCTTCATGGCCCAGTGGGGCTTGTGCTGGCGGTCCTTCATGGCCCAGCGGGGCTGGTGCTGGCGGTCCTTCATGGCCCAGCGGTGCTTGTGCTGGCGGTCCTTCATGGCCCAGCGGGGCTTGTGCTGGCGGTCCTTCATGGCCCAGCGGGGCTTGTGCTGGCGGTCCTTCATGGCCCAGCAGGGCTGGTGCTGGCGGTCCTTCATGGCCCAGCGGAGCTTGTGCTGGCAGTCCTTCATGGCCCAGCGGGGCTGGTGCTGGCGGTCATTCATGGCCCAGCGGTGCTGGTGGTCCTTCATGGATCAGCGGGGCTGGTGCTGGCCGTGGCCTCCTGGGCAGCTGGGCTGGTGCTGGCGGTGGGCTCCTGGGCAGCTGGGCTGGGGCTGGCGGTGGCCTCCTGGGCAGCTGGGCTGGGGCTGGCAGTGGCCTCCTGGGCAGCTGGGCTGGGGCTGGCAGTGGCCTCCTGGGCAGCGGGGATGATGGCGGTCTTCTCTGCTGTGCTGCTCTTCCCAGACTTGCCGGGTTTCTTGTGGCCCTTCCCCACCTTGGAAGGTGTCACAGCTGACTCCACACTCCCAACGGGACCCCTGGAAGCGGCTTTGGTGGCTGGAGTCTTCCCCCCTCCCACCGGGCACTGGCCAACTTCTGATGCTTCACAGGTGGGGGACTGTCTGTGCTGTGGCTCCATGCCACACTGGCTTTCCTGGTAGCCGGTGCACTCCACATACCGGTTACTGCGGGCACCATTGGTCCCGGAGATATTGTGGCTGAGGTGCTACTTCGGGACCTATGAGATGGACGGGGTGGGGGAGGTGTGGGAAAAAGGTCAAGGCTGGACAGGAAAAGTTTTTTGGACACACTGGGACGGGTAGCTGGAGGGGGTTTGGGAGTGGAGGAAGAGGTGGTGGTAGTAGGAGGTGTACGTTTGGTGACTTTGGGTGCAGGTGCATGCACTGGAGGCTGTAGTGAGGTGGATGGCTGTTGGGTGGGTGTGTGCCTGTGTTTGTGTATCTTGGGAGGGGGCGTCACAGACACACTGGGAGAGGACACAGGGGACGTGTGAATGGTAGTGGGGGTGGTGACTGCACGTGAGCGGGGTGTGCTGGTGGGTGTGCTGGTGGGTGTGCTGGTGAGGGACGTAGTGGCTGTAGAGGTAGTGCATGCAGATGTGAGTGTAGATGAGACTGGGAGGGAGGAGGGAGACGACGAGGAGGGGGACACAGTGGAGGCAGTGGATGTTGGTGTGTCTGCACGTGTGTGTTGCTTGCATGAGTGCCTGTGGGATGTGTGGTGCTTATGTTTGCCTGAGCTTCCCTTTTGTGTTGACGTGTGTGCAGGCTGGTCTGATGGTGTGCTTGGGATAGGCAGAGGTACATGAGATTGGGTCTGGGTTGAGGAAGTTGGAGAGGGGTGACTAGAGACGGGAACAATGGCTGCCATCAGTGCTGAGGCCAGGGTTTGAAAAGCTCGCTGAAGGGCCGCCTGACCAGAATGAATGCCCTCCAGGAATGCATTAGTTTTTTGCAACTGCCTTTCTGCACCCTGGATGGCATTCAAAATGGTAGACTGCCCAACAGTGAGGGACCTGAGGAGGTCAATGGCCTCCTCACTGAGGGCAGCAGGGGTGACTGGGGCAGGGCCTGAGGTGCCTGGGGCGAAGGTGATGCCCACCCTCCTGGGTGAGCGGGCACAGGAAGAAGGCTGAGGGTCTGCTGGGAAGGTGGTGCTGGTAGGGGGGTGGCGGCTGTACCTGTAGATGCGGGGGGCACAGATGTTGCCGCCACCACAAGGGAGCTCCCATCAGAGGACGAGTCTGTGTCGCTGGTCTCAGCTCCTGTTCCCGCCGTGAAGCTCCCCTCGCCCTCCGCCCCACTGGTGAATTCCGAGTCCATAGTCTCGCCCTCCAGGGCCATGTGGGAAGCAGCTCCCTCGTGCTCCGGTGCCACTGCTCCTCCGCCTGATGATGCTAATGCACACAAGAACAGGGATACCACAAAAAGGGGGTGGACGACAGAAGAAAGACATGTTGAGTGCATGGATTACCTCTACCGTTGGCGGACAAGACAGACAGAAGCCCCCTGCACTACGCTGCGCTCTTGGGCTCCACTGTTCAATTCCTGGGAAATGGCCTACAAGCCTATGGACAACATCTGCACACATAGATGACACAGGGGCATGAATAGCTGTACTTGGCAGTCTACAGAGGTGGGCTGGGGTGCCACGTCGCCTGCCTTACAGAGGGGCCTTGCCTACGGAACTCGCCCTGGCCTAGGGAAACCCATAGCCCTCTTCCCCCACCCAGACAACTCCACTGCGCGCAAAATCAGCAGAATGAGAATGTAATCACCCCCTTGTGTCTGCTGTGATGCCCTCAAGCGCCCATCCAACTCCGGGTAGGCCACCGCCAGGATCCTGAACATCAGGGGGGTCATGGTGCGACGGGCACTCCTCTCACGTTGGGAGGCCATCCCCAGCTGAGCCTCCGCCGTCTTCTAGCTCCAGCGGCGAATGTCCTCCCATCTTTTACGGCAGTGGGTGCTCCGTCTGTGGTAGTCCCCCAGGGTCCGGACGCCCTTGGCGATGGCACGCCAAATATCTTTCTTCTGGTGGGCGCTGACCTACATGAAATGTACAGGGGAAGAAGAGAAGTCATTACCAACTGCACCATCAAAGTGATTGGCCCCCCATCCCTACCCTTGCCATGTGGCACATGCATTCACCGTCTTTCATGCACACAGCTCTCTGCCCCCTTCCTTCTTACATCCAGCCCTCTCCACACAGGCATAGCCCATACACCATGCTCCCTGTGACTTACCTGTTTGTCTGGAGGACCGTAGAGTAGCGTGTACTGGGGGAGGACCCCATCCATTAGCTTCTCCAACTCCTCCGATGTGAAGGCAGGGGCCCTTTCCCCAGACGCACGAGCCATTGTCTCTTCCAGACCGAGGTCACAGCAGTACTTGCAGTGTAGGTCCTCTCCTGTCGAAGATCAGGTATCGAGTGATTGAACAGATAAAAAATGGCGGTCACGTCCGCGGCGGTGCGTACCGTCACCGCCGGCCTACATCGTCATTGGCTCCTGGGACCCATAGGGTCCAATGTTAACCAATGCAGCATTGCGCCGCGGTCTTCGACCGTCTACCGCGACGGTGTACATCGCCAGTGCAGTTACCTCACATCCCATTGTCCCACTTTACAGGTCAGGCAGCCGCCATTTCAGGGGCCCACATGGATTCATTTTCAACTGCGTCACACATACCTAGGCCTAGTCTCAACACACATACCTTTTGTGTATGATTGGTGTTCTGGGTAAACTGTGGGTTCGTACCTCTGAGTTGTTTGACTCTGTGCTTGCTGTTGTCCTTCATAGGCACCGTCCGGTGGGACATGTGAGGAGATGGCAGCATCCTCCGCTGTACCGACCGTTGGTGGACCTGTCGACAATGGAGGAGCGACATTTGATAATCACCTACAGGCTTGACCATGCCACAATCCAGGAACTGTCTACCCAGTTGGAGCCAGACCTGATGTCAGCAATCCGCCATCCCACAGACATCCACCTTCAAGTGCAGGTGCTGTCAGTGCTCCATTTCCTTGCAAGTGGCTCTTTTCAAACAACTGTGGCCATGGCATCAGGGATGTCCCAGCCTATGTTTTCCAACGTATTGTCCAGAGTGTTGTCTGCCCTTCTGAAACACATGAGGAGCTACATCGTTTTCCCTCAGGTGGAGGATTTGCCTACAGTGAAAGGGGATTTCTATGCCCAGGGACATATCCCCAACATCATATGTGCCATTGATGGGACCCATGTAGCTTTGGTCCCCCCCCACAGGAGTGAACAGGTGTACAGAAAGCGGAAGAGTTATCATTCTATGAATGTACAGATGGTATGTTTGGCAGACCAGTACATCTCCCATGTGAATGCCATGTTCCCTGGCTCAGTGAATGACGCCTACATCCTGCAGAATAGCAGCATCCCTTATGTGATGGGTCAACTCCAAAGGCACTGTGTGTGGCTATTAGGTGAGCACCTGGAAGCAAGTCAGTGGGAATGGTTGTCTGGGTCTGGGGTTATCCCTCCAAGTTAGTGTGTGTCTAACAGTTGCCCCTCACCATTTGCACATGACTCTGGTTACCCCAACCTGTCATGGCTACTGACCCCAGTGAGGAATCCCAGGACCAGGGCAGAGGAACGCTACAATGAGGCCCATGGGCGAACTAGGAGGGTGATCGAGCGGACCTTCGGCCTCCTGAAGGCCAGGTTCAGGTGCCTCCATATGACAGGTGGATCCCTATTCTACTCACCAAAGAAGGTGTGCCAGATCATCGTGGCTTGCTGTATGCTTCACAACATGGCTTTGCGACGCCAGGTGCATTTTCTGCAGGAGCATGGTCCAGATGGCGGTGTTATTGCAGCTGTGGAGCCTGTGGACAGTGATGAGGAGGAAGCAGAGGAAGAAGATATGCACAACAGGGACTTAGTGATCCAGCAATATCTCCAGTGAGACACAGGTAAGAATACAATCCTGCCTACTACATTAACAATACTACCTCTCTCCTGTCTGTCGTTTTCACCCAGTGTATGGTCACTGAGTTGTCACTTTCCCTTACGGTTTCACAGATGTGGGTCCCACTGTGTGACATCTGCTTAGATTCCTCATGGACTAGAGCTGTGTGACATAGGTATGTTGACATTACTATTTAAAAGACATTTTGTCACTGTATTTGCTAATACACTATTTCAAAATCACAAACAGACTCCAGATCATTTTGTGCTTTAGGTGTGTTTATTTAAAAGCTAAATATTGGAGAGGGTAGTGAAATGGTGAGGGGTGATGGCGGAGGAGTGTCAATGGCAGAGTCCAGTCTATTAGTCTCACAGGTGCATTGCCCATATGGGCATAGGAAGTGGAGGTTGGGCAGTTTAATTATGGACAGGGTGACAAAGTGGGACAGTAGGATGACAATCAGGGTGGTCTCATTTCTTGGCGGGGGTCTTGGCATCGTTCTCTGTCTCGTTCCTGGATCTCAGGGACCGTTTGCGGGGTGGTTCTCCCTCTGCAGGGGGTGGGGTGCTGGTGTGGTGGTCATGTGGCGGGGCGTCCTGTCCACTAGCGCCGGCGGAGGTGGTGGGCAGTTCGTCGTCCTTGCTAGTGTCAGGGGCCCCTTGTAGTGCCACAGTGTCCCTCCTGGTGTTGAGTAGTTCCTTCAGCACCCCTACGATGGTGCCCAGGGTGGAGCTGATGGTTCTGAGTTCCTCCCTGAAGCCCATATACTACCATGCGCTGGGTCTCCTGAAACTTGGCCAGTACCGTTGCCATTGTCTCCTGGGAGTAGTGGTATGCTCCCATGATGGAGGAGAGGGCCCCATGGAGAGTGGGTTTCCCTGACCTGTCCGCCCCCTGTCACACAGCAGCCCTCCCAGTTCCCCTGTGTTCCAGTGCCTCTGTCCCCTGGACTGTGTGCCCACTACCACTGCCCCCAGGTCCCTGTTGTTGTTGGGGTGGTGGGTTAGCCTGGGTTCCCTGTAGTGGTAGACACACAGCTGATTGACGTGTCCTGGGGACGGAGGTATGGGCCCGCTGGGTGGGTGCTGTGCTGGTGTTTCCAGAGGAGGGAAGGTCTGTGGTGGCCTGTGCCTGTGTGAGGGGAACTGACTGTCCAGAGGTCCCGATGGTCCGGGCTGGTCATCTAGATCCAGTTGGACAGAGGTGCTGTCATCACTATGGGCCTATTTTGTTGGTGGTGTGGGCATGTGTGGACCCTCCTCTCCGGTGACATTGGGTAGGGGTCCTGCAGGTGCATAAAAGGATGTTTGTTAAATCTGTGTGTGTAATGGTGTGCAATGGGTGGGTGACCGTGTACCCCAGTGCTAGCATTCCTGTGTGGGAGCTTGTGTGATGATGGTTTAGGGGGGTGTATGGGTATGTGCAGTGGCCATGCTTTGGTGAAGGGTGTCCATGCTTTGTTGTTGCATGCAGGGCCTGGTGTTGGGATGTGTGGTTTGTGATGTTGGGACATTTGTGAGGAGTTGGGGTGCTGGGGGTGAGGGTGAGGGTGGGGGTATGTGATAGCATGCAGGTAGGGTGGAGGATGTAATTGTAAAGCTTTGACTTACCAGAGTCCATTCCTCCACCTACTCCTGCGAGGCCCTCAGGATGCAGAATTGCCAAGACCTGCTCCCCCCATGTTGTTAGTTGTGGGGGACAATGAACTGTAATAGGCTGTCCCTACTAGTATTACTCTCAAGATTGAAGGCCAAAATTGTGCCAGATTGTCAGAGCTGCATGTGAGGACCACAGACTACTAATGGTTTGCAGGCACTCCATTTGGTTGGGTGTAATCAGGAGCAGGCTTTAAAGTACATGCATTGATCATGGGCCTGTGTACGTCGCACTGTTGCCAGAAATGCATTTGTTACAAGGAAATCCATCATGCAGCCCACACTGGTAATTTAGGAGAGGTAGCTCTCGCTTGAGTGATGACAGGAGACGCAAAAGTCAGTAGTTGTAATTTCAAATTACATCAATCTTATTTTAAATAGTAATTTTTAAACATGATAAATCCTACCTATTTTGGACATACAGTATTCGTGAGCATTCTTTCCTAAAAAAATTAGGACCAGATTAATGGAAAGTGGTGCTGCACCGAGTGGGAACTCCTACCTTGTAACTAATTAGCGCAAGGTATTTTGCCACATCCACAACATGCAAACAATTTTAAACATTCACAAAGTGGAAGTTTACCTTTGTGAATCAGGCACTTATGGGCATATTTATACTCTGCTTGCACCGTTTTAGCATCAAGCATTTTGACGCTAAAACGTCTCAAACTCCATATTTATATTTTGACGCTAGCCCTGTCTAGCGTCAAAATACAGGAGTTAGTGCCATGTTGTGGATGTGGCAAAATACCTTGCGCTAATTAGTTACAAGGTAGGAGTTCCCATCCACAACATGACGCTAACACCCTAACCACCATATTTATACTCCGGCGCAACAACAACGTGCATGGAGTAGGCAGACCCAAATAATGGTGATTAGCCTGCTTAGCACCTTTACTTAATGCCTTGGTCTGACCAGGTGTTCAAGGACCTGTGGATCCATTTCCATGGCTAAACACCATGGAATTGGCCCACAGATGCCCACCCCAAGCACCAGGAACACCCCCACCCACACCAGAAGGACATCATAGGATGGGGGACCCCTTCCTGGGTAAGTAAAAGCAAGTATTAAAATGTTTTTTTCCTGTGCCATTTGGCCCCTTACATGGGGCCACCTGCCTGGCACTGAGACTTACGGCCTTGCCTAGGGGACACTGGTCCCCTGGGCTGGCCATTGGGGTGGTGGGCATGACTCCTGTCTTTACTAAGGCAGGAGTCACTTGTGGGTGGCAGTGCATCAGAAAATGACACTAGGCTGGTTAGTGCCATATTTATTGCTGCTAACAAACCTAACGTCATTTCTGGCCCACCGACGCCTTTTTACCTACTGCCATCCCTCCCCAGCTAGCGTCTTTTTCTTAGATGCTAGCCATTCCACAGAACCAGCATGTGCATTGCATAAGTGTGCTGCCCGGCTGGTGCTATGGAATGGCGCTAGCAGGCGCTATGGATTTTGCCGCAAAACTGTGTTAGCGCAGTTTTGTGGCAAAATCCATAAATATGGGCCATAGTGTACTAGATAGGTTATAACGTTCAAGGTCCCTTCCACAGTCTTTTCGTAGCATGACTTAGTCTTGCTCATTTGTGGAGGCTGTTAGAGTCAGGAACTCTGTCAAGGACTGGTGGCAGGGTAGAACAAGTAAGCAGAATATTGAGTACAGAGTCGACCAAGATCCCACAGGTAGTCAGATGTGAAAGGGGATCCAATGAAGAAGCTCTGCACAAGGGAATAAGATAGTCAAAGCTCAGAAAAGCAGGCACTCAAGAGGCAATTTGGCATTCAGACTAACATTGAGGATGGAGGTGCAAGACAGATATGTAACAACATTAACAATAAAGGGAATGTGGGGTAAAGCACTCAGGAGCTCCACATGGCAAGACTGAAGTTTGGTAAGTTCCTCACCCACAGTTGCTAAAATAGTTTTACAGGCAAAGAATGTAAATACCTCTTTAAAGGATATATATGGCAAGGCAGGGTCTGTTTAGCTGATAAGTATGGTGATGTTATAAAAGTAACTCAAAGACAATACTCATGATGGACAAGAAACACCACCTATGTTTTCAACTGTTCCTCAGATCTTGGCTATCAAATAGGAACACACATGGAGGTACAGCAAAGTTGTAGGACTAAATACAAGCCATAATACAGAAGGAGCTAACATAAGGAGTGGATGACAAGATCGTAAGTAAACAAAGGTCACACCAGGCAGAAAGCAAGAAACAATTGACACAAAGGAACTGGAAGCTCAGGCAGCAGC
Source organism: Pleurodeles waltl (assembly GCF_031143425.1). Classification (NCBI taxonomy): domain Eukaryota; kingdom Metazoa; phylum Chordata; class Amphibia; order Caudata; family Salamandridae; genus Pleurodeles; species Pleurodeles waltl. Next base: position 934,583,466 of record NC_090436.1, on the reverse strand, counting down.
AATAGGAAAGTAGCAAACTAGAAACTGGGCTAGGGTAAAAGTAAAGCAAGATGAGGACTGGGAAAAGGTTACTACAAAAACAGAACAAGTGCAAGGATCAAGGATACACTGAAACAGTACTGGCTCAGGAATGAGAAAGCAAGGCAGCACTACAGGCAGTGCTACGTCAAGGAACAGGAGATAAGCTACATCTCAGGAATCTAGGACAAAGGATTAACTACAGCTCAGGAATCAGGAATCAAGGAACAAGGATTAGCTAATGCTCAGGAACTTAGGAAACAAAGGGCTGGTCTAACAGGAGCACTGCTACAATGACCAATGCTGGGCTGAAGGAAACTGGGACTCGAAAGTCCTCACTCTAGTCAGATGCATCAGGCGTGCCAGTCACAGGTGTGCGGAACTCCTCCACCCATCTTGACTTGCAGGGAATTATAGGTAATGGAGTTTTTAACAAGAGCAGACTGACTTCCACAAAACCCAGCATGGATCTGGAATGAGCTGGAATTTCTGAGTAAAGTCCAAGAGTCTAAAAATAATATATGCATATGCATACAGGAGAAGGTCTGGAAGCTTATAAGGACAGTGGAAATTCCCACAGTTAGGCTCCCTGGTGATGGGCACAAGAGCAGAGTGAGTGAACTGTAACAATTTGGGATGCAGTCTGATGCTTTCTTGATTTTGCTACTCATTTGGAACTTATAATAATGTCTGATTTTTTGATACTCTATACTTGATTTATCCTGCATTTGAACCTATATGACATGTATTCTGTACTGCTTCGTTTTGAGATTTTTTTAATAAACCCTTTAACTTTATCTTGAGATAGAATGCAGTCATTAAGTGGCCCCAGTTACCTGTCTCAGATACTTTGGTGAGCTGATGTTGGGTTGAGCGACTTTTCAGTGTTGTAAAATGTCGGGGTATGGTTTTTCTCACACACGTGTCTGTAAGAGTGCCTCCATCCATCTCCGGCAAAGCTTGCAGCTGTCCTTGCAGGTCTTGTGACCTTTATGTTATTAATCTGAAAATGTCTTCAGTGCAACTTCACTCCCCAAGAAGAATCAGCACTCTCCTTTCCCCATTCCCTCCTCTTCTTTCACATCCCTCCACTCCTTAACAGCCCTCCTTTACCCCATCTTCTCTACTCTTCGACATTCCTAATGAATCTCCTTTCTCCATCTTCTTTTAACACTATCCTATTCCTGCCCATTCTCCTTTGTGCTCACCCAGGGAGTATTTATCAATAGTATAGCATGTGCGCTAGTACTGGGGCCCAGTGGTCTAGATGCCCCCTTCACCCCTCCAAAGTTACAGTTACCATGAGTGCAAGTAACTCCAGGGGTGGGAAACATCAGGTCCATTAAGAGTTGGGTCCACTGAGAAATGTGGAATTCCCTTGAGAATTAGGAATACCGGCTCTGATTTCACCAGTAATTGCTCAATTTGGCCAGACATTTAGTCTGAGATGTCAGCTACTTTTGACTCCCTAAATTTCTGCGTGAAACGTAAGAGATCAATGGTGTTTCCACAGATCTCATAATTCCAATGGGGCTGGTGTGAGAAAGTAGCCTCTTTCTAGCCTTGTTACCCCCACTTTTGGCCTGTTTGTGAGTATATGTCAGGGTGTTTTCACTGTCTCACTGGGATCCTGCTAGCCAGGGCCCAGTGCTCATAGTTAAGACCCTATTTTGTCAGTATGTTTGTTATGTGTCACGGGGACCCTGCTAGCTAGGACCCCAGTGCTCATAAGTTTGTGGCCTATATGTATGTGTTCCCTGTGTGATGCCTAACTGTCTCACTGAGGCTCTGCTAACCAGAACCTCAGTGGTTATGCTCTCTCTGCTTTACAAATTTGTCACTAACAGGCTAGTGACCAATTTCACCAATTCACATTGGCATACTGGTACACCCATATAATTCCCTAGTATATGGTACTGAGGTACCACGGGTATTGGGGTTCCAGGAGATCCCTATGGGCTGCAGCATTTCTTTTGCCACCTATAGGGAGATCTGACAATTCTTAACCAGGCCTGCCAGGGCAACCTGAGTGAAATGACTTCCAAGTTATTTCACAGCCATTTACCACTGCAATTAAGTAACTTATAAGTCACCTATATGTCTAACTTTCACCTGGTGAAGGTTGGCTGCAAAGTTACTTAGTGTGTGGGCACCCTGGCACTAGCCAAGGTGCCCCCGCATCGTTCGGGGCAAATTCCATGGACTTTGTGAGTGCGGGGATACCATTACACACGTGCACTATGCATAGGTTACTACCTATGTATAGCGTCACAATGGTAACTCCGAACATGGCCATGTAACATGTCTAAGATCATGGAATTGTCTGGCATTGGGGAGAAAATTCCATGATCCCCCGGGTCTCTAGCACAGAACCAGGGTACTGCCAAACTGCCTTTCCGGGGTCTCCACTGCAGCTGCTGCTGTTGCCAACCCCTCAAACAGGTTTCTGCCCGCCTGGGGTCCAGGCAGCCCTGGCCCAGGAAGGCAGAACAAAGGATTTCCTCTGAGAGAGGGTGTAACACCCTCTCCCTTTGGAAATAGGTGTGATGGCTGGGGAGGAGTAGCCTCCCCCAGCCTCTGGAAATGCTTTGATGGGCACAGATGCTGCCCATCTCTGCATAAGCCAGTCTACACCGGTTCAGGGACCCCCCTGCCCTGCTCTGGTGCGAAACTGGACAAAGGAAAGGGGAGTGACCACTCCCCTGACCTGAGCTCCTCCAGTGTGCCCCAGACCTCTGCCATCTTGGAAACAGAGGTGTTTCTGGCACACAGGACTGCTCTGAGTGGCCAGTGCCAGCAGGTGACGTCAGAGACTCCTTCTGATAGGCTTTTACCTCTCTTAGTAGCCAATCCTCCTTCCTAGGTAGCCAAACCTCCTTCTCTGGCTATTTAGGGTCTCTGCTTTGGGGAATTCTTCAGATACCGAATGCAAGAGCTGACCAGAGTTTCTCTGCATCTCCCTCTTCACCTTCTGCCAAAGGTTCTACCGCTGACTGCTCAGGACGCCTGCAAAACCGCAACAAAGTAGCAAAGACGACTACTAGCAACCTTGTATCGCTCATCCTGCCGGCTTTCTCGACTGTTTCCAGATGGTGCATGCTCTGGGGGTAGCCTGCCTCCTTTCTACACCAGGAGCTCTGAAGAAATCTCCTGTGGGTCGACGGAATCTTCCCCCTGCAACTGCAGGCAACAAAAGACTGCATCACTGGTCCTCTGGGTCCCTCTCAGCATGACGAGCGTGGTCCCTGGAACTCAGCAACTCTGTCCAAGTGACTCCCACGGTCCAGTGACTCTTCAGTCCAAGTTTGGTGGAGGTAAGTCCTTGCCTCCCCATGCTAGACTGCATTGCTGGGTACCGCGTGATTTGCAGCTGCTCCGGCTCCTGTGCACTCTTCCAGGATTTCCTTCGTGCAGAGCCAAGCCTGGGTCCCCGACACTCTAACCTGCAGTGCACAGCCTTCTGAGTTGTCCTCTGGCGTCATGGGACTCCCTTTTGTGACTTCGGGTGGACTCCAGTTCACTCCTCTTCTAAGTGCCTGTTCTGGTACTTCAACGGTTGCTTCCTGCTTCTGTGAGGGCTCTCTGACTTGCTTGGCGCCCCCTCTGTCTTCTCATCCAAGTGGCAACATCCTGGTCTCTCCTGGGCCACAGCAGCATCCAAAAACCCTAACCGCAACCCTTGCAGCTATCAAGACTTGTTTGCGGTCTTTCTGTGTGGGAACACCTCTGCAAGTTTCTTCACGACGTGGGACATCCATCCTCCAAAGGGGAAGTTCCTAGTCCTCTTCGTTCTTGCAAAACACCAAGCTTCTTCCATCCAGTGGCAGCTTCCTTGCACCCTCAGCTGGCATTTCCTGGGCTCCTGCCCACTCTTGACACTATCGCGACTCCTGGACTTGGTCCCCTTGTCTTACAGGTACTCAGGTCCGGAAATCCACTGTTGTTGCATTGCTGGTGTTGGTTTTCCTTGCAGAATCCCCTATCACGACTTCTGTGCTCCCTGGGGGTTGTAGGTGCACTTTACACCTACCTTGCAGGGTCTTGGGGTGGGCTATTTTTCTAACCCTTACTGTTTTCTTACAGTCCCAGTGACCCTCTACAAGCTCACATAGGTTTGGGGTCCATTCGTGGTTCGCATTCCACTTTTGGAGTATATGGTTTGTGTTGCCCCTATACCTATGTGCTCCTATTGCAATCTATTGTAACTTTACACTGCTTGCATTACTTCCTTTTGCTATTACTGCATATTTTTGGTATTGTGTACATATATCTTGTGTGTATTTGGCATCCTCATACTGAGGGTACTCACTGAGATACTTTTGGCATATTGTCATAAAAAATAAAGTACCTTTATTTTTAGTATATCTGTGTATTGTTTTTTCTTATGATATTGTGCATATGACACCAGTGGTGTAGTCGGAGCTTTGCATGTCTCCTAGTTCAGCCTAAGCTGCTCTGCTATAGCTACCTTCTATCAGCCTAAGCTGCTAGAAACACCTCTTCTACACTAATAAGGGATAACTGGACCTGGTACAGAGTGTAAGTACCCCTTGGTACCCACTACAAGCCAGGCCAGCCTCCTACAGCTGGTTACTTCTGCTTACAGCCCCACTTTAAAGAAGGGGCCACTCGTAATGATTTCCCAAGAGAGGAAGCTAAACCACATAAAAATTACTGCTCTGTGCTCTTGCTCCATGAAAATTCTGTAAACCCTGAGGCGGTTAATTATAAGTGGTTGCTCAAAATACAGAACACTGGCCTTGCATCTCAGGCCTATCTTCTGTCCTGTCATATTAGATGCCTCCTCCCACTCTCCAAAAGAACCTCCTTCAACTGCATAGTGCACACCGAGTCTCTGCCTGAACGCTTGATTACTTTGATTGTTACTTTGCTTCTCTTTAGGCCTGTATCAGTAAGGAGTCCTAGAGGAGCATGCTGAACACTGGAGCTGGATTGAAGACATGTTTGCAAGCACAATGTGTACTTGGGGACCCCTTCAAGGCTTCAAAACTGGGTGACCCGTCCCGCATGGGCCGTTCAGGGTATGTTACACAGCTGATGCTGGCTGTCGAGTGTCAAAGGCTGGGTTCTATAAGTATCTCTCCTGGTAAACCTCGATCCCAGCCTACAGTATGCTCTGCTGCTCCCCCCACCATTGCACTATTTAATTGCACTTGTTGCCATCACAAGTTACAGCTAGCATGCAGGCACCAGCACCCTGTTTGGGCCAAGCTCTATCTCTTTCACAGACATTTTCCCATCTGATGTTTTGCAAGGTTAGTCCCATTCCATCAGGGAGTTGTACAGCAGCAGCAAGAGCAGTCAACTATGCTGTCCTCCATCACTTCTTATTCAAGCGGCTTGGTCCCACAGCGTCATTATCAGCACTAACCACACCTGCTGCAATGGTAAAGAAACTAAAGAAGACTTCTCATGGCCCAGTGGTGGAAGTCATCAACATTTCTTCGATCAGCAATGTTGCACCCAGCGCTGAAAAGAAAAAACTATTCCTGCCTCAATCTGCAAAAGAAGAACAGTCAGAGCATCAGCAACAGCAGCCCCAGAATTACCGGCGAGAGCACCAGAAGTAGCCCCAGAAATAGTGCCTCCAACAAAAAAAACACCAGCTGCGACTGTACCAAAAACAAACCACCACCAGTAGAAGAGACACCACCTGCAGTTCCACCAGAGTTAGCCCTACCAGCATCAGCTCCAGCATTCACAACACCATAGATCACCACTGGAAGCTTCACTATCCTGGACCTGGCAGTATTACCTACTGCCAGGGGGAGAGATGCTTCAGTCTATGCCATTTGTGACCAGCAAGCTCTGTGGCTGTCAGGTGAAGATTGAGCACCTGCAGTCCAGGTTGTTGCTGGCTGTCCTTGTCTTCTTGTTCATCTGTTCTGCTGCCACAGTCTGGCAAAGCCTACCTTCACCACCACAATGAACGGTGCCTTGACCCGAACCACCCGTGCCACCTTTAGCGGAATCTTACTGTGCCTTCATACAGCACCACCACAGCTGATGACAGGACTACAGAGCAACCACTTTTTGGCCCACAACCGTTCAAGGTGAGCTCAAACTTATGCTTGCAGCATCCATCTCTATTCCTGGATCCTGAACTATTGGGGTGCAGTACTGCGGTTCCACAGTATCGGTAGCTATGGTCGAGCATTAGCTGTGAGGTCCCATTTCACATGATGGGCCAGATGAAAAGAACAAACACTGTCAGGATTAGGCAGTGTTTCCTGAAGCATATGGACATCCCTCAACATCGTACTTGTCTCTTGTTTTTGAGGGCCGTTTGTGGTAAAACAGTGCCATTGCAACCATCACAAATCCAGACAAAAATCTACAACCCACCTAATGACATTCTAAAACCTGAAGAAAATGGGTGTGACAAGAAGCCTTTACAAAATGTCATAGATTCAAAGATCACCCTGATGTAATCAACTCATTGTGTGTACACTTGCACAACAGTGTGTAGCATTTGTCCAGCCTGCCATTGCAGGCCAGTGTGTGCACGCTTGAACAATGGTATTTTAACATGTGTCCAGCCTGTCAATGCAGGCCTGTGTGCACGTTCTTCAACAATGGTGTTCTAACATGTGTCCAACCTGCATTACAGGCAGGCGTGTGCACGCTTGCACAATGGTGTTTTAACATGTGTCTAGCCTGCCATTGCAGGCCTGTGTGGGCTGCCTCTGAGGGTTTCTCCCCCCATAGCCTAACATGGTGGGGTGAGTGAAATCAGTCCCAACTCTAATAGTGGACTGCACTGGAACATCCTCATGATGTTTCCTATCAATGGCTTTGCAGTGATAAACCCCTTGCTATGGTAAGGGTGTTTTTTGTCATTTAGAGCTGAGAAATGGCACTTCTGGAAAGGGAGCAGTTCTCTGCTCTCAAGTTCGTGGTGTGCCTTTCTACCTGGCTCCAATAAATATCAAAGGTTGTGGGGACACATATGTGCATTCCCCAGTGATAGCTATAACATGCAATAACAGATCTCTGTCATTTGAGGGCCTGGCTGGATAAATTGGAGGAAACGGTTTTGACAGTTGTCCTCTGGGAGCCAGATCATACCCCCACTAAAGACTGAGATGTGCATTCCATGACCCCATGGCAGACGGGACAGAAATGTAGGGGAGACATCTGTGGTTCAAAGGGAGAACCTTTGAACCATTCCCAACTTCAAAAGTACACTACAGTATAACTAGTAGTGCCATACAACAGCATGGTAAAGATGTACTCTGCATGGGATGTGGGACCCCAGAACCTGGTCTGTGTGGTGCACCCTGCCAGAAGAACTTATTGTGCACAAGGAGGATTACTTCCCTCGGAAGGGACTGCACACCCATCATGAATGCGGGCTGGCCTTGGCCGATTGCACGCTGCTCTGTGGCACCATGAAGTGTGCTCTCCAGTGGCTTGTTGACTTGCCCCCTGTTCTCTTGTTGAGGTCTCAGGAGCATCAAAAACTTCCCGCAAGGGACCCACACCATCTGCTTGTAACACCTGGAGAGCAGTGCCCTCATAAGTGCTCACTTCACCTGCTAGGTTCTAATTGACAGTGAGGAATGAGCCTGAAACTGATAATTGTGCCTGGGGCTGGATTGCATTGAGAGGAGCCCCAAAAGCATTTCCTGCACCTAAGGTGTGTGGCCCTGCATCATGGGGCATCAGCACACATAAGCTTTTTGATGGTGGTGAATGGATTCACCAGTTGTGGGACTCTATGTGGCCCACTTCATCGATCATGCCGCATCTCTCTTGTGCTTCATGCTGACTGCATGCTCATTGTGTGTGGTGCCCGATTCACAGGTTGCGACCCTCGGAGTTGGTGGTGTAACCATAATAGTGTCTGATTCTACCTCATGTGGCACTACTGAGCTTGTGCCTTTGTGTGGTACTAGAACTGTTTGGTGTGACCCGTATCACCATGCACTGGGTGTTGTGCCTTATTTCTAGGGAGGTACTGAATTTGCATCTTTTTGACTGCATGTGTTTGGAACTGTCTGATGTGACTCGTATCAATGTGCACCAGGCAATGTTCTTCACTTCTTGAGAGGCATGGGACTGGTAACTTTTCATCTTAAGTAATTGGAACTTTCTGGTGAGAACCACATTAACAGGTACCAGACCTTGTGCCTCATTTAAAGGGAGGCACAGAATTTGCAATTCATCATGGTGTGTGATGCCAAAACTGTCTGGTGCGACTTGGATCATCGTGCACCTGACGTTTTACCCGGATTGCCTGGGTGCAGCTCTGAACAGTGTTCCTGAAGGGCTGCCTCTACCTTTTGATAGCCTCCCCGCTACATTGTCTGGACCAGGCCAGGGTGGTAAGAGTAATTGACTGGCAGGAGGAACAAGTGTAATCACCCACCTCTGATGGGAGTGGTAGGTTCTCACTGGCTAGGGCCCTGCCACAGCCAACCAGAATGTGCCACCTCCATCATAGAGGTAGCCCCGTCTCCATCCTACTCAAATCAGAGTCTGGATCTCCATCCTCCTCCCTCATAAATGCCTGCAATAAACTTACACTTTCTGGAGAATCTGTTCTGCTCCTCCATCTTGTGCGATGCCAAACCATGGACATCAAAAATGGATCCCATACTCACTACTCAGACTCACATACACACAGGGTTCCACTGCTGCAGGCATGCTACACGCGCAATAAAGATTTACACACATTCAACATACACTACTGCTATATGTGCTCTTACAAGGAGAGAGAAGGTAGTCTACTGTCCATTATGAGGACACGCTTGGTGCCTTCCTCCAGGTCACAGGACCTTACATAGTCAAGGACTTACTTCAGCTTCCGCACTCACACGCAGACTAACATAAAGCAAGGACCAAAATTAAAGTCAGGATAATGGCTACACACATAATTGAGCATTCACGGCAGGGAAGTATGCCCATATGCTATGCAGGGGACATTAATATCCCATTACCCACCATGAATATCATTAATAGATTGGGCACAATTGTGGATAAAAGCAACAACTGTGGGCATCTAGATGCATAGGACTTGAGCAAAGTTGAAAGTTATGGCTAACCAAGATGGAGTGCGGTTCAGATACACTGATTGGATTGAACCCAGTTTCCCCTTCCCTTCAGACTTAGAAGGAAAATGTCAGAGAAGGTAAAGTTCAGCAGGACACATCAGCGCCCAGTGTACGAGGAGGAGGAGGCATCATTGTCGGGGAGCTTTTGGATTAAGTTACTGTGAAGATTTCAATGTTCGGACATAGGGCCTGAGTATGAGTTTGGGGGTCGGAAAACCCCACCACCTGACCCATGGTGAGGAGACTGCTGGGGAGCTGATGGTCTCTCCACCAGCACCATTACGAGTATTGCACTGGGCTGACCAGGGGAAACCAAGTTTTTTGCCCAGTGAAGAATGTGCAACAGCAGACAAACAGTGCCCATTCCAGCAGTGCAGGGGAGGTGGGGCCCTGCACTGCCCACAACGATGTTGTGGGCAGTGCAGCGGCCCCCTTGTGGCCCTCTGCACTTCTTCCCTGCCAGCCTTTTCATGTTGGTTGGACCACCATGAAAAAGCTGGCAGAGAACATGGCTGTGATCAGCACAGTTGCGCTGACTTCAGCGTTGCTGTGGCTGATTAAAACTATGGCTGCCATCATCCCATCTGGATCAGAAATTCTGGTGGAGATGGCAGTCTTTTGGGGGCACCAACTGCCAATCTTGTAATATGGTAGTCAAACCACCACAACCACAGCAGTTTGACCTCCACTGCGAGTCTGGCAGTCTTCAGACTGCCATACTCGTAATTGGCCCCTTAGCAGGACAAGGCTGCAGGCTGTATGCAATGAAAGTTCCATGAGGCCAGATACACCTTCTGCAAGACACCGCTTAAAAGAATCTGCTGCTGTAGAGAAGAGCATAGCAATAGCCACCCCAAAGTCAGATCGTCCAGCAATGCATCTTGGGCAGAACAGCAAGCAGGTACTTTCTGGTTTCCCCTCAGATCTCCAGTCACTTTTTGGCTGAAAATGTTCTGTCCCAAGTTTTGGATTTGGGCTATCTACCACCTGTAGCAGGGCAAGGGCACAAGGCTCTGGACTGGAAGGGCACCACTTAGGCATGGTTGAGTTTTTTAATCAAAATGGTTGGAACTTTTGTTGTCCCTGAAGTTCTGCTCAGTAGGCCAGCCAACTAGTACTTGCAGTTACTCTGGAAGACTATGATTCAAGCAGGGAAGCAGGGCTCAAGCAGAAGTATGTTCTGTGAGGATACAGGACAGGCTTCAGGAAGTAGGATAGTCCGCTTGGTGCAGCAGAACATTCCTATGAAGTACACAGCAGGCCACAGTTAGCAGGGCAGTCCTCTGAGGGTTCTCCACAGGTCCAAAAGTGAACTGAAGAGTGGGTATGAGTGTCCTAATTATATAGCTGGTGCTAGATTTGAAGTGGAAGAAACTCCTGGAGTTTTCTCCCCACAGAAGTGTCTGAAATTTCCTGCCTCCCTGCCCTGGTGCGAGGATTTCTGGGTGTACAAAAGGCATGTGGGCTGAGGTAGCTGCTTTGAAATGCAAGTGGGGCTGTGTACAGCTCCGCCCACCATTCTGCCAGGATGGTCCATCTTGCCAACAGCCAGTCAATCTATTGTGTGGCTATCTGGGAGGAATACACAAAGGGTAACTGCCAACTACACCTAGTGATGTGATCCAGGAACTAGTCCTTGAAACAGAAACAGACAATAGGCTCCAAATTGTTAGGACTAGAAAATTCCAAATATCTAAATGTGGCATTTTCAGAATATTGACTTAAAAAGCTGAATACCATTAAAGAACACTTTAAATTACAATTCCTTATACATCAAATATGAAATTCCCAACTGCTCCTATACAAACGTTATTGCTTCTTAAATGTAATAAGGTACATCAGTGTTATCCTATGGGAGAGGGAAGACTGGCAATGGTGCAAAAACATTTTTTTTTGTTTTTCACTGTGAGGACATGTAAATCTTAGGAGTACATGTCCCACTTTTTAAATAAAATGCACCCTGCCTTGTGGGCTGTTTAGGGATTAAGTAAGGGTTGAATTATATGGATTAAAAAGGGGGTTTTAGCCTTTGCATGGGGTTTGTTTTGCCATGTAGAATTGAGGCGTTTAAAACTGCACACAGGCTGCAATCAGAGGTCAGAGACATGTTTTAAGAGGCTGCTTAAGTGGGTGGCACAATAAATGCTGCAGGTATCCTAATTGCATTAAATTAACCTGCCCTGTATATATTGTATACTATTTTACTTAGTACTTATACGTAAATTAAATATTCTAGTCAGGTGTAAGACAATGTTACCATGCTTTATGGAGTGAGCACAAGTACTTCTGTACTGGTTTGCAGTGGTAAGGCACACAGAGCCCTAAAGCCAACAAAAATATTTTTAGCAAAACAGAAGAGGAGAAGGCAAAAAGAGTGGGGTGACTGTACACAGAAGACAATTCCCTTAAGCTCCTACTGGCACCCCTTCCCATTCCTCCCCCCTCCTACCGTCAGCTCCACCACTCATTCTCTGCAAGCCTAACCACATTAGTGTTACATTTTCCAGTATAAACCTCATCCCTTGATTTTTTGTAACGACTTGGAAAGACCATTGCCATTGATCTGTATTATCCTTGGTAAAACCTCCTATATCCAGTTCTCTTTTTCTCTGGTACCTGATTTTTAATCATGCACATTTGAGCCTTTTCCAATCAATGGTCAGTCATCCAAAGGCCTTTGATGAAAAAGTTAATTTTATGAGTGTGACTTCATGTTTTGCATTCACCTATAGTGACGAAAATAGCTTATTTTATGGATCAATTCTGTTTGATGGTATTTTAGATTAGGAAAAGAAGAACACAGCTATATGCCTACAGCCTTAGAGGCCAGCAGTGATAATAGCACTCAGAAGAAGTATGTTAGACCTGACAGACTTAGTGTGGTCACCCCTAACTTTTTGCCTGCCACCCTCCACTTTTTGGACACTGTTCTTGCTGGTTTTAGGACTCTGCACACTTTACCACTGCTACCTAGTGCTAAAATGCATATGCTCTCTCCCTTCAAATATGGTAACATTGGTTCACATCTAATTGGCTTATTTAAATTACTTATAAGTCCCCAGTAAAGTGCACTACATGTGCCAGGGCCTGTAGATTAAATACTATTAGTGGGCCTGCAGCACTGATTGTGCCACCCACATAAGTAGTCCCTTAACCATGCCTCAGGCCTGCCATTGCAAGGCCTGTGTGTGCAGTTACACTGCCACCTCGACTTGGCATTTAAAAGTACTTGCCAAGCCTTAAACTCCTGTTTTGTCTACATAGAAGACGCCCCTAAGGTGTGCCCTAGGTAACCCATAGGGCAGGGTGCTGTGTAGACAAAAGGCAGGACACATACCTGTGTAGTTTACATGTCCTGGTAGTTTAAAACTCCTAAATTTGTTTTACACTGCTGTGAGGCCTTCGTCCTTAGGCTGACATTGGGGCTAATCTCATACATTGTTTGAGTGGTAGCTGCTGATCCAAAAGAAGCAGGCAGGTCATATTTAGTATGGCCAGAATGGCAATACGAAATCCTGCTGACTGGTGAAGCCAGATTTAATATTACTATTTTAGAAATGCCACTTTTAGAAAATTAGCATTTCTCTGCACTTAAGTCCTTCTGTGCCTTACAATCCAAGTCTGGCTGGGCTTAGTTGACGGCTTCCTTGTGCATTCACTCAGACACACCCCAAACACAGGATACTCAGCCTCACTTGCATACAACTTCATTTTGAATGGGTCTTCCTGGGCTGGGAGGGTGGATTGCCTGACACTTGCATGTCAAAGAACAGTGACCTGCCCTCACACAAAGGACTGCCAGACCCGCTACTGGGACCCTGTCAGGCAGGATTGAACTGAAAGGGGACCTTGTGCACTTCTTAGCCACTCTTTGAAGTCTCCCCCGCTTCAAAGGCACATTTGGGTATTTAAACAGGGCCTCTGCCCCTACCAACTCAGACACTTCCTGGAGAAGAGAACCTGAACCAGAACATGCATCCTGCCAAGAAGACCTGCCTGGCTACTCAAAGGACTCACCTGTCTGCTTTCTGTGAAGGACTGCTGCCTTGCTTTTGCCCTGCTGCCTTGCTGCTTCCTGGCTGTGGGGAAGAAGTGCTCTCCAAGGACGTGGATAGAGCTTGCCTGCTGTTCCCTGAAGTCTCAGGACCAAAAAGACTTAGGGGGTCATTCTGACCCTGGCGGTCCATGACTGCCAGGGCCGGGGACCGCGGAAGCACCGCCAACAGGCTGGCGGTGCTTCCTGGGCCATTCTGACCGCGGTGGTAAAGCCGCGGTCAGAAAAGGGCAACCGGCGGTTTCCCGCCGGTTTACCCCTGGCCCAGGGAATCCTCCATGGCGGCGCTGCTTGCAGCACCGCATGGGGATTCCGACCCTCTTCCCGCCATCCTGTTCCTGGCGGTTTTTACCGCCAGGAACAGGATGGCGGGAACGGGTGTCGTGGGGCATGGGCAGTGCAGGGGCCCCCTAACAGGGCCCCATAAAGATTTTCAGTGTCTGCTTTGCAGACACTGAAAATCGCGACCGGTGCCACTGCACCCGTCGCACCCGGTCGCCCGCCGGCCCAGCGGGAAAGCGGTGCGGTCATTCGGCGGTTCCCTCCAGGCGGGCGGCTCCCGCCGCCCGCCGGGGTCAGAATGACCCCCTTAATCTCTACAAGAATTACTCCTTGTGTGGTGAAATTAGACGCACAGCCTGCCAGAAACAACACACAGCCTGCACTGCGGTGAAAATTCACCACACGCTGAACCAGATTGATGCAACCCAACTTCGCAATGAAAAGATAGACGCAGCGCCAGCGTGGCGACTGGAAATTTGACTCACGGCCTTGCCTGTTCGATGCACAGCTGAGCCGCAATGACACAGCCCGACTTCCAGAGAAGAATCGACGCAGCACCTGCCGTGCGGTAAAAAATTTGATGCAACACCTACCAGATCGACACAGCTCCTGTGACTTAGTCCTAGCAGCACCGGAAATCCACGCATCATCCCCTGGGCATCTGAAAACCCATCAACCTGAAGAGGATCCATGACCGAGCGCCAGAAATCGACGCACAGCCGTCCCTGCGTGGAAACTGAACGACGCATCTCCGTGTGCGGCCCGAGAAATCAATGCACACCCCTTTGTTTCCATGCTTCTCCTCCTCTGCGGTTCATTGCGGAGATTTTTCACGCAAACCAGGTACTTTGTGCCTGAAAGAGACTTTTTTGCTTTTTAAAGAATTAAGACACTTTATATCACTTTCCAGTGATATCTCAACCTATACTTATTGAATTTTAATCATTTTGACCTGCATCTTACCAGATAAATATTATGTATTTTTCTAAACACTGTGTGGTCTATTTTTGTGGTGCTATATTGTGTAATTGTATGATTTATTGCACAAATACTTTACACATTACCTTATAAGTTTAGCTTGACTGCTCAGTGCCAAGCTTCCAGAGGGTGGGCACAGGATAATTTGGATTGTGTTTGAATTACCCTGACTAGAGTGAAGGTCCTTGCTTGAATAGGGGGTAACCTGACTGCCAACCAAAGACCCCATTTCAACAAAGTACAACATAGTTTTGACGCCACCCCTGGGGGGTTGGCAGTGAAACCAATCAACATGAGCACTGTATTTGCAAGAACAACCAACAGAACAAAATGGTGTAAAACTTGTTCCCTCCCCGCTGTGCCTATGAGGTGTACCCCTTGTGTCCTATCCCCATGTGTGTATTAACAATTTTGTCCATCCTTCCTCCCGGCCCAGTGGTTGAGTGGGTAGCTTTGAGTGTGATCTACGAGTTCTACGGTCACCCCAACAGGCTAGGACTTTTAAGTATGTGGGGCATGTCATTTCAATGAATTCTATAGACAAGATTTGTATGAAGGGTGCCCATAGTGTGGAATCTTCTGCTGATGGTTGATCCGCTGCTAGGGAAAGTTTATCCATCCCCAGCAGAAACCATAGTTTATGTAACCAGGAGGTTTGGTTTGGAATTCTATCTGTGCCCCAGTGTGATAATATCGTCTGGTGGGCAGTGTTGAGGGCGAGAACCATTTTACCTCTAAACGATCGTAGAGGAAAGGTAAGTGGGTTAGATAAGCCAAGAATAGGGATCTTATGTGTGAAATGCTCTGACAACTTCACCCAGGATGCTACTCCAGTATTGTTTAAGCTTGGGACAGTGCCACAGTAAGTGTATCAGTGTACCTGTATTACCATATCCCCTCCAGCATAGCTCAGGCTTAGTAGGGTTCCATGTGTGAGTTCTCGGTTGTGTATAGTACCAGTACGATGCTATTTTATGGGCTGTTTGAGTGCCCGACGTACTGTAGGTGGTATGGTGGGCCCTGTATGGTATACATCCCCATTCCACTTCTGTTAGACCTCTCCCAACTTGGGCCTCCCACCTTCACTGTCCCTTGGTTTTGGGTATTTGTGTAGTGACCATTAGGTGCATGTAAAGTTAAGAGAGCAGCTGTTTATCATCTCTGTTAAGTTTTAACCATTTCCCGAATGCTAAGTGGTCTCACTACTAGAGGTCTAACTGTCGGTTGGAGCACCCAGTGTCTAACCTGTAAGTATGTCATTCTGTCTGTCTCCGTAAGCCCATAGTCTTCTTTCAGGCAGACAAAAGGGATGATACTATCTAGGTCAAATAGACTCCCAATTCTCTTGCAACCTCCGTCATGCCATCTTTAAAAGCACTTTGAGCTGAGACCAGGGGCAAAGTCTGGGTTAGCGCATATTGGTATCATGCGGGAGGGGAAGGATGTCAGTCGCAGACCCGGTGTATCATGCCGGTGATAGGGGAGGAATATAATCCCATAGCCCTATGTCTGCGTTGCAGCCAAGGCTCCTTCCAGATAAGCGACCCTGCGATCGCTTTGTCCATAAAACACCAGTGTTTCTCAGTGTATGGGCGACTCAACTCGAGTATGAATCGTTGTTAGTTGGGTAGCCTGGTAATATTTTGAAAGGCAAGGGACCGCCAGTCTCCCTTTCGTCTTGGGGAGATACAGGGTTTGCCATGGTAAGGGCGAGGGTTTTCGATCCCATATAAATTTCAGTATCGCCGATTGCAGTGTGGGCTAGGGTTTTGGTTGCCGGGGGAGAGGGATCATTTGAAAGATGTATAGAGTGCATGGTAGAATCATCATCCTTATTGATGCCACTCTACCCAACCATGACAGTTTATGTTTACTCAAGATCTCCAGGTCTGTCAAAACAGCTTTAGAGAGGGCAGCAGAGTTCCTATTTCCTGTTTTTATAGTTGTGTTGGCTAGTTCAATGCCAAGGTATGGGATGTGAGAGGAGGACCATATATAGCGAAGCCTTGAGTGAAGCTCTGCTTCATGGGCGGGGGGGACTAAGAGATTTAGGATTTGGGATTTTTGCATATTCACTTTGAAGCCTGAGGCAGTCTCGAACTCCTGCAAATCTTCTGTGAGAGCCGGCAGTGAGACCACTGGGTCCGACAGTGCAAGAATCAGGTCATCTGCATGGAGTCTGATAAGATGGTGGTCACACCCAAATTTAATGCCAGTTGGAAGTAGGTTTGTACGTATACTCTGGGCCAGAGGTTCCATGTGGAGGGCAAATAATAGTGGGGATAGTGGGTAGCCCTGTCTCGTCCTTCGCAGGATCGGGAAAGGCTGAGACAATGTACCACTGACCCAGACTGCTGCCTTGGGCTCTTTATAGACACATTTTATCCAATTCAGAAGTTTTGATCCGAGGCCATAGCGTTCCAGCACTTTGAATAGGTATGGCCAAGCACCCTATCAAATGCTTTCTCGGCGTCTATAGATAGTAGTAGTGCCTCTCTCTGCGATCTATGTGTTTTTCCTATAAGGTGTAGGAGTCGTTTTGTGTTATTGTCTCATTGCCACTGCAGTAAAAAACCTGCCTGATCAGGGTCCATGAGCCCGGGCATGTAGGGATTTCAATGATGCTCTAAGATACCAGCGAACAGTTTAGTGTCTATGTTTAGAAGTGAGGTGGGCCGGTAGGAATCACATTCCCCGGGGTCTTTATCCGGTTTGGGGATTACAGTGATGGTTATGTCAAGCATAAAGGCAGAGAAGAAGTTAAATAGCCTTGTGAGTATCGGGGCTAGTTTGAAACAAAAGGTGTTATGGAAAAGTGGGGTGTAGCCATCTGGGCCAGGCGATTTCCCAGTCTTCAACCAGAAAATAGATGATACCACTTCCTCTACCTGAATTGGTTTGTCAAGGAGAATTGGATCTCCCGGTGGGAGCGAAGCAAGGGCACAGGTATCTAAATATGGGGAGTGTTTTGTGTTGATGGAGGTGTCGGCTGTGTATAATAATTGGTAGACTCACTGAAAACAGTTGCGTTTTGGGGGTCTGTGGTTGCCTCTCCCAAGGAGGAGGAACGTACCATTTTGGTAGTATTGGCCTGGACATGAGTCCTCAGTTTGTGGGCTGGGAGCTTTCTGCTGCGGTTGACCCCATGTAATATTTATTTTTGAGTTGCACAATGGCCTTTTCATCACAATCCCAATCTAAAAGCCTCAGTTGGAGATGCATTTTTTTCTAGCTCCCTCCCGACTCTGGGGGCTCCCATGCGTTTATGAATGTGTTCCCATTCCTCCACTCTCTACTCAAGCTGCGCTCGCCGCTCCCTCCAACCTTTATTCTCTATTGCAGATAGAGAGCTCACCCCCGTGCCACTGCTTTGAAGACATCCCTCACCGTTGCTAATGAGGTGTGCTCATCATCGTTTTGGCTAAAGTAGTCTTAAATTGTGCATCTCAGAGTCTCCACTGTGCTCTGTGTCAGGTGTATGGTGTCCCTAAATCTCCAGCTCGGAAATGTTTTTTGGCAATTTGAGCTGTTAATGTAAGGGGTGCGTGGTCTGAGAGATCACGGGGCCCGATGCTAACATCTTGAATGTGAGCGCGGAAGGCCGAATAAGCTAGGAAATAATCTATGCGTGCATATGTTTTAGTTGCTGCAGAATAGAAGGTGTACTCCCGAGAGTTTGGGTTTGTGTCCCTCTATACATCTGTCAAGCCATAGTCCTTGAGCCATTCAAGCCCTGCCAGGGAGAGGGTGCCTGCCTGATCTGGTCTATGTCCCAACCAGTCCAAGTCATTGTCCATAACTAAGTTAAGATCGCCTCCCATGAGGATCGCTGTGTAGGGGGTATTCAGCATCGGGGTAAGAGCTTGAGTGATGAATGCTTCTCGGTGCATGTTGGCGGCATATATAGTGGCTAGTGTGAAGTGGAATTAATCTATCTGCGCTCTGTAGTCTAGGTATCTACCTTTAATCTCCTGTACCTTGGTGAGGAATTCCCCTGGGAATGTTTTAGAGACCAGAATTGACACCCCACTGTGTTTTGTGGGGGCTGAAGATCAGAGCTGGTGAGGAAATCGTTTAGAACGCATTCAATAGAAATCTTTGGGCAGAAAGTCCGTCTCTTGTAAAAAGCATATATGACTCTCTGAGCCGCAAGGAGGGAGAAAATTGCCAGTCGTTTCACAGGGTTGTCGAGGCCTTGGACATTGAGGATCAAACATTTGAGTGTGAAGTGTGTTGACGGTTAGGGGAGGCCTGTGGCATCTGTGTGTCATGAGTGATAACGAGTTGAGGGGATACTTCACCACGTGCCTACGTTGGGGTTTGCCAGACATATGCTTCTTTCTTTGTCACATGGGGAAGGAGAATGACACCATTAACAGTGTAGCACAACAGGTGCTTAACAAAACAAGTAACCAAGGGCCAGATGTAGCAAATTTAAAATTTGCGAGGTGCAAAGTGCGAGTCCATGCGACTCGCACTTTGCACCTCGCAAATTGGTATGCAGTACGGTGTCTCAGACACCGACTGCAACTCGCTATGGGGTCGCAATGACCCACCTCATGAATATTCATGAGGTGGGTCGCAAATTGCGGCCCGATAGCGAGTATAGGCACTCGCAAACATGGAGGCCTGCTGTCGTCAGCAGACCTCCATGTTCGTGACTGCTTTTAAATAAAGCAGTTTTTTTTTTTTTTAAGTGTAGCCCGTTTTCCTTACAGGAAAACGAGCTGCACTTAAAAAAAAAACGAAACCTTTAGTTTCGGTAATTTTTCAGGGCAGGGAGTGGTCCCTTGGACCACTCCCTGCCCTGAAAAAATATTTGTGGGTCCAGTAACAAACTGGAAGGGGTCCCATGGGGACCCCTTCCAATTTGCGAGTGGGTTACCATCCACTTGAAGTGGATGCCGCGGTCGCAAATGGTATTGCATACCACTCAGACTCGCAAATAGGAAGGGAACACCCCTTCCTATTTGCGAGTCGGAAATGCATATTGCGAGTCGGTACCGACTCGCAATATGCATTTCTGCATAGCAAAGAGGCATTTGCACCTCGCAAACGGCGATTTTCGCCGTTTGCGATGTGCAAATACTTTGCTACATCTGGCCCCAAGTCCTCTGTTTGAGGTAACCCATAGAGAGGGCGTTAATCAAATCTCAAGGGGTCTGATTAAGCAATCCCTGGGCTACGCCACTCCAGGCCTAGATATTGCAGCTCATCGGCCCAGAATCCGTAGGCCAGCCACTGAATCTTTCTTTCAGGCTGGTGTTGTCTCTCAGTGTCTGTGTTTTGATGTCAGAAATGATGCTATCCAGGGCCGCCAGTCACTCGTGTACTCGCTCCACAGATGATGGTATTGCGTGTTTACACCTCTTTACTGCCCTTTTCCATCCGGGTCGTCCCCCGGGGGGGGGGGGGGCCTTCTCTCAAAACTCGCACGTCCGAGTACAAGGGATCCTCCGTAATGTCCAGTACCTGTCGGGCCTCTTTGAATGTTTTCACTTGTCGCAACTTGTTGTCGCAACGAAATATAAGGAGTGTCCCCAGCCATATGAGACGTCGTGAGACCGGAGGTGATCAGTGATGAGTTTAAACACTCTGCGTTGGCAGGGTGAGCAGAGATAGGTTCGGAATAGGAGCAGGGCATGGCCCCTAAAGTGGATCTAAGGCTGACTTCGCACTCTTCGCAGGCTAAAATTTCCAGGGGTCATGATCCGGTCACCCCCGGGCAGCCCATTCTGTGAACATGATTCCAGCAAAATCACCTGTTTGTCCTCATATCCCAGGAGTGATCAGAACAATGCGTGATGCAGCATCTGATATCCTCACTCTCAGCCCCACTGGGGGCCCCTCTGATTCATATGTTGTGAGAAAACAGGGCTGATTGCAGAGGCCCCCTAAGTTTTTGCCCCCATTTTTCACTTTTTGCTGTTGTTTTCCTGACTCTGATGGTCCCTGGGTACTGCTAACCCTAAAATAAGTATGCAAATTAGGTGAATTTTAATTTGCTATGTCAACCTACCTATAAGTCCCTAGTATATGGTAGGGCATGTAGAGTTAGGGACCCCAGCATAGGTAGTGCACCCATAGGTGCACTGCTGAGGTGCCCAGTGTCATTTTAAAGGCAGGCCTGCCTTGCTGGCTGCTTTTAAATTAACCTTATATGCAAATTTGACTTTGGAGTTAAAAGTACTTCCAAAGTCTTAAACAACCTTATTTTTACATATAAGTCACCCCTAAGTTGTGTCCTATGTGTCCCTAGGGTTGGGTGCTATGTAACTATTCGCAGGGACCTTATAAAAATAGTTTTATAAGCCCTGGTGAGGTAAACAGCCAAATTCATTTTTCCTTCACTGTAGTGAATGGCCTCCATAGGCTAGAATGGGAAGACTTTCTTAATTTATAAAGTCCCTTTAAGTGTCAGATACCTCAAGTTTGGTATCAAACTAATTGTTATAATAAATCCCACAACGTACAATTCTTGGATTTAATATAACTTGTTCAGGTTAAGGGTTTTAAACTCTACCCAAAAAGTTGCCAACTTCAGCTCTGTGAGCTCAGCCATATGTATCCTCCGAAAATCAGTTTTAGCCATGATGGATTTTTGAGGAATGTTGCTCCCTGGAATTGATTTTTACCACACTTCCCAGGAAGTGGTCATCACAGGGTGAAGGACCCTACATCTGATTAAAGAACCAGGACCCCCCTGTTTGTCACCCAGGAGCAAGGATAAAACTGTCAAAGCTGCACCCACACCTCAGTTCTCACTAGATCCCTACAAGGAAGAACTACAGGAGAAGAAGGCCTGCCCTGCCGGACCTCTGACATGCACCTGGATACTGCACTCTGGAGGACTACACTAGCTGCACACTTGGGCTTCACCACAAGAAGGACTTTGCCTGGCTTCAACTGGTTCAAAGAGGGACACACTGCTTGCTAAATGTGAAAAATTGCTAACCAGAGTCCCCTGCACCAACTCCTGAAGAAACTGACCAGCTGACCACTGTCCATTGGCCAATTTAGAGTTTGTGCCAGGTGCATTCTGGGAGTTGTAGTCCTCACCCTCAAGGAGCATCGCAGAGCTTCTAGAACCTTGGGGTGAACTGTGGACCTCAAAAGAACCTTAAAAGAACATTTGGGAGAAGATCCAGAAGTTTGGAGAACTTTTGGAAAAAACCTCCATAAAGGGACCGACCCGCCGTGGCAACTCTAGCTGGCTTGTCTCAACCGCGACCCGGTCTGACTTGCAGGCTTGTCACGGTGAAGAAAGTATCTGAAAAAGTGACTACGTCCGAACATAGAAAGTTGACAAGGACCTCCCAGGCATTGTATCCAAAGAGGGCTCCAGGGATGTCGGATCAAGATTCAGGTTTGCCCTGGTTGAAGGATTTTCATCTCGAAAAAATGACTACGGCCCATATTTATACTTTTTTGTGCTGCATTTGTGTCATTTTTTGATGCAAAAGCGGTGCTAACTTACAAAATACAATTAGATTTTGTAAGTTTGCACCGCTTTTGTGTAAAAAAATTGCACAAATGCTGTGCAAAAAAAGTATAAATATGGGCCTAAGTGCGAAGGTAGAAATCTCCACCGAGGGCTCCCATGAGTCGTATCTGAGGAAGAGTTCCAGGAGGTCAGATTGGACTGGCAACTTGGTCCAGCTGAAAAAATCTTCAAGAAAATGACTAAGTCCAAAAGTAAACTTTTGACTGAGGCCTCCAGCGGGCTGTAGCTGAGCAGGGCTCCATCGAGATCGGTCTTAAACTTTGACTTTGTCCAGGTCGAGTGGCAACCAGAGGACCACATTGGTGCTTTTCGTTTCTATGTGCTAAAAAACAGTAATTCTTTAAAAATGTATATCTCTGGTTCTCCTTATCTGATTTTAATCGTCTTGAAGTCATTTTTGTGTTTTACTTATTTACTGTTTTGTGATTTTTAAATGCTTTACACACTAGTCTCTTAAGTTAAGTTAAGCCGTATCGCTCATTGCCAAGCTACCAAGGGTTGAGCTGGGTTAATATATTGAGACATAACTGGACCTAAGTGGAGGTTAGTGTCTTATTGCTAAATGTACGTACTTACTGACCCTTACCAATACTCCATTTTCAAACATATGCTATGATGATGGAGTGATTTTCCAGCTCCTCAGTCATGATCTGTAGTTGCTCCTGCTGCTCCCGTAATCGAAGGATCTGTTGTTGGAGTTGTTCAACATCTTCTCCTCTTGCAATCTCATTGTTTTCCAGACCTGAAACTCGTTCCCCCATCCGGGTAAGGTAAGAACGAAGCTTGCATAATTCCTGGGAGTGGTCTTTACGCAGATCCTGGAGATCTGTCTTTAGGGAGTCAAAAAGGGAGGTGAGAAATCGTCTTGTGAAAGGGGCAACATTGTTATCGCTTAGGCCTCCATTGTCCACCATCATCAAAGGTTGCAAGGAAATATCTATGTGTTTGTTTTGCACCAGCATGGATCTGGTCAGCATCTCACATACCAACTGATCCTAATTATTCTTCGAGGTAGCCATTTTCTAGTAGTGGGCTGCCTTGGCGTGGTGTAGGTTGTCGGTAAGGCAAAAAGGGAGCTGCAGATCGCAGCCCATGGAGATGGTCTGTTGTGGGCTCTCTTTCTCCTTTTCCCCACAGCTGCTCGGAGGTGGGGGGTCTTGCCAGCTCAGCGGGCCCCTCCCCAGTCATCCTGTAGGCACACCCCCAGTATCCTGGGCACCTCTGTTTCTTTTTGCACCATCTAGTGCTCCATTGTCATATGCCACGGTCCTACCATTCCTGTTCCCTCTAAGCCGGTCAAGGAGAAGCCCCCTAAGCCTTGCCCTCAGCCTGACTTCAATGTCCCCCTGGCTGGAGTAGGCTTTTGCACTGGCCTGGGGCTCCCACCCCGTGCTCTGCATATGCAGCTGCTTTACTCTTCCGCACTCTTTGGGACTCCAGCCCAAGGCCTCTCTGCCACCTGCAGTCCTCGAGGTGCACATCCCCCTGTGCCTTGGCCGTGAGGTCCAGCCTCTAGGCTCCTCCCGCATCAGCCCTCACTGCGGCCCAATCAGAGGCTCACGTATGAGCACACACAACACTCACCTCCAGTGTATAGCTGCTTCTTCGTCCGGGAGGGCCCGACCATGCTGCTCACCTGTGTCTCACTGGGGCGTGCACAGGCCTCTGTCAACTGCGAGTCCTGAGCCCTCTTTCTGGTGTGAATCTGGCCACATTCCAGCCGGCTTTGCTGCGGGCCGGCCCGCAACCACTTTGGCTGAAGCAACTCCTCCGCTCTCTCTGGGGCATGGACCCATGGTCTCTCCACTCCCTGCAGTCCTTCACCTTGCTCCTCGGCCACAAGGCCTGGTCTTTAGGCCCTTTCCATGTTGGCCCTCACTGCGTCCCAATCCGTGCCGCCGAGGCTGTTCCTCCGGTGTCTTGCTTGGGCGTGCACGGGCCTTCACTGTTTGCAAGTCCCGGTCCCTCCTGCTGATGCGTTTACAGCTGCTTGCCCCGGCTGGCCTCTCTACAGGCCACATACACTGGAATGGGCACCTCCTCTCCGAACCCTCCTCATCTGCTTCTCATTTTATCATCTAGGGGGTGGCTGCAGGGGTTCCGGACTCAGCAATGTCTCTCTTTAGGGCCCGGGTGGTGGAGATCCCCAGCAGCACGTCCGTTCATGTCGCCACCTTGGCCACACCCCGAAAATAGCTTATTTTATGAGTGTAACTTCATGTTTTGCATTCACAAAATGTGAAATTACATTTGCAAGGTGATTCACCCACAATTACAGTTACACCCTGAATGTGTAACTTTATGTTGATTAAATCAGCTCCCATGTGCTGCAGGGAACGGCCCAACATAGCTGAGAATGCCTAGGACAGTGAACAAAAACACATTTTCATGCTGGTGAATATTCACAACCATTTTTCATGTACATTTCTATTCTGGACTTTGTCCAAAATTCCTTTTTCTAAAAGGTACGACTAAATATATATCCTGGATGGGGATTTGGAGATAATTACTCCAAAGTTGAGGGTTATGTAAGAGAAGGGCATTCTTCATAAGAAAAACATATTTTCTCTGAAGAGAAAACATGTTTTAAGGAGTAAATACACAGTGCTTAATTTGTGCTTGTTGTTCTTTCTGGCGTGGAGCACCGGCACTTAGTTTTGAGGGTCGGCACTTATTTTTCTGCCTCGAGCATTGACTTTGAGCAAAAGACACATATGGGAAAGATGGAGGAAGAGAAAAACGAAAAAGCGTTGCAATGGGAGAAAGCAGAAAGCTGCAAGAGTGAGCTGAAGGGGCAGGGATTGGCTTTAAATCGATTGAAGAGGCCCAAGATGGCTTCAGTATTTCGCTTCCTCAGTATTCCGTGTTCACACATTTGATTGCAGCACCCGCGTCTTTAAGAGCAGGGCTTTGGGCACCGACACGTTTTTATTTACAAATTAAGCACTTTAAACACATCTTCACAAACGTACAAAGCATAAATATGCATATCTGTGTGTATTCATGTGTGTGTGTATGTGTGTGTGTATATATGTATATATATATACATTTATACATATATATATGTGTATGTATGTGTGTATGTTGTTCTGTGCTTGGCATGTTTGTGGGTCATTGCATGGCTCCTGGGTAGGTTGTTATACTACATATCAATGAATCCCTGCTCTCATCTTATATCACCCTTATCTACCCATCACCATATGTCATGTCTCTATCAATCTATCCTCCATTCCCACTCTGACTCATCCCAATTCCATTCTACTACTTTCATCTCCTAAATAACTCTGCCTAACCTCTTCTCTCCGCTTCCACATCTAACTCACCAATCTTCACTTCACTACCATGACCTCCCAAACAACCCTACTACATTCACCCTCATTTATCTCACCCTGCTACTATGATCTCTATGATCTCCCTAACCCCTTCCACAGGCTCTTCCCTCCTCCATCCTCCTTTACTCATCCCAAGCCTAAATCCTATTACCATATACTCCCAATTAACACTTCTGCATTCTTTCCTCCTCCACCCCTCCATTACTCCAGTCAATCTAACTAACAAACTCTCATATCCGCGGCTCGAATTAACTCGTAATAATACTAAAACTGTACTCATATTTCCCTATACTAATCCATCACTAATTCTTGTTGGGTTCCGGAGTAGCATGCTACTCGCCGAAAAGCGCTTCAACGCTGCGTCAGGGGTAGTAAGCGCCATATAATTACTATTACAATACAATACAATGCAATAAATATGTTACATCTACATGTGTAAAACATGGGATTGCGGAAGGTATTCCAGAATTGCTCATAGGAAATGGCGTCTTTTGCAGCTTCCAAGGAGCACTGCCAGAATTCTCAGTGACTTACAAATGGTCAGATATTTACTCCACCACTAGGCTTAAATTACATTAACTCTGATAGAACAATGCTTCGTGTGTATCATTTACATAGTCAATGGCTATCCTGAACATATTTGGAAGACTTGTGGCTGGGCGTGCATAATATCATACAATGAAGGAAAGCTTGAATGGATTCGAGAATAAGTATGTAGTGCCGCTGAGAAGTTTTATCTGAAGCAGAGCACTAGACAGAAAACCACTTTTCAGACGCAGCGTTCCTATCTACACTGTCAGCAGTGCTGTTTGAATTTCGACGTCTCTTAAAACGGCACCTATCACAATGCTATCATTGTAGGAACTAGAATTATTTATGCACAAGTGCCCTCACGTACCCCGTGGAACCAGATTTTTGGATCATGTGCACTTTACCCCTTTGGAGTGAAAAATAAAGATTTAATAATGATAGGAGGCAAGAGCATTCTGACGTAAATGTAGCATCCGTCAAATGTTCTCATGTGATTGGCATTACTACAAAGCTGCTCTCAAGCAGCATCAATTCACATTCATCTCATTTACCCTGGAGTGCATGTGACACTAGATTGACTCCTTTTGAATGAACATCATCTGTTCTTGAAATGGCCCTTGGAGCGTCAGAGGTAACGTTATTTAAATAGTCCTTTTACAGTGAAAGTGCTGCAGGCAAACCATGTCTTTAGCAGTCTGCTTCAGTCATCCTGCACGAGAAAACCAACACCAACCATCAGATGTATTACTTACAGTGCTTCTGCTACCGGTTGTGACCGATTTTGCCTTAAATTCGCCACAAATAACTCTAAGTGTACCTAGTACAAACAATAAATCAATGCCCAGTACAATACTTACTTCTGACAGACAGAGATGTGCTTTATTTGTAACTCTACAAATGTAAAGGAATAACGATAGGAGAGGAGGGGATATGAGATAGGAAGATGTAGGAGGCTGGACTGGCTTGTAGTGAGTACCAAGGGGTACTTGCACCTTGCACCAGGCCCAGTTATCCCTTATTAGTGTATAGGGTGTCTAGCAGCTTAGGCTGATAGATAATGGTAGCTTAGCAGAGCAGCTTAGGCTGAACTAGGAGACGTGTGAATCTACTACAGTACCACTTAGTGTCATATGCACAATATCATAAGAAAACACAATACACAGTTATACTAAAAATAAAGGTACTTTATTTTTATGACAATATGCCAAAGAATCTTAGAGTGTACCCTCAGTGAGAGGATAGGAAATATACACAAGATATATATACACAATAGCAAAAATATGCAGTATAGTCTTAGAAAACAGTGCAAACAATGTATAGTTACAATAGGATGCAATGGGGAAACATAGGGATAGGGGCAACACAAACCATATACTCCAAAAGTGGAATGCGAACCACGAATGGACCCCAAACCTATGTGACCTTGTAGAGGGTCGCTGGGACTATTAGAAAATAGTGAGAGTTAGAAAAATAACCCTCCCCAAGACCCTGAAAAGTGAGTGCAAAGTGCACTAAAGTTCCCCTAAGGACAAAGAAGTCGTGTTAGAGGAATAATGCAGGAAAGACACAAAACAAACAATGCAACAACGGTGGATTTCCAATCTAGGGTACCTGTGGAACAAGGGGACCAAGTCCAAAAGTCACAAGCAAGTCGGAGATGGGCAAATGCCCAGGAAATGCCAACTGCGGGTGCAAAGAAGCTTCTACTGGACAGAAGAAGCTGAGGTTTCTGCAGGAACGAAAAGGGCTAGAGACTTCCCCTTTGGTGGACGGATCCCACTCGCCAAGGAGAGTCGTGCAAAAGTGTTTTCCCGCCAAAAGAACACCAACAAGCCTTGCTAGCTGCAAATCGTGCAGTTAGCGTTTTTGGACGCTGCTGAGGCCCAGGAGGGACCAGGAGGTCGCAAATTGGACCAGCAGAGAGAGGGGACGTCGAGCAAGACAAAGAGCTCTCTCTGAAGCAGGTAGCACCCGGAGAAGTGCCAGAAACAAGCAATACGAGGATGCGTGAAACGGTGCTCGCCGAAGTTGCACAAAGGAGTCCCACGTTGCCGGAGACCTATTTAGAAAGTCGTGCAATGCAGGTGAGAGTGCCGTGGACCCAGGCTTGGCTGTGCACAAAGGATTTCCGCCGGAAGTGCACAGGGGCCGGAGTAGCTGCAAAAGTCGCGGTTCCCAGCAATGCAGCCCAGCGAGGTGAGGCAAGGACTTACCTCCACCAAACTTGGACTGAAGAGTCACTGGACTGTGGGGGTCACTTGGACAGAGTCGCTGGATTCGAGGGACCTCGCTCGTCGTGCTGAGAGGAGACCCAAGGGACCGGTGATGCAGCTTTTTGGTGCCTGCGGTTGCAGGGGAAAGATTCCGTCGACCCACGGGAGATTTCTTCGGAGCTTCTGGTGCAGAGAGGAGGCAGACTACCCCCACAGCATGCACAAGCAGGAAAACAGTCGAGAAGGCGGCAGGATCAGCGTTACAGAGTTGCAGTAGTCGTCTTTGCTACTATGTTGCAGGTTTGCAGGCTTCCAGCGCGGTCAGCAGTCGATTCCTTGGCAGAAGGTGAAGAGAGAGATGCAGAGGAACTCGGATGAGCTCTTGCATTCGTTATCTAAAGTTTCCCCAGAGACAGAGACCCTAAATAGCCAGAAAAGAGGGTTTGGCTACCTAGGAGAGAGGATAGGCTACTAACACCTGAAGGAGCCTATCAGAAGGAGTCTCTGACGTCACCTGGTGGCACTGGCCACTCAGAGCAGTCCAGTGTGCCAGCAGCACCTCTGTTTCCAAGATGGCAGAGGTCTGGAGCACACTGGAGGAGCTCTGGACACCTCCCAGGGGAGGTGCAGGTCAGGGGAGTGGTCACTCCCCTTTCCTTTGTCCAGTTTCGCGCCAGAGCAGGGCTAAGGGGTCCCCTGAACCGGTGTAGACTGGCTTATGCAGAATTGGGCACATCTGTGCCCAACAAAGCATTTCCAGAGGCTGGGGGAGGCTACTCCTCCCCTGCCTTCACACCATTTTCCAAAGGGAGAGGGTGTCACACCCTCTCTCAGAGGAAGTTCTTTGTTCTGCCATCCTGGGCCAGGCCTGGCTGGACCCCAGGAGGGCAGATGCCTGTCTGAGGGGTTGGCAGCAGCAGCAGCTGCAGTGAAACCCCAGGAAGGGCAGTTTGGCAGTACCAGGGTCTGTGCTACAGACCACTGGGATCATGGGATTGTGCCAACTATGCCAGGATGGCATAGAGGGGGCAATTCCATGATCATAGACATGTTACATGGCCATATTCGGAGTTACCATTATGAAGCTAAATATAGGTAGTGACCTATATGTAGTGCACGCGTGTAATGGTGTCCCCGCACTCACAAAGTTCAGGGAATTGGCTCTGAACAATGTGGGGGCACCTTGGCTAGTGCCAGGGTGCCCTCACACTAAGTAACTTTGCACCTAACCTTTACCAGGTAAAGGTTAGACATATAGGTGACTTATAAGTTACTTAAGTGCAGTGTAAAATGGCTGTGAAATAACGTGGACGTTATTTCACTCAGGCTGCAGTGGCAGGCCTGTGTAAGAATTGTCAGAGCTCCCTATGGGTGGCAAAAGAAATGCTGCAGCCCATAGGGATCTCCTGGAACCCCAATACCCTGGGTACCTCAGTACCATATACTAGGGAATTATAAGGGTGTGCCAGTAATCCAATGTAAATTGGTAAAAATGGTCACTAGCCTGTTAGTGACAATTTGGAAAGAAATGAGAGAGCATAACCACTGAGGTTCTGATTAGCAGAGCCTCAGTGAGACAGTTAGTCACTACACAGGTAACACATTCAGGCACACTTATGAGCACTGGGGCCCTGGGTTACCAGGGTCCCAGTGACACATACAACTAAAACAACATATATACAGTGAAAAATGGGGGTAACATGCCAGGCAAGATGGTACTTTCCTACACAACCCCCCCCAAACGAAGGACAATAAGACTAGCCATGACCTGATGAGTCTTCATTGTCTAAGTGGAAATATCTGGAGAGTCCATCTGCATTGGAGTGGCTACTCCCAGGTCTATGTTCCACTGTATAGTCCATTCCCTGTAGGGATATGGACCACCTCAACAATTTAGGATTTTCACCTTTCATTTGTTTTAGCCAAAGTAGAGGTTTGTGGTCTGTCTGAACAATCAAGTGAGTGCCAAACAGGTATGGCCTCAACTTCTTCAGAGCCCAGACCACAGCAAAGGCCTCCCTCTCAATGGCAGACCAACACTTTTCTCTAGGGGTCAACCTCCTACTAATAAAAGCAACAGGTTGATCCTGGCCCTCAGAATTAAGTTGTGATAGGACTGCCCCTACTCCTAATTCAGATGCATCAGTTTGGACATAGAATTTTTTAGAGTAACAAGGGCTTTTCAGGACAGGTGCAGAGCACATGGCCTGCTTCAGCTCCTCAAAAGCTTTCTGACAGTTTGCTGTCCATAATACCTTTTTTGGCATTTTCTTGGATGTGAGGTCATTAAGAGGGGCTGCAATGGAGCCATAGTTCTTAATGAACCTCCTGTAATACCCAGTGAGGCCTAGGAAGGCTCTCACCTGAGTCTGAGTGGTAGGGGGAACCCAATCAATAATTGTTTGGATTTTCCCCTGAAGTGGTGCAATCTGTTCCCCACCAACAAGGTGTCCCAGATAAACCACCTTACCCTGCCCTATCTGGCACTTTGAAGCCTTGATAGTGAGGCCTGCCTTTTGCAGGGCCTCCAAAACTTTCCATAGGTGGACCAGGTGATCATCCCAGCTGGAGCTAAAGACAGCTATATCGTCCAAATATGCTGCACTGAAAGCTTCCAGCCCTTGCAGGACTGTGTTCACCAACCTCTGAAAAGTGGCAGGTGCATTTTTCAAACCAAAAGGCATTACAGTAAACTGGTAATGTCCTCCAATGGTAGAAAATGCAGTCTTAGGTTTAGCATCTTCTGACAATTTGATCTGCCAATACCCTGCAGTCAAATCAATAGTGCTTAGATACTTGGCAGATGCCAGTGTATCTATGAGCTCATCTGCCCTGGGTATAGGGTGAGCATCAGTTTTGGTTACCAAGTTGAGACCTCTATAGTCTACACAAAACCGCATTTCCTTCTTTCCATCTTTGGAATGGGGTTTTGGTACCAGTACCACAGGAGAAGCCCATGGACTGTCAGAGTGCTCAACCACTCCTAGTTCTAACATTTTCTGGACCTCTTGCTTTATGCAGTCCCTGACATGGTCAGGCTGCCTATAGATCTTACTTTTGACAGGTAAACTGTCTCCAGTATCTATAGTGTGCTCACACCAAGAAGTGGTACCTGGCACAGTAGAGAAGAGTTCAGAGAATTGATCTAGGAGATTTATGCAATTATCTTTCTGCTCAGCAGTAAGACAATCAGCCAAAACTACACCTTCCACAAGAGCATCTTGTTCTGTGGAAGAGAAGAGATCAGGTAGAGGATCACTGTCTTCTTCCTGTCCCTCATCAGTTGCCATGAGCAGGGTGAGATCAGCCCTGTCATAGTAGGGTTTCAGGCGGTTGACATGGAGCACCCTAAGGGGACTCCTGGCAGTGCCTAAGTCAACTAAATAGGTGACTTCTCCCTTCTTTTCAACAATTGTGTGGGGACCACTCCATTTATCTTGGAGTGCTCTTGGGGCCACAGGCTCCAAGACCCACACTTTCTGCCCTGGTTGGTACTGAACCAAAACAGCCTTCTGATCATGCCATTGCTTCTGGAGCTCTTGGCTGGCCTGAAGGTTTTTACTGGCCTTTTTCATGTACTCAGCCATCCTTGATCTGAGGCCAAGTACATAATCCACAATATCCTGCTTAGGAGCTTTTAAAGGTTGTTCCCAACCCTCCTTTACAAGTGTGAGTGGACCCCTAACAGGGTGTCCAAAAAGAAGTTCAAAGGGGCTGAAGCCCACTCCTTTCTGGGGTACCTCCCTGTAGGCAAAAAGGAGGCATGGTAGAAGGATATCCCATCTCCTGCTGAGTTTTTCAGGGAGACCCATAATCATGCCTTTGAGAGTTTTATTAAATCTCTCCACCAGTCCATTTGTTTGTGGATGATAGGGTGTTGTGAACTTGTACGTTACACCACACTCCTTCCACATGGCCTTTAAGTATGCAGACATGAAATTGCTTTCTCTGTCTGATACTACTTCCTTTGGGAAGCCCACCCTGGAAAATATTCCCAGGAGGGCCTTTGCCACTGCAGGTGCTGTAGTGGTCCTTAAAGGAATAGCTTCAGGATATCTTGTGGCATGGTCCACTACCACCAAGATAAATCTATTGCCTGAAGCAGTAGGAGGGTCAAGGGGGCCAACTATGTCAACCCCTACCCTTTCAAAGGGAACCCCAACCACAGGCAGTGGAATAAGGGGTGCCTTTGGGGTGCCACCTGTCTTGCCACTGGCTTGACAGGTTTCACAGGACTTACAAAATTCCTTTGTGTCCTCAGACATCCTAGGCCAATGAAACAATGGAACCAGTCTGTCCCAAGTTTTCATTTGACCCAGGTGCCCAGCTAGGGGAATGTCATGTGCCAGGGTTAGGAGGAACTTTCTGTACTCCTGAGGAATCACTAATCTCCTGGCAGCTCCAGGTTTAGGATCCCTATGCTCAGTGTACAAGAGGTTGTCCTCCCAGTAAACTCTGTGAGAGTCACTGACATCCCCATTAGCCTGTTTGACAGCTTGCTGTCTGAGACCCTCTAATGTGGGACAGGTTTGCTGTGCCACACTCAGCTCCTCTCTGGCAGGCCCCCCTTCACCCAAAAGCTCAGCAGTGTCTGCTTCCAGCTCCTCTGGTGTAGGTTCTGCACAGGGAGGGAATTCTTCTTCCTCAGAAGTTGAATCCACTGTAGAGGGAGGGATAGTAGGAAGTGGTTTGCTTCTACTAGCCCTAGCTTTAGGGAGCACTTGGTCCATTGTTCCAGGATCCAAGCTTCCCTGTCCTTTTTGCTTTTTGGCCTGAGCCCTTGTCAAAGCAAAAATATGCCCTGGGATGCCCAGCATTGCTGCATGGGCCTCCAACTCCACATCTGACCAAGCTGATGTCTCCAAATCATTCCCAAATAGACAGTCTACAGGTAAATCTGAAGCTACCACAACTTTCTTTGGACCAGTACCCCCCCCCCAGTTGAGATTTACAACAGCCATGGGGTGGCTAAGTGTGTTGTTGTGAGCATCGGTTACTTGGTACTGGTGACCAAGTAGGTGTTGTTCAGGGTGGACCAGTTTCTCTATGACCATAGTCACACTGGCACCAGTGTCCCTGTAGGCCTGAACCTCAACACCATTTATTAGGGGTAGCTGCTTGTACTTATCCATATTAAGGGGACAAGCAACTAAGGTGGCTAAATCAATAGCCCCTCAGAGACTAACACAGCCTCTGTGGCCTCCCTAATAAGGCCAACCCCAACTAAGTTACCAATAGTGAGCCCAGCTACTCCCTTGGATTGGCTATTAGTAGGTTTGCTCCCACCACCACTGCTATTAGTAGGGACACTAGGTGTAGCAGTAGGGGTTGTAGTGGTAGGAGGCTTGGTGCCTTTCTTTGGACAACTGGGATCTGTTGTCCAATGGCCTTTTATTTTACATAAATAGCACCATGGTTTCTTTTCCTTGTTCTGATTAAAAGAGGATTTGGGCCCACCACCCCCACCAGAGTGTTTTTGTGGGCCTGATGAAGACTCATTTTTAGATTTGTCCCCACCCTTGTCAGAAGACTTACCATCCTTCTTTTTGTTGCCATCTTTCACACCCCCTGTATGAACTTTTCTGTTCACCCTTGTTCTGACCCATTTGTCTGCCTTCTTTCCCAATTCTTGGGGAGAGGTCAGATCAGAGTCCACCAAGTACTGGTGCAACAAATCAGACACACAATTATTAAGAATATGCTCTCTCAGGATTAAGTTATACAGGCTGTCATAATCAGTAACTTTACTGCCATGTAACCACCCCTCCAAGGCCTTCACTGAAGGGTCAATGAAATCAACCCAGTCTTGTGAAGACTCCTTTTTGGTGTCTCTGAACTTTATCCTGTATTGTTCAGTGGTTAAGCCATAACCATCCAGGAGTGCATTCTTAAGAACTAGGAAATTATTAGCATCATTTTCTTTCACAGTAAGGAGCCTATCCCTACCTTTTCCACTAAATGATAGCCATAGGATAGCAGCCCACTGCCTTTGAGGGACATCCTGTACAACACAGGCCCTCTCAAGTGCAGCAAACCACTTGTTAATGTCATCCCCCTCCTTGTAAGGGGGAACTATCTTGTGCAGATTCCTGGAATCATGCTCTTTTACAGGATGACTATGGGGAATACTGCTGCTGCCACCATGGGTTTCTAAACCCAGTTTCTGTCTCTCCTTCTCTACTTCTAAAGTCTGTCTATCCAAATCCAGCTGTTGCTTCTTGAGCTTCAGTCTGGTTTGTTCCACTCTCAATCTATTGAGCTCCCTTTCTAACAATCTGTCATCAGGGTGGGTGGGAGGGACATGCCTTGAAACAGAAGTATGGTGAGAATGGACAGAAGGAGACCTGTCCCTTACAGAAGCCACCCTAACAGCTTGGCTAACAGAAACATCACTACCAGTATGGTGAGAATAAATGCTTTTGCTATGATGTGAGACAACACTATTTATATGGTGTGGCTCATCATCATTACCAACTATGCTAGACTGTCTAGTAATGGGCAGGCTAGGAAGTTTCTTTCCTGAATCTTTTCCTGGGGGAGTCCCTGGATCAGATTGAGAACCATTTGCTACTTTTTCAACAGATGTGGCCCCTATGGCCTTATCTTGTTCTCTAAGCATGTTAAGCAATCATTCCAAAGAAGGATTCTTCCCTACACTCAAACCTCTCTCTACACAGAGACTCCTTGCTCCTTTCCAGCTAAGGTGGTCATATGCAAGTTTGGACAGATCAACATTATGGCCTGTGCCAGACATTTTTAGAGAGAGTTAAAGTGATAGTAAAAGATAAAAAGTTTGTCAGAGCTTTTAGAAAGACAGAGAAAAAAACTTTTTAAACTTTTTAGAACTTTTTAGAAAGTTAGAAGTACTTTTCAGCACTTAGAAAAGAGTGAAAAGAGGAAATGCAAAACTTTTTGGCTATGTGTATATACACTGACCTTGTTTTGTATATTTTTCTCTTATGAAAAGTACAATGACAAGAGTGGTAAGTAGTCTCAAAGCACTTATCCCACCGCTGCACAACCAATGTAGGAGGCTGGACTGGCTTGTAGTGAGTACCAAGGGGTACTTGCACCTTGCACCAGGCCCAGTTATCCCTTATTAGTGTATAGGGTGTCTAGCAGCTTAGGCTGATAGATAATGGTAGCTTAGCAGAGCAGCTTAGGCTGAACTAGGAGACGTGTGAAGCTACTACAGTACCACTTAGTGTCATATGCACAATATCATAAGAAAACACAATACACAGCTATACTAAAAATAAAGGTACTTTATTTTTATGACAATATGCCAAAGTATCTTAGAGTGTACCCTCAGTGAGAGGATAGGAAATATACAAAAGATATATATACACAATAGCAAAAATATGCAGTATAGTCTTAGAAAACAGTGCAAACAATGTATAGTTACAATAGGATGCAATGGGGAAACATAGGGATAGGGGCAACACAAACCATATACTCCAAAAGTGGAATGCGAACCACGAATGGACCCCAAACCTATGTGACCTTGTAGAGGGTCGCTGGGACTATTAGAAAATAGTGAGAGTTAGAAAAATAACCCTCCCCAAGACCCTGAAAAGTGAGTGCAAAGTGCACTAAAGTTCCCCTAAGGACAAAGAAGTCGTGTTAGAGGAATAATGCAGGAAAGACACAAACCAACAATGCAACAACGGTGGATTTCCAATCTAGGGTACCTGTGGAACAAGTGGACCAAGTCCAAAAGTCACAAGCAAGTCAGAGATGGGCAAATGCCCAGGAAATGCCATCTGCGGGTGCAAAGAAGCTTCTACTGGACAGAAGAAGCTGAGGTTTCTGCAGGAAAGAAAAGGGCTAGAGACTTCCCCTTTGGTGGACGGATCCCTCTCGCCATGGAGAGTCGTGCAGAAGTGTTTTCCCGCCAAAAGAATGCCAACAAGCCTTGCTAGCTGCAAATCGTGCAGTTAGCGTTTTTGGACGCTGCTGAGGCCCAGGAGGGACCAGGAGGTCGCAAATTGGACCAGCAGAGAGAGGAGACGTCGTGCAAGACAAGGAGCCCTCTCTGAAGCAGGTAGCACCCGGAGAAGGGCCAGAAACAGGCAATACAAGGATGCGTGAAACGGTGCTTGCCGAAGTTGCACAAAGGAGTCCCACGTCGCCGGAGACCAATTTAGAAAGTCGTGGAATGCAGGTGAGAGTACCGTGGACCCAGGCTTGGCTGTGCACAAAGGATTTCTGCCGGAAGTGCACAGGGGCCGGAGTAGCTGCAAAAGTTGCGGTTCCCAGCAATGCAGCCCAGCGAGGTGAGGCAAGGACTTACCTCCACCAAACTTGGACTGAAGAGTCACTGGACTGTGGGGGTCACTTGGACAGAGTCGCTGGATTCGAGGGACCTCGCTCGTTGTGCTGAGAGGAGACCCAAGGGACCGGTAATGCAGCTTTTTGGTGCCTGCGGTTGCAGGGGGAAGATTCCGTCGACCCACGGGAGATTTCTTCGGAGCTTCTGGTGTAGAGAGGAGGCAGACTACCCCCACAGCATGCACAAGCAGGAAAACAGTCGAGAAGGCGGCAGGATCAGCGTTACAGAGTTGCAGTAGTCGTCTTTGCTACTATGTTGCAGGTTTGCAGGCTTCCAGCGCGGTCAGCAGTCGATTCCTTGGCAGAAGGTGAAGAGAGAGATGCAGAGGAACTCGGATGAGCTCTTGCATTCGTTATCTAAAGTTTCCCCAGAGACAGAGACCCTAAATAGCCAGAAAAGAGGGTTTGGCTACCTAGGAGAGAGGTTTTTCTACTAACACCTGAAGGAGCCTATCAGAAGGAGTCTCTGACGTCACCTGGTGGCACTGGCCACTCAGAGCAGTCCAGTGTGCCAGCAGCACCTCTGTTTCCAAGATGGCAGAGGTCTGGAGCACACTGGAGGAGCTCTGGACACCTCCCAGGGGAGGTGCAGGTCAGGGGAGTGGTCACTCCCCTTTCCTTTGTCCAGTTTCGCGCCAGAGCAGGGCTAAGGGGTCCCCTGAACCGGTGTAGACTGGCTTATGCAGAATTGGG
The DNA here is from genome assembly GCF_031143425.1 of Pleurodeles waltl. NCBI lineage: Eukaryota > Metazoa > Chordata > Amphibia > Caudata > Salamandridae > Pleurodeles > Pleurodeles waltl. The sequence goes on along the minus strand of NC_090436.1, from coordinate 934,546,453 downwards.
CACATCTGTGCCCAACAAAGCATTTCCAGAGCCTGGGGGAGGCTACTCCTCCCCTGCCTTCACACCATTTTCCAAAGGGAGAGGGTGTCACACCCTCTCTCAGAGGAAGTTCTTTGTTCTGCCATCCTGGGCCAGGCCTGGCTGGACCCCAGGAGGGCAGATGCCTGTCTGAGGGGTTGGCAGCAGCTGCAGTGAAACCCCAGGAAGGGCAGTTTGGCAGTACCAGGGTCTGTGCTACAGACCACTGGGATCATGGGATTGTGCCAACTACGCCAGGATGGCATAGAGGGGGCAATTCCATGATCATAGACATGTTACATGGCCATATTCGGAGTTACCATTATGAAGCTACATATAGGTAGTGACCTATATGTAGTGCACGCGTGTAATGGTGTCCCCGCACTCACAAAGTTCAGGGAATTGGCTCTGAACAATGTGGGGGCACCTTGGCTAGTGCCAGGGTGCCCTCACACTAAGTAACTTTGCACCTAACCTTTACCAGGTAAAGGTTAGACATATAGGTGACTTATAAGTTACTTAAGTGCAGTGTAAAATGGCTGTGAAATAACGTGGACGTTATTTCACTCAGGCTGCAGTGGCAGGCCTGTGTAAGAATTGTCAGAGCTCCCTATGGGTGGCAAAAGAAATGCTGCAGCCCATAGGGATCTCCTGGAACCCCAATACCCTGGGTACCTCAGTACCATATACTAGGGAATTATAAGGGTGTGCCAGTAAGCCAATGTAAATTGGTAAAAATGGTCACTAGCCTGTTAGTGACAATTTGGAAGGAAATGAGAGAGCATAACCACTGAGGTTCTGATTAGCAGAGCCTCAGTGAGACAGTTAGTCACTACACAGGTAACACATTCAGGCACACTTATGAGCACTGGGGCCCTGGGTTACCAGGGTCCCAGTGACACATACAACTAAAACAACATATATACAGTGAAAAATGGGGGTAACATGCCAGGCAAGATGGTACTTTCCTACAGAAGATCGGAGAGGATGTAGCGCAGTTGTCAGAGAAACCACCTCGCAAGCTTGAGATTTGATTTCGAGCATCGGCATCAGTGCAACGTCTTGTGATTCTGGGCAAATCACTTGATCTCCATGTGCCCATGAACAGCTCCTTGAGACCCTCATGGGTGATAAGCTGTGCTATATAAATCCACATTTCATTTAATGATACTCATTAGCAATACCATAATCCCTTTGAGGTTGTGCCATAGTAGTTGTCGGGAAAATCACTGTCCCATCCTCTTCCTTGTAATGTATTTAGGATAATTGTCCATTGACCTGTGGCTGCATCCTGGAAATGCGGACTAGTGGCCTGTACCCAAGAGTTCCCATTGGACTCCTTAGTTAGTAGTCAAAAGAATCTATGGTGTCAAAGCACCATTAGCAGCAAGTTACCTGGAGCCCCACAGGCCCAGTTACAGTTTTACCTGCTTTGGTGGTATGGAAGTAATCCGCAGTGCAGAGAATGCTCTCCCTGTGAGCACTTCTGAGTCCAGATGCTGTTTGGCAAAGATATGTCATGTCTAGCCCATATGTCAGCACCCAGCAGGTCCAGGCTCTCTCCTCAGAGCAGCACTGCAGGCTTGAGCATTGAACATAGCTGCTCCTGCTCAGCAAACATGAAAAAGTCATGGGGGAATTCTCTGGCTCCTGACTGGAGCTCCAGCAAGGGTATGACATCTTCAGTGGCATCCTTGTGATCCTCATGGAATCAGTCAGGTGCAGTTTGTGGGCTTACCCTGCTGGTCACTGCAGTAATCCTTCCATCCGGACTAACACCCAAACACTTGGCCACAGCCGTACTAGCTGCCCCTGTGGGAAAATGTGGTTTCAGCATTACTCACAATTGGTTGGAGACTCTTCTGGAGTCCCCAATCTCAACATTTACAAAATCTAATGATCTTGTCTGAAATAAGTCTAAAGGGGATCCCATCTTGCACAAAAGGTAACCGTGGTGATTCATGCTTGGCACTTCCTGCACTTTGCTCATCACAAAGCTTAGATCATGGCACCCTTCTCCTAGAGCACAGGGGATGCCAGATCATTCCTGCAGACGGGCAACCATGTGATTGCTGTGCAGCTACTCACTTCACACCTTGCTCAAGGAGTCCTCTTGATAGAAGTCCACCCTGGAGCTTACTCACTCCAACACTATACTTTTTCTTACAGGGCACAATGGTCTTGGCAAACAGGCAGGAGCTGGTACTCCAGGTTCCAGGGCAAGTGATCTTGGTTTTGCCTGGGTGATGTACCCCTACCCAGCAGAGAGAGTAGCAGGTCTTGGTCCCCAGTCCTTGTCACAGGCAACATTTTTGCAAAGATTCCCCTTCTCACACAGCACTTCTTGGTACTTGGCAGATGACAAAGTTTGGGTCCTCAACATTCCCTTCTTATTGTCCATTACCAGGCACCAAAATGCGATTGAGTCTGAGTCTTTGAAGTTGTATGCTGGGGTTCTTTTTCTTTTAAAGTGTTCACTTATATTTTTCTTATTTCCCTTTGAAAGGATGTCTGCCACAGCAGGCAAGACTTGAAAGTTGATTAACTGACAGCTCAATTCAGGGGAATGACCAGAGCTCACACCTGAATGCTAACCGCAGTGATATGTGCATCAAAAGGTTAATCCCAGGCCCCCAACCCTACCCTTTATGATTCCTTTCCCAGCCCCATCACCTTTCCTGAGATCTGCCCAGGCTCCTTACTTGTGATATATCATGAAATCAAAGAGCAACCTTTTAAAGTGTAAAGGGAGGATCCCTTACTCCAGTGTGTCCCACTCAGCTCACAGAAATGAGGAAATACACAATTCTGTCTGGGGAGTTTCCTCTACTTCTCATGTCTTTACCATGCAGTCCTGGGCTTCCCAAAATGGAACATAGGGTCCTGCATGGAATGTACTAATATAGGCACACTCACTCAGTGTACATTCACCGCACACTTACTGTCAAGTACGTGCAGGCACAACTTTGATCTCAATCTGGAATTGCATTGGCCAGAAGGGGCTTCCCTACTTAGTGCTCAAGTCAAAATGGTGAAAAGTATGGTGGTTCACATTTTACAAAGATATGTCTTTTCACAAGCAAAATAACTCAGTGGTTGGGGTGTGATTTGGCTACTTGCGAATAATGAAAAGGCTTCTGCATTTCCTTTGGGTTCCAGATAGTATTACAGTGATTTTGATCCTAGTCATGCCAAGATTAGACTATGCCAATGCTTTATATGATGGTCTGCTGCAATACCTACTAGGGAAATTACAGACTATGCAGAATGGTACCACCAGGCTTGCCTTCAGTCTTCCTGGAAGAGAGCATGTTGCCGAACATCTTCACAATTTGTACTGGCTTCCCACATACAAGTGGATTCTGTTCAAGACTTCTCTGTTAACTCACAGCGCATTGCATAACATACCCTACTATAATCCTGTTAGAGCCTTGCATTCCACCAATAACAATTTAGCACGATTCCAAGTTATTGTCTTGCTGAAGCAGGCATGCTTTCCTATTCCTATCTAGGGCTGGTAGACAAGAGCAATCTTCCTCTGGATCTGCGCTTGAGGGACGAGGAATTTTCTTTTAGGAAAAAGCTTAAGACATGACTTTGTTCAGTAGCCAGCCTTATTGATTTCATGTGCACTTCACCACATAGTGCATGGACACTCTCCTGTGTAGCTGTGCTCTCTACAAACTTCTGCACATACAGAGATACGTGCAAAGGACTTTTCCGTCTCAACATAGATTTGCTATTGATGAACTCATAAATGTCCTCACATTGATGCACTACAGATAAAATGCACAGTTCAAAAAATTATGAGTGGGGCTTGCAGTGGTGTTGGAACAATGATCTGGGAGGGGTACTGCAGAGTGATGTCAGGCTGTTAGCATATTGAAGTGCTAGGGTTTTTATGTACTAGTGTGACAGAAATACCAAACTGCACAAGACAAACTAATCCAGGGCAGCATCAAACTATATTATTGTTGCAATTAACATCATAGCACTATTTTAACACACATATTTTCAGTCATATTGGTAAAATATATTAGTTCGAAATGTGGTAAAGTAGTGTGTGGTGAGTACATGTACAATGAAAACGGAGTGTCATCAAACTATCACTAGCCAGACATCAAACAGTTTTACCTACAGCCAAAAAGCTGGCAATCTGAGAGGAAACTTCCAATCACTGTTGAAGGAAAGTCCATCATAAGCATGATTCAGTGAGAAACACTGATCCCGAAAAATACTGTGATCTGATTTCAAAACACAAAGGTGTGCATGGGAAACATTTCAATCAGAATCACTGAGTTCAATGTATAAATACTTCTCGATAAAACCTGTGCAGTGAAATGGTGACCATGAGAATAATGGTCCACAGAACAAAGGTCCTTATCAGGTCAGTGCCCACTTGTTAATTGGCCTATTGTCGGTAGGCTGGAGTACTCATCATAGTCGTCTGCTAATATATGACTATAGCACAGTATATCGTTATTATCTGAATAGGTTTTAGGTCCAATTCAACAGTTTTGTTTTTAGGTGTATTGTTAATGTTGAAGTCTTTAAAAATGCACAATTTGGGATGACACATTTTCTGAATACTAGTGATTTTTTTAATGATAAAGTCGAGTTGTAACTGATGAATTGTTAACAATGCACTTTAGTAGTTTAGTTGTGTGGGTGTGTCTGACCTTATTTTATTTTGTATTATTGTGATAATGTGACACATAAAGGGTAAAACATCTGTTACCCAAAGAGGTCGACTCAAATCTTTGGACTCAGACAGGAGTGAGAGAACATCCAATCAAACACTGTGAACCAATGAACATCAAATACATCATTCACTAATTAAAATATTAAATTTCGAGTCAATATTTTATATGCACCATGACTTCTGTGGCTATGAGCCACCACACCAGTTCAGTAAAGTTTAAGCATTTATTTCCCTTGAGACACACCAAAAGATCAATACAAAATAACATCAGAATCAAGTGGAAAATAGAAACAGTAGACATTGAGGCCCAGATTGATACTTTTTCAAGCAAAACTGTGCTAATGCAGTTTAGCATGAAAAAGTATCCCGCCTACTAGCGCCCTTCCAATGCGCCAACCGGATGTCATATTTGTGGAATGACGGTAGCCGGTGGTAAGGCCCGGCTAGTGTCATCAATAAAGATGCTAGCCAGGTGGGGGAGGCGTAGGGGGAACAGGAGGTTGTGCATCAAAGGATGACGCTAGTATGGGCAAAGGCATGAAAATGCCTCTAACCAGACTAGCATCATTTTTTGACGTAAACCCCCCATTGACATGAATCCAGTCTTAGTAAACACAGGAGTCATGCCCACCACCCCGATGGCCATGTCCAGGTGACATACTTCCCCTGGGAATGGCCATTGGGCTCGTGCCATATAAGGGGCCCAAGTTAGCCCCCTGTAGCACTTTAAAAAAACAAGAAAAACTTACCTGTACTTACTTTACTTACCTAGGATGGGGTCCCCCCATCCTCTGGCGTCCCTCTGATGTGGGTGGGGGTGTCCCTGGGTCTAGGGAAGGGAAACTGTGGGCCCATTCCATGGTCTCTGACCATGGAAATAGGCCCACAGGTTCCCTAATGCCTGCTCTGCCCTAGGCATTAAATAATGGTGCTAAGCAAGCTTTTTTTTACGGCCCCCTTCCCCTCGTGCTTGATTTTAGCATGGGGGGATAAATATTGTGCTTTGGCCATATCGTCATTTTTGGCCCGGGAACTCCTACCTTGCATTTCATTGACGCAAGGTAGTTTCCAGCTAGCAAAACATGACTTTAACTCCAAAGTATAAATTTGGAGTTCGTTTTTTGCTGACTTTACTCAAAGAAAATGATGCAAATTCGGCGCAAAGCTAGTATAAACATGGACCTTAGTTTGTGCAGTTGAATTAATTATAATAATTTCATAAACAATCACATTTAGACATTAGGTCGGGCATCCCTAACTATTATTCTAATTGGAATGCATTTGTGGGCTTCATGCAAAAATAAAAATAAGACAAAAGTTCATTTGGAAAACATCTATGGCGCTAATCAAAATCATGCAATTGAATTTTCTAAGGAAGAGAAAAACCTGCAAGGAAGACAAATGCACATTTGTTATACCTCTCCTAAATGGATCAGCAATCAGTTGTGTCTTCATCAGCAGAGCGCAGGAACATCAGGTCTTCATTAATCAGCAAAAGGCTATGAAAGGGAAACAGTTCAGTAAAGTCAGGCCTAATATAACTGAACTGATAGAATCAAAGAGCTAAACAACATCTCAAAGTTCAGAAAATAGGGAACTGGAGAGAAGCTAAGAAAATGAAAAAATAACTTACATCACCTTAAGCTTTGCTATATTAAAGTGCCAAAAGTTACTAACTAAGCCTCTATTGGACTATGAGGTGGTTTTAGTGTGCAGCTAATAAAACAGCATCTGTGCTTCCGATGTATCTCTTCTTGTTCTCTACATCCAGGGTTGGTTTACGCTGTCACTTCTTTCTCATCTGCGGTCATCAGCTTCCGTGGTTAAATACATTGTAGACTGCAACATGATACACGACATTGAGCACTGAGGCCCATTGTTTAAAACTAACAATTTTTATCTCGAAGAAATATGCAACACGAGCAGTAAGAGCAGGACAGAAATTTCTACTGTGCAAGTCACACAGGATGTTTGAAGAAACATTATTTTGAAAAGTTAGCACACATTTAAACAACATGCTTCTGGAAAATTACTAAAACGTGAAGCTTTTTAACTAATGCTACACATAAATAAAATATCTCATTATAAATGTAAAGCATTAACCTTTTCGTACATTTTAATAATCATCATGTGTCAATACATGAAATTATAATTAAATAAAATACATTTTCATAAGACATACTTTTTTTCATGTCAAACTTTTCTTGTGGCTGACACCAGTGCAATCACATTTCAGGGAACATGTTTATTTTTCTTAAAACACGTTTTTCAGTTAGGCCTTTTAATACATGCTATTTCACAATATGTTTTAGTGACACATTTTCATAAATAATGTTTGCTTTTTGTAGGAAGTTGGCTCTGTATATACTATTTCTAAGTAAGAAATAGTGTGCACAGAGTCCAAGGGTTCCCCTTAGAGGTAAGATAGTGGCAAAAGCAGATAATTCTAATGCTCTATTTTGTGCTAGTGTGGTCGAGCAGTAGGCTTATCAGAGGGTAGTGTTAAGCATTTGTTGTACACGTACAGGCAATAAATGAAGAACACACACTCAAAGACTTACTCCAGGCCAATAGGTTTTTATATTGAAAAATATATTTTCTTAGTTTATTTTGAGAACCACAGGTTCAAGATTTACAGTTAATACTTTAAATGTAAGGTACTTCACTTAGATACTTTAGGAACTTTGAATGAAAGCAATATCACATACAGTCTTTGTAAAAATGGCAATAAGCTATTCTAAAGTGGCCACAGTGCAAAAATCAACAGTTCCTGGGGGAGGTAAGTAAAGGTTAGTTTTGAAGGTAAGTAAAACACTTACAAGTCTCAAGTTTAGGGCAAAGTCAGCCCATCGTTGGGGGTTCAAGGCAACCCCAAAGTTACCACACCAGCAGCTCAGGGCCGGTCAGGTGCAGAGATCAAAGAGGTGCCCAAAACATATAGACACCTATGGGGAACAGGGGTGCTCTGGTTCCAGTCTGCAAGCAGGTAAGTACCTGCGTCCTCGGGGGCAGACCAGGGCGGTTTTGTAGAGCACTGGGGGGGACATGAGAAGGCACACAAAGTACACCCTCAGCGGCACAGGGGCGGCCGGGTGCAGTGAGCAAAGCAGGCATCAGGTTTCAGGTAGGAATTAATGGAGGGACACGGAGGTCACTCTAGCGGTGCAGGCAGACACAGGGGGCTTCTTGGGACAGCCACCACCTGGGTTAGGCAGAGGTTTGCCTGGGGGTCACTCCTGCATTGAAGTTCGTTTCTTCAGGTCCTGGGTGCTGCAAGTGCAGTGTTGGTTCCAGGCGTCGGGTCTCTTGTTACAGGTAGTCGCAGTCAGGGGGAGCCTCTGGATTTTCTCTGCAGGCATCGCTGTGGGGATTCAGCGGGGTCATCTCTGGCTACTCACAGCCTTGCAGTTGCCAGGGAGTCCTCCCTGTGGTGTTTAATTTCTGGATCTCGAGCCGGGGGCGTCGGGTGCAGAGTGTGAAGTCTCACGCTTCCTCTGGGAAACGTGCAATCTTTGTAAGTTGCTTCTTTGTTGCAAAGAAGTTGCAGGTTTTGAACAGTGCTGCTGTTCACGGGAGTTTCTTGGTCCTGTAGTCCAGGGCAGTCCTCTGAAGCTTCAGAGGTCGCTGGCCCTGTTGGATGCATAGCTGGAGCAGGTTTTCGAAGTTGGAGACAGGCTGGTAGGGCTGGGGCCAAAACAGTTGACGTCTTCCTCCTTCTCTGTAGGCTTGTAGGTCAGCATTCCTTCTTCTTTCTTCAGGTTGCAGGAATCTGATTTCCTAGGTTCTGGGGTGCCCCTAAATACTGAATTTACGGGGGTGTTCAGGTCTGGGAGGGCAGTAGCTAATGGCTACTGTCCTTGAGGGTGGTTACACCCTCTTTGTGCCTCCTCCCTGAGGGGAGGGGGGGCACATCTCTATTCCTATTGGGGGAATCCTCCAAAATCAAGATAGAGGATTTCTAAAGGCAGGGGTCACCTCAGCTCAGGACACCCTAGGGGCTGTCCTGACTGGTGGGGGACTCCTCCTTGTTTTTCTCATTATCTCCCCTGGACTTGCCGCCAAAAGTGGGGGCTGTGTCCATAGGGGCGGGTATCTCCACTAGCTGGAGTGCCCTGGTGCATTGTAACGTGAAGCCTGAGCCTTTAAGGCTCACTGCTAGGTGTTACAGTTCCTGCAGGGAGAGGTGTGAAGCACCTCCACCCAGAGCAGGCTTTGTTTCTGTCCTCAGAGAGCACAAAAGCTCTCACCCCAGGGGGGCAGAAACTCGTGTCAGTGGCAGGCTGGCACTGACCAGTCAGTCCTGCACTGAAGGATTGGGTAAATTACAGGGGGCATCTTCTAAGATGCCCTCTGTGTGCATTGTGTAATAAATCCAGCACTGGCATCAGTGTGGGTTTATTATTCTGAGAAGTTTGATACCAAATGTTGCAGTATTCAGGTTAGCCCTTATGGAGCTGTGGAGTTCATTTTTGACAAACTCCCAGACCATATACTTAATATGGCCACACTGTACTTACAATGTATAAGAATTGGCTTAGACACTGTAGGGGCATATTGCTCATGCAGCTATGCCCTCACCTGTGGTATAATGCACCCTGCCTTAGAGCTGTAAGGCCTGCTTGAGGGGTGACTTACCTAGGCCACAGGAAGTATTTTGTGGGCATGGCATCCTGAGAGGGATGCCATGTCAACTTTGCCTTTTTCTCCCCACCAACACACACAATCTGCAATGGCAGTGTGCATGTTTTAGGGGAGGGGTCCCTTAGGGTGGCACAACACATGCTGCAGCCCTTAGGGAACTTCCCTGGTCACAGGGCCCTTGGTACCACTGGTACTTTTTACAAGGGACTTATCTGTGTGCCACGGGTGTGCCAATTGTGGAAACAATGGTACATTTTTAGTGAAAGAACACTGGTGCTGGGGCCTGGTTAGCAGGGTCCCAGCACACTTCTTAGTCAAGTCAGCTTCAAAACCAGGCAAAAGTGGGGGTAACTGCAACAGGGAGTCATTTTTGTACACATGTCCCCCCCCCCCACCAGCCCACAGGCCAGGAGACTCAGCCGAAGCTTGGAGAGTCTTCCTAGTCTGTCAGGCGAGGAAGAGTAGGGAAAATAGGCTGGTTTGTTGCAGGGCCTTTTCTGCCTTACATCCTCCTGTTCAGGTCATTCCCTCTGGGGAACTGACCTACATCCACAGTGATAGGACCTAGTCTGAATTGCCTCTTGTCTGAGCTTTTAATGTCTTCACCCATTCTCTCTATTTTGGGGTTAGAGGTATCCACCTCTGCTAATCTTATCTTAGCCAGGGTCACCCCTAGCTTAACCAAAGAGGTTATCCAGGGCTGGAGTAACCCCACCATGACCAACAGGGTCAGGGGGCCTAACTTGCTATTTGGCATGGGGTCAGACCACCATGCCAAGGACAGTGCAGCCATAAAGGCTAACACCCAGCAGAGGCCACTGACAGCTGTCAGTGCCCAGAACCACACCTACCTTTAGTTCTTCACCTACAAGGGAAGGGGCTACGTTACAGGCTTCTTTGGGTTTAGGGTGCCTGTCTGCTGTGTTAGTGTGTGAGGGGTTACTACATCTTGTAGTAAACACCCTTCTTCCACTCTTTCTTCTGTTAACTAAGGAGACACCCACTCAGGTTAAACAGTTGCCTGACTAGCCAGGACTTCTTGTGGGTCAGGTTGGACTGTACCAGTGCCACTTTTGGGGTTCTCCCCTACTGGAGCAGAATCTCCTTGGCTTGCTGGAACCTTAGCTAAAGGTTGCCCACCTTTCCTACACTGTTTTCTTTTCTTTTTATTCTGGTGCCTACTTGCAGTAACTGCAGGGGCAGCAACTCCAGAATACTTGGGAGATGACTGGCACTGGACCAGTTCCTCTCTTGGGCTCTGACTAACCTCTGGGTACTAATTTCCAAGGAGACAAACAAGGGGGAGGTCTGTACTGACTACCACCCTTCTCCAGCTAAAAATCCCACCCACTTCTATGGGCACAAAAGCCACCTGCCTATCAGTGACCCTGTCTTGGCTAACTCTTGCTCTGGCAGTCTCACCTGGGATGTACTGGTTTGAGAACACCAGCCTGTCATTCACAATAGTGTGACTGGCACAAGTGTCTCTCAGGGCAGTGGCTGGGATTCCATTCACCAGTAGGTGGTGGAAGTGTCTACTTCTTTCTGGAATCTCCAACTCACCTTTTGGGCCCTTTTTCCAGTTGAAGGCTATGAAGACCTCCTCATCTGAGGAGTCATCCCCAATAGCTACACTGGTCACCCCTGGGATTTTGCTAGGGGGTTTGTTTTTGGGAAACGAAGTGTCCTTGTTGTGGTGCCCTGTCTGTCTACAGGTTTGGCACCATGCCTTAGTGGCATCCCAGTTCTTACCCTGGTACCAACCTTTATTTTGAGTTGTGTAATGGGGCCCACCCACCTGGTCTGGTTTTTGGGGGCCTACAGAGGACTCTTTTTCTTTATTTCTAGTGTCACCCACTTTCTCCTGGGGAGGCTTTGTAACCCTTTTCTTTTGGTCACCCCCAGTGGAAGTTTTGGTTACCCTAGTCTTGACCCAGTGGTCTGCCTTCTTTCCCAATTCTTGGGGAGAAATTGGACCTAGGTCTACCAAATACTGATGCAACTTTTCATTGAAGCAGTTACTTAAAATGTGTTCTTTCATAAACAAATTATAAAGCCCAACATAGTCATGCACTTCATTTCCAGTTACCCAACCATCCAGTGTTTTCACTGAGTAGTCTACAAAATCAACCCAGGTCTGGCTCGAGGATTTTTTAGCCCCCCTGAACCTAATCCTGTACTCCTCAGTGGAGAATCCAAAGCCCTCAATCAGGGTAGCCTTCATGAGGCCATAAGATTCTGCATCTTTACCAGAGTGTGAGGAGTCTATCCATACGCTTTCCAGTGAACATTTCCCAAAGGAGAGCTCCCCAGAGAGATCTGTTTACTTTTCTGGTTGCACAAGCCCTCTCAAAAGCTGTGAACCATTTGGTGATGTCATCACCATCTTCATATTTTGTTACAATCCCTTTGGGGATTTTTAGGATGTCAGTATTCTCTCTGACCCTATTGTGTTGCTGCCACCATTGATGGGAGCTAACCCCATCTCTTTTCTTTCCCTTTCTATGGCTAGGAGCTGCTTCTCCAAAGCCAATCTTTTGGCCATCCTGGCTAACAGGAGGTCCTCTTCATTGAGGCTGGCCTCAATGCTTTCAGAGGTACTGGTCTCCCCTGTGGAAGAACCAGTCTCTCTGACCTTGATTTGAGGAGTCATGTTTGAGGGACCCTGTTCTCCCTATTTATGATAGGAGGGGGGAATCCATCCTCCTGTTCACTAATTTCCCCATCTGAAGAATTATCCTCAGAGGGGTGGTCCCTTTTGAACTCCGCCAAAAGGTCCTGGAACTGTACTTTGGTAGAGTTGGACCCAGTTTTTATCTTTTTTAGCTTGCAGAGAGTCCTTAACTCTGACATCCTTAGATGCAGGTAAGGGGTGAGGTTGAGTTCCAGAACCATCTCCTCTGTGCTAGACATTATTTCTCTAAAAGTTGAGATTGCTTTTTAAGAATCTAAAAACTACTTCTAGAACTTAAATCCAAACTTTTACAAATTTTTAAACTCTAAAAGAAATCCTAACAGGGACCTATACAAAGGCCCCAGCAGGACTTTTAAAAATTTAGAAAAATAGCTCAAATTGCAAAAATCTGTTTCTAATGACAATTTTTGGAATTTAGTCATGTGATCAGGTATTGGCTGACTAGTCCAGCAAATGCAAAGTCTTTGACCAAACCACTGATCCACCAATGTAGGAAGTTGGCTCTGTATATACTATTTCTAAGTAAGAAATAGTGTGCACAGAGTCCAAGGGTTCCCCTTAGAGGTAAGATAGTGGCAAAAGCAGATAATGCTAATGCTCCATTTTGTGGTAGTGTGGTCGAGCAGTAGGCTTATCAGAGGGTAATGTTAAGCACTTGTTGTACACACACAAGCAATAAATGAGGAACACACACTCAAAGACTTACTCCAGGCCAATAGGTTTTTATATTGAAAAATATATTTTCTTAGTTTATTTTAAGAACCACAGGTTCAAGATTTGCAGTTAATACTTTAAATGTAAGGTACTTCACATAGATACTTTAGGAACTTTGAATGAAAGCAATATCACATACAGTCTTTGTAAAAATGGCAATAAGCTATTTTCAAAGTGGACAGTGCAAAAATCAACAGTTCCTGGGGGAGGTATGTAAAGGTTAGTTTTGAAGGTAAGTAAAACACTTACAAGTCTCAAGTTTGGGGCATAGGCAGCCCACCGTTGAGGGTTCAAGGAAACCCCAAAGTTACCACACCAGCAGCTCAGGGCCAGTCAGGTGCAGAGGTCAAAAAGGTGCCCAAAACACATAAGCGCCTATGGGGAACAGGGGTGCTCCGGTCCAGTCTGCTAGCAGGTAAGTACCTGCGTCCTCAGGGGGCAGACCAGGGGGGTTTTGTAGAGCACCGGGGGACACACACGAGAAGGCGCACAAAGTACACCTTCAGCGGCGCAGGGGCGGCCAGGTGCAGTGAGCAAAGCAGGTGTCGGGTTTCAGGTAGGAATCAATGGAGGGACCAGGGGGTCACTCTAGCGGTGCAGGCAGGCACAGGGGGGGCTTCTCGGGACAGCCAACGCCTGGGTTAGGCAGAAGGTCGCTTGGGGGTCACTCCTGCATTGAAGTTCGGTTCCTTCAGGTCCTGGGGGCTGCGGGTGCAGTGTTGGTTCCAGGTGTCGGGTCCCTTGTTACAGGCAGTCACAGTCAGGGGGAGCCTCTGGATTCTCTCTGCAGGCGTCGCCATGAGGGTTCAGGGGGGTCGTCTCTGGCTACTTATGGGCTTGCAGTCGCCGGGGAGTCCTCCCTGTGGTGTTTGTTCTCTGGCTCTCGAGCCGGGGGCGTCGGGTGCAGAGTGTGAAGTCTCATACTTCCGCAGGTTTTCAAAGTTGGAGACGTACCCCGTGGAACCAGATTTTTGGATCATGTGCACTTTACCCCTTTGGAGTGAAAAATAAAGATTTAATAATGATAGGAGGCAAGAGCATTCTGACGTAAATGTAGCATCCGTCAAATGTTCTCATGTGATTGGCATTACTACAAAGCTGCTCTCAAGCAGCATCAATTCACATTCATCTCATTTACCCTGGAGTGCATGTGACACTAGATTGACTCTTTTTGAATGAACATCATCTGTTCTTGAAATGGCCCTTGGAGCGTCAGAGGTAACGTTGTTTAAATAGTACTTTTACAGTGAAAGTGCTGCAGGCAAACCATGTCTTTAGCAGTCTGCTTCAGTCATCCTGCACGAGAAAACCAACACCAACCATCAGATGTATTACTTACAGTGCTTCTGCTACCGGCTGTGACCGATTTTGCCTTAAATTCGCCACAAATAACTCTAAGTGTACCTAGTACAAACAATAAATCAATGCCCAGTACGATACTTACTTCTGACAGACAGAGATGTGCTTTATTTGTAACTCTACAAATGTAAAGGAATAACGATAGGAGAGGAGGGGATATGAGATAGGAAGATCGGAGAGGATGTAGCGCAGTTGTCAGAGAAACCACCTCGCGAGCTTGAGATTTGAGTTCGAGCATCGGCATCAGTGCAAAGTCTTGTGATTCTGGGCAAATCACTTGATCTCCATGTGCCCATGAACAGCGCCTTGAGACCCTCATGTGTGATAAGCTGTGCTATATAAATCCACATTTCATTTAATGATACTCATTAGCAATACCATAATCCCTTTGAGGTTGTGCCATAGTAGTTGTAGGGAAAATCACTGTCCCATCCTCTTCCTTGTAATGTATTTAGGATAATTGTCCATTGACCTGTGGCTGCAACCTGGAAATGCGGACTAGTGGCCTGTACCCAAGAGTTCCCATTGGACTCCTTAGTTAGTAGTCAAAAGAATCTATGGTGTCAAGGCAACATTAGCAGCAAGTTACCTGGGGCCCCACAGGCCCAGTTACAGTTTTACCTGCTTTGGTGGTATGGAAGTAATCCGCAGTGCAGAGAATGCTCTCCCTGTGAGCACTTCTGAGTCCAGATGCTGTTTGGCAAAGATAAGTCATGTCTAGCCCATATGTCAGCACCCAGCAGGTCCAGGCTCTCTCCTCAGAGAAGCACTGCAGGCTTGAGCATTGAACATAGCTGCTCCTGCTCAGCAAACATGAAAAAGTCATGGGGGAATTCTCTGGCTCCTGACTGGAGCTCCAACACGGGTATGACGTCTTCAGTGACTTCCTTGTGATCCTCATGGAATCAGTCAGGTGCAGTTTGTGGGCTTACCCTGCTGGTCACTGCAGTAATCCTTCCATCCGGACTAACACCCAAACACTTGGCCACAGCCGTACTAGCTGCCCCTGTGGGAAAATGTGGTTTCAGCATTACTCACAATTGGTTGGAGACTCTTCTGGAGTCCCCAATCTCAACATTTACAAAATCTAATGATCTTGTCTGAAATAAGTCTAAAGGGGATCCCATCTTGCACAAAAGGTAACCGTGGTGATTCATGCTTGGCACTTCCTGCACTTTGCTCCTCACAAAGCTTAGATCATGGCACCCTTCTCCTAGAGCACAGGGGATGCCAGATCATTCCTGCAGACGGGCAACCATGTAATTGCTGTGCAGCTACTCACTTCACACCTTGCTCAAGGAGTCCTCTTGATAGAAGTCCACCCTGGAGCTTACTCACTCCAACACTATACTTTTTCTTACAGGGCACAATGGTCTTGGCAAACAGGCAGGAGCTGGTACTCCAGGTTCCAGGGCAAGTGATCTTGGTTTTGCCTGGGTGATGTACCCCTACCCAGCAGAGAGAGTAGCAGGCCTTGGTCCCCAGTCCTTGTCACAGGCAAAATTCTTGCAAAGATTCCCCTTCTCACACAGCACTTCTTACTACTTGGCAGATGACAAAGTTTGGGTCCTCAACATTCCCTTCTTATTGTCCATTACCAGGCACCAAAATGCGATTGAGTCTGAGTCTTTGAAGTTGTATGCTGGGGTTCTTTTTCTTTTAAAGTGTTCACTTATATTTTTCTTATTTCCCTTTGAAAGGATGTCTGCCACAGCAGGCAAGACTTTAAAGTTGATTAACTGACAGCACAATTCAGGGGAATGACCAGAGCTCACAACTGGATGCTAACCACAGTGATATGTGCATCAAAAGGTTAATCCCAGGCCCCCAACCCTACTCTTTATGATTCCTTTCCCAGCCCCATCACCTTTCCTGAGATCTGCCCAGGCTCCTTACTTGTGATATATCATGAAATCAAAGAGCAACCTTTTAAAGTGTAAAGGGAGGATCCCTTACTCCAGTGTGTCCCACTCAGCTCACAGAAATGAGGAAATACACAATTCTGTCTGGGGAGTTTCCTCTACTTCTCATGTCTTTACCAGGCAGTCCTGGGCTTCCCAAAATGGAACATAGGGTCCTGCATGGAATGTACTAATATAGGCACACTCACTCAGTGTACATTCACCGCACACTTACTGTCAAGTACGTGCAGGCACAACTTTGATCTCAATCTGGAATTGCATTGGCCAGAAGGGGCTTCCCTACTTAGTGCTCAAGTCAAAATGGTGAAAAGTATGGTGGTTCACATTTTACAAAGATATGTCTTTTCACAAGCAAAATAACTCAGTGGTTGGGGTGTGATTTGGCTACTTGCGAATGATGAAAAGGCTTCTGCATTTCCTTTGGGTTCCAGATAGTATTACAGTGATTTTGATCCTAGTCATGCCAAGATTAGACTATGCCAATGCTTTATATGATGGTCTGCTGCAATACCTACTAGGGAAATTACAGACTATGCAGAATGGTACCACCAGGCTTGCCTTCAGTCTTCCTGGAAGAGAGCATGTTGCCGAACATCTTCACAATTTGTACTGGCTTCCCACATACAAGTGGATTCTGTTCAAGACTTCTCTGTTAACTCACAGCGCATTGCATAACATACCCTACTATAATCCTGTTAGAGCCTTGCATTCCACCAATAACAATTTAGCACGATTCCAAGATCTTGTCTTGCTGAAGCAGGCATGCTTTCCTATTCCTATCTGGGGCTGGTAGACAAGAGCAATCTTCCTCTGGATCTGCGCTTGAGGGACGAGGAAGTTTCTTTTAGGAAAAAGCTTAAGACATGACTTTGTTCAGTAGCCAGCCTTATTGATTTCATGTGCACTTCACCACATAGTGCATGGACACTCTCCTGAGTAACTGTGCTCTCTACAAACTTCTGCACATACAGAGATACGTGCAAAGGACTTTTCCGTCTCAACATAGATTTGCTATTGATGAACTCATAAATGTCCTCACATTGATGAACTACAGATAAAATGCACAGTTCAAAAAATTATGAGTGGGGCTTGCAGTGGTGTTGGAACAATGATCTGGGAGGGGTACTGCAGAGTGATGTCAGGCTGTTAGCATATTGAAGTGCTAGGGTTTTTATGTACTAGTGTGACAGAAATACCAAACTGCACAAGACAAACTAATCCAGGGCAGCATCAAACTATATTATTGTTGCAATTAACATCATAGCACTATTTTAACACACATATTTTCAGTCATATTGGTAAAATATATTAGTTAGAAATGTGGTAAAGTAGTGTGTGGTGAGCACATGTACAATGAAAACGGAGTGTCATCAAACTATCACTAGCCAGACATCAAACAGTTTTACCTACAGCCAAAAAGCTGGCAATCTGAGAGGAAACTTCCAATCACTGTTGAAGGAAAGTCCATCATAAGCATGATTCAGTGAGAAACACTGATCCCGAAAAATACTGTGATCTGATTTCAAAACACAAAGGTGTGCATGGGAAACATTTCAATCAGAATCACTGAGTTCAATGTATAAATACTTCTCGATAAAACCTGTGCAGTGAAATGGTGACCATGAGAATAATGGTCCACAGAACAAAGGTCCTTATCAGGTCAGTGCCCACTTGTTAATTGGCCTATTGTCGGTAGGCTGGAGTACTCATCATAGTCGTCTGCTAATATATGACTATAGCACAGTATATCGTTATTATCTGAATAGGTTTTAGGTCCAATTCAACAGTTTTGTTTTTAGGTGTATTGTTAATGTTGAAGTCTTTAAAAATGCACAATTTGGGATGACACATTTTCTGAATACTAGTGATTTTTTTAATGATAAAGTCGAGTTGTAACTGATGAATTGTTAACAATGCACTTTAGTAGTTTAGTTGTGTGGGTGTGTCTGACCTTATTTTATTTTGTATTATTGTGATAATGTGACACATAAAGGGTAAAACATCTATTACCCAAAGAGGTCGACTCAAATCTTTGGACTCAGACAGGAGTGAGAGAACATCCAATCAAACACTGTGAACCAATGAACATCAAATACATCATTCACTAATTAAAATATTAAATTTCGAGTCAATATTTTATATGCACCATGACTTCTGTGGCTATGAGCCACCACACCAGTTCAGTAAAGTTTAAGCATTTATTTCCCTTGAGACACACCAAAAGATCAATGCAAATTAACATCAGAATCAAGTGGAAAATAGAAACAGTAGACATTGAGGCCCAGATTGATACTTTTTCAAGCAAAACTGTGCTAATGCAGTTTAGCATGAAAAAGTATCCCGCCTACTAGCGCCCTTCCAATGCGCCAACCGGATGTCATATTTGTGGAATGACGGTAGCCGGTGGTAAGGCCCGGCTAGTGTCATCAAAAAAGATGCTAGCCAGGTGGGGGAGGCGTAGGGGGAACAGGAGGTTGTGCATCAAAGGATGACGCTAGTATGGGCAAAGGCATGAAAATGCCTCTAACCAGACTAGCATCATTTTTTGACGTAAACCCCCCATTGACATGAATCCAGTCTTAGTAAACACAGGAGTCATGCCCACCACCCCGATGGCCATGTCCAGGTGACATACTTCCCCTGGGAATGGCCATTGGGCTCGTGCCATATAAGGGGCCCAAGTTAGCCCCCTGTAGCACTTTAAAAAAACAAGAAAAACTTACCTGTACTTACTTTACTTACCTAGGATGGGGTCCCCCCATCCTCTGGCGTCCCTCTGATGTGGGTGGGGGTGTCCCTGGGTCTAGGGAAGGGAAACTGTGGGCCCATTCCATGGTCTCTGACCATGGAAATAGGCCCACAGGTTCCCTAATGCCTGCTCTGCCCTAGGCATTAAATAATGGTGCTAAGCAAGCTTTTTTTTACGGCCCCCTTCCCCTCGTGCTTGATTTTAGCATGGGGGGATAAATATTGTGCTTTGGCCATATCGTCATTTTTGGCCCGGGAACTCCTACCTTGCATTTCATTGACGCAAGGTAGTTTCCAGCTAGCAAAACATGACTTTAACTCCAAAGTATAAATTTGGAGTTCGTTTTTTGCTGACTTTACTCAAAGAAAATGATGCAAATTCGGCGCAAAGCTAGTATAAACATGGACCTTAGTTTGTGCAGTTGAATTAATTATAATAATTTCATAAACAATCACATTTAGACATTAGGTCGGGCATCCCTAACTATTATTCTAATTGGAATGCATTTGTGGGCTTCATGCAAAAATAAAAATAAGACAAAAGTTCATTTGGAAAACATCTATGGCGCTAATCAAAATCATGCAATTGAATTTTCTAAGGAAGAGAAAAACCTGCAAGGAAGACAAATGCACATTTGTTATACCTCTCCTAAATGGATCAGCAATCAGTTGTGTCTTCATCAGCAGAGCGCAGGAACATCAGGTCTTCATTAATCAGCAAAAGGCTATGAAAGGGAAACAGTTCAGTAAAGTCAGGCCTAATATAACTGAACTGATAGAATCAAAGAGCTAAACAACATCTCAAAGTTCAGAAAATAGGGAACTGGAGAGAAGCTAAGAAAATGAAAAAATAACTTACATCACCTTAAGCTTTGCTATATTAAAGTGCCAAAAGTTACTAACTAAGCCTCTATTGGACTATGAGGTGGTTTTAGTGTGCAGCTAATAAAACAGCATCTGTGCTTCCGATGTATCTCTTCTTGTTCTCTACATCCAGGGTTGGTTTACGCTGTCACTTCTTTCTCATCTGCGGTCATCAGCTTCCGTGGTTAAATACATTGTAGACTGCAACATGATACACGACATTGAGCACTGAGGCCCATTGTTTAAAACTAACAATTTTTATCTCGAAGAAATATGCAACACGAGCAGTAAGAGCAGGACAGAAATTTCTACTGTGCAAGTCACACAGGATGTTTGAAGAAACATTATTTTGAAAAGTTAGCACACATTTAAACAACATGCTTCTGGAAAATTACTAAAACGTGAAGCTTTTTAACTAATGCTACACATAAATAAAATATCTCATTATAAATGTAAAGCATTAACCTTTTCGTACATTTTAATAATCATCATGTGTCAATACATGAAATTATAATTAAATAAAATACATTTTCATAAGACATACTTTTTTTCATGTCAAACTTTTCTTGTGGCTGACACCAGTGCAATCACATTTCAGGGAACATGTTTATTTTTCTTAAGACACGTTTTTCAGTTAGGCCTTTTAATACATGCTATTTCACAATATGTTTTAGTGACACATTTTCATAAATAATGTTTGCTTTTTGTAGGAAGTTGGCTCTGTATATACTATTTCTAAGTAAGAAATAGTGTGCACAGAGTCCAAGGGTTCCCCTTAGAGGTAAGATAGTGGCAAAAGCAGATAATTCTAATGCTCTATTTTGTGCTAGTGTGGTCGAGCAGTAGGCTTATCAGAGGGTAGTGTTAAGCATTTGTTGTACACGTACAGGCAATAAATGAAGAACACACACTCAAAGACTTACTCCAGGCCAATAGGTTTTTATATTGAAAAATATATTTTCTTAGTTTATTTTGAGAACCACAGGTTCAAGATTTACAGTTAATACTTTAAATGTAAGGTACTTCACTTAGATACTTTAGGAACTTTGAATGAAAGCAATATCACATACAGTCTTTGTAAAAATGGCAATAAGCTATTCTAAAGTGGCCACAGTGCAAAAATCAACAGTTCCTGGGGGAGGTAAGTAAAGGTTAGTTTTGAAGGTAAGTAAAACACTTACAAGTCTCAAGTTTAGGGCAAAGTCAGCCCATCGTTGGGGGTTCAAGGCAACCCCAAAGTTACCACACCAGCAGCTCAGGGCCGGTCAGGTGCAGAGATCAAAGAGGTGCCCAAAACATATAGACACCTATGGGGAACAGGGGTGCTCTGGTTCCAGTCTGCAAGCAGGTAAGTACCTGCGTCCTCGGGGGCAGACCAGGGCGGTTTTGTAGAGCACTGGGGGGGACATGAGAAGGCACACAAAGTACACCCTCAGCGGCACAGGGGCGGCCGGGTGCAGTGAGCAAAGCAGGCATCAGGTTTCAGGTAGGAATTAATGGAGGGACACGGAGGTCACTCTAGCGGTGCAGGCAGACACAGGGGGCTTCTTGGGACAGCCACCACCTGGGTTAGGCAGAGGTTTGCCTGGGGGTCACTCCTGCATTGAAGTTCGTTTCTTCAGGTCCTGGGTGCTGCAAGTGCAGTGTTGGTTCCAGGCGTCGGGTCTCTTGTTACAGGTAGTCGCAGTCAGGGGGAGCCTCTGGATTTTCTCTGCAGGCATCGCTGTGGGGATTCAGCGGGGTCATCTCTGGCTACTCACAGCCTTGCAGTTGCCAGGGAGTCCTCCCTGTGGTGTTTAATTTCTGGATCTCGAGCCGGGGGCGTCGGGTGCAGAGTGTGAAGTCTCACGCTTCCTCTGGGAAACGTGCAATCTTTGTAAGTTGCTTCTTTGTTGCAAAGAAGTTGCAGGTTTTGAACAGTGCTGCTGTTCACGGGAGTTTCTTGGTCCTGTAGTCCAGGGCAGTCCTCTGAAGCTTCAGAGGTCGCTGGCCCTGTTGGATGCATAGCTGGAGCAGGTTTTCGAAGTTGGAGACAGGCTGGTAGGGCTGGGGCCAAAACAGTTGACGTCTTCCTCCTTCTCTGTAGGCTTGTAGGTCAGCATTCCTTCTTCTTTCTTCAGGTTGCAGGAATCTGATTTCCTAGGTTCTGGGGTGCCCCTAAATACTGAATTTACGGGGGTGTTCAGGTCTGGGAGGGCAGTAGCTAATGGCTACTGTCCTTGAGGGTGGTTACACCCTCTTTGTGCCTCCTCCCTGAGGGGAGGGGGGGCACATCTCTATTCCTATTGGGGGAATCCTCCAAAATCAAGATAGAGGATTTCTAAAGGCAGGGGTCACCTCAGCTCAGGACACCCTAGGGGCTGTCCTGACTGGTGGGGGACTCCTCCTTGTTTTTCTCATTATCTCCCCTGGACTTGCCGCCAAAAGTGGGGGCTGTGTCCATAGGGGCGGGTATCTCCACTAGCTGGAGTGCCCTGGTGCATTGTAACGTGAAGCCTGAGCCTTTAAGGCTCACTGCTAGGTGTTACAGTTCCTGCAGGGAGAGGTGTGAAGCACCTCCACCCAGAGCAGGCTTTGTTTCTGTCCTCAGAGAGCACAAAAGCTCTCACCCCAGGGGGGCAGAAACTCGTGTCAGTGGCAGGCTGGCACTGACCAGTCAGTCCTGCACTGAAGGATTGGGTAAATTACAGGGGGCATCTTCTAAGATGCCCTCTGTGTGCATTGTGTAATAAATCCAGCACTGGCATCAGTGTGGGTTTATTATTCTGAGAAGTTTGATACCAAATGTTGCAGTATTCAGGTTAGCCCTTATGGAGCTGTGGAGTTCATTTTTGACAAACTCCCAGACCATATACTTAATATGGCCACACTGTACTTACAATGTATAAGAATTGGCTTAGACACTGTAGGGGCATATTGCTCATGCAGCTATGCCCTCACCTGTGGTATAATGCACCCTGCCTTAGAGCTGTAAGGCCTGCTTGAGGGGTGACTTACCTAGGCCACAGGAAGTATTTTGTGGGCATGGCATCCTGAGAGGGATGCCATGTCAACTTTGCCTTTTTCTCCCCACCAACACACACAATCTGCAATGGCAGTGTGCATGTTTTAGGGGAGGGGTCCCTTAGGGTGGCACAACACATGCTGCAGCCCTTAGGGAACTTCCCTGGTCACAGGGCCCTTGGTACCACTGGTACTTTTTACAAGGGACTTATCTGTGTGCCACGGGTGTGCCAATTGTGGAAACAATGGTACATTTTTAGTGAAAGAACACTGGTGCTGGGGCCTGGTTAGCAGGGTCCCAGCACACTTCTTAGTCAAGTCAGCTTCAAAACCAGGCAAAAGTGGGGGTAACTGCAACAGGGAGTCATTTTTGTACACATGTCCCCCCCCCCCACCAGCCCACAGGCCAGGAGACTCAGCCGAAGCTTGGAGAGTCTTCCTAGTCTGTCAGGCGAGGAAGAGTAGGGAAAATAGGCTGGTTTGTTGCAGGGCCTTTTCTGCCTTACATCCTCCTGTTCAGGTCATTCCCTCTGGGGAACTGACCTACATCCACAGTGATAGGACCTAGTCTGAATTGCCTCTTGTCTGAGCTTTTAATGTCTTCACCCATTCTCTCTATTTTGGGGTTAGAGGTATCCACCTCTGCTAATCTTATCTTAGCCAGGGTCACCCCTAGCTTAACCAAAGAGGTTATCCAGGGCTGGAGTAACCCCACCATGACCAACAGGGTCAGGGGGCCTAACTTGCTATTTGGCATGGGGTCAGACCACCATGCCAAGGACAGTGCAGCCATAAAGGCTAACACCCAGCAGAGGCCACTGACAGCTGTCAGTGCCCAGAACCACACCTACCTTTAGTTCTTCACCTACAAGGGAAGGGGCTACGTTACAGGCTTCTTTGGGTTTAGGGTGCCTGTCTGCTGTGTTAGTGTGTGAGGGGTTACTACATCTTGTAGTAAACACCCTTCTTCCACTCTTTCTTCTGTTAACTAAGGAGACACCCACTCAGGTTAAACAGTTGCCTGACTAGCCAGGACTTCTTGTGGGTCAGGTTGGACTGTACCAGTGCCACTTTTGGGGTTCTCCCCTACTGGAGCAGAATCTCCTTGGCTTGCTGGAACCTTAGCTAAAGGTTGCCCACCTTTCCTACACTGTTTTCTTTTCTTTTTATTCTGGTGCCTACTTGCAGTAACTGCAGGGGCAGCAACTCCAGAATACTTGGGAGATGACTGGCACTGGACCAGTTCCTCTCTTGGGCTCTGACTAACCTCTGGGTACTAATTTCCAAGGAGACAAACAAGGGGGAGGTCTGTACTGACTACCACCCTTCTCCAGCTAAAAATCCCACCCACTTCTATGGGCACAAAAGCCACCTGCCTATCAGTGACCCTGTCTTGGCTAACTCTTGCTCTGGCAGTCTCACCTGGGATGTACTGGTTTGAGAACACCAGCCTGTCATTCACAATAGTGTGACTGGCACAAGTGTCTCTCAGGGCAGTGGCTGGGATTCCATTCACCAGTAGGTGGTGGAAGTGTCTACTTCTTTCTGGAATCTCCAACTCACCTTTTGGGCCCTTTTTCCAGTTGAAGGCTATGAAGACCTCCTCATCTGAGGAGTCATCCCCAATAGCTACACTGGTCACCCCTGGGATTTTGCTAGGGGGTTTGTTTTTGGGAAACGAAGTGTCCTTGTTGTGGTGCCCTGTCTGTCTACAGGTTTGGCACCATGCCTTAGTGGCATCCCAGTTCTTACCCTGGTACCAACCTTTATTTTGAGTTGTGTAATGGGGCCCACCCACCTGGTCTGGTTTTTGGGGGCCTACAGAGGACTCTTTTTCTTTATTTCTAGTGTCACCCACTTTCTCCTGGGGAGGCTTTGTAACCCTTTTCTTTTGGTCACCCCCAGTGGAAGTTTTGGTTACCCTAGTCTTGACCCAGTGGTCTGCCTTCTTTCCCAATTCTTGGGGAGAAATTGGACCTAGGTCTACCAAATACTGATGCAACTTTTCATTGAAGCAGTTACTTAAAATGTGTTCTTTCATAAACAAATTATAAAGCCCAACATAGTCATGCACTTCATTTCCAGTTACCCAACCATCCAGTGTTTTCACTGAGTAGTCTACAAAATCAACCCAGGTCTGGCTCGAGGATTTTTTAGCCCCCCTGAACCTAATCCTGTACTCCTCAGTGGAGAATCCAAAGCCCTCAATCAGGGTAGCCTTCATGAGGCCATAAGATTCTGCATCTTTACCAGAGTGTGAGGAGTCTATCCATACGCTTTCCAGTGAACATTTCCCAAAGGAGAGCTCCCCAGAGAGATCTGTTTACTTTTCTGGTTGCACAAGCCCTCTCAAAAGCTGTGAACCATTTGGTGATGTCATCACCATCTTCATATTTTGTTACAATCCCTTTGGGGATTTTTAGGATGTCAGTATTCTCTCTGACCCTATTGTGTTGCTGCCACCATTGATGGGAGCTAACCCCATCTCTTTTCTTTCCCTTTCTATGGCTAGGAGCTGCTTCTCCAAAGCCAATCTTTTGGCCATCCTGGCTAACAGGAGGTCCTCTTCATTGAGGCTGGCCTCAATGCTTTCAGAGGTACTGGTCTCCCCTGTGGAAGAACCAGTCTCTCTGACCTTGATTTGAGGAGTCATGTTTGAGGGACCCTGTTCTCCCTATTTATGATAGGAGGGGGGAATCCATCCTCCTGTTCACTAATTTCCCCATCTGAAGAATTATCCTCAGAGGGGTGGTCCCTTTTGAACTCCGCCAAAAGGTCCTGGAACTGTACTTTGGTAGAGTTGGACCCAGTTTTTATCTTTTTTAGCTTGCAGAGAGTCCTTAACTCTGACATCCTTAGATGCAGGTAAGGGGTGAGGTTGAGTTCCAGAACCATCTCCTCTGTGCTAGACATTATTTCTCTAAAAGTTGAGATTGCTTTTTAAGAATCTAAAAACTACTTCTAGAACTTAAATCCAAACTTTTACAAATTTTTAAACTCTAAAAGAAATCCTAACAGGGACCTATACAAAGGCCCCAGCAGGACTTTTAAAAATTTAGAAAAATAGCTCAAATTGCAAAAATCTGTTTCTAATGACAATTTTTGGAATTTAGTCATGTGATCAGGTATTGGCTGACTAGTCCAGCAAATGCAAAGTCTTTGACCAAACCACTGATCCACCAATGTAGGAAGTTGGCTCTGTATATACTATTTCTAAGTAAGAAATAGTGTGCACAGAGTCCAAGGGTTCCCCTTAGAGGTAAGATAGTGGCAAAAGCAGATAATGCTAATGCTCCATTTTGTGGTAGTGTGGTCGAGCAGTAGGCTTATCAGAGGGTAATGTTAAGCACTTGTTGTACACACACAAGCAATAAATGAGGAACACACACTCAAAGACTTACTCCAGGCCAATAGGTTTTTATATTGAAAAATATATTTTCTTAGTTTATTTTAAGAACCACAGGTTCAAGATTTGCAGTTAATACTTTAAATGTAAGGTACTTCACATAGATACTTTAGGAACTTTGAATGAAAGCAATATCACATACAGTCTTTGTAAAAATGGCAATAAGCTATTTTCAAAGTGGACAGTGCAAAAATCAACAGTTCCTGGGGGAGGTATGTAAAGGTTAGTTTTGAAGGTAAGTAAAACACTTACAAGTCTCAAGTTTGGGGCATAGGCAGCCCACCGTTGAGGGTTCAAGGAAACCCCAAAGTTACCACACCAGCAGCTCAGGGCCAGTCAGGTGCAGAGGTCAAAAAGGTGCCCAAAACACATAAGCGCCTATGGGGAACAGGGGTGCTCCGGTCCAGTCTGCTAGCAGGTAAGTACCTGCGTCCTCAGGGGGCAGACCAGGGGGGTTTTGTAGAGCACCGGGGGACACACACGAGAAGGCGCACAAAGTACACCTTCAGCGGCGCAGGGGCGGCCAGGTGCAGTGAGCAAAGCAGGTGTCGGGTTTCAGGTAGGAATCAATGGAGGGACCAGGGGGTCACTCTAGCGGTGCAGGCAGGCACAGGGGGGGCTTCTCGGGACAGCCAACGCCTGGGTTAGGCAGAAGGTCGCTTGGGGGTCACTCCTGCATTGAAGTTCGGTTCCTTCAGGTCCTGGGGGCTGCGGGTGCAGTGTTGGTTCCAGGTGTCGGGTCCCTTGTTACAGGCAGTCACAGTCAGGGGGAGCCTCTGGATTCTCTCTGCAGGCGTCGCCATGAGGGTTCAGGGGGGTCGTCTCTGGCTACTTATGGGCTTGCAGTCGCCGGGGAGTCCTCCCTGTGGTGTTTGTTCTCTGGCTCTCGAGCCGGGGGCGTCGGGTGCAGAGTGTGAAGTCTCATACTTCCGCAGGTTTTCAAAGTTGGAGACGTACCCCGTGGAACCAGATTTTTGGATCATGTGCACTTTACCCCTTTGGAGTGAAAAATAAAGATTTAATAATGATAGGAGGCAAGAGCATTCTGACGTAAATGTAGCATCCGTCAAATGTTCTCATGTGATTGGCATTACTACAAAGCTGCTCTCAAGCAGCATCAATTCACATTCATCTCATTTACCCTGGAGTGCATGTGACACTAGATTGACTCTTTTTGAATGAACATCATCTGTTCTTGAAATGGCCCTTGGAGCGTCAGAGGTAACGTTGTTTAAATAGTACTTTTACAGTGAAAGTGCTGCAGGCAAACCATGTCTTTAGCAGTCTGCTTCAGTCATCCTGCACGAGAAAACCAACACCAACCATCAGATGTATTACTTACAGTGCTTCTGCTACCGGCTGTGACCGATTTTGCCTTAAATTCGCCACAAATAACTCTAAGTGTACCTAGTACAAACAATAAATCAATGCCCAGTACGATACTTACTTCTGACAGACAGAGATGTGCTTTATTTAGTTTTACCTGCTTTGGTGGTATGGAAGTAATCCGCAGTGCAGAGAATGCTCTCCCTGTGAGCACTTCTGAGTCCAGATGCTGTTTGGCAAAGATAAGTCATGTCTAGCCCATATGTCAGCACCCAGCAGGTCCAGGCTCTCTCCTCAGAGAAGCACTGCAGGCTTGAGCATTGAACATAGCTGCTCCTGCTCAGCAAACATGAAAAAGTCATGGGGGAATTCTCTGGCTCCTGACTGGAGCTCCAACACGGGTATGACGTCTTCAGTGACTTCCTTGTGATCCTCATGGAATCAGTCAGGTGCAGTTTGTGGGCTTACCCTGCTGGTCACTGCAGTAATCCTTCCATCCGGACTAACACCCAAACACTTGGCCACAGCCGTACTAGCTGCCCCTGTGGGAAAATGTGGTTTCAGCATTACTCACAATTGGTTGGAGACTCTTCTGGAGTCCCCAATCTCAACATTTACAAAATCTAATGATCTTGTCTGAAATAAGTCTAAAGGGGATCCCATCTTGCACAAAAGGTAACCGTGGTGATTCATGCTTGGCACTTCCTGCACTTTGCTCCTCACAAAGCTTAGATCATGGCACCCTTCTCCTAGAGCACAGGGGATGCCAGATCATTCCTGCAGACGGGCAACCATGTAATTGCTGTGCAGCTACTCACTTCACACCTTGCTCAAGGAGTCCTCTTGATAGAAGTCCACCCTGGAGCTTACTCACTCCAACACTATACTTTTTCTTACAGGGCACAATGGTCTTGGCAAACAGGCAGGAGCTGGTACTCCAGGTTCCAGGGCAAGTGATCTTGGTTTTGCCTGGGTGATGTACCCCTACCCAGCAGAGAGAGTAGCAGGCCTTGGTCCCCAGTCCTTGTCACAGGCAAAATTCTTGCAAAGATTCCCCTTCTCACACAGCACTTCTTACTACTTGGCAGATGACAAAGTTTGGGTCCTCAACATTCCCTTCTTATTGTCCATTACCAGGCACCAAAATGCGATTGAGTCTGAGTCTTTGAAGTTGTATGCTGGGGTTCTTTTTCTTTTAAAGTGTTCACTTATATTTTTCTTATTTCCCTTTGAAAGGATGTCTGCCACAGCAGGCAAGACTTTAAAGTTGATTAACTGACAGCACAATTCAGGGGAATGACCAGAGCTCACAACTGGATGCTAACCACAGTGATATGTGCATCAAAAGGTTAATCCCAGGCCCCCAACCCTACTCTTTATGATTCCTTTCCCAGCCCCATCACCTTTCCTGAGATCTGCCCAGGCTCCTTACTTGTGATATATCATGAAATCAAAGAGCAACCTTTTAAAGTGTAAAGGGAGGATCCCTTACTCCAGTGTGTCCCACTCAGCTCACAGAAATGAGGAAATACACAATTCTGTCTGGGGAGTTTCCTCTACTTCTCATGTCTTTACCAGGCAGTCCTGGGCTTCCCAAAATGGAACATAGGGTCCTGCATGGAATGTACTAATATAGGCACACTCACTCAGTGTACATTCACCGCACACTTACTGTCAAGTACGTGCAGGCACAACTTTGATCTCAATCTGGAATTGCATTGGCCAGAAGGGGCTTCCCTACTTAGTGCTCAAGTCAAAATGGTGAAAAGTATGGTGGTTCACATTTTACAAAGATATGTCTTTTCACAAGCAAAATAACTCAGTGGTTGGGGTGTGATTTGGCTACTTGCGAATGATGAAAAGGCTTCTGCATTTCCTTTGGGTTCCAGATAGTATTACAGTGATTTTGATCCTAGTCATGCCAAGATTAGACTATGCCAATGCTTTATATGATGGTCTGCTGCAATACCTACTAGGGAAATTACAGACTATGCAGAATGGTACCACCAGGCTTGCCTTCAGTCTTCCTGGAAGAGAGCATGTTGCCGAACATCTTCACAATTTGTACTGGCTTCCCACATACAAGTGGATTCTGTTCAAGACTTCTCTGTTAACTCACAGCGCATTGCATAACATACCCTACTATAATCCTGTTAGAGCCTTGCATTCCACCAATAACAATTTAGCACGATTCCAAGATCTTGTCTTGCTGAAGCAGGCATGCTTTCCTATTCCTATCTGGGGCTGGTAGACAAGAGCAATCTTCCTCTGGATCTGCGCTTGAGGGACGAGGAAGTTTCTTTTAGGAAAAAGCTTAAGACATGACTTTGTTCAGTAGCCAGCCTTATTGATTTCATGTGCACTTCACCACATAGTGCATGGACACTCTCCTGAGTAACTGTGCTCTCTACAAACTTCTGCACATACAGAGATACGTGCAAAGGACTTTTCCGTCTCAACATAGATTTGCTATTGATGAACTCATAAATGTCCTCACATTGATGAACTACAGATAAAATGCACAGTTCAAAAAATTATGAGTGGGGCTTGCAGTGGTGTTGGAACAATGATCTGGGAGGGGTACTGCAGAGTGATGTCAGGCTGTTAGCATATTGAAGTGCTAGGGTTTTTATGTACTAGTGTGACAGAAATACCAAACTGCACAAGACAAACTAATCCAGGGCAGCATCAAACTATATTATTGTTGCAATTAACATCATAGCACTATTTTAACACACATATTTTCAGTCATATTGGTAAAATATATTAGTTAGAAATGTGGTAAAGTAGTGTGTGGTGAGCACATGTACAATGAAAACGGAGTGTCATCAAACTATCACTAGCCAGACATCAAACAGTTTTACCTACAGCCAAAAAGCTGGCAATCTGAGAGGAAACTTCCAATCACTGTTGAAGGAAAGTCCATCATAAGCATGATTCAGTGAGAAACACTGATCCCGAAAAATACTGTGATCTGATTTCAAAACACAAAGGTGTGCATGGGAAACATTTCAATCAGAATCACTGAGTTCAATGTATAAATACTTCTCGATAAAACCTGTGCAGTGAAATGGTGACCATGAGAATAATGGTCCACAGAACAAAGGTCCTTATCAGGTCAGTGCCCACTTGTTAATTGGCCTATTGTCGGTAGGCTGGAGTACTCATCATAGTCGTCTGCTAATATATGACTATAGCACAGTATATCGTTATTATCTGAATAGGTTTTAGGTCCAATTCAACAGTTTTGTTTTTAGGTGTATTGTTAATGTTGAAGTCTTTAAAAATGCACAATTTGGGATGACACATTTTCTGAATACTAGTGATTTTTTTAATGATAAAGTCGAGTTGTAACTGATGAATTGTTAACAATGCACTTTAGTAGTTTAGTTGTGTGGGTGTGTCTGACCTTATTTTATTTTGTATTATTGTGATAATGTGACACATAAAGGGTAAAACATCTATTACCCAAAGAGGTCGACTCAAATCTTTGGACTCAGACAGGAGTGAGAGAACATCCAATCAAACACTGTGAACCAATGAACATCAAATACATCATTCACTAATTAAAATATTAAATTTCGAGTCAATATTTTATATGCACCATGACTTCTGTGGCTATGAGCCACCACACCAGTTCAGTAAAGTTTAAGCATTTATTTCCCTTGAGACACACCAAAAGATCAATGCAAATTAACATCAGAATCAAGTGGAAAATAGAAACAGTAGACATTGAGGCCCAGATTGATACTTTTTCAAGCAAAACTGTGCTAATGCAGTTTAGCATGAAAAAGTATCCCGCCTACTAGCGCCCTTCCAATGCGCCAACCGGATGTCATATTTGTGGAATGACGGTAGCCGGTGGTAAGGCCCGGCTAGTGTCATCAAAAAAGATGCTAGCCAGGTGGGGGAGGCGTAGGGGGAACAGGAGGTTGTGCATCAAAGGATGACGCTAGTATGGGCAAAGGCATGAAAATGCCTCTAACCAGACTAGCATCATTTTTTGACGTAAACCCCCCATTGACATGAATCCAGTCTTAGGAAACACAGGAGTCATGCCCACCACCCCGATGGCCATGTCCAGGTGACATACTTCCCCTGGGCATGGCCATTGGGCTCGTGCCATATAAGGGGCCCAAGTTAGCCCCCTGTAGCACTTTAAAAAAACAAGAAAAACTTACCTGTACTTACTTTACTTACCTAGGATGGGGTCCCCCCATCCTCTGGCGTCCCTCTGATGTGGGTGGGGGTGTCCCTGGGTCTAGGGAAGGGAAACTGTGGGCCCATTCCATGGTCTCTGACCATGGAAATAGGCCCACAGGTTCCCTAATGCCTGCTCTGCCCTAGGCATTAAATAATGGTGCTAAGCAAGCTTTTTTTTACGGCCCCCTTCCCCTCGTGCTTGATTTTAGCATGGGGGGATAAATATTGTGCTTTGGCCATATCGTCATTTTTGGCCCGGGAACTCCTACCTTGCATTTCATTGACGCAAGGTAGTTTCCAGCTAGCAAAACATGACTTTAACTCCAAAGTATAAATTTGGAGTTCGTTTTTTGCTTAATTTACTCAAAGAAAATGATGCAAATTCGGCGCAAAGCTAGTATAAACATGGACCTTAGTTTGTGCAGTTGAATTAATTATAATAATTTCATAAACAATCACATTTAGACATTAGGTCGGGCATCCCTAACTATTATTCTAATTGGAATGCATGTGTGGGCTTCATGCAAAAATAAAAATAAGACAAAAGTTAATTTGGAAAACATCTATGGTGCTAATCAAAATCATACAATTGAATTTTCTAAGGAAGAGAAAAACCTGCAAGGAAGACAAATGCACATTTGTTATACCTCTCCTAAATGGATCAGCAATCAGTTGTGTCTTCATCAGCCGAGCGCAGGAACATCAGGTCTTCATTAATCAGCATAAGGCTATGAAAGGGAAACAGTTCAGTAAAGTCAGGCCTAATATAACTGAACTGATAGAATCAAAGAGCTAAACAACATCTCAAAGTTCAGAAAATAGGGAACTGGAGAGAAGCTCAGAAAATGAAAAAATAACTTACATCACCTTAAGCTTTGCTATATTAAAGCGCCAAAAGTTACTAACTAAGCCTCTATTGGACTATGAGGTGGTTTTAGTGTGCAGCTAATAAAACAGCATCTGTGCTTCCGATGTATCTCTTCTTGTTCTCTACATCCAGGGTTGGTTTACGCTGTCACTTCTTTCTCATCTGCGGTCATCAGCTTCCGTGGTTAAATACATTGTAGACTGCAACATGATACACGACATTGAGCACTGAGGCCCATTGTTTAAAACTAACAATTTTTATCTTGAAGAAATATGCAACACGAGAAGTAAGAGCAGGACAGAAATTTCTACTGTGCAAGTCACACAGGATGTTTGAAGAAACATTATTTTGAAAAGTTAGCACACATTTAAACAACATGCTTCTGGAAAATTACTAAAACGTGAAGCTTTTTAACTAATGCTACACATAAATAAAATATCTCATTATAAATGTAAAGCATTAACCTTTTCGTACATTTTAATAATCATCATGTGTCAATACATGAAATTATGATTAAATAAAATACATTTTCATAAGACATAGGCCCTCATTCTAAGTCTGGCGGGCGGCGGAGGCCGCCCGCCAGACTTCCCCCCTCCAAAATACCGCTCCGCGGTCCAGAGACCACGGAGGGTATTCCAAGTTTTCCCCTGGGCTGGCGGGCGGCCGCCAAAAGGCCGCCCGCCAGCCCAGGGGAAAACAACCTTCCCACGATGAAGCCGGCTCGTAATCGAGCCGGCGGAGTGGGAAGGTGCGACGGGTGCTACTGCACCCGTCGCGTATTTCACTGTCTGCTATGCAGACAGTGAAATACTTGCGGGGCCCTCTTACGGGGGCCCCTGCAGTGCCCATGCCATTGGCATGGGCACTGCAGGGGCCCCCAGGGGCCCCGCGACACCCCCTACCGCCATCCTGTTCCTGGCGGGCGAACCGCCAGGAACAGGATGGCGGTAGGGGGTGTCAGAATCCCCAAGGCGGCGCAGCATGCTGCGCCGCCTTGGAGGATTCATTTGGGCAGCGGGAAACTGGCGGGAGACCGCTAGTTGTCCCGGTCCGACCGCGGCGTTACCGCCGCGGTCGGAATGCCCAAGGGAGCACCGCCGGCCTGTCGGCGGTGCTCCCGCCCCCGTTGACCCTGGCGGTTCTGTACCGCCAGGGTCATAATGAGGCCCATAATTTTTTTCATGTCAAACTTTTCTTGTGGCTGACACCAGTGCAATCACATTTCAGGGAACATGTTTATTTTTCTTAAGACACGTTTTTCAGTTAGGCCTTTTAATACATGCTATTTCACAATATGTTTTAGTGACACATTTTCATAAATAATGTTTGCTTTTTGTAGGAAGTTGGCTCTGTATATACTATTTCTAAGTAAGAAATAGTGTGCACAGAGTCCAAGGGTTCCCCTTAGAGGTAAGATAGTGGCAAAAGCAGATAATTCTAATGCTCTATTTTGTGCTAGTGTGGTCGAGCAGTAGGCTTATCAGAGGGTAGTGTTAAGCATTTGTTGTACACGTACAGGCAATAAATGAAGAACACACACTCAAAGACTTACTCCAGGCCAATAGGTTTTTATATTGAAAAATATATTTTCTTAGTTTATTTTGAGAACCACAGGTTCAAGATTTACAGTTAATACTTTAAATGTAAGGTACTTCACTTAGATACTTTAGGAACTTTGAATGAAAGCAATATCACATACAGTCTTTGTAAAAATGGCAATAAGCTATTCTAAAGTGGCCACAGTGCAAAAATCAACAGTTCCTGGGGGAGGTAAGTAAAGGTTAGTTTTGAAGGTAAGTAAAACACTTACAAGTCTCAAGTTTGGGGCAAAGTCAGCCCATCGTTGGGGGTTCAAGGCAACCCCAAAGTTACCACACCAGCAGCTCAGGGCCGGTCAGGTGCAGAGGTCAAAGAGGTGCCCAAAACATATAGACACCTATGGGGAACAGGGGTGCTCTGGTTCCAGTCTGCCAGCAGGTAAGTACCTGCGTCCTCGGGGGCAGACCAGGGGGGTTTTGTAGAGCACTGGGGGGGACATGAGAAGGCACACAAAGTACACCCTCAGTGGCACAGGGGCGGCCGGGTGCAGTGAGCAAAGCAGGCATCAGGTTTCAGGTAGGAATTAATGGAGGGACCCGGAGGTCACTCTAGCGGTGCAGGCAGACACAGGGGGGCTTCTTGGGACAGCCACCACCTGGGTTAGGCAGAGGTTTGCCTGGGGGTCACTCCTGCATTGAAGTTCGTTTCTTCAGGTCCTGGGTGCTGCAAGTGCAGTGTTGGTTCCAGGCATCGGGTCTCTTGTTGCAGGTAGTCGCAGTCAGGGGGAGCCTCTGGATTTTCTCTGCAGGCATCGCTGTGGGGATTCAGCGGGGTCATCTCTGGCTACTCACAGCCTTGCAGTTGCCAGGGAGTCCTCCCTGTGGTGTTTAATTTCTGGATCTCGAGCCGGGGGCGTCGTGTGCAGAGTGTGAAGTCTCACGCTTCCTCCGGGAAACGTGCAATCTTTGTAAGTTGCTTCTTTGTTGCAAAGAAGTTGCAGGTTTTGAAATGTGCTGCTGTTCACGGGAGT
Source organism: Pleurodeles waltl (assembly GCF_031143425.1). NCBI lineage: Eukaryota > Metazoa > Chordata > Amphibia > Caudata > Salamandridae > Pleurodeles > Pleurodeles waltl. The sequence goes on along the minus strand of NC_090436.1, from coordinate 934,511,412 downwards.
TTCTTGGTCCTGTAGTCCAGGGCAGTCCTCTGAAGCTTCAGAGGTCGCTGGTCCCTGTTGGATGCATAGCTGGAGCAGGTTTTCGAAGTTGGAGACAGGCTGGTAGGGCTGGGGCCAAAACAGTTGTCGTCTTCCTCCTTCTCTGTAGGCTTGTAGGTCAGCATTCCTTCTTCTTTCTTCAGGTTGCAGGAATCTGATTTCCTAGGTTCTGGGGTGCCCCTAAATACTGAATTTACGGGGGTGTTCAGGTCTGGGAGGGAAGTAGCTAATGGCTACTGTCCTTGAGGGTGGTTACACCCTCTTTGTGCCTCCTCCCTGAGGGGAGGGGGGGGCACATCTCTATTCCTATTGGGGGAATCCTCCAAAATCAAGATAGAGGATTTCTAAAGGCAGGGGTCACCTCAGCTCAGGACACCCTAGGGGCTGTCCTGACTGGTGGGTGACTCCTCCTTGTTTTTCTCATTATCTCCCCTGTACTTGCCGCCAAAAGTGGGGGCTGTGTCCATAGGGGCGGGTATCTCCACTAGCTGGAGTGCCCTGGGGCATTGTAATGTGAAGCCTGAGCCTTTAAGGCTCACTGCTAGGTGTTACAGTTCCTGCAGGGGGAGGTGTGAAGCACCTTCACCCAGAGCAGGCTTTGTTTCTGTCCTCAGAGAGCACAAAAGCTCTCACCCCAGGGGGGCAGAAACTCGTGTCAGTGGCAGGCTGGCACTGACCAGTCAGTCCTGCACTGAAGGATTGGGTAAATTACAGGGGGCATCTTCTAAGATGCCCTCTGTGTGCATTGTGTAATAAATCCAGCACTGGCATCAGTGTGGGTTTATTATTCTGAGAAGTTTGATACCAAATGTTGCAGTATTCAGGTTAGCCCTTATGGAGCTGTGGAGTTCATTTTTGACAAACTCCCAGACCATATACTTAATATGGCCACACTGTACTTACAATGTATAAGAATTGGCTTAGACACTGTAGGGGCATATTGCTCATGCAGCTATGCCCTCACCTGTGGTATAATGCACCCTGCCTTAGAGCTGTAAGGCCTGCTTGAGGGGTGACTTACCTAGGCCACAGGAAGTATTTTGTGGGCATGGCATCCTGAGAGGGATGCCATGTCAACTTTGCCTTTTTCTCCCCACCAACACACACAATCTGCAATGGCAGTGTGCATGTTTTAGGGGAGGGGTCCCTTAGGGTGGCACAACACATGCTGCAGCCCTTAGGGACCTTCCCTGGTCACAGGGCCTTTGGTACCACTGGTACTTTTTACAAGGGACTTATCTGTGTGCCACGGGTGTGCCAATTGTGGAAACAATGGTACATTTTTAGTGAAAGAACACTGGTGCTGGGGCCTGGTTAGCAGGGTCCCAGCACACTTCTTAGCAAAGTCAGCTTCAAAACCAGGCAAAAGTGGGGGTAACTGCAACAGGGCGTCATTTTTGTACACATGTCCCCCCCCCCCACCAGCCCACAGGCCAGGAGACTCAGCAGAAGCTTGGAGAGTCTTCCTAGTCTGTCAGGCGAGGAAGAGTAGGGAAAATAGGCTGGTTTGTTGCAGGGCCTTTTCTGCCTTACATCCTCCTGTTCAGGTCATTCCCTCTGGGGAACTGACCTACATCCACAGTGATAGGACCTAGTCTGAATTGCCTCTTGTCTGAGCTTTTAATGTCTTCACCCATTCTCTCTATTTTGGGGTTAGAGGTATCCACCTCTGCTAATCTTATTTTAGCCAGGGTCACCCCTAGCTTAACCAAAGAGGTTATCCAGGGCTGGAGTAACCCCACCACAACCAACAGGGTCAGGGGGCCTAACTTGCTATTTGGCATGGGGTCAGACCACCATGCCAAGGACAGTGCAGCCATAAAGGCTAACACCCAGCAGAGGCCACTGACAGCTGTCAGTGCCCAGAACCACACCTTTAGTTCTTCACCTACAAGGCAAGGGGCAACGTTACAGGCTTCTTTGGGTTTAGGGTGCCTGTCTGCTGTGTTAGTGTGTGAGGGGTTACTACATCTTGTAGTAAACACCCTTCTTCCACTCTTTCTTCTGTTAACTAAGGAGACACCCACTCAGGTTAAACAGTTGCCTGACTAGCCAGGACTTCTTGTGGGTCAGGTTGGACTGTACCAGTGCCACTTTTGGGGTTCTCCCCTACTGGAGCAGAATCTCCTTGGCTTGCTGGAACCTTAGCTAAAGGTTGCCCACCTTTCCTACACTGTTTTCTTTTCTTTTTATTCTGGTGCCTTCTTTCAGTAACTGCAGGGGCAGCAACTCCAGAATACTTGGGAGAGGACTGGCACTGGACCAGTTCCTCTCTTGGGCTCTGACTAACCTCTGGGTACTCATTTCCAAGGAGAGAAACAAGGGGGAGGTCTGTACTGACTACCACCCTTCTCCAGCTAAATATCCCACCCACTTCTATGGGCACAAAAGCCACCTGCCTATCAGTGACCCTGTCTTGGATAACTCTTGCTCTGGCAGTCTCACCTGGGATGTACTGGTTTGAGAACACCAGCCTGTCATGCACAATAGTGTGACTGGCACAAGTGTCTCTCAGGGCAGTGGCTGGGATTCCATTCACCAGTAGGTGGTGGAAGTGTCTACTTCTTTCTGGAATCTCCAACTCACCTTTTGGGCCCTTTTTCCAGTTGAAGGCTATGAAGACCTCCTCATCTGAGGAGTCATCCCCAATAGCTACACTGGTCACCCCTGGGATTTTGCTAGGGGGTTTGTTTTTGGGAAACGAAGTGTCCTTGTTGTGGTGCCCTGTCTGTCTACAGGTTTGGCACCATGCCTTAGTGGCATCCCAGTTCTTACCCTGGTACCAACCTTTATTTTGAGTTGTGTAATGGGGCCCACCCACCTGGTCTGGTTTTTGGGGGCCTACAGAGGACTCTTTTTCTTTATTTCTAGTGTCACCCACTTTCTCCTGGGGAGGCTTTGTAACCCTTTTCTTTTGGTCACCCCCAGTGGAAGTTTTGGTTACCCTAGTCTTGACCCAGTGGTCTGCCTTCTTTCCCAATTCTTGGGGAGAAATTGGACCTAGGTCTACCAAATACTGATGCAACTTTTCATTGAAGCAGTTACTTAAAATGTGTTCTTTCATAAACAAATTATAAAGCCCAACATAGTCATGCACTTCATTTCCAGTTACCCAACCATCCAGTGTTTTCACTGAGTAGTCTACAAAATCAACCCAGGTCTGGCTCGAGGATTTTTTAGCCCCCCTGAACCTAATCCTGTACTCCTCAGTGGAGAATCCAAAGCCCTCAATCAGGGTAGCCTTCATGAGGCCATAAGATTCTGCATCTTTACCAGAGTGTGAGGAGTCTATCCATACGCTTTCCAGTGAACATTTCCCAAAGGAGAGCTCCCCAGAGAGATCTGTTTACTTTTCTGGTTGCACAAGCCCTCTCAAAAGCTGTGAACCATTTGGTGATGTCATCACCATCTTCATATTTTGTTACAATCCCTTTGGGGATTTTTAGGATGTCAGTATTCTCTCTGACCCTATTGTGTTGCTGCCACCATTGATGGGAGCTAACCCCATCTCTTTTCTTTCCCTTTCTATGGCTAGGAGCTGCTTCTCCAAAGCCAATCTTTTAGCCATCCTGGCTAACAGGAGGTCCTCTTCATTGAGGCTGGCCTCAATGCTTTCAGAGGTACTGGTCTCCCCTGTGGAAGAACCAGTCTCTCTGACCTTGATTTGAGGAGTCATGTTTGAGGGACCCTGTTCTCCCTATTTATGATAGGAGGGGGGAATCCATCCTCCTGTTCACTAATTTCCCCATCTGAAGAATTATCCTCAGAGGGGTGGTCCCTTTTGAACTCCGCCAAAAGGTCCTGGAACTGTACTTTGGTAGAGTTGGACCCAGTTTTTATCTTTTTTAGCTTGCAGAGAGTCCTTAACTCTGACATCCTTAGATGCAGGTAAGGGGTGAGGTTGAGTTCCACCACCATCTCCTCTGTGCTAGACATTATTTCTCTAAAAGTTGAGATTGCTTTTTAAGAATCTAAAAACTACTTCTAGAACTTAAATCCAAACTTTTACAAATTTTTAAACTCTAAAAGAAATCCTAACAGGGACCTATACAAAGGCCCCAGCAGGACTTTTAAAAATTTAGAAAAATAGCTCAAATTGCAAAAATCTGTTTCTAATGACAATTTTTGGAATTTAGTCATGTGATCAGGTATTGGCTGACTAGTCCAGCAAATGCAAAGTCTTTGACCAAACCACTGATCCACCAATGTAGGAAGTTGGCTCTGTATATACTATTTCTAAGTAAGAAATAGTGTGCACAGAGTCCAAGGGTTCCCCTTAGAGGTAAGATAGTGGCAAAAGCAGATAATGCTAATGCTCCATTTTGTGGTAGTGTGGTCGAGCAGTAGGCTTATCAGAGGGTAATGTTAAGCACTTGTTGTACACACACAGGCAATAAATGAGGAACACACACTCAAAGACTTACTCCAGGCCAATATGTTTTTATATTGAAAAATATATTTTCTTAGTTTATTTTAAGAACCACAGGTTCAAGATTTGCAGTTAATACTTTAAATGTAAGGTACTTCACATAGATACTTTAGGAACTTTGAATGAAAGCAATATCACATACAGTCTTTGTAAAAATGGCAATAAGCTATTTTCAAAGTTGACAGTGCAAAAATCAACAGTTCCTGGGGGAGGTATGTAAAGGTTAGTTTTGAAGGTAAGTAAAACACTTACAAGTCTCAAGTTTGGGGCATAGGCAGCCCACCGTTGAGGGTTCAAGGAAACCCCAAAGTTACCACACCAGCAGCTCAGGGCCAGTCAGGTGCAGAGGTCAAAAAGGTGCCCAAAACACATAAGCGCCTATGGGGAACAGGGGTGCTCCGGTCCAGTCTGCTAGCAGGTAAGTACCTGCGTCCTCGGGGGGCAGACCAGGGGGGTTTTGTAGAGCACCGGGGGACACACACGAGAAGGCGCACAAAGTACACCCTCAGCGGCACAGGGGCGGCCAGGTGCAGTGAGCAAAGCAGGTGTCGGGTTTCAGGTAGGAATCAATGGAGGGACCCGGGGGTCACTCTAGCGGTGCAGGCAGGCACAGGGGGGGCTTCTCGGGACAGCCAACACCTGGGTTAGGCAGAAGGTCGCTTGGGGGTCACTCCTGCATTGAAGTTCGGTTCCTTCAGGTCCTGGGGGCTGCGGGTGCAGTGTTGGTTCCAGGCGTCGGGTCCCTTGTTACAGGCAGTCACAGTCAGGGGGAGCCTCTGGATTCTCTCTGCAGGCGTCGCCATGAGGGTTCAGGGGGGTCGTCTCTGGCTACTCATGGGCTCGCAGTCGCCGGGGAGTCCTCCCTGTGGTGTTTGTTCTCTGGCTCTCGAGCCGGGGGCGTCGGGTGCAGAGTGTGAAGTCTCATACTTCCGCAGGTTTTCAAAGTTGGAGACAGGCCGGTAGGGCTGGGGAAAAAGCAGTTGTCGTCTTCCTCCTTCTCTGCAGGCTTGTAGGTCAGCAGTACTTCTTCTTTCTTCAGGTTGCAGGAATCTGATTTCCTAGGTTCTGGGGTGCCGCTAAATACTGAATTTAGGGGTGTGTTTAGGTCTGGGAGGGCAGTAGCCAATGGCTACTGTCTTTGAGGGTGGCTACACCCTCTTTTTGCCTCCTTCCTGACGGGAGGGGGGCACATCCCTATTCCTATTGGGGGAATCCTCCAAAATCAAGATAGAGGATTTCTAAAGGCAGGGGTCACCTCAGCTCAGGACACCTTAGGGGCTGTCCTGGCTGGTGGGTGACTCCTCCTTGTTTTTCTCATTATCTCCCCTGGACCTGCCGCCAAAAGCTGTGTCCAGAGGGACAGGCATCTCAATTAGCTGGGGCATAGTAACACAAAGCCTGAGCCTTTGAGGCTCACTGCTAGGTGTTACAGTTCCTGCAGGGAGGAGGTGTGAAGCACTAAAGCTCTCACCCCAGGGGGGCAGAATCTCGTCTCAGTGGCAGGCTGGCACTGACCAGTCAGTCCTGCACTGAAGGATTGGGTAAATTACAGGGTGCATCTTCTAAGATGCCCTCTGTGTGCATTTTGTAATAAATCCACCACTGGAATCAGTGTGGGTTTATTATTCTGAGAAGTTTGATACCAAACTTCCCAGTATTCAGTGTAGCCCTTATGGAGCTGTGGAGTTTGTTTTTGACAAACTCCCAGATCATATATTTAATATGGCCACACTGTACTTACAATGTCTGAGAATTGGCTTAGACACTGTAGGGACATATTGCTCATGCAGCTATGCCCTCACATGTAGTATAATGCACCCTGCCTTAGGGCTGTAAGGCCTGCTGGAGGGGTGACTTACCTAGGCCACAGGAAGTATTTTGTGGGCATGACATCCTGAGGGGGATGCCATGTCGACTTTGCCATTTTCTCCCCACCAACACACACAATCTGCAATGGCAGTGTGCATGTGTTAGGTGAGGGGTCCCGTAGGGTGGCACAACACATGCTGCAGCCCTTAGGGACCTTCTCTGGTCACAGGGCCCTTGGTACCACTGGTACCTTTTACAAGGGACTTAACTGTGTGCCACGGGTGTGCCAATTGTGGAAACAATGGTACATTTTTAGTGAAAGAACACTGGTGCTGGGGCCTGGTTAGCAGGCTCCCAGCACACTTCTCAGTAAAGTCAGCATCAATACCAGGCAAAAAGTGGGGGGTAACTGCAACAGGGAACTATTTTCCTACACTTTCTAATAGTTGTTGTTGCCTTTTCCTGAAGACACCATCTTTATTAACAAGAAAACTGTTCAGATGCTCTGTTGATCTTGCACCTGCTCATTCCCCACCAAATCACAGTCCACCTGCATGTCATCTTTCCCCTTAGTCTTTGCAGAGCACAGGACACTGTGACTTAATTGGTTATTTTCCTTAGAGTGCATGATTGTGAATGAACTTTGTTAGAAATGGGGTCGCTAGTTGGCAGTCAGTTTACACCCTCTCCAAGTAGGGACTGTTAGACTCTTCATCCTTGGCGTGGTCTCCCGTAACTTTCTGCCTCTGTTCCCCAGGTTGTTAATGTATGCTGGACTCAAATTCTGCTGTTTTTGTTACTCTGGGCACTTTACACTGCTAACCAGTGCCAAAGTGCAACTGCTCCTTTACAAAATGTGTATGTCATTGGCTTATCCATGATTGGCATAGTCGATTTACTAATGAGTCCCTAGTAAAGTGCACTAGAGGTGCCAGGGCCTGTAAATCAAATGCTACTAGTGGGCCTGCAGCACTGGTTGTGCCACCCACATAAGTAGCTCTGTAATCATGTTTTAGACCTGCCATTGCAGTGTCTCAGTGTGCAGTTTGAACTGTAAATTCGCCTTGGCAAGTGTACCCACTTGCCAAGCCTAAACCTTCCCTTTTCTTACATGTCAGACACCCCTAAGGTAGGCCTTAGGCAGCCCCAAGGGCAGGGTGCAGTGTATGGTTCAGGTAGGACATATAGTTAAGTGTTATATATCTCCTGACAGTGAAATATTGCTAAATTCATTTTTCACTGTTGCAAGGCCTGTCCCTCTCATAGGTTAATTTGGGGGCTACCTTTAAATCTGATTAAAGTGTAGATTCCCTTTGGCAGCGGATGGACATATGGAGTTTGGGGTCTGTGAGCTCACAATTTAAAAAATACATCTTTTAGTAAAGTTGATTTTCAGATTGTGTGTTTGAAAATGACACTTTTAGAAAGTGAGCCTTTTCTTGCTTATACCATTTCTGTGACTCTGCCTGTTTGTGGATTCCCTGTCTAGGTCAGTTTGACATTTGGACTGGTTGCACCTCACACTAGACAGTGACACAAAGGGAGCTGGGGTGTAGACTGCATATCCTGATGAGCCATCTGTGCTAGGTGGGAGGGGAGGAGTGGTCACTCACACCTGAATGGGCTGTGCCTGCCCTCACACAATGCAGTCTCCAACCCCCTGGTGAGTGTCTGGGGCCTGGCCTGGGCAAGGCAGGATTTCACATTCAAAAGAGATTTTACTTTGTAGTAGGCCTACTCCAAAGGAGAAATTCGTTATAAAAAGGGCATTCAAAACCACAGACTTTAGAACACTCCTGGAAACCAAGAGGAACCTCTGCCTGGAGAAGAGCTGAAGAGCTGAGGAAGAAGAGCTGCCCCGCCAGTGACTGTGTTTTGTGGAGTTATCCTGCAGTTGCTGCTTCTGCCAGAGTAAGAGGGCAAAGACTGGACTTTGTGTTGCCTTCGCTCTTGTGAAGATCTCCAAGGGCTTGATTTAGAGCTTGCCTCCTGTTGTTTGAAGTCTCAGGGACAGCAAAGACTTCTCTCTGAGAGCACCTGGAGAGACTCTTACTCTGCCCTGTGGTGCCCATCCAGTTCCTGAGACCCTGAAAAGAGAAGCTGGCAGCCTAAGAGGAAGAAATCCACGCACAGGATGCCATGCGTGGAAAAGATTGACGCGACTCCGATCTGCAGCTGAAGAAACGACATGCCACCGGCTCCATGGCTGCAAATCGGCGCTCGCCAGAAACGTGACCAGAAAATCGACACACGGAGCTGGAGAAATGACACGAAGCATCACTGACAGAGGCTGGGAGATCGCAACCCGCGCTGTGTGGTTTTCGGATCACTGTGCAGCTGAATTTCTGCCGCAAGCACTGCTGGGAATGTAAAAACAACGCAAGGCCTGCCCGTACCCAAGAGTGTTGACCGGATCTACGCATCGCTCTCCTGCAGACAGAAGAAACGAAGCACCCCGACGAAAGGAGAAACAACACAAGGTCTCGCTCGTGAGTGAAATCGACGGATCACGAGTCCTTTTTGACGCACACTTGCCCATGCGGAGTTATATTTGACGCACCCAAGGTACATTTTCACACTAACAGTGTTAGTGTGTGTTTTACACTACAGAAAGACTCTTTTTGCTTTTTAATTGTTAACTTGACTTGTGTATTGTGGATTTTTGTTGATTTGGTCTTGTTTTGTTTAGATAAATATTTCCTATTTTTTTCTAAACTGGTGTTGTGTCATCTTGTAGTGTTTCCATTAAGTTACTGTATGTGTTGGTACAAATACGTTACACCTAGCACTCTGAAGTTAAGCGTACTGCTCTGCCAAGCTACCAAGAGGGTAAGCAGGGGTTAGCTGAGGGTGATTCTCTTTTACCCTGACTAGAGTGAGGGTCCTTGCTTGAACAGGGGGTAACCTGACTGTCAACCAAAGACCCCATTTCTAACAGGGACCCTTACTCTAGTCATGATAAGGGAGATACACAGCTCAGATAAACCCTGCTCACCCCCTTGGTAGCTTGGCACACGCAGTCAGGCTTATCTCATTTGTACCAAAGCACACAGTAACACAGTAGCACAGTGAAACACACAAAAGCACTCAACACCAGTTTAGAAAAAAAGTCAATATTTATCTCAGTAAAACAAGACCAGAACAACAAAAATCCAACATACACCAGCTAAGATACAAATGTAGGTTAGGAGTTTTAAGATCTTTATACCAGGACATTAGATCAATTGGCTCTATTCCAGAGTCCTGGTGTGGTTCTATAATTAATCCGATCTATAAGGGAGGGGACGGAGCCAGCCCAGCTAACTATAGGCTCACAGCCCTCCTTGATGTGGAGGTAAAGTATTTCAACTTGCTGGTCCTTGCAGATCTGGTGGATTGGTCCAAAAGTAACAACATTGTCCCGTTCAATCAAACTGGGATTTAGGAAAAGAGTGGGGACAACAGTTAACATACTTGTGACAGCTTTTCTTGGAGAGCAATGTCAACAGCTGAAGAAGAATCTTTATCTAGCATTCATTGACTTCAAATCCACATTTCCACTGGTTAATCGGCAATTGCTTTGGAGTAAGTTAAATCTATGGGGCCTCCCAGATTCCCTCTGTAGGGGGCTGGCCCTCTCTGTAGTGTGCAAATCTAGCCACACTGTGCAGGGGGTCCAGGCACCACACATTGGTTTTCAGGGGTAAAAACTATATTACCTAATGCTTTAAATTTTGCTTGGTCGAGCAATTAGGCCAATCTTGGAGAAGTGTAAAGCATTTGTTGTACTCACAGTATCAATCTTGCCACTCACACACTCAAAGGAATAACTCAATTTATAACAATATTTCAGATTTTTGTGTAATTTTTAAGACCAAGATTATCAAAATTGGTTAAGCACTTTTTGAGATATGGATTTTTGAAGTTTAATAAAAATAGTCTATTTGTGTGTAATTACCACCATAGGAATCAATGGAAGTCCCCTCAAAAATACAAATAAAATCACACAGCTGCTTTACCAAGTTTATGTTTTGCAGGTTGATCGAGGGCGTCGGTGGGCACACTGTGCAGATGAAGAAGTTTGAGCCGCTCCTGGTTCCGGCAGGCACAGTGGTGAAAGGTCTCTGGAGCTGGTGCAGGGCCACTGAGGGGATCCACTTGGAATAGGTCTGTGCACGTAAGTTTAGAGGTGGGTCCTTGGGGTTCTCTTGAAGTGTCGAGGTCACAAGTGGTGAGGGACCCTTACCCAGGATATTATTACAGTTTAAACATTGGAGGGCACAGTGCCACCAAACTAGGCACACTTGCAGGGCTGGTCCTTGTGGTCATTGGTATGTTGTCAGGTCCAGCTGCAACTTCTGGTTTCGGGAGTTAGGGAATGGTCAGTGAAGTGACCCTTACTGGGTTGCTGGTTTCTTCTTTGTTGGAGAGAGATACCTCCACTCTGAAGGGAGTTCTTGGGTGATTGGCAAACCCTGGAGGTCCTCTGGGGTTCTTGAGGTCAGTCCAGTTGCCCAACAGCTCCACATCGGCTATTTTTGGGTCCTGGGTGCAGCAGGCAGAGTTTGTCACTGGTCCAGTCAGCTGGTAGGTGGGAGGGTGGGAATAGCGCTTCATGGGGAGAGGGGGAGGGGAGTGGGACCGCAGGGGCAGCAGTGGCACAGGGAGAATGCGGGAGGATGAAGAGGCAAGAGGGTAAAAACGAAAAAGAGACAGAATAATAAGACAAAGTAAAGGCAGAAGTAAAATGCAAGAGTAAAGAGAAACAGTGAGAGACAGAAGATACTTACTTGCAGATGGCCACTAGGCCACCACGGATGAGGCACCGGCAGAGGCCTGTGGGTGGAGGAGGGCCTCGTGTCAGACAGGCTCTCAGTTTGCTCCAAAGGCAGAGGCAGCAGCAGGAGGAGCTGGGAAGGGCAAAAGATGCTGACCAAGATTCAGGTGGTCTACTCCTTCATTGATGATGTTTATGACTTTGCAAAAGACCCATGCCAACAGAGATTAGACAACGTCTTGCAGAATGCTGCCGATGTTGTAAGTGGATATTGTTAAAAATGTCTTGCTAGCTCTGCTGTGTGCTGCTCGAATAGGAAATTAGCATTTACATTTTACCTCCATGCACTCTATGATCCCATGGTGTTTTGTATATGACAGGATGAACTATGCTAGATATTTTCTGTATACTATGCTGTAATTAATTACAGTGAAACATTCAGAGATACATCACAACTTCATTAACAGATGTTTTCAGTTCAACTGTCAGATGTTAATCCGTTTGAGCGAATTCTGGTCGATCAAGCGATATGGGTAACAGTCAACCTCAAGGTGGGTGCTGTGAAAAGATATTATATGTTGACTGAAGAGAGAAGTGCCTTTTTGGGTCAGATAAGGGAAATGGTTTGTAACAACAGAACAGATCTTACTCACGCAGACCTCCATGAGTCATGAATTGAAGAAGAAGATCATACAAGAGCTGTTAGTCTGGTTCAAAGCAAGAAAAACCCATTTGTTGGGCCACATGATCTCATTAGGTTCTCCACTGCAAAAAAGGCATCTCAAGACATAGGCCCTCATTATGAGTTTGGCGGTCAGTGGACCGCTGCAGTGGAGTTGACGGTTGCACCGCTGCAGGCCTGGCGGTGAAGACTACCATATCACAAGTACTGGGAAGGCACATGCAGAACACAGAACAGTTACAGTTTGGACTGCGAGTGTGGAGGGGCAGGCTCGGCAGGCGGCCACCATCTCCAGGACGGTGGTCAGGTAGTATCCCACAACCACATTACGAGGTTACACACCGCCAGGATTCTGGGCTGGATCCACTGCCACCAAAAGCCTGTCAGAAATGAACAATATAAAAGGGAACACCTACCTTCAGGAACACAGACATGTTTGTAGGCACCGTGGCATGTGAATTGCAACTCCCCTCAATGCTATACCTGGCCATGCAACTACTGGACCAGCGACGGTGATCAGGATACCAACTGTAAGTATACCAGCCTAGTACACACTGGAGGGAATGACGTTAGTACACAAACACACAACACACACATGACACAGGAAGCCACGCCCACACACATGCAAACAAACACCCATACCAACACACATACACTCACGTATGCACGCTAATACCCACAACCACCACACATACATGTGGAAGGAAAGCCAGGACTAAGTAGGTATCATCAACACCAGCGGTGTTGTGGCGCATATATAAATTATAATGGTAACATCAAGAATAAAACTATGGAGGTCCTTTGGTCTAGGCTTAGAAGAGGGTCCTTGTGGGCAGATTTGGAGAGGGGTCCTTAGGCTTGCCCTTGGAGGGGGTTTGCCTGGTCTTGGAAGTGGAGGGAGTGGGCTTGGCCTTGGAAGTGGAGGGAATGAGCTCGGCTTTGGAAGTGGAGGGAGTGAGCTTGGCCTTGAAAGCGGAGGGAGCAGGTTTGGGCTTGGGTTTGGCAGGAGGAGCAGTGTATGTGATAGAGGTGGAGGTGGCAGATGGTGGAGGGGCATTGTGAAGGGCAGTGATGGACTGGGAGGTGGAAGGCAGGGGTATTGGAAGGGTAGCAGAGCGCTTGGGGGAACAGGGACTAGGGCAGTGGTAGGGAAGAGGGGAAAACCCTTGGAGGAAATGTTTTTTGGGGACACAAGGGAGGTCAAGGTAATCACGTTTGGGATTGGAGGGAGTGGGTATGGTTGTGAGTTATGTATTTGGAGGTGCCTTGGGTGCAGGTGTTTGGGTGGATGAAATGTGTGTGCTGGGGGACTGTTGGGTGGGTGAATGTGCGTGTTTAGATGTACTTGGAGGAGGTGGGGAGGAGATGCAGGGAGATGGCAGAGGGGGACATGTGAGTGTATGTTGGGGTGGTGTCTGCAGGTAGGGTGGATGTGCTGCATGTGGGTGTGTTAACAGTTGTGATGTCTGCACCAGTGGTGTATGAGGTGCATGAATTGGAGTCAGATAATGTGGTGATGGTGGCAGTGAGGGCACATGTGGCAGGATCAGTGACTGATGTGGTGGTGACTGCAGGTGTGAGTGGTGTACTGACTGTGAGGAGGGAGGTAGGGGGGAGTTGGTGCAGGTTGTGGATGTTGCCATGTCTGCATGTGTCTGTTGTGTGTGTGCATGGCAGTGGTGGCATTTGTGGTGCTTATGTCAGTCCTTGCGAACAGTGTCTGTTGATGTGGATGCACGTGGGTCAGTATGTGTGCCTTGGATGGGTGAGGGGAAAGGGATGTGGATATGGGAACAGGTAGCTGAAGAGCGGCAGGAGAAGAAGGGACACTGGCTGCTGTCAAGGAGGAGGCCAAAGCTTGAAACAATCTCTGTAGACCAGGCAAGGCATTGTGAATGCCTTCCAGGAACACATTCCAGGTTCAATCTGGGATGCCAGTCCCTGGATGGCATTCATGATAGTTGTCTGCCCCCACAGAGATGGACATCAGGAGGTCGATAGCCTTCTTAGTGAGGGCAGCAGGGGCAGAGGTTCCTGCGGCAAAGGAGATGCCCACCCTCTTGGGTGAGCGGGCAACTGGGTGGGGATTTACAGGGAGGGTGGTGCTGGTAAGGGAGATGGCGGACAAGGATGGTGCTGAGATGGTCCCAGATGGTTCTGCCACTGCCAGGGGGCCGCCATCATAGATGGAATCAGAAGATGGTGTGGTCAACCCTGTCTCCCCGTGTCACTCCCCTCGCCCTCCATCCCACTGGTCCCCTCGGCTCTACTGGTGTCAACGTCCTGGGTCCCGTGGGCTGCAGCTTCCCCTCTCACTGGTGCCCCTTTTCCTTCACCAGCTTATGCACACAAAGACAGAGGAGGACCGGGAGGGAGGGAGAGAGGGAGAAACAGGGTGTAATGGGTCAATGCCAGCACAATAGTGACACTGGGTTGAACAGCATTTGATGCCATGCCATGATGCACTATGCCCACCCCTGCACATCCTACAACTAGGTAACACCATGGGGAAACCACAGCAATGCACATGTCAACCGCTGATGGTCTGACTGATGCAAATATGTACATGAGGAGTGCCATACCCACCACACTTGTCCACTACCTGCCCACTATCCATGTTCATTGAGAAAGGCATGTAATGGACTGCAAACCCAACAGACTCCTGCATGGCTAGTTGGCAGGCCTACTTGGCTATTGTCAATTAGCACTCTGAGCACTTGGCACACCCTACCTCACAACACATGCAGTGCCTTCCAGCTGATTGCCAGCTGATTGAGGTCCTGGGATCCATCCCTGGCACAGTGTTTGGCAAGGACTAATCACAACGGCCTGACACCCCAGGTCTAATCATCCTGTTGTCATGAGCTGGAAAGCACATCTAGCTAGTAGGTGGCCACACAGTTTCAATTTTGGAGGAAGCTGACCCGTTACCAAGCTGACCGCATGGCATTGTAGTGCAGCCATTTTTAATGCGGCCTTTGCGCGTTTGCTTAAAGCATTAGGCCTCTGTGCACTTTGTTCTAGATGCATTTTATTCAGCCTCGTACTGTTATTTTTCAATAACCAGTTTCACGGTCTTGTTTTATTTTCTTCTATCACACTGTTTCGCTTACTTCAGCACCGGAGTTCTCAAACAATACATTCTTGCTCGCTCTGTGCTTCAGTCAAGGATACAGTCTGGTACATTGCCGATAGACGTGGTAGGAGTTTAGTCTTTAGGGTTAATAGAAAGTACACATTCTTACGTAGGGACGTTTCTCAGAACACCGGCGTGTTGATTATAAAAACACTTCCTAGTCCTAGTACACGTAAGAGGGAGATTCTGACCAGGGAACCACAACTAGACGCTGACTGCCCTGTTGCAGACGCTGATCCAGATCACAGGCCTTTGCTCAGGTATGAGGGTTGATGTCCTCCTGGGGAACCTGAAAGGCAAGCTTAGAGCTTAACATGCTGTGCTCAAAATAGAACTTAGAAGAGAGAACGTAATCTGAAAGCACTATGATAGCGTTATTCTTATGTTTTACTCTCCTCGTTACTATTTCAATCCTACTGTGTTTTATGGTTCTGGTTATTGCGGCTCACGCCTTGTTATCTAAAATGCAGTCGTTTTATTAAATCAATCTGTAAAACTTAAACTGCCTCTGTCATTTGTATATGAGACCACACTTGGTATGAGAGAACTGGTTGGGATCTGAGTGACCACGACTTCCCTGAGAAGCTCTAAGATTTCATGCACTCGGCTGCCCAATCATCCCTTCCCTTTGGGAGAGATGAGGCACTGCTAGTTAGCCAGAGCAAAACCGGATTAACGGCGGCAAGGGTCCTTCTCCGTGGGTTAGTCTTAGTCCACCGCACTGAGAACGACCCTGTCACCCACAAATCCAGTAGTCTCATTAGGATAATGAGAGCCAACATGACAGCATTACCTACATCTGTGATGCCAATCCTGCCCAGATGGACACTACCAATGGTGGACATCATTGTATCAAGCACCCATGCTACAGCTACCCAATGGTGCCCAGCCAGAGCCACTATGGCAAAACATGTAGCAAATGAGAGTGGGCACTTACCACCATGTGACTGCTGTGCTGCCCTCAAATGCCCATCCACCTCAGGGTAGGCCACCGACTGAGATGCAGGTATGTGTCAACTGTCTGGCATGTGTCCTCTACAACTGTCTGCCTTGGCCCTTCTACCACCTGTTGTCTGTGACAACTGACAGTATTGGTTGCAGCAATGCATCTGGGTGGGTTGGGGGGGTGTCACATGTGCCTATGACTTAGGTAGTCACAGTGTACAGGTCAGGCCTATAGTCAGGCAGCTGTTGTGCTGGTGCACTAGTGCTATCAACATGTATGTACAATGTTTCCTGAGCTGCCAGTTCAAGTGTTATGTGTGTGCCACACAGGGTTGTTGCATCTGTGCAGCATCTATCCGGGCAGTCGACATTGGGTGGTAGTGCTACACTGTTGTTGGTGGCAGTGGGTATGGGGTCAGATCTGGCACTGGGTGCTGAGAGGGTGGTACCATAGGGTTGGTACGTGTTTTTTTTTGTATGTTGGTAATGGCCGTATTGTTGTGGACTTAACTGCCATATCTGCCTTGGATACCTGCTCCTACAGTGCATTTGTGTTGAGTTGGCACCTGTGACTCCTACAGTGATTGTTGTAACTGTCTTGCTCTACATTCAGGACATTGTAGTGGTGTACTGTGGTCCCTATCTGACCTGTTGCCTCCATTGACACATATCTCCAGCCACTGGCTGCTTCACGATCGACCTCCTGCATTTTGCTCCCCCCATGTCACCCTCCCATGCTTGTGCTGGGTGATGGGTTACCAGTTGCACATGTATTGGCAGTTCAATTCGTACTCATGACAAAGAAAGACATAGGCAGTAACTGTGCTCAATAGTGTTTATTTGGGAGGGACAAGTGCAAGGGGTAATGAGTGGGGTCATGGTGGCTGAGATCATCAGAGTGGTGAGGCCAGCTGTGGGTAGTCCAGGTCCAGTATGCTGGCCATGGAAAAATGGAGACATAAGAGTGGACAGTGAATAGGGTGTCTCAGTCACACACAAGGGAGAATTTTTAGGAGAGGGCCACTGCCCGGCGGTGGTCGCGGTCTTGACATCATGTCTGACTGGATGTCTAGTTGGACGTCCTCGCTTGCATGGGGGTTCCTCAGCTACAGGAATAGGGGTGCTGGAGTCCTGTGTGTCCTGTGGTGGGGCCTCCCTACCACTGGCTGCCACTGATGTGGAGGGCTCTGATGGGATGTGGCCAGTGGAAGGGGCCTGCTGGTGGGTGGTGGATCACGCATGAAGGTGGTCAGGTCCTTGAGCACCCCTGCTATGGAGGCCATGGTGGCATTGTGGGCTTGCCTCTGTTGCTTGGCCTCCTGATGCTATTCCCCCTGCAGCCTCTGGGTCACCTGCATGGTAGCGAGGATCTGGGCCACTGTGTCCTGGGTCTGCTGGTATACATCAAGGAATTGGCTGAGGGTTTCCTGGGCAGTCAGTTGGTGGGGCTTTCCTGAGCTTTGGACCACAGTTCCCCTCCCACTACCCCAGGCCCCTTGTGCTGTGCCCGTGGCACAGTGTCCCACTCCCAGTAGCAACAGGGCCTTCATTGTCTGGGGTGTGTGCCCTTGACTCTGGCCCCTGTACTATGAGGCACACCTCTGATTGTGTGGTCTCTGGGGCACAGGTTTGGGGCTCAGGGGCTGACTGTGGTGTAGTTGCCACATGGGTGGGGACGTCCAGTGTGTCCAGGGTGGGTCTGCTGTTGATGGACTGTGCAGTGGCCCCAGATTAACCAGGCAAGTCATCCCCATCCAGACATCCAGTCTGCCCTTCATCCTGGGAGGACTGTCTGAGCCTGGCATCTTCTGCAGGCTGGCAGTGGCAGGGGTACCTGTAGATGGAAACGGTAGGTATTAGTTGTGTAACTGTAGTTGTTATGTCTCTGTTGTGATGCATGCAGTGGCTCGACTTGCTTTCCAGTGATGGCAATGACAGCGGCTGCACTGCACACATAGATTTGGTGTAGTGGTCTGTGGCATGCTTTCCATGTGGCATGGGGGTTGTGGATGGTGGCTGGCATTGATGTCATTGCCATGTGCTGGCACGAAGTTGTGGCAGCCAGTTGGTGTTGGCTGTGGTATGGTTGTCCATGCAGATGTTCCACTTTGCAGTGGGTCTGTGGTGTGTTGCTGTTTGGGATGTGCTGGATTATGAGAGCTGTGGTTCTCCACATTGTGGTTGTCATCCGTGCATTAAGACAGAGTGAGTAAGGATGGTGGGGTGGAGTGGTGTGGCATGCAAAGGAAGGGTGTTTGGTGTTTGGGACAGGTGCAGTGGGGTAGCTCGTAGTAGGTTGGAGGTTGGTGGGGAGGCATGCAGGACAGGGGTGGTTGGTGCTTGGGGGGTACTGTTGACTTACCAGAGTCGAGCCTTCCGCTGATGCCAGTCAGGCCCTCGAATTGAATGATGTTCAGGACCTTCTCCTTCCAGGATATCAAGTCAAGGGGTGGAGGTGGGGGCCCACCACCAGTCTTGTTGATGGCTATCTGATACCTAGATGCCATGGAACATGGCATCCAGGTCGTTCCACCTCTTCCTGATGTCCTACCGTGTGTGTGAGTAGGTGCCAACTGTGCTGACCCTGTTGATGATCCTCTGCCATAACTCCGTTTTCCTGCAGATAGATGTTTGCTGTACATGGACTCCCATGATCTTGTCAACCATGACCCGCAACTCACTGTTGGTGAACCGTGGGTGCTTCACTGTGACATGTTGTGGGGCGGGTATGTGGTGTGTGTGTCGGGTGCAGTGCGGGGAATGTGGTGATGTGGGGGTGTTTGGCTGTGGGTGCTGGTGGGCTGTAGTGGTAATCTGTTCAATGTGTGCTATGAGATTGTTTTTGTTGTGTTTGGGGTGTGCTTTGTGTCAAGTGTGTCTGCTTATAGTTGTCAAGAGGGATTGTGCGTGTGTGGAGGGGTGTTATATGGTGGCATGTGCAGGTGTGTGTATGAGTTTTAGATGTGGGGTATTTGAACAGGCCTATGTGGTGTTGGCTACTTTCGGCGGTCCCTTTTTGTACCGCCCCAGTGCGCCGCTGTGCATGTACTGCTGGAGGTTGACTCTAAATATCACTGTCGTAATGGTGTCAGCGTGGCTAGCTAGCGGTTGATCAGTCACTCTTTCACTGTTGGATGGCCTGGTGGTGTTGGCTTTGTGTCTGTTTTTGGGCAGTTTGTGTTTTGTGACTCGTAATCCAATGGTTGCTATACCACCACTACTGGCGCTATGGTGGTGCCATTTCACATGGCAGTCTTGCCCGAAGACTGCCAAACTCATAATAAGGGCCATAGAATACAGCATAATGAAGGCATATGAAATAGGGGACCAGTAGGATACAGACTTCAAACTTGAGCGACTTGAGAATAATCCACAAATTAAGATGTTTTATGACCCAATAAAAATTTACAAACTAAAAACCTTCACTAACATGTCCAAGAAGAAGGCAGTGAACAGCAATGGCAGGTCAATCATCATGAAAACAGATAAAGCACTATTTGGTCAAATTAATGTGAAAGCACAGAATCAGGAACCTTCAAATGGCGGATGTACTCTCTCATCGCTTAAGTCCTTTACCATGGAATTTAGCAACTCCAGAAGGTCTGTTATGAAAGACAAACAAAGCTATTTTAGCAAAATACCTGCAGAATTTTTTTAACCCTGGTGAGGAAATACTTGGAAATTCAGCCACGCTGATTGATTGTATGGTTCTTGTCAGACAGAGAGTAAAAGGAGAGGAATCAAACTTTGGTGTAGCAGCTATGTCTATCGTGTCTATAGCTTTGTGGGAAGGAAATAGAAGTCAAAGAATCCATGGTGTGCTTAATATGTACAAAGAGACGTCTGTTAAGAACAGTGAAAGGACAATCAGAGGGGAAGAACTCGGGCAAAAGTTACAGAGCATCTCACCTTTCCAGATTGTCAGACAGTGGAGGAAATTCCTAACCCACGTAAGGAATAGAACAACTCTCCATTTCTATTCATCATGGCTAAATTATTTCTGAAATGTGTTTATGAAATGTGCATGTGAGTCCTACATTATGAAAATAGCTTAAACTCTTAAAGAAAAGGTTTGTCAAGGTATGATAGGTCTACATACATTTACTGTATGTGACACAGTAAGTGCATTTGCGGGAAAAGGAAAAGTAAGTGCATTCAAAATCCAGTCTGCCAAAAGACATACACAGGAAACCTTTTCACAGCTCAGAGACAAATGGAATCTCTCTGAATAACTAATGGATAAATTGGAGCAATTCTCATGCTTGCTGTAGGCACCAAACCTTTAGTTCAACACATGACTTGAGATATCACCTATTCTGCACAAAGAAGGATGAGATAGACAGTCATCAGCTTCAATCTTGCAGGGACTGTCTGAAGAAACATGCCAAATGTGCAAATTATCAAGCCGTTATAAGCAAGATTTGTCCTCTGAATGATCCACAAACACCTAGTCCCTTTGAGTGGAAGTTGGAGGGAGCAGAGCAACTTATAGTTGACTAGATGGAGGGGAAACCAGCAGCTCAGGCTGTGTTAGACTTACTAGCTTGCAACTGCATTATTATGAATAAGAATAGACCTCATGGAGTTCTACTCTGCAACATTTCGCAGGATTAGCTAAAAACTCAGTGAAATTCCATGGAGTTCCTCCTATGGCAGAATGCCACCTGCCCTACCACCCTGACCTGAATGCGCCTGAACTCAGAAGCGGTAAGCAGGGTCGGCCTGGTTAGTAGTACTAACCAGGCCCGACCCTGCTTACTTCTTCTGAGATCAGGGCACATTCAGCACAAAGTGGTATGCCGTATGCAGGGAAAACTGCTGTTTCAGGTCTCTTGTGCTGTGACAACCCACAGGTCTAGAGCCTGCGGCTCTCAACCACACCTGCCCATTTCCTCCACCAACTGCCCTCCTTCACAAACTTGCATGGAGGGCCAAGCACACCCCCTGTCATTCACCAGCCTTGCAATTGCTACCTCTGCACTTACGCTCAACTTCAGACCTCCCTTTCTTTAGGGCCCAGCACTAGCAACAGCAAATCAGCTCACTACCAACAGACTGGTATTTTCACAAAGTGTCTAGCCTTTCTTACCACTGTGCTCTAAGGCACTCTCTCAGGCCACACATATCTCTAACTGGTGGGGGCTGGCAGACTACCACTCAGCAGCTGATGCTCCCCGGTCTCTAGCTCTTCCTGCTGGCCTCAGCACCGTACCCTGGGTCATAACACCACTTCCTTTCCCAGGGACTCTGGGGAGAGATACTTTTCAAGTGGAACTCTGACTGTAAGATTCCCTTTTGCCCAGGACAGAGCCCCCTCATATGCAAATACTGTCCATGCCCAGGGCCAGCCCCCGTGTGCACATAGAAGAGAAAGCAAAACAAGGGTCTGACCTGAATGCTGGGACCAGGCTACTCGCTGCCAGTGGCCTGGCTCTCTGCCCCCTGCTCCCAGGCTGCTGAGAGCAGTTAAAGGAGGAAGGCCTGGATCCGGAGCTGGTGCCATTGCAGCCCCTCAGCACCAGCTTGCAGCAGCCCCATTCCACCGACAGGCAGAAAGCAAAGCTTTAGCTAGGGGTCTCATTGCATGTCGTAGAGCAAATGTTGTCTTCATTTTAGGCCGAGTGTAAAGTGCAGCCCAGTTATGGGTCACACAGCACAAGAGCAGACTGCATTTTTTTGAACTACGCACCAAAAACTCCATTAACTCTGCTAGCGTAGCGCAGCTCGCCGCCCACCCATAATTAGGAACTGCAAACTGCCAACATGTGTCTGCTGTCTTAATGACCTCAAGTGCACTGATATTTACAGACTTCCCACCTGTAAAGATCAAACAGCGCAAAGAATGGTGACACCTCTTCAGAAGAAGAAGATGACGACAAATGTGAATGATAACATTTTGTTTATGTTCACTCATGACATACATTGCCAATGTAAGATATGACAACTGCTAGTATTTTAAATTGTAGGTGAAAATTGTGAAAATTGTGCATACAATCTATATCAATATATGAGGAATACAATGACGTTTTATTGTTATAATTTTAAGGACGATATTGTTATTATTACAATTAATTTTCAATACATATATAGAATTTAACCAATCTGGTGGAACTAGATTTACTTTTCCACATATTAAGATGAATTTGTATGCTATTTATCAAAAGTATGAAAGCCATTATTTATTTTTTGACTCTTGCTAATCCAATAGTATCAGACAAAAGGCAAAGAGTTATGACTTGCTTTCACAAATTTTCTATCTCAAGGCTTCCATACCTTGCAAAACCTCATGTTAGAGCTCATCCCACAAGTGGCACTAATTACCTAAATTTGGGGTCGTGGCTCATGGCCTACAAGCCATAACTGTAATACCTTGTTTTAAACTGACCCCCAAACGTGTCAGCAAAATTACTTTGTGATTGGAGGTGTTTATACATACTAATTGTGAGCCAAGTATGGCTCCTCTTGCTGACTTGTTGCATGCTATTTAAAAAAGGAGGCATATTTAACTTGTTCTTTAAATACTTTTTTAAACCCAGGTACATTTTGTCCCCACAGATGTTCAGCCTCCAAGTGCACCAAGCATTTTTTCTCCCCTAATTGCATCTCCTTCCAGATAAACTACCTCAGCAAAAATGTATACTTGAGAAGGGCTGCATTCTGGGCTAGTTGCTGACTGATGGCTGGCAGGGTAAAATATTTGCATGGGTGGGTGAGAGAAAGAATGGCTGGAATGATAAAAAGCTATATGAAAAGGTAGATAGATCAATTGATGTCTGGATGGAAAAATGAAAGAATGGATTGGTGAATTGATAGAAAAGGGTGAAATAGTGGATGGATGAAAGGAAACGAATGTTTGCATTAGCAATGATGGATGAATGGCTGGAAGTGTGAATAAAATGATAGAAGGAAAGATGTAGCAGTATAATGATGAAAGGGTGGATAGACAGAATGGCAAAGTAAGGATGGGTTGAATGGTAAAAGTATGGATAGATGAAAGCATGAAAAAATGGATAGGTGGATGAATGCATGAAAGGCTGGAAGGATGAAGAGATAGACTGACAGAAGGTGGAATGACAGTACCTTGTTTAGGGTGAGTATGGGTTACTTGTTTCACTCACTCGATGGCATTTAAGGTATGGATTGTATGATAATGATTGAAAAGACTTACACAAGGGAAATTACTTTATGGAAAATAACTAATGGCCAAAGATTCAGTTGTGGCATGTCCTTTTGCAGAGAGATGAAATACCTGCCAGTCACCAAATCAATTAAAGAGTGAAATTAGTGAATTGGCTTTGTATGCCCCAGAAGACGTATTTTTTCTAATCATTAAGATTCTTCCTAGGGTATCCTTTGGAATTTGCTTGCAAACCTGGGGAAATGAATGAGATATTGATGACATGATTCACAAAGATAACTTACACTTTTGAATAATTTATACTTTTGATTAAGTTTACCACTTTTTGGCTATTTACAAAATTTGAGTGGAAATTTAATCTGAAAGTTAATCTTACATGCATCCACTAAATTGAAGGTCCTGGGGTTACACTTTTGAGTAATGTTACATTCAAATTTCATGAGTAGCCAACAGTAGTAAACATACTCAAAAAGTGTATGTGTAAATTGCTCAAAACTGTAAGTTACCTTTGGGAATCACACCCTATATGTATGGTCTTAGTGTGGAGGCAGATCTCCATCCCCAAAATGTAATGCACCCCAAAATCTAGAAAATCCCAAAATCTACCTTCAGCGATTTTGCTCCAGAACCCTGGATCTTGTGATAAAGAACACCCTCCTCAACATCAGGCCAATATTGGTTTAACAGAGTAATAAGTAAGTTACTGGTACCACTCAATAACTGAGCTTCAGATTAGGGAAAAGTTAAAGATTTTAATTACAAAATGTCAACTACGCAGTACAGAAAAATGTACAATATGTATCATGAAGAGTCAAATACTGAGGTCCAGATTGAACATTTTTTAAGCAATGCAATGCAACAAGTCAACTTGCTGTGCTACGTGGAAGGGCAGGAATGAATGAATGAGCGATATCTATCAAGATATGGCACGTTGCTATCCTCAGTCTGTTCTGGTGCACAAACTGCAGCCTAGCACCAACGTTGGCATCCTTGCAAGGGTGCCTGCATTGCAGGCAGGATTGTTTTTGTGCAGTAAGCAACACCTCTCTACACAAAACAATCCTTAGAGGTGTTTTCTTCTTTCTACTTGTGCTGCAGAATGCAGCACATTTTGTTAGAGAAAACAAGGGGAAGTAATGGATATTTGTCCTCATTGCTCCTCTCCTGGGAACAAGTACAATTCTGACACATTCCCAGGTCTCCTAGTGTTGGTATATCAGGGAAGACTTCTGAATAAATGGGTGGATGCATGGGAACACCTGCGCTACACCTGTATAATGCCTTCCCAGCACAGTGTAATGCAAGGCAGCGACTTGTGATGCCTTGTGTTACACCGGATTTACCAAGCTATGGAGACCCATGCAGTCTTCATGGCTTGGCATATCTCATTCTAAGTTTTGCCTCACCCTACATTGCCTTGTGTGGTGCACGGATAACCAAACCTTGATAAATCTGCTTCAGAGTAGGTAGTCAAAAAGACTGAATTATTTTAAGTACCAATGAACAGCAAAAATCACAAGAGAAACAAATAGCACCCTAACTAGTAGATGTCCAAGAACATCTATAACTTTCACATTAACAAGGAACAGAAACAGCAGCTCTAGTGAGAAAGGGAAAGGCTCTCTCTTAAATACACTGCACAGATTTCTGGTAGAAAGGAAAAGTCATCTAAAATTTCAAATGGACAGAGTCCCTAGTAAACAGAAAAGTCTCTTGGCTGACCCCCAAAATCAAGGGGTTTTATGCACATTTTATGAATAGATAACAAGCAAAAACTGCGAAGTCAGAATGGCATAACTAATGCTAACACATATTGGACAAATTTGAGGGTAAATAGTCAAAATAATGCACAAAACACTTTAAAGCAAGGCTCCCACAGCTTTTGCACTGTCTGGAGATGCACAACGCAATATGAAACGTTTTTACAAACAATAACTCACACATTGATGTATTCTACCAGGCCCACATCGAAACTTCAGTGAAAATGTCCTTGGGGTTGCTACACATAGAAAGTTTGTTGGACCTGGCCCGTTTTGCAGGGAAATAAACAAACTTTTTGTCTCCTTCTTCCTACTTTTTCTGACCTGCTTTTTGGCTTTAGCACTCGGGCACCTTACCACTGCTAACCAGTCATAATGTGCATATGCTCTCTGTCTAAATTGTATTGGTGATTGGTTTATCCATGATTGACAGATTTGATTTTCTGGTAAGTCCCTAGTAAAGTGCAGTATGTGTTCCCACGGCGTGTAAATCAAATGCTACCAGTGGGCCTGCAGCACTAATTGTGCCACCCACATAAGTAGCCCTGTAAACCTGACTCAGACCTGCTGCTGCAGTGTCTGTGTGTGCGGTTTTATACTACCAGTTCGACCTTTCAAGTGTACCCACTTGCTACTCCTAAACCTCCCCTTTTACTACATGTAAGTCACCCCTAAGGTAGGCCCAAGGCAACCCCATGGGCAGGGCACAGTGTATTTAAAAAGTAGGACATGTACTGGTGTGTTTTTTATGTTCTGGTACATGTGAAATACTGCCAAATTTGTTTTTCACTGTTGCAACACCTATCTCTCCATAGGTTAACATGGGGATCGCCTTTAAATATCTTTTCAAGGTCAAGGTCATATTTATATTTTAAGTTAATTTTTAACCATACCAATTTAGACAATCATCATTACTTAAATAAAATCCATTATGACAATATAAAAATAATATTTCTTCCTGTCAGTACGTTAATATAACAATCAACAGCCATGTTATCCAAGGCACTGTTATAATAAAGTGCCTATGGTCCTAACCTCTTCATGACATTCATTGAGAAGACAAAAATGAATTATCTAGAAGGTTTTTGACTAATGAATATATCAATAAAACAAAAATCACAAATATGAGAGTAAAAACAGCTAGAAAACTTCAAGCCTAGTGATAGCGTCCATTCTTAATTCTTCGTAACAACTGAGAAGTGCATTTTAAAGTGCAGTTACCGAAAATCTAATAAATATTTAAAATGCAAGAATAAGGAAAAGAAGAGAAAAATGATACCATTAAAATATAAACAGGCCATTTGATTTAAGCTTTTAAACATTGGGTTTCCCACGTAGGTTCAATATTGTAAATACACGTACTGCCTCTGTGTTACTGACCTGTGCTTAAGCATGTAGTTAACATAATTTCCTTCTACATTCATATGTTTAAGATAAAGCTAAGGTCGTGAATCTCACAAATTAGCAGTTTAGCTGGGGGTCCTGTGGGTTTAGACATGCTATGATAACAGCTCTGCAAGTCCTAATAGCACGTTCTTTAAAACTTGTTTTAATTTTTTTTCGCTGAAGTACTTGCAGGCTGGGGCAGATACAAACAATATGAATCAAGACTTCCTTATGCCAGCCACATTGTCTCAAGGTATGTAAGATCGAATTTCTCCACAATGGAATATTAGCCCTATTTGGAATTTTACCTCACAGCAGATGCAGTAAGGTGCGTTTCATTGGTGCAGGAAGGGGATTGAGATCTAAGATACAGGAGACAAGTTAGTAAATTGGTTTATTAGTATCCATGCATGTGAACCAGCACTAGACATAACTCTTTCGTGTAGAAATGATGAACGTTATTGCCTTGTTCGCACCCTTTTTGACGGAACAGTACTCGGGCCAACATCCCACAATTCTTGCAGACTCAGTTTATTAATGGCTAACTGCAAGTTTTTGCTAAGGGGAGACTTTCGGTCATTCTGAGGAGCTTTTCAAAGGGCCATATTTAGTTGTTCGCCCGCTCAACTGATTTCATACCATGTTTTGACCACAGCAGCTTCTATTGCTAAGTCTTGCCGTTTAGCCCAAATTCTAATCAAAGTTGTGGTGGCGAGGTTGAACGCGGCATATTGAAAACACACCTAAAAACCATCAGCTGGATTTTGTCTACTAAAGCAGCATACGAGCCAGTCATTGCAATAATGGTGTGAAGGAGTGTAGGCAGTAATTTTGAGGAGATTTCTGTTAGCAACGGATAAAAGGAAAGACCATCTAGCTGCCTGCCAACATTGAAAAAGCATGAGTCAATGATGCTGCCTTATTTTTGATGTAATGTTTTTGCTGTGCAAATGAACCCCGGGCCTCCAAGTTTATACCCAGGTATTTATAGTGTGACACAATGTCTAGTGGTAAAATAGTCTGGGCCAGGTGAATGGAGAATGACCGGCAAGATCCGACTAGCATAACTTTCATTTTAGCCACATTGATCTCCTGTCGGTTTAAGGTTATGTAGGCGGATAATGAATTTAGAGACTGTGGCAAGCCTACCTTAGTGTGGTTAAGCAACACTAGTTCATCCGCATAAAACTAGTGGGTAAGAGAGAGGGATCTCAGATGCGGCAGGTGTGAGCTCACATTATTTGAAATTGGAAAAAGATCTGCCATAAAAAGATTAAATAGGTATGGTGCCAGCTCACACCCTTGTTTCAAGCCGGAATACATGGGAATTTAAATTGACAGCTTTGTGCCATCACCAATTTTTACCTGAACCCACATATATGAATAGTTTTATTGCCTTTAGGAGGGTGAGAAAAGGCCTCTTTTTGACATGGTTACCCCCCACTTTTTTCCTGATGTATGATGTAGCCTAGACATTGTAATGCCCAGGGCCCCTGCTAATCAGGTTCCCTGGGCCAGAGCTCTTTCCCTAAAACTGTTGTGATGCATTGCACAATTGGATGCACCTTTAGCTACCACTATAAGTCCCTAGTAAAAAGTACCTAGGTACCCAGGGCATGAGTTACTATGGGTAGGCCCCTGAGGGCACCAGCACTGATTGTGCCACCCTCTAGGGTCATGCATCCAGATGCCCCCAGCACTGCCATTGCAGGCTGACTGTACTGGTGCAAACCTAAAACACAAACTTGACATGGCACATTGCCTGTGTGCCCTGTCCACCATACAATGCATATACTATGGGTATGACACCCCTCTGGCAGGCCATACAGCCCCATGGCAGGGTGCACCATATTATATGTGAGAACATAGCTGCATAAGCAATATGCCCCCACTGTGTCCTTGCCAAACCTGGGATATAGTGAGTGAACAGAGCAGCCATTTTAATACATGTGCTGTACACTGGTCAATATGAGTTTCCCAGCTACATGATGAACACTTGGAACCCTGGGTTGTTTGGCATCAAAATGATAAATCCAAACTAGTAACAGTATTGGATTAATCTCTAAATGTACTCAGGGGTCACCTTGGAGGTACCCCGTGCAAAAGCTAACTACCCTGGCATGGTTGCTGACTGGTTCTATCTAGCCTGCCACCTCCAGACACCCAATCTACAAACCTTGGGGGAGAGGCCTGCCTCTCTAATTTGTAGAACAATGCCCTTCCTGGGTGGAGGTGCTAACACCCCCTACCTCAGGAATGTGCACTGCTCTGGCAGTGAGCTTCAAAGGGCTTACTGTCTTTTAAACTTGACAACCAGACCTACTGCTAGCAGTAGATGGTCAAACTCTTTGCAACCCCCCACTTTTGGTGGGAGCAAAGGCAGGAAAGTGCAAAAAGGGTAGGAGGAGTGACCCCACCTGGCATGTACCACCTCCAAGGTGTTGCCTGCAAGGTGGACACTCCATTTCATTTTCCTCCATCTTACATGGAAGGAAAATAGCCAATCACAGATAGGGAAGTGACCCTTCCCACAGGAAGTGTCACTGTAGTGGGTGTAGCCACTCAAAGGTAGGTGTCCCATTGGCCACTACCAGGTTTCCCCTAAAACATCCACTAAATTCAGTAGAATTCAGAGTTTGTCACCTTTTCTTTGTGCAGCAGGTCCACAGTTCTTGTACCTTGGATCTTCTTGGTGCTGGTCTTCTTTGTGTACTTCAAATCTGATTACCTGTTCTAATGGTGCACCTACCAGCTGACTGGACCCCCACCTCCCTCCCCTTCTTAATGGCGGCCATGCATCGGACGCACGCAGTGGGCGTGCCCAAGGCAAGCCTGTCTGCACCAGTCTGCGCCTGTTACTCACCCAGCACCACGGACCCTGGTCCTCGCCCTCTCTGCCGGTTCGACGCCAGAACGCTATCTGCCCTCAACCAGGGAAGATCATCAGCAGCCCACCAAGCTGACCCTAAGAACACCCATTGACCTCTTACATGACGCTCCTGTGACAGCACCCTCCAAGGACCCCCCCATGATCTCGTGCCAAACACGGACAGCCACCGCAAGTGCATACTCCTCAACTCACCAGACACAACGGACACTAGTGAAGCCACAAGCAACCTTCATCCCTGGCACTCAAACTGCACCAACAATGTAGCCCCCCCCTAAGGAATTCAGCAGGAAATTGACAGAGCAAAATACCCAAGTGGTTTACGCCAGACCTACCGGAATCCAAGTGTGCCTGCAGATGATTAAAATGTAAATGGAGGCTCATCAAATCCACAGAAGACCACACAGCCTACAAAATAGCAGTCACCACGCACCATCAGAACATCAGTGCCACCAAACGCACGCCTCAACACCAGCACTCACAACAGCACAGAGCTCTTCGCCATTGTCAAAGAGTTCACCAATCACTGGGCACACATCTTATCCATCCATACCTCCAAAGACTTCTGCAATGTCCTTGCCATCTTCTTTCACCGTAAGATCAAGGACATCTACAAGGGATTCAGGAACCAAGGCCCACCAGCACCGCTCACCACCATGGACCTTGCACCCCTCCAGATACTGAACTCCTGGAACCCCATCACCATAGAGGACACCCAAAAACTGGTGAACTCCATCCACTCTGGAGCACCCTCGGATCCATGCCCTCATCATATCCTCTACTTGGCCAACGCCTCCATAGCACTGGAGCACTGCTGAACCATCATCCTATCCTTCAACACCGCCACATTCCCCTCAGACTGGAAGCACGTGGAAATCAGCCCGCTACTCAAGAAACCCACTGCCAACCCTAGGGAGCTGAAGAACTACCGACCCATCTCTCTGCTCCCTTTCCCTGCCAAGGTAACGGAGAAAGTCGTCAACCAGCAACTTACCAAGTTCCTCGAGGCATTCCATATCCTAGACCTTTCCCAGTCCAGTTTCAGAAGCAACCATAGTACCGAAACCACACTCTTAGCATCCACTAATGGCATACGCATCATACTGGACCATGGAGGCACTGTTTCACTCATCCTTTTCAACCTCTCTGCTGCATTTGACATGATCTCCCACTCCACCCTCTGTGACAGACTGCATCTGACACCTGACACAAAGCCCTGAACTGGATCAGGTGCTTCCTCACTGGAAGAACACAGAGGGCCAGACTACCACAATTCACATCAGAACTTAAACATACTTTCTGCGGAGTGCCCCAAGGATCCTCACTCAGCCTGACGCTTTTCAACACCTACATGGCCCACTAGCTAAGATCACCAAACAACACGAGCTAAACGTAGTCTCCTATGCTGATGACACCCAACTGATTCCTTCCCTGTCTGAGGACTCTGCTCAAGCCAGGAGGAATTTCCACAATGAGATGAGAGCAGTCACCGACTGAATGGAAGCCAGCTGCCTCAAGTTCAACTCGGACAAGACAGAGATCCTCGTGATTGGCTCCACGCCTTCTGCCTGGAATGACTCCTGGTGCCCCACTGCTCTGGGTAACGCCCCCACTGACCATGCGCGTAACCTGGGCATCATCCTGGACTCCACTCTAATGATGACCTGCCAAGTTAACACCACCTCCTCATCAAGATTCCACATCTTCCATCTCCTGCGGAAGATTTTCAAATGGATTCACCCTGACACGAGGAAGACAGTCACCCACACACTCATCACCAGCAAACTAGACTACAGCAATGCACTCTACGCCAGCATTAACAAGAAGCTTCAATCAAGACTACAATGAATCCAGAATGCAGCAGCCAGACTCATCCTAGACATCCCCAGACACAGCCGAATCTCCTCCCACCTCAGAGACCTACACTGGCTCGCAGTAAACAAACGCATCACATAAAAACTCCTGATCCACACCTTCAAGGCACTGCACGACATAGGACCAGCATACCTCAACCACAGCCTCACCTTACCTTCATACCCAGCAGACGTCTCTGTTCCTCCCAGCTTGTGCTTGCAGCCGTCCCCAAGTTCTGGAATAGTTCAGCAGGAGGAAGATCCTTTTCCTACCTGCCCGCCCAGACATGGAACACATTTCTCCTCAAGCTCAGGCAGACCACATCTCTGAAGCAGTTCAAGAAAGACCCCAAGACCTGGGTCTTCGACTGAGCAGCACGCCTACATTCAGCGCCTTGAGACCCCATGGGTGATTAGCCACGCTTTACGAATCCTTGATTGGTTGATTGCCTGAATGTTCTCTTCATGATTCTTCTCCACCCAGGGGATACATTTCAACCAAGCCACTCGCAGTATAGCTTCAAACATGCACTTGTGTACTTGAATTGCACAATTGTACATACAGCTTTCTAGTACTGATGATATTGACCCTTCTGCTATCATGCCTGCTTTAGTGCAAAGGTCACAAAGGCCAGCTTCTTGAAAGCATTTTCCAAGAATGGACATGACATTGCAAATGGTGTGAAAGTTGTCCTTTCCAGGAATGATTCTATTGTACATTGCTTTATGCTTCCAGACAACCTTAGTTGCTTTTGCATAGAGAACTTGATCCATGACCATTCCAATATTCGTCAAATGCAGTGATTCTCTTATCAGCTTTGACTGTTTTAAAATTTCAGAAACAATTGTCAACTTAGGTGCAGGGGCATTAATGGATGGCAAGTAGCCAATGAATTCTTGTGATATACTAACTAGGTCTCTCGTACTGATGTTAAATCCTGTCCAACTTGGTATTATCTATGTGAGGTCTGCTTCTCATCCTGTGACAACCCAGATTGTGTTGTGCAAGATTCAATTGAGCAACACTTTCCAGCATGACTTCAATACTTGTCATCAATGGCTGAGGACCAACTTGTTCACCAGAAACATACATAAACTATTCTTCAGTATTTGTGGTGGTCAATGTTCTTTGCTTTTGTTTCTCAATGCTTGGGAAAGGAGCTTTAAAAGATTGTGGTGCAAATAACTTGGGCTGCACAGCTATACCGTTGACTCAATGAGTTGTCCCCTTACCAGTAAGAGTCTCTTCCAGCCTCTCAATGTTATCCCATGCTAAGTTATTAAAGACATGAGGCTGAATGTCATATGGAAGAACAATTTGTTCTTTTAAGGTAGCAGCAAGTTTCTGAAGACACAAGGTTGTATCATTTTCTTTCAGTTGTGCATATGAAATCTCATGACCAAGTCTTTTTAGAGTGTGAATGATTTCAACATTGCCTGTCAGCGTTTTTACGATGTATAGGAGCAACAATTGTGTGGGGGTTTCTTCTGGCCATTTGTGACTGCATAAATAGTTTCCTGACTGACTGATTGCATAAGTAAGACAACCCTTTTGGACAGTTTTGTGTTTCCTGGATCTCCAGTCAGAAGCCCTAATAGGAACAAAGAGTTATGACGTGCTATCACATATTTTCCATCTCTAGGCATCCGTACCTTGCCAATAAATCATATTAGAACCCATCCAACCAAGTGGTATAGATAACATGGTTGACTCAAGGCCTATTGGTCAATTTTCCTCTTGTTATTTATTGCCAAAATGGTCTCATAAGCCTGATTCAGAAGTATGCAGACTGCCTCTAATACTGTTAATTCACTTACAATGAAAGAGCACCTTTCTGCTGAATGGACATAGGTAGTGGCTCTGTAATGCTTTTAACCAATTTAGTACTTGAAATTGTCACCAAGCAGTTGCCGTGGTGACTATAAAAATTATGGACAGAATAGGAAAGCTATTAACAGCAAAAGAGCTGTAATGAATAACAGATTTAATAGTGAAACATATTTGTTTAATATGCAGAGTGACTGGTGGGGGCTATTTAAGCTATTAGCATTAAAAGTTCTTCGATGTTTGTACAGGAAGTTCACATCGTGACATATGCCTAAGCAGTATACCTACTAAGTGCCATCCTCCCTTTGCCTCAGTTGTTTATGTTGAGTTTTAGTTTACCTATGGTTTTTAGAATATGCAAAATGGATTTTAAAGTTTTATATCAATATTTAGCAACATGCCTTTCTGCACGATTTGCTGTCATATGTAAATTATAGCAACAAATTGCCTAAGCTGGGCACTTTTGAACACTTGCACTTTTATTGTTATGTAGAATGTTTATGGCTTTCATTTGCTGAAATACAAGATTTGGGGCCATATGTACGAAAGCTTTTTTCATAGACACAGAATGGGTAAAATCCTTTGGTACATCTGGCCCTTAGTTACTTGCTTGATTAGTTTTTAAAGAGCTTTTGTCTACAGAGCTGCATAAGTAACTATGTCCCAGTTTTACAAGAATCTGGTGCATCAGAAGTGAGGCGTCAGATTTCTTGGGCTCCCCACTGCCACCTAACACCATTCGTGCACCATATTTACAATATGGAGCACAATGGCACATGATAGGCCAATAGCGTCAACTTTTTTTATGCTATTGTGGCGCTTTGCTGCACTAGCGTAAACATTTTTGACGCTAGTGCAGCAAAGTGCAAGGAGGCCAATTGATTTCAATAGGTGCGCCCTTTTAATGCCTCCTTTGAGCAGGCGTTACAAATGATGCCAAAAATGGAGCAATGAAATCTTGTATATCTCAGGAAATGGAACAAGACATGAGTCTGGCATGATAAAAATAGGAGTGTCTTCCCGGACATTTGAATGCGCCATGAAACAAACAATTGCACATTGTGAGCTATATAGATGAAAATAAAGCGTTTGTTTAAACTTATAAGGTCTCCAGTTTCTCAGTGGCAGTTCATCAGTCCGGCAAGTCTCGCTGAAAAGCTGCAAAATAAATATTATTAAATGGGCTGAAAAGCATCTGTACATACAACACACTGCCTTAGAAGCCTGGACCAACTGCTCATCCACGTGAAGTCTTAGGCCCATATTTATACTTTTTTTACTCTGGATTTGTGTAATTTGTTTACACAAAGTGGCGCAAACTTACAAAATATAGAGGCATATTTATAATGCCCTAGCACCACCTTGTGCCACATTGATGTCACTGTTTTTGACGTTAATGTGGCCCAACAAGGCCGAAATCCCTGCACCTTATTTACAGGGTGGCGCAAGGTATGCATCGCGCCACCCTGTAACCCTTTGCACCTCATTATGCCTGTGTCAGGCATAATGTTTGCAAAGGGGCGTTCCCCCAATAGGGGAGCAGTTAAAATGGCATAAGGAAATCTATGAGATTTCCTTGCACAATTTTTTATGGCTCTTTTAATGCCTGCTCAAGAGGAGGCGTTAAAAGGGGGCTTCCATTCTTTAGAATGGAGCCCTATGTACCAATATTTTGGCGCTACTCCTGCAGAGCACATCAATACTGTCATGTGAAATGATGATATTACCCCCTGCCCTGTGCCATGGTGCACCGTATTTTGAATATGGCACACACATGGTACTTAGAGGCGTGGGAAAAGTGGTACTGCACTCAGTGCAGCACCACTTTCCATAAATCTGCCCCATAATTGTATTTTGTATGCTTCTGCCGCTTTTGTGTCAAAAAGTTATGCAAATGCGGCGCAAAACAAGTATAACTATGGGCCTTAGTTTTATGTACCAAAGGCTTCTTTTCAGTGAATGTTTGGTAAAAAGTCCGCTATTTCTCCCAGTCACAAGTCTTTGTTAGATTTTTTGACGCTGCAAATATGCAATATGCGACAGCGATATTAAATGTACAATGTGATCAATAAAGGCTCCAAGATTTAAACTGTATACATCCGTTTCTCGTCATGATCACCGCACTTACTTTCCCCCTTAGTACGAAGCGTTCGCATTTAGCCCACTAGAGAGCAGTATTTGCTTCCAAATGCCAGTTTTATGAAAGGTAATTTGATTTGTGTTCTTTTGTACTTTATCAGGGTTTCAGCACCTGAGCCTGCAGAGGAAGCTCATTTAGCAAGAAGGGAATTACAGTATATTGCCTGGTGGAAATTTAACAGATAAAGCTCTTAAATATAGATGTTGCTATTGGGAATTGGAGAAGGTGGGATCGGTTTTTGTTTTGCGATGAGAGCAACTGATTTATTGCCTTCTGTTGAAGGTAATAAGACCAAGCAACGCCATAAAGAGACATGCCTAAATAGTGTCTGTAATTTCATATTTGAAGCAGCCAGTTTGCACAACAATTATTCCAAACCCATTGCACAGTTTTAAAATAGTAGCCTCTTTTGAAATACAAGGGCGCATTTAGGCCCATATTTATACTTTTTGACGCTAAACTGCGCTAACGCAGTTTAGCGTCAAAAAATTTTGCGCCGTCTAACGCCATTCTGAAGCGCCATGCGGGCGCCGTATTTATGGAATGGCGTTAGCCGGCGCAAGCAGACCGGCGCTGCCTGGTGTGCGTGGAAAAAAACCACGTAGACCAGGCAGCGCCGGCGTTGGGCAAAAATGACGTTAGGGCGTCTTAAAATGGGGCAAGTCAGGTTGAGGCAAAAAAATCGTCTTAACCCGACTTGCGCCATTTTTTAACGACGCCCATCCCCCATCAACATGACTCCTATCATTGTAAAGATAGGAGTCATGCCCCCTTGCCCAATGGCCATGCCCAGGGGACTTCTGTCCCCTGGGCATGGTCATTGGGCATAGTGGCATGTAGGGGGGCACAAATCAGGCCCCCCTATGCCCAAAAAAATTATTAAAAAAATAAATAAAAATACTTACCTGAACTTACCTGAATGTCCCTGGGGTGGGTCCCTCCAACCTTGGGTGTCCTCCTGGGGTGGGCAAGGGTGGCAGGGGGGGTCCCTGGGGGCAGGGGAGGGCACTCTGGGCTCATTTTGAGCCCACTTGTCCCTTAACGCCATGCCTGACCCAGGCGTTAAAAAGCGGCGCAAATGCGCCGTTTTTAGCCACGCCCACTCCCGGGCGTCTCTTTTGCCCGGGAGTATAAATACCACATAAAGGCCTGGGAGTCATTTTTTAGACGGGAACGCCTCCCTTGCATATCATTAACGCAAGGAAGGGGTTCACGCTAAAAAATGACGCACATTCCGGGAACTTTGGCGCTATACGCCTCTAACGCCATAGTATAAATATGGCGTTAGTTGGCGTTAGTTTAGCGTCGAATTTGCGTCGAAAAAAACGACGCAAATTCGGCGCAAACGGAGTATAAATACGGCCCTTAGTATTTTGTATAATATAAAGGCGCACTATGTACTGTGCGGCTATTAGTCCAGTGATATGGCTAAAGTGGATTAAACAGGACCATGAGAAGGCATGTAGCCACTAAATAGACTTGCTATAATCCGAGGATGTCAAGGCCCATATTTGTACTTTTTTGCGCCACATTTGCTTCATTTTTTTATGCAAAATCACTGCAAACTCCTAAAATACAATTATACTTTGTAAGATTGCGCCGCTTTTGCATAAAAAAATTACGCAAATGCAGCGCAAAAAATATAAATATGGGCCTAAATGTCCTTCTTCCTTAAATAGATTTGAGTACCACAGCCTATATTTATATTTTTTTAGTGATGCATTTGCGCCATTTCTTGACGCAAAAGTGGCGCAAACTTACAAAATACAATTATGGCCCATAGTTACACTTTTTTAGCGCCACATTTGCATCCTTTTTTGATGCAAAAGTGGCACAAAATTCCATTATATTTTGTACATTTACAGCGCTTTTGCGTAAAAAAATTATGCAAATGCAGCACTACTAAAATGTAAATATGGGCCTATATTTTGTAAATTAGTGTCGCCTTTGCGTAAAAAAATGACGCAAATGACCACGTTTGTTTAAATGTTGGTATATTGCTATGTAGTGGAAAGATGCCAAATGAGAAAAGCATAGAAACTTCCAAGGTAGCTGTTAGAAATGGGGTCTTTGGTTGGCAGACAGGTTACCCACTGTCTTAGCAAGGACCCTCACTCTAGTCAGGGTAAAAGAGAATCACCCCTTGCTTACCCCCTTGGTATCTTGGCACGAGGCTTAATTTCAGAGTGCTAGGTGTAAAGTATTTGTACCAATACACACAGTAACTTAATGAAAACACTACAAAATGACACAACACAGGTTTAGAAAAATAGGAAATATTTATCTAAAGAAAACAAGACCATAACGACCAAAATCCATACTACACAAGTCAAGTTATCACAAAAAATGCAAAAGGAGTTTTCATGTAATTTTAAACACACACTAACACTGTTAGCGTGCAAATGTACCTTGGGCGTGTCAAAAATAACCCGCTCGGTGAGTGTGCGTAAAAAAGGGCTTGCGCTGTGTCTATTTCACTCACGAGCGAGACCTTGCGTTGTTTCTCCTTTTGTTGGGTCGGCGTGCGTCGGTTCTTCTCTCTGCAGGAGAGTGATGCATTGATCCGGTCTGTACTCTCGGGTCCGGGCAGGCTTTGCGTCGTTTTTACATGCCCAGCGGTGTTTGCGTCGGAAATCCAGCCGCATGATGATCCGAAAACCACGCAGCGTGGTTTGCGATCTCACCAGCCTCCGTCAGCGATGCTGTGTGTCATTTCTCCAGCCCCTGGTGTCGATTTTTGGGTCACGTTGCAGGTGAGCATTGATTTTCAGCCACAGAGCCGGTGGCGCGTTGTTTCTTCAGCTGCAGATCGGAGTTGAGTCAATCTTTTACCCGCACGGCGTCCTGTGCGTGGATTTCTTCCTCTCAGGCTGCCAGCTTCTCTTTTCAGGGTCCCAGGAACTGGATGGGCAACACAGGGCAGAGTAGGAGTCTCTCCAGAGACTCCAGGTGCTGGCAGAGAGAAGTCTTTGCTGTCCCTGAGACTTCAAACAACAAGAGGCAAGCTCTAAATCAAACCCTTAGAGATCTTCACAAGAGGGAAGGCAACACATAGTCCAGTCTTTGCCATCGGACTCTGGCAGAAGCAGCAACTGAAGGATATCTCCACAAAGCATAGTCACAGGCAGGGCAGCTCTTCTTCCTCTGCTCTTCTCCAGGCAAAGGTTCCTCTTGGTTTCCAGAAGTGTTCTAA
Source organism: Pleurodeles waltl (assembly GCF_031143425.1). Classification (NCBI taxonomy): domain Eukaryota; kingdom Metazoa; phylum Chordata; class Amphibia; order Caudata; family Salamandridae; genus Pleurodeles; species Pleurodeles waltl. Next base: position 934,473,431 of record NC_090436.1, on the reverse strand, counting down.
AGTCTGTGGTTTTGAATGCCCTTCTTATACCCAATTTCTCATTTGGAGTAGGCCTACTTCAAAGTAAAGTCTCTTTTGAATGTGAAATCCTGCCTTTCCCAGGCTAGGCCCCAGACACTCACCAGGGGGTTGGAGACTGCATTGTGTGAGGGCAGGCACAGCCCTTTCAGGTGTGAGTGACCACTCCTCCCCTTCCTCCTACCACAGATAGCTCATCAGGATGTGCCGTCTACACCCCAGCTCCCTTTGTGTCACTGTCTAGGGTGAAATGCAACCAGCCCAGCTGTCAAACTGACCCAGACAGGGAATCCACAAACAGGAAGAGTCACGGAAATGGTATAAGCAAGAAGTGCTCACTTTCTAAAAGTGGCATTTTCAAACACACAATCTTGAAATCAACTTTACTAAAAGATGTATTTTTAAATTGTGAGCTCAGAGACCCCAAACTCCACATGTCCATCCATTCCCAAAGGGAATCTACACTTTAATCAGATTTAAAGGTAGCCCCCATGTTAACCTATGACAGGGACAGGCCTTGCAACAGTGAAAAACAAGTTTAGCAATATTTCACTGTCAGGACATATATTACACATTACTATATATCCTACCTTAACCATACACTGCACCCTGCCCTTGGGGCTACCAAGGGTCTACTTTAGGGGTGCCATACATGTAAGGAAAGGGAAGGTTTAGGTCTGGCAAGTGGGTGCACTTGTCAAGTCGAATTTACAGTTAATAACTACACACACAGAAACTGCAGTGGCAGGTCTGAGACATGATTACAGAGCTACTTATGTAGGTGGCACAACCAGTGCTGCAGGCCCACTAGTAGCATTTGATTTACAGGCCCTGTGTACCTCTAGTGCACTTTACTAAGAATTTACTAGTAAATCAAATATGCCAATCATGGATATGCCGATTACATACACATTTTGTATAGGAGCACTTGCACTTTAGCACTGGTTAGCAGTGGTAAAGTACCCAGAGTAACAAAAACAGCAAAAACAGAGTCCAGCACACATCAACAACCTGGGAAACAGAGGCAAAAAGTTAAGGGAGACCACGCCAAGGATGAAAAGTCTAACAAGTGTCCTCCCCAGCTGAAAGTGGGGAGCAACTACCCATCCTCATGGGAGTTCTCATCACTAAAGTGGAAGAACCTGGACAGACCATCAGCATTGGTGTGTTCTGTACCAGTACGGTGTTCCACTGTAAAGTCCATCCCCTGTAGGGAAATGGACCACCTCAACAGTTTTGGATTCTCACCCCTCATCTCCATTAACAATCTGAGGGGCCTGTGGTTGGTCTGAACCCGAAATGAGTCCCAAACAAGTAGGATCTTAGCTTCTTCAGCGCCCAGGCCACAGCAAATGCCTCACGTACTATGGCACTCCACCTAGGTTGCCTTTGAAGTAACCTCCTGCTAATGAAGGCTACAGGTGATCTAGGCCCTCTTCATTAAACTGTGAGAGTACTGCTCCAATACCATGCTCTGTGGCATCTGTTTGCACAGCAAACTCCTTGGAATAGTCAGGTGCCTTCAGCACATTTGCTGTGCACATGGCAGCCTTCAGGGCATCAAAAGCGTTCTGGCAAGCCTCTGTCCAGATCACTTTCATGGGTTGCTTCTAAGAAGTCAACTCAGTTGAGGGGGTAACAATGGTACCATACCCCATGACACACCTCCTGTAGTATCCTGTGAGACCTAAGAAGATTCTCACTTCTGTCTTGGTCTTGGGAGGCTCCCAAGCCAGAATGGTATCAATCTTTGGCTGTAGGGGTGCCACCTGGCCACCCCCCACCTGGTGTCCCAAGTACACCACAGAACCCTGCTCTATTTGGCACTTGCTTGCCTTAATAGTGAGGCCTGCCTTCTGTAGGGCCTCTAACACTCTCCAGAGGTGTTGCAGGTGTTCCTCCCATGTGAAACTGAACACAGCAATCTCATTCAGGTAGGCAGCACTGAACTCATCCCGCCCAGCCAACCCCTGGTTCACCAACCTCTGAAAGGTGGCAGGGGCATGCTTCATCCCAAATGGCATGACTTTAAAGTGAAAGTATCCATCTGGGGTAGAGAATGCTGACCTCACCTTGTCTCCCCCCCCCCCCCAGTTAAGGCAATCTGCCAGCATCCAGATGTTAAGCAAAACTAACTGAGGAACTTGGCAGCTCCCAACCGGTCAATAAGCTCATCAGCTCAGGGGATGGGGTGTGCATCAGTCTTGCTGACTGCATTGACTCCCCGGTAGTCCATGCAGAACCTGAGTTCTGGAGTGGCACCAGATGCAGCAGCCTTTGGGACCAATACCATTGGGCTGGCCTAGGACTGCTGGAGTGCTCAATAACCCCTAGGTTAGCATTTTGGATACGTCATCCTTAATGCAAGCCCTGACCCTGTCAGTCACTCTGTAAACCTTCTGTTTAATGGGTGGACTATCCCCAGTGTCCACATCATGTGTGCACAAGTGTGTGACCCCTGGCATCAGGAAAAACAGTGAGGCAAACTGTCCCAACACGTCGCAACAGTCACCCTGCTGCTCTTCAGTCAGGGAGGGGGAGAGGATCACTCCCTCCATAAACTCATCCTTCTCTCCTGCAGATAGGAGGTCAGGAATAGGCTCACTCTCCTCCTTTACCCCATCATCTGTTGCAAGGAGCATAGACAGTTCAGTCCGCTTAAAGTGCAGCTTGAGGTGGTTGACATGCAGGACCCTTAAAGGGTTCCTCAGAGACTGCAAGTCTACCAGGTAGGTTACTTCACTCTTGCACTCCACTATCTCAAATGGCCCAGTACACTTATCCTGGAGCACCCTAGGCTCCACTGGTGCCATCAACCCTACTTTTTGTTCAGGTTGAAACTCGACTAGAGTGGTATTCTTGTCATACCAGCGTTTCATGTCCTCCTGGCTTGCTTCCAGGTTCTCCTGTGCGAGACTCATGAAGCGGGCAGTCTGGTTTCTCAAAGCCAGCATGTAACTGAATACATCATGGGGGGGGTTACTAGGAGCTTTTTCCAAAGTCTCCTTGACCAGACTTAAAGGTCCCCTCAGAGGGTGGCCATATATCAGTTCAAAGGGATTAAACCCAAGTCCCTTTTGTGGCACCTCCCTGTAAGCGAACAGAAGGCATTGCAAAAGGATGTCCCACTTCTGCTTCAAGGGCTCTGACAGGCCCATAATCATGTCTTTCAAGGTGCAGATGAATCTCTCAACCAGACCATTACTTTGGGGGTGGTAAGGGGTGGTGAACTTGTAGGTTACCCCACACTCCTTCCACAGAGACTTCATATATGTGGATATGAAGTTGGTACCCCTATCAGATACCACATCCTTGGGAACCCCATGTGGGTAAAAACCCCATCAAAGCACAACCCACCACAGGGGAAGTGATTGATCTCAAAGGATTGGCTTCTGGGTACCGGGTGGCGTGGTCCACCAAGACCAGGATAAACCTGTTGCCCATGGCTGTCTTTAGGATCCAGAGGCCCCACAATGTCAATCCCTACCCTTTCAAAGGGAGTACTGACAACAGGTAAATGTTGGAGGGGAGCGTTACATTTCCCCTATTATTGCCACTTGATAGACAAGTCTGGCTAGACCTGCTATGTGCAAGTGAGTGCCTGCGCATTAGAGGCCAGTAAAAGTGAGTGACAAGCCTCTCAAAGGTCTTGTCCTGCCCCAAATGTCCTGCTAAAGGCTTATCATGAGCCAACCCCAGAAGGAAGGCCCTAAAGCACAGGGGTACAACCAGCACACGGGCTGACCCAGTCTCAGGAGACTTAGGCTCACTACACAGGAGGTCATCCTCCCAACAAATCAGGTGAGATCCTGGCTCCTTGTCAGCTGCGTGGTCTGCAGCCTGCTGTCACAAACCCTCTAGAGTAGGGTATGTCCTCAGTGCTGCACAGAATGCTTCCCTGGTGCCCCCCCCCCTTCCTGCTGCCACTGCGACAGCTCAGGGACCTCACCCAGTTCAGCCACCTGTTCCCCTGTAGGCTCTGGGGCATCACCCCCAGGTTCTGCCTCCTCCTAGACCCTGGGAACTTCTGGGGCAGGTTTCCTGTGTCCCCTGCCCATGCTCTTTTTGTCAGTCCCCTGGGCCACTGTTTCAGGCTCCTGGGGCTGCCATTGACCGGGTGGATACCATACCCATCCAGGAAGACCCAACATCTGAGACCTGTGTTCCATCTCCTTCCAAGGGGAATCCTGCATATCATTGCTTAGCAAATAACCCAGCTCGGGCGAGTGTGCGTCAAAACGGGCTTGTGATGCGTTGATTTCATTTATGAGCGAGACCTTGAGTTGTTTCTTCTTTCGTCGGGTCGGTGTGCGTCGGTTCTTCTCAGGAGGAGGGTAATCATCCCCCAACTTTTTGCCTGCCTCCCTCTACTTTTCTGACACAGTTTTTTTCCGGTTTTAGGACACTGCACACTTTACCACTGTTAACCAGTGCTAAAGTGCATATGCTCTCTCCCTTAAATATGGTAACATTGGTTCATCCCCAATTGGCATAATTGATTTACTTATAAGTCCCTAGTAAAGTGCAAACCCTGTGCCCACAGCAATGTAAATTAAATGCTACTCGGGGGCCTGCAGCATTGATTGTACTACCCACATAAGTAGTTCCCTACCCATGTCTTAGGCCTGCCATACCAAGGCCTATGTGTGAAGTTTCACTGGCACTTCGAATTGGCATTTAAAAGCACTTGCCTAGCCTTAAATTACCCTTTTTCTACTTTTTCTACATATAAGTCACCCCTAAGTTAGGCCCTAGGTCCTTAAAGGAAAACGAGCTGCACTTTGAAAAATAAACCGAAACCTTTTGTTTCGGTATTTTTCAGGGCAGGTAGTGGTCCATGGGACCACTGCCTGCTCTGAAAAATTATTTTAGGGTCCAGTCACAAAGGGGAAGGGGTCCCATGGGGACCCCTTCCCGTTTGCGAGTGGGTTACCATCCACTTCAAGTGGATGGTAACTGCGAGTCCATTTGCGACTGCTTCTGCGGTCGCAAATGGAATTGCATACCACTGCGACTCGCAGATAGGAAGGGAACACCCCTTCCTATTTGCGACTCGGAAATGCATTTTGCGAGTCGGTTCCGACTCGCAAAATGCATTTCTACATAGCAACGATGCATTTGCGACTCGCAAACGGCGTCGCAAAGTCGTTGCTACATCTGGCCCCAAGTCACAACTGCATTCATCTGCACATTAAATGGGTCTTCCTGGACTGGAGAGATGGAGGGCTTGACTTCCATTTCAAAGGCCTGTGGCCTGCCCACACAATGGACTGAAAATTGATGCACTGCCTGCCGAAGCCGAGGCCTGCATTTCTAGAGAGAAATCGCCGCACAGCTGACTGGAATGATGCAGCCTCGACTTCCGGACTGGAAATTCAACTAAACACCTGCCTTGCGATGGAAAATTCGATGCATTGCCTAAACATCGATGCAGCGCCTGTGCCTTCTTCCAGTGTGTCAAGGATTGTCTCCACATTGTCCCTGGCATCAAAATATCCCCGCACCGCAGTGAGGAACCAAGACTCTCCCCCGAAAAACAACGCAAGCCGCTTGGAGCATGGAAAGAAATAACACATCGTCTGTGCAGCAACAGAAAATTCGAGGCGCACCATATTTATCCATGCATCTCCTCCTATGCGGTCTCCATGTGTCATTATTTGTGACGCATAACAAGTACTATGTGTAACAAAGAGACAACTGTTTATTTCTAAGGATTAAGGGGGTCATTATGAACATGACGCTCTGGGCCGCCATGCCGGCGGTGGCGGTAATTACTGCCACCGACATGGCAGCCCAGACCGCCATATAATGGACGTGGCAAAACCGCCACTGGCATAACTCTGCCACCAGGCAGCCTGGCAATGGCAGAGTTACTTATCCGACAGTGCAGCGCTGCGAGCAAAACACGGACCGCCAGCGTCCCCGGACCCTTGCAGGCCATATGAGGAACATTCCTCTGGGCCGGTGGGTGGAAACATTGTTTCTGTCCACCGGCCCAGAGGAATACCTGGCCGGGACATTGCCAATGCCTCTGTGCAGCAGGGCAGTGACCTGCGTGATGGGGCACTGCACAGGAGCCCCTGCACTGCCCATGCCAAGTTCATGGGCAGTGAAGGGGCCCCCCGGGGCACCCCCTCCACCAGGCTGGAGGTTCAGGGATCATTATCTGAGGGGCAGCACCTCTGATGGAGGCAGTCTGGCAGTGAGTGAGGGCTGCCGATGGCGGCCCTCAAGGTGTTCTTTATGTGGCGGTGTGGCCCGCCATGTCTGCTGGTGGGTTTTCCCGCCACGGCCGGCATGGCGGGCCACACCGCCAATATCATAATGACCACCTTAATCTTTGGGTGGCTACACCCACTATAGTGACCACTTCCTGTGGTGAGGGTCTCTTCCCTATCCCTGATGGACTATTTTCCTTCCATCTAAGATGGAGAAAAATGAACTGTAGTGTCCACCTCAGGGGCAACACCTTAGGGCCTAGTGGGGCCACTCCCTCTACTCTTGTTCCTACCAAAAGTGGGGGCTCACAAAGGGCTGACCATCTGCTGCTAGCAGCAGGCCTGGGGGTCGAGTTTCAAAGAGGGTAAGCCCTTTGAAGATTGCCACCAGGGCAGTGCACATTCCTGAGGGACCGGGTGTTAGCGCCTCCACCCAGGAAGGGCATTGTTCTACAAACCAAAGAGACATGGCTCCCCCCAAGGTTGGTAGATTGGGTGTCTGGAGGTGACAGGCTGGATAGAACCAGCCAGCAACCATGCCAGAGTTGTTAGCTTTTGCAGGGGCACCTCTACGGTGATCCTTGGATACATTTGTGAAGAAATCCAATACTGGTACCAGTTTGGATTTTTAGTTCCGAGTTGTTTGATACCAAACAACCCAGGGTTCAGAGTGCCCATCATGTAGCTGGGAAATTCGTGTTGACAACACATGTATTAAAATGGCTGCTCTGTTCACTCACTACGTCCCAGGTTTGGCAACGACACAGTGGGGGCATATTGCTCATGCAGTCATGCCTTCACAGATAATATGGTGCACCCTGCCTTAGGGTTCTAAGGCCTGCCAGAGTGTGTCATACCCATAGTAAATGCAGTCTATGGTGAACAGGGCATACAGGCAGTGTGCAATGTTGTTTTTGTGTTTTAGGTTTGCACCAAGATGCTCAGCCTGCAATGGCAGTGCTGGGTGCATCTGACCCAAGCAGTGCTGCTGCCTACCCATAGTACCCCCTGCCCTGGGTACCTAAGTACCCTTTTACCAGGGACATATAGTGGTAGCTAGGGGTGTATTCAATTGTGCCAATGCATCACAACAGTCTTAGGAAAAAAGTTATTGTCCAGGAAACCTGATTAGCAGCGTCCCTGGACACTTCAATTTCTAGTCTACATCATACATCCGGCAAAAAGTGGGGACTAACCATGTCAATAAGAGTCCTTTTCTCACAGGCAAGAAAATGCTCACTTTGGAGGAAGCTGTCATCCTTTTAGGTGGCACCCTGTACCTCATTGGACTGGGGTACCCCCTTGCTTGTCACCCCAGATTGTTAAAGAAACATGTTAAAGCTACATAGCAACTCAGATCTGCTGCTTGAAACTACAAGGAGAAGAAGGACTGTCCTGCTGGAACTCTGGTCTGCACACTAAAGGACTGTTCTTTGCAGGACTGCAGATTTTCCATGTGAATGAGACTTCTAGGAGTTGACCGGGAGCTCATGCTGAGCCAAGCCAATGATGTTGCATTAGAACCTGGCCTGACGAGAAGCCTCACTCGATGATGAGAGAAAAAGCTCCAGAAAAACAAGGATGTCCGAAGGTAAAACTATGACTGGAGGGTATTGCTCAGTGTATCTGAGACGGGCTCCGTCATGGTCACCCTCAAACTTTGACTTTGTCCCGGTCAAGCGTGACTAGACATCCCAAGCTGGCACTATAGGTTTTTAAGCACTAGAAAGTGTTTAATTTTTAAAAATTCATATCTCAGGTTTCCTATAATGGATTTTTGCCATTTTTATGTCATTATGAAGATAAATGTATTGCTATTTTTATAAATTAGTGAGGGATTTTAATTGTGTGTTGTGTCTTAATTATTTAATGTATTGGTGTATTTAAATGCTTTACATAGCTGTTTCCTGAGTTAAGCCTGCCTGCTTCCAGCCAGCTACCAAGGGTTGACCCAGGGGCTAATGTATTGAGACCTTGATTGCACCTTAAATTGCATTAGTGGCCTTATTGCTAATGGTTATGCATACTCACCCCTACTAATAATCCACCTTGCAACAAAGATCCTTGCACCGATTGGCTTTGACCTTGTCCTTTGTGTGGATTTTAGTGTTGTTTTGGCTTTCAGCCGATAACGTAGATCAATTTCCATTATGAGACCTGATTGTTAGAGTGCATTAAGCCCTTTCACAGTCCTGTTACTTCTTTTTACTCTGTACTCTTAACTTTAAACAAACACACAACATATGTTACTTAAATGCAGCTATTATTAGTGGTATCAAGAGTAAACAAATAAAGAGAGTAAGCATAAAGTTTGTTGAGACTGACAAGGTAAATAAGTTACCCTTTGCTACTAATGTGTGTGTCCTTCCCATCCATCCTGTTCGTCCCAGTTCGAACAAAATGAGGATTTGCTTCATTATTGATTGATAGTTGCCACTTGTAAAGTGCAAACAGACTTCCATGGAAGTTTCCTGGCACTGAAAGGGAAACGTAAGGCAACCATCTATCACTTCACAGACCCAACATAGCTCACAAAAAAACTTAAAATGTGAAACATTCCTGTGATCCCTAACCTAAGCACCCCCTGTTCCTGGATGAGAGAAAAGAGCAAACAGCTGCCATAATTTCCTTTGTTTTTCTGTCTACATGACAGATGTACTCCTGTCCATGAAACTTCAGTTGGTGTTAACATATTCATTTGCAATGGGTGTATATTTTTTCTGGGCCAGGGGTTCCATTTATGGTCGCGTACATTCTTAGTTGTTAGGACTGGAATGATGAAGCCAAATTAGGAGGCTATTGCTAGGTTAATTAGCAATAATCTTCATTACTCCTCCAGCCTGGCGTGGGTACAGTTTGTATACCAGGTAGAAGGTAGTCAAAATATGCTTAAACTCCTGCAAGAGCATTCGTAGCACACTCTACTGGCTTCTAGTACACCCTACAATACAAATTAGGGTACTATGCAACCTAAACTTCAAAAATATCTGCAGAACTTGGCACAGCTCTGTTCCCCAACCACAATCCTTCATTTAGCATCTGCCCATTTGGTTAACCAACACCCCTTCAACAGGCTGAACTATGGAAACAGAAACCTCAGAGTATATGGCCCAAGATTGCCCTAAACTCCGACTTCAGGCATGAACCCAATCACAAGAGGATCAGGAAACTTCTGAAAAGTAAACATTTTATACTTGATTTCAGTTAAACTACATAAGGGACAAGGGTGGTGTTGTAAAGTGGATTATTGGTAAGGGCAGGTACCTACAACTAGAAATAGGTCACCAACCTCCACGTACGTCCATTTAGGTCTCAATAAATTAAGTGAAAAGTGTGTAAAGCATTTAAAATTCACAAAACAGTAAATAAGTAAAACACAAAACACAATAAAAATGCAGCACCAATTTAAAAAACAGAGTATGTCTTTATCATTTAAATGACACCAATACTATTAAAATCAGATAAGGGGAACAGGAGATATGAATTTTTAAAGAATTAATGTTTTCTATCACATAGAAACAAAAAGTGCTCAAAGGGTTAAAAGAGGTCATACTGGACAGGGACAAAGTCCAGAGTTCAGGCCACCCATGAGGTAATACTGTTACACTTACTTGCAAAAGTGTTTCTTGATTCAGGAAAGTGGTCCACAGCACCAGCCAAGGGTTCAGAGGCTCTGATTTGCCTCTTTGGGTTTGGGACTACAACTCCCACAATGCACCTCTTCAACGTATGGAATTGCTCCAAACTTCAGAATCTTCTTCCAAAGGTCCTTTTTAGGTCCTTGAAGTGTCCACAACTTGATCCAAGGTTCCAGAAGCTCTGAGTTTCTCCTTGGGAGTTGGGATTATAATTCTCAGAATGCACTTGATCAGAATCCTCAAATGGCCATTGGAAGCTGGTCAGATAGGCTCTGCTTGCAGGACTTGATGCAGGGGACTCTGGGCAGCTCATTTGTACCTGTAGCAAACAGGGAGTCCATTCTTGAAGCAGTAGAAGACAGGCAAAGTCATTTAAGTGGTGAAGCCCAAGTGTGCAGCTGGTGCAGTCCTTCAGAGGGCAGTGTCCAGGCTGCCAGAGGCTGGCCAATCAGAGAAGGACACTACAGAGCTGAAGTTGTCAACTTTACCTGAACATTGTTATATTGAATCAAACAATGGCAAGTTATGGGATTTATTATAATAATTAATTTGATGCCAAACTCAAGGTATCTGGCATGTATGGGGACTTTGTTAATTAAAATAAAGTCTCCCATTCTAGCCTATGGAAGCCATTCACTACAGTGAGGGAAAAACGAATTTGGCTATTTTAACTCACCAGGGCTTATAACTCTGCTTATAGTTACATGGCACTCAACCCTAGGGGCATTTAGGGCCCACCTTAGGGGTGATTTATATGTACAAATAGGGTAGTTTAAGACTCTGGAAGTAATTTTAATTTTGTATATAACTTTAGTTTAAAAGCAGGGAGCAAGGCCAGCCTGCCTTTAAAATGACACTGAGCACCTCAGCAGTGCACCCATGGGGGCACCCCATATGCTGGGGACCCTAAGCCTACATGTCTTACCACGTACTAGGGACTTACAGATATGTTGATACTGCAAATTACAATTAGCCTAATTTGAATACTAATTTGCATACTCATTTACACGGAGCACAGGCCTTGGGACTGGTTGGAAGTACCCAGGGAACCATCAGAGTCAGGAAAACACCAGCAGAAAATTAAAATGGTGGCAAAAAGTTAGGGGGCCTCCGCAATCAGCCCAGTTTTCTCACATATGGTAAATGAATAATATTATATATGCTAACTCCACCTATCCAGTTAGATCATAACTTTGCACTTACACTCAATAAGCTGTATTTTTTAGTAATCTCTTTCAGTATTCTAAAAGATCCTAAATCAAGACAGCAACTTTTGAGACCTTTAAATAAAACAATAAATAGCAAAACTAATACAATTATACCCCCACGCGTCTCTCTGTTTGTGACGAAAAGTAACTACGCAAAGATCTCTAAATATTTTAGCAACTTACAAATGTGTAAAATATATTGTGCAGGAATGGGTTCAACCCCAAAACATTGCGTCTTGTACAATCCAGTAGCCAGTAGCAAATTAATGATTCCTTTAAATTTGACTCTTTTGTTATGATTATCATAAACAAAAACAAACTCAGATGCTTTCCCTTACATTTTGATGCTTCCATATCATGGAATGATGTTACTTGAAAAGTGCTATTGTGCGTCATTCAATTCAATGTTCTCGGCTAGTCCAAATGTAAGCCATAGTGATCTGGTTCTTTTGTCTTGCAGGTGAATCTACACTACACATATTCTTTGTGCTATTTATTTTCCCTGAAAATAACACATGGATAAAATGGCCGCTATACAGCATCTAGATGCAAATTAAGTGTGCGTAAAAGTATTTAGTCTTGTAGCTCAGCTTCCTGGATAGTATATTACCTTGCACTATTAAGTGGTACTTAAAGTTCACAGTTACGAAGAAAGTGCTCCAGTCGCATCGTCGAAAACACTTTTACCAAAATAATCTCCGCCAATCCAGCAGGGATCTCTAATGTGTTGATTTGCCTTCAGTCGGATCTACAAGGTATGTTATAATCACCTTGTTATCATGCACTTTCATAGGTTTATGGTAGTTCTTTCCAAAAATGATGAAATATATATATTTTTTTCCATAGAAATACACAACTTTGGATGGGCTTTAGTGGCGCTGGGTGTGAAAGCACTTTGCATTCTATTCCATCATAGCTTGACTCACCCGGTCTTCATGTGGCAATTCACACAGCTAGTTAGGTATCCTTGTCCTCTTTAATGAAGTCAGTATGAATGTCTATCCTGTTGATCACCAGTGATCCTACCGACATGGTAAGCCTACCTCTGTTTCAAGTTTCCAGTCACAATATTAATTGCGGCTCACTCCACTGATGCAATTATATTAAGTTATTGCATTCGCTATTAAGGATGTCTTGAGGATGGTCCCACCCAAAGATTGTTAGGACCACGAAAACCTTGTTAGTCTGCACTGTCTGACAGTCACAAGTTATCATCTTGCATCACTATAAATTCAGTCACATTGCTACATCTTTTTACAGCTGTTTACTTGTGATGATGTGCACTGATAACTTCACATTTTCTAACTCTCTAGTTATGTGCACAGTAAAAGCTTTTTATTGTCTATGACATTCTAAGTTTGATTTTCTTATTTACATTGATGAAGACATTTCAATGCTTGTCTTCCAGGGTCTTTTGGCTTTAGGGTGTTTTGGGCTGTTTGTTGATATATTCCTTGAAACGGAGAAGCAAGCTACGAAGAGGAGAAAGTCATAGTCCACTGACTCTGAGGAAGGGAGTGAGTATCAACAGGAAGTGCCAGCAAGGGTTTCTGGTGGTGTCCAGGCCTGGGCGTTGGTGTAATGATCAGCCTTTGAAGTACAGGTAATGATTGATGCTGCTGTTGCTAAAGCCTTGTCCTCCAAATGAAAGGCTAAGTGTACTTCGGCCCTGCTGTATGATGATGAGGATTCTGAATCATCTGAAGTCTCTGAACCAGAGAGACATGTGGTACCTGGTAGAAAGTTCACATCCAGGGAGGAACAAGCATACATACTGTTGCATATCAGAGACAACCTGGGCATGGGGAGGGGGCTACTGAGGATCTTTTTCCACAATCTGCTAAGTCTGCAGCTCTGGCTTTGCCATTGCACCCCAAAATTACAAAGGTAAGTTACATGTCCTGGGAAGAGCTGGAACATAGCCAGATTCCCCGTTTTCTTCAGAAAGTGTATGCCTTGGAGGAAGGGGATATGCTGTTGACAAATTCTGTCAAGTTTGATTCCATTCTGGCTCCTCTCTTTGGTTGCTCCTCTTTAAATCCCAATGATTGTTTTCCCTTGGATCATGTTGACCGCAAAGTGAATAGTGGACTTACGAAGCATTCCTCCTGTAGACACTCCAGACAATACAGAACTCAGCGGCAAGACTTGTGCTCAAACCCCCCAGAAGGATCCACATCACAACATATTTAAAAAAACTACACTGGCTCCTGATTCTGAAGAGATAACATTTCAAGATGCTGACCCACGCCTGTGAGAAAGTAGCCTCTTTCTAGCCTTGTTACCCCCACTTTTGGCCTGTTTGTGAGTATATGTCAGGGTGTTTTCACTGTCTCACTGGGATCCTGCTAGCCAGGGCCCAGTGCTCACAGTGAAAACCCTATGTTTTCAGTATGTTTGTTATGTGTCACTGGGACCCTGCTAGCCAGGACCCCAGTGCTCATAAGTTTGTGGCCTATATGTATGTGTTCCCTGTGTGATGCCTAACTGTCTCACTGAGGCTCTACTAACCAGAACCTCAGTGGTTATGCTCTCTCCTTACAAATTGTCATTAACAGGCTAGTGACCAATTTCACCAATTCACATTGGCATACTGGAACACCCTTATAATTCCCTAGTATATGGTACTGAGGTACCCAGGGTATTGGGGTTCCAGGAGATCCCTATGGGCTGCAGCATTTCTTTTGCCACCCATAGGGAGCTCTGACAATTCTTACACAGGCCTGCCACTGCAGCCTGAGTGAAATAACGTCCACGTTATTTCACAGCCATTTACCACTGCACTTAAGTAACTTATAAGTCACCTATATGTCTAACCGTTACCTGGTAAAGGTTGGGTGCTAAGTTACTTAGTGTGTGGGCACCCTGGCAGTAGCCAAGGTGCCCCCACATAGTTCAGGGCAAATTCCCCGGACTTTGTGAGTGCGGGGACACCATTACACGCGTGCACTGGACATAGGTCACTACCTATGTACAGCGTCACAATGGTAACTCCGAACATGGCCATGTAACATGTCTAAGATCATGGAATTGTCTCCCCAATGCCATCCTGGCATTGGGGAGACAATTCCATGATCCCCCGGGTCTCTAGCACAGACCCGGGTACTGCCAAACTGCCTTTCCCGGGGTTTCACTGCAGCTGCTGCCAACCCCTCAGACAGGTTTCTGCCCTCCTGGGGTCCAGCCAGGCTTGGCCCAGGAAGGCAGAACAAAGGACTTCCTCAGAGAGAGGGTGTTACACCCTCTCCCTTTGGAAAAAGGTGTCAGGGCTGGGGAGGAGTAGCCTCCCCCAGCCTCTGGAAATGCTTTGATGGGCACAGATGGTGCCCATCTCTGCAAAAGCCAGTCTACACCGGTTCAGGGATCCCCCAGCCCTGCTCTGGTGCAAAACTGGACAAAGGAAAGGGGAGTGACCACTCCCCTGACCTGCACCTCCCAGGGGAGGTGCCCAGAGCTCCTCCAGTGTGCTCCAGACCTCTGCCATCTTGGAAACAGAGGTGCTGCTGGCACACTGGACTGCTCTGAGTGGCCAGTGCCAGCAGGTGACATCAGAGACCCCTTCTGATAGGCTCTTACCTGTGTTGCTAGCCTATCCTCCTTCCTAGGTAGCCAAACCTCCTTTTCTGGCTATTTAGGGTCTCTGCTTTGGGGAATTCTTTAGATAACGAATGCAAGAGCTCATCAGAGTTCCTCTGCATCTCTCTTTACCTTCTGCCAAGGAATCAACCGCTGACTGCTCAGGAAGCCTGCAAAACCGCAACAAAGTATCAAAGACGACTACTGCAACCTTGTATCGCTGATCCTGCCGCCTTCTCGACTGTTTTCCTGGTGGTGCATGCTGTGGGGGTAGTCTGCCTCCTCTCTGCACTAGAAGCTCCGAAGAAATCTCCTGTGGGACGACAGAATCCTCTCCCTGCAACCCCAGGCACCAAAAGAACTGCATCACCGGTCCTCTGGGTCCCCTCTCAGCACAACGAGCGTGGTCCCTGGAACTCAGCTACTCTGTCCAAGTGACTCCCACAGTCCAGTGACTCTTCAGTCTGAGTTTGGTGGAGGTAAGTCCTTGCCTCCCCACGCTAGACTGCATTGCTGGGTACCGCATGATTTGCAGCTGCACCGGCTCCTGTGCACTCTTCCAGGATTTCCTTTGTGCACAGCCAAGCCTGGGTCCCCGACACTCTAACCTGCTGTGCACAACCTCCTGAGTTGTCCTCCGGCGTCGTGGGATCTCCTTTTGTGACTTCGGGTGAGCTCCGGGTCACTCTTCTTCATAGTGCCTGTTCCGGCACTTCTGCGGGTGCTGCCTGCTTCTGTAAGGACTCCCTGGGGCATATTTATACTCCGTTTGCGCCAGAATTGCGTCGTTTTTTTTTACGCAATTTCGACGCAAAACTAACTCCATATTTATACTTTGGCGTTAGACGCGTCTAGCGCCAAAGTCCATGGAGTTTGCGTCATTTTTTAGTGTGGACACCTACTTTGCGTTAATTATATGCAAGGTAGGCGTTCCCGTCTAAAAAATCGACTCCGAGGCATGTGCGTCGGATTTATACTCCCGGGCAAAATTCACGCCCGGGAGTGGGCGGGTCAAAAAAAATGACGTACGGCCGCTTTTGCGCCGTTTTTTAGCGCCTGCAAAAGGCAGGCGTTAAGGGACCTGTGGGCTCTGAAGGAGCCCAGAGGTGCCCTCCCATGCCCCCAGGGGCCCCCCCTGTCACCCTTGCCCACCCCAGGAGGACACCCAAGGCTGGAGGGACCCATCCCAGGGACATTAAGGTAAGTTCAGGTAAGTGTTTTTTTTTTTGTTTTTTGTGGCATAGGGGGGCCTGATTTGTGCCCCCCTACATGCCACTATGCCCAATGACCATGCCCAGGGGACAGAAGTCCCCTGGGCATGGCCATTGGGCAAGGGAGCATGACTCCTGTCTTTGCTAAGACAGGAGTCATTTCTATGGGGGTTGGGAGTGAAAAAAATGGCGTAAATCGGGTTGAGGCGAAATAATTGCCTCAACCTGACTTGCCCCATTTCTTGACGCCCAAGCCCCATATCCCCCTACTGAGGTACTGGGTTTTTCAGAACCGGTACTGATCCGGTAACCCAGCGGTGCCAGGGTACACCCAAAGACCTCGGGTACTTTCCTGATTCAGACCACAGAAACTCAGAGTCTTCTAGGTGAAGTCAAAGATCGAATTTATTGGCTGCAACCAAGTAACAAGCGTCCTAGAAGTACAACAGCACGGTTTGTATGTTCTCAGGAGACTGTGTGTCAATGCAAAATCGGGTTTCCTTATATACAGTTTTTTAAGCTTCAGGCAAACATTCTTGACATTTTGGTTGGTCATTCACATGTTTTCACTACAAAGGAAAAAACAGTGTCATGATGAAACCTCATATTTCATGTCATCCAACCCATAATAAATTACCTGGCAAGGCCTAGCATTTTACATCAGATAAGTGTGGACCCCCAATAAAAACGGGCACCTCCCCCTCGTAAAGTAAGAAGAAGAAAAGAGCAGGTGCAGGTGTGAGCAAGATTAGGCAGGGTGTGTGAGCGATAATAAGGGTTTTATGGCATGGTGTGCCTTGATGCTATCTGATTCGGCCACTGGGAGAGGGACTGACCAAACAGGTTTGGCCTGAGGCAATGGTTCCAGCTTGCCCAGGTCAGAGAAAAGTCAATCAAGGTGTACGTGTCCTTGGAATCAAATCTGACTGTATTATAAGCCTATGTGAGGGCAACTTTTAAAAATGGGAGCCACGAGTGCAGGACGAAAATGGCGATTTCGAGGTGAAAACGCTGCTGGAATTGAGCGAAAATGCTCATGCTTAGTGTACTAGTCATTGTCGGTCTTTTGATACTAAAATCGTACTGCTGTGGCAAAGTAAATTACATGGGTCCAGAATTTTTAGAACCACAAACCCTCCTTTTGCCCTTACATAGGCAATAAACCTATTCTCATGCTAATCTGAGTCCAGGTCTATGTTTCTAAAGTCGTTGAGATGTTGCTGTAACATCATCCTAGTATTTAGCTCGTCTCTTGGTGCAGGTTTCCTTATGCATGATGTAACACAGAAACCACATATCGCAGGAGCACACTGCACGCATAGACAGAACAGGAAAAGAATGGCCAAGATCATCCCAATGACCATCAGAATCTTCCATCCCCATGCTGATATCAGTTCCCAGAACCATCCCATTAATGACCAATCTCCTTTATCTAAATGAATAGATTTGGAAATTCTATGCAGTTTGGAGATGGCCTGGTATACTGTTGGAGCGTTATCTGGGACAAAAACACAGCAACTCGATTGGATCAATGTACATACTCCACCCCGGTCTGCAAGTATGACATCTAATGCGACCCTGTTCTGAAGGGTCATAAGACGATCCGACTGGAGCTCAGCAGTCAAGTTACCAAGGGCACCAGCGGTTTCAGCCACGGTGGATTCAACCACTCTTATCAATTGCCTTATGCTCCTGCTTTTACTTATTTGTCCCCAGAACGGCAGAAAACCCTTTACGAAGTCCCCAAATTCTTGTCCTGCATTGTCTTCTTCACTGAAGACGCCTCTAACTATCCTTGTCTTGTGGTAATCTGCCGCTGCTGTGTAGGTAGGGGGGAACAGGAACGAAACGAAGCATGTGCCCGAAAAGTCAGGGGGCAACCATGTAAAGGCTCTATCATGGCAGATGAAATAGGTACCCTTAGCTGCCAAGAGCGGAGGGGAGGTCTGAGATGCGAAGACATATGTCTCAGTGCAGACGCTTTCCCCTAGCTGAGCTCTGGGATTCTTGCCAGTACCTTGCAGACACAGATGACCCTGATGGGGTACAACCCAAATCAGGGAAGATATCTTAGCTTGCTGTTTCTCACTCATTGTGGCTTCATATCCGGTCATGTTCCATCCTATATATGCCAATGTCTCATCTCTGGGGATAGTCTCGTAGAAGATATTGTCCTTCATCATGCCTATGATACCTTTAACTAAAGCATCTTTCTTAGGGTTGTCTTCCGCAAAACGTAGGGGGTAGTGTGCATAGATGAATATCGTTCTGAATGCCCACACGGAACCATTGTGGCTGAAAGGCAGGATCAGATAAGGGATACCTTTATCTGCTGTGTGAGGCATAAGGCCACACACCCAACAGTTAGTTGTATTTATCACTAGTTGGTGTTGGTGCAAAAGCTGGATGAAGGAGTTATTAATGAACTCTAGTCTCCTAGCAGATTCATGTTTAGGGAGGAGTTGAAAAGAATGTGGGGAAACAGTGGAAGGAGGAGGTGTAGACGAGGTAGTGGGTGCCAATATCACGTTAAAACAGAATAAAATATATCCTATAAAAAACATAAGTATACTAAATAACATAAAAATGCACAGCAGCAAAAAACGTTTCCTGGTTATCGTTTCACATATTCTCTTCTTGAAACTAAGTCTTTCAACATGTTCTCCATTTTGGAAAGATTCCATCCTCCAACCGTTGCCGTTCGTGGCGGTTGGTTTACTTCACTTAGGAGTGTTCTGAATGTTCCAGGCCGCCCTAGAACAAACCAGACCTGTAGACCTTGTGTCCATAGGCTACCCCCCTAAGTCTTTTCAGCCACGATCCTACAGCTGAACCCGGATGGAGGTTCAAAAAAACACCCAAAAAAAAGCAAAAAGTCATTCAAAAATAATTTTCCATATTGGAGAACTTTGCTAAAGGGAAGAAAAGTAAACTGTTTTATTTGTCCTTTATTCTTGGTCATAGATTATAACGGTTAGTCCCAGGTATCGTGTGGTCCTGAAAAAGGAGTTCAGGTTCTGTAGTGTCCAATCGAACTGACGGTGATACTGCTGATTGTAAAATATCATCACTTTCTTTCTCAGTGAGTGTTCCTTTTATTCGTGCATCGCTGAAAGGCAGAAAACGTGGCACGGTTTCAGTCTCTGAGTCGGCGACACCTTCCTGGACCCACCGGTCATATGGCAGAGGTAGGGGTACCCTTTTGCAATGGGTCCCATGGATCCAGTGTTTCTTCCCTTCTACTCGAACAGCTGATCTTGTGGAGTGAAGAACGAGGTGTTGTCCGGTCCACCTGGGCTGCACGTTTTTGGTTCGCTGAAAGTTCTTTATTAAAACCCAGGATCCAGGCTCAATGGGATAACCTGGAGATTCAGAGACCGGAGGCAGGGTGTCGTGGACCTGTTGATGTAAGACACGCAATTTAGCCGTCAATTCGTACAGATAGTCAAGCAAAACAGGATGCTCTATCTCGCTAAACTTCTTGGGCCTAGGCACTCCCCATATATTGGCCGGGCGGCCGAAGACTATTTCATAAGGACTAAGTTTCACTCGTGAATGCACAGTCATTCTGGTTGATAGGAGTGCTAAGGGTAGAGCGTCAGGCCATTTGAGACCAGAGCTCGCTTGTATCTTGGCCAATTTTAGCTTTAGAGTGCCATTATAGCACTCCACTAATCCAGCTGATTGGGGGTGATTTGCAGCGTGAAACTTTTGGTTTATGCCTAGCCCTTCGCATACTTTCTTCATCACTTGACCCACAAATTCACTTCCATTGTCACTCCAGATCATTCTCGGCATTCCGAATCTAGGGAAGAACTCTTTCACAAGGGCTTTGGCTGTGGATAGCGCAGTATTGTCTTTTAGGGGATAGGCTTCCACCCATCTTGAAAAGGCACAAACAACAACGAGTACGTATTTTAAGTTGTTGCACCTCTCCATGTGGATGAAATCTAGCTGCAAAACCTCAAACGGATACGTAGGAGGTGCAAAATGACCAGCTGGAGTTGGGGTTCCTCTACCAGGGTTGTGTTTCAGGCATACCATGCAATTTTTAACCACATTTTCTGCGCACTTGGGAATTCCTGCATTTTGCCATACTGGGGCCAACAACTTACAAATCCCTTTCACACTGATGTGAGCCATTCCATGAGCCATTGTAACTACTGCAAGCACATACGCATCGGGTAGCAACCATCTTTGATGTTCTGACAACTCGACCCAACAACCATTCGCATCCAATTTACCCGTACTTTCTCTCCACACACTCAATTCTCTCTCTGTGGCTTCAGCTTGAATCGATTTCACGCTTTCTATCGTGTCTTCACACATTCCAACATCACCAATCCATCTTTCAGGGCCCGCGACATACATTCGGCTCATCACATTCCTTGCCATTTCTTTTGCGACCTCGTCAGCAAATGCATTCCCACGACCAACATCATCAGTCACCTTTTTATGTGCGCTACACTTCACAATCGCAACTTGCAACGGTAAAGTAAGTGAATCAAGGAGCTCATTTACCAACTGACCATGCTGTATTTTAGTTCCATGCGAGGTCAGGAACCCACGTTCCTTCCACAAATGCCCAAAACTATGGGCCACACCAAACGCATATTGGCTATCGGTATAGATAGTCACTTTCATTCCTTTTGATACTGTACATGCTCTTGTTAGGGCTATTAACTCAGCTGCTTGGGCTGAATTATGTGGGATACGTGCAGCTTCAACAATCGTACACAAAGTTGTCACAGCATACGCCGCAGTCGTGTCACCATTCGGGAGCTTAAAGCATGAACCATCCACCCACAAAGTACCATCACTCTTTGCAATGGGAGTGTCCAGAAGGTCTATTCTCCCTTTCGTTTCTTCTTCTGTTCTATGGAGACAATCATGTTGTTCAGAAGTATCTAACTCCGTCACAATTGGCAATAACGTAGCTGGGTTAAGTGTAGTGCATCTTTTTATATGTACATGGCTTGCTAACAATGTCAACTCGTAACCTGACAATCGAGCACTAGTTAAATGCTGTGTCTTGGTTCTGTTTAACAACGTGTCCACTGCATGTGGGACCATTACGATTAATGTGTTATTCATCACTAAACCAGCAGACTGTCGGATAGAAACAGCAGCTGCCGCTGCCGCTGCCGCTCTTAAGCAGCTCGGTAGTGCCTTAGCTACTGGGTCTAAGGTTGAAGAGAAATAGGCGCATGGACGCTCCCTGTCTCCAAACTGTTGTGTCAAAACTGCTAACGCACAACCTTCTTTCTCATGGACATACAATGTAAAAGGCTTGCTGTAGTTGGGGGTACCCAACACAGGAGCTGAACATAATGCATCACGTAATTCGACAAAACTTTTCTGACAATCTTCAGACCATGGGACGGGATTTGGTATATCTTTACAAGTTAATTCCACCAAGGGTTTGGCTATTAACGAAAAATTAGGTATCCATTGTCTGCAATATGTTGTAATACCCAAGAAAGCACGCACTTCTCTTTGTGTTCTTGGAACACTCATTGCTGCAACAGCCCTGATTCTCTCTGGGGTCAGTTGCCTTCCCTCCTTCGAAAAGAGATGACCTAAATGGGTCACTTCTTTTTGACAATACTGTAACTTTGAAAGGGACACTTTGTGGTGTAAATCAGACAAATGACGCAATAATGACAATGTTGCTTCTTTGCAGATCTCCTTAGTATCTGCGGCAACTAGCAAATCATCGACATATTTAATGAGAGTGGCGCCATCAGGTAACATAAGAGTGTCAAGTTGTGCTTTCAAAGCCTGACTATAGATAGATGGACTTTCACAATAGCCTTGAGGAGCTCTCTTAAATCTGAAGCTTCGTCCTCCCAAATTGAAGCCAAAAATGTCCCTGCTCTCTTCTGCAATAGGGATGCTGAAGAAAGCATTTTTCAGGTCTATTACTGAAAACCAAGTGGCTGAAGCTGGAATCATTGTCAACAATGCAGTGATATCGGGGACGACTGGAAACTGTGGCACAACTATTTTGTTCACCTCTCTAAGGTCAATTACAAACCTATAAACAGATGGCTGAGTAGGGTCAGTATGCTTCAAGACAGGCAAAACAGGACTATTGCAAACGTTGCCTCTTGTCTCTTCAATTACATCCTTCTCAATCAGATCACAAATAATTGCCAACAACGCTTTTTCCCCTTCACTAGAGATCTTGTATTGGGGAATACGTGGCATTTTAACATTGGCTTTTAATGTTATCACATATGGCTGAATTTCCAAAAGACCTACATCATTAGGTCCAGTAGCCCAAAGAGTATTAGGAAGAGACGAAAATTCTGGTGGAAATCTGTCCTTTGACAAATACATTGGTGAAATCACTTTCTTACCCAATGTGAGTTGCACTCCAGAAGGAGAGCAATACAATGTTGCATACAATCTCTTGAACAGATCTAATCCTAACAAGTTCTCGCCACAACCTGTCGTCAAAATAAGGGGTGTTTCAAATTTACAAGGTCCAACAGAAAGAGATATAGGGTTAGAAATCGGATTTCTAACTGGGGCGCCGGAAAACCCTACTGATACATTTGTTTCGCCAGACAAAGGTGCGCCAGGGAGTTTTGAGTGCATAATAGAACTCTTGGTAGCACCAGTATCCAACAGAAAAGGTTCTGACACACTTGATGCAATCACCTTAACATAAGGCCCACTCTGATCTACTGGAACTGAAACAACTCCCTCTCTTTGTCTATGGCTGTCCTAGCAATCATTACTGTCCAAATGCTCATCCTCTGTATAGTAATCATCAGTATAGTACTGAGCCGTCCTACCAGATGCATTAACCTGTTGATCAAATCTGTTCATTGAGTTTTGAGGGAGGAATGGGCGCGCGCTCTGGGGAACATATCCACGTCCTCTTCCTCTAGATGCTTGTGGAACACCTCGACCTCTTAAACCGGAAGTACCATTTGCACGCTGTAGCAAAGCAGGGCAACTATACTTGAAATGACCCTCTTCCTTGCAATATGAACACTGATTGGGACCTACTGGGATACGTGGTTGAGCATACTCGGCTCTTTGCGAGTTTCTCTGAAACGGTTGGGGCTGATAGTTATTCTGATAGTTGTTCTGTGCACCACTATTCTGACCACCACGTGGCGGGTACGCTTGTTGTAACAGAACCTTCGTTTTCAATTCTTTTGTTTTCTTTTCTACTCTATCTCTCTCATTTTGATCTCTATTTTCGTAGTACTGTGCAGTAGCCAATATCTGTGCTGAAGAGGAAACTGCCCAAGAACTTTCTGAGTCTTTTAACTTTTTACACAACTCAGGAAGCAGATTATGCACAAATTTATCGACGAACAAAAGTTGACCACCTTCCGTGCTCATATCTTGACCACTGTGGTCCACAAACGTTTCTTCAAACCTGGTGAAGAAATCTGATACCGTTTCTTCTTTCTTTTGCTTACATGCAGACAATTTATCCCAGTTTACACGCATCGCAGGCATTATAGTTTTCATGTAATCAATAATCCTACCAGGAAGCTCTGTCACTAAAGGCTCAGGTTTAGCACCACCAATTTGTCGGGCATCTGCAGCAGCAATATTAGCCCATGTGTCACCTAACTCTTGAGCATGGTCTGTATGGCGAATCTTTCCCCATAAAGGCTGTGGAACAACATTCCTAACAACATGTCTATGTCAGCTAAATTCATAATGCAAGACCCCGCAGTCTATGACAATTCCTTGTAATACCCTGTAGGATTCTTACGGGGATCAGGCAATGTCTGCTTAAGGGCTAAAACTTCAGCTCGCTTCCATGGAACGTGTACCCATACACGCTGGAAATGAGGCAGGACAGGTGGATTAGCATTTGCGTCCCCTTCCCTCCACTGTGGGGGAACTTCTCTCATGGGGTACTGTTTCCCTTTCTTTTTAGCAGAAGAATCATATTTAAACAATAACCTGGAAACACCTTCAGTCCTAAACGACAATAACATCGCAACTGCTTTCTCGACATCTGAACCCACAATCAAACCTGTCGCAAAATCGAACCGTACACGACACAACTTAGGCGGATTGGGCTCCAAACCATTTTCCTCTAAATCCTCAGAAAGAAAAGTACACATTTTCTCAAAAACGTATCTCTGTTTCGGTTCTTCCCACTGATGGAAGACATCCATAACAGACTCTAGTTCATATCTCGCTGGTTCAGTAACCCATTTATGCGCCAAATAATTCAGTGTCTCTTTCTCCATACCATCAGGCAATTGGCTACGCAATTGTTTACGCTCTGAAACTGGGGTCGTAGCTAATGACCCAAAGAGAGGGGATAAAAGACTAGTCACAGTGTTTGTCATTCTCTGACGGATAGAGGGAGAGGTTGACAAATGAACAGGAGGAAAAACAGAATGAGACAAGGCAGAGACAGAAGCAGTGTCAGAAACAATACCAGGAGTGGTAGTCGCTATAGTAGTCAAAGTTGTAGGAAGTAAAGGCAGAGCAGATGTCAAAGCCGGTGGCCCTTGAGGAGGCTGCACCGGAGGAATAGGAACCAACTGAAGAATAGCTGGTGGGTGCTGGGGAGGAGCAGGAGGCAATGCAACCACTGGTTGTGCAACTAGAGGTTGCGGAGGTGCCGTGGCATTCTGCGCATAGGGTGGTGGCGAACTTAGCAAATGCGACATTAGGGGATATTTTTCAGAGTCTTTTGCTGCATCTTGCTGAAGAGGCGGCAAAACTGGATAGCATTTATCTACTGTCATTTTATGTCGCCTATGCAACTGCTCATTCAACTGTTCTACTTCGTTATCTTTAAACTGTATAGCAGCTTGCATAATCGAAATACCTTTTTCTCTCTTATTTTTCTTAGCTAATTTAATTTCCTTTTGCTTGGCTTCCTTACGCCATAAGCGGAAAGAATCAAACATTGCCGGCCGGGCTTTCTTCTTAAAAAGTCTAACTTCGAGGTTATCTAAGATTTCTGTGTCAAAGCTACCATTTTGGGGCCATTTTAAAACACCATCTTTTCTGGTGTAACGGATCCATACTTCATTATATGTGATGGGGCCTACTCCGTGCTTCACATATAATTCATAGGTTGGAGTTCCAATCGGAAGAACCGGACATGAGTCCTCCAACCGGGAGTCCCTTTTACAACCTCGCTCACTAGTCTAGCTTCAAACTTCAAAGGATTATCATTTACGATAGCCTCGTGAATACACGAGTCCTTCGGCTTTGGTACTTGCAAGTTCCAAATCAAAGTGATCCCGAAGGGATACCAAACCAAATGTCCAACTAAGGACCAAACCAAGTGTCCAACTAAGGACTGGGAGACGCTCCACTGATACTTAACTGAAAATATCGATGACGTCACCAGAAGACTCGTCTTATCGTTTCGCTCTACCAAACATCAAGGGTCCAAATCAGGGCGATAGCCAGGGCAGCAGTCCTTCGTAGCCGTTGGGAAGCGGGGAACCTCGCAGCAAAGACTTTCGGACCACGTCGACATGCAGGGGTCGATGAAGTGGCGGCCTTCCTCCAGAATTTTCACACGAAGCTCCTCACGGACCTCAGACTTGGGCGCCAACTGAGGTACTGGGTTTTTCAGAACCGGTACTGATCCGGTAACCCAGCGGTGCCAGGGTACACCCAAAGACCTCGGGTACTTTCCTGATTCAGACCACAGAAACTCAGAGTCTTCTAGGTGAAGTCAAAGATCGAATTTATTGGCTGCAACCATGTAACAAGCGTCCTAGAAGTACAACAGCACGGTTTGTATGTTCTCAGGAGACTGTGTGTCAATGCAAAATCGGGTTTCCTTATATACAGTTTTTTAAGCTTCAGGCAAACATTCTTGACATTTTGGTTGGTCATTCACATGTTTTCACTACAAAGGAAAAAACAGTGTCATGATGAAACCTCATATTTCATGTCATCCAACCCATAATAAATTACCCGGCAAGGCCTAGCATTTTACATCAGATAAGTGTGGACCCCCAATAAAAACGGGCACCTCCCCCTCGTAAAGTAAGAAGAAGAAAAGAGCAGGTGCAGGTGTGAGCAAGATTAGGCAGGGTGTGTGAGCGATAATAAGGGTTTTATGGCATGGTGTGCCTTGATGCTATCTGATTCGGCCACTGGGAGAGGGACTGACCAAACAGGTTTGGCCTGAGGCAATGGTTCCAGCTTGCCCAGGTCAGAGAAAAGTCAATCAAGGTGTACGTGTCCTTGGAATCAAATCTGACTGTATTATAAGCCTATGTGAGGGCAACTTTTAAAAATGGGAGCCACGAGTGCAGGACGAAAATGGCGATTTCGAGGTGAAAACGCTGCTGGAATTGAGCGAAAATGCTCATGCTTAGTATACTAGTCATTGTCGGTCTTTTGATACTAAAATCGTGCTGCTGTGGCAAAGTAAATTACATGGGTCAAGAATTTTTAGAACCACACTACGCCGCCGCTGCCTGGTGTAAGTCGTTTTTTTTAACGCACACCAGACGGCGACGGCGGCTAACGCCGGCTAACGTCATTCAATAAATACGGCGCCCGCATGGCGCTTCAGAATGGCGTTAGCCGGCGCTAATTTTTTTGACGCAAAACTGCGTTAGCGCAGTTTTGCGTCAAAAAGTATAAATATGGGCCCCTATATCTTGCTGGGCGCCCCCTCTGTCTCCTCACGCAATTGGCGACATCCTGGTCCCTCCTGGGCCACAGCAGCATCCAAAAACCCTAACCGCGACCCTTGCAGCTAGCAAGGCCTGTTTGCGGTCTTTCTGCGTGGGAACACCTCTGCAAGCTTCTTCACGACGTGGGACATCCATCCTCCAAAGGGGAAGTTCCTAGTCCTCTTCGTTCTTGCAGAATCCACAGCTTCTACCATCCGGTGGCAGCATCTTTGCATCCTCAGCTGGCATTTCCTGGGCATCTGCCCAATCTCGACTTTGTCTCAACTCTTGGACTTGGTCCCCTTGATCCACAGGTACTCTCATCCGGAAATCCACCTTTGTTGCATTGCTGGTGTTGGTCTTCCTTGCAGAATTCCCCTATCACGACTTCTGTGCTCTCTGGGGAATATAGGTGCACTTTACACCTACTTTTCAGGGTCTTGGGGTGGGCTATTTTTTGAACCCTCACTGTTTTCTTACAGTCCCAGTGACCCTCTACAAGCTCACATAGGTTTGGGGTCCATTCGTGGTTCGCATTCCACTTTTGGAGTATATGGTTTGTGTTGCCCCTATACCTATGTGCTCTCATTGCAATCTATTGTGACTATACATTGCTTGCATTACTTCCTTTTGCTATTACTGCATATTTTTGGCATTGTGTACATATATCTTGTGTATATTTGCTATCCTCATTCTGAGGGTACTCACTGAGATACTTTTGGCATAGTGTCATAAAAATTAAGTACCTTTATTTTTAGTATATCTGTGTATTGTGTTTTCTTATGATATTGTGCATATGACACCAGTGGTATAGTAGGAGCATTGCATGTCTCCTAGTTCAGCCTAAGCTGCTCTCCGTAGCTACCTTCTATCAGCCTAAGCTGCTAGAAACCCCTCTTTTCCACTAATAAGGGATAACTGGTCCTGGTACAGAGTGTAAGTACCCCTTGGTACCCACTACAAGCCAGGCCGGCCTCCTACAACGTCTACAAAGCATACATCAACAAACGCCTGACCTTCCACCAACCAACCAAGCACCTCCGATCAGCTTTCCTCTCGCTCACAGACACCGCATGGATCAGTCGAGATAACAGTGGCACACACTCCTCTCACCTGCCAGCTAAGGCTTGGAACAACTTCCCCCTGTACCGCAGGACTGCATGCTCCTTCCAGCAATTCAAAAGAGAACTAAAGGCCTGGATGGTCGAATGATCATTCCTCGATGCAGCAGCATACAGCGCCAGTGCCTTGAGACCCTCACGGGTGATATGCTGCACTGTATAAATGTTTGATTCATCGATTGAAGAAGTATATTACTGCCTCTACTCTGGTTCTCAGAGAGGCATTGTATGGGGCATATTATGGGGCATTGACTGCTCGGTCCTTGGTGAAGGATCTTGAGGCTCTTGTGGAAGCCATGCAGGAGGGTTCAGGTGTGACAGATGTCCTCATGCATATGAAACAAAAGACAAAGGGGATCATTCTGACCCCGGCGGGCGGCATTCCCACCTTCCCGCTGGCCCAGCGGGAAGGAGGCCTGCAACACTGAAGCCGGCTCCGAATGGAGCCGGCGGTGTTGCCGGCGTGCGACGGGTGCAGTTGCACCCGCCACGCTTTTTACTGTCTGCTAGGCAGACAGTGAAAAGCATGCTGGGGCCCTGTTAGGGGGCCCCTGCACTGCCCATGCCAGTGGCAGTGCAGGAGACACCCGTTACCGCCAGCCTCTTCCTGGCGGTGACAACCGCCAGAAACAGGCTGGCGGTAAAGGGGTCAGAATCCCCATGGCGGCGCTGCTTGCAGCGCCGCCATGGCGGATTCGCCCAGCCGGGGTAAATCCGGCGGGAAACCGCCGGACCCGGTTTTCTGACCGCAGCTTTACCGCCGCGGTCAGAATGGGCAGGGAAGCACCGCCAGCCTGTTAGCGGTTCTTCCGTCATTCGCGGCCCTGGTGGTCTTTGACCGCCAGGGTCAGAATGACCCCCAAAGTTCCTGGCTGATGTATCAGCTAATGAAATCAAGTAGATTTTATAAACTGAGCCTCACTGTGATTTTTCACTGTGAGAAAAGGGTTGCTATTACTAGTAAGTAAACACAGCATTACAAGGTATTCAAGGCATGCAAGTGTGGGTCTTTCAGGCACTAAGGGGTGCATTTACTAGAAGTGGTGCAGCACGGCCGCTACACCAAAATTGGCAGCGCAGAACTGCCTCACTTAAAAAATACAGGGATGCTCCATATTTAAAAGAACATGGTGCATCCTTGTATTTCTCCCTACACCGGCACTAAATTAGCTGCCAAGTGCCAATGCAGCCACCCTTTTGCCATGGTGCAAGGATAACTGCATTGCTGGGAAGATTGTTTTTGTGCAGGAAAAGCCACTTTGTTCTTTCTATCTGTGGTACCGAATACAGCACACATAGAAAGAGAAAAAAACAAGGAGAAATTAAGCATTTCTCCCCGTTGCGCCATGCTAATGCCTACCCATAGATTTTGTCGCTGCCTCAGGTTTATGAAATCCCATAAATCTGGAGCAGCGTCAAAATGCAATGGGTGTTGCTGTGGAACGCCCACAGCAACACCCATTACACATCCCTTACACACAAAGTGCTGCATGTTAAGGGGACGTATTAACAAGGTGGTCATAAGCCACAGAAAGTGGCTTAATGCCACCTTGTAAATATAGCGCCACCAGAGCGTCACAAAAAGTGATGCTCCAGTGGCGCTATGGGCTTGTATATATGCGCCTTTAAAGTTTCTGTGCTAGCTATTGTGGGTTGACTGTGATTTAACCTTACTTAAAGCTGATTTTACCAGCCAAAAAACATGTTATCAGGAGGGCCATAATGGTTTGTGAATAGTCTGGAATAACTAAGAACAACAAATACTATAGGCAAGTGCAAATTTTCCTGTTACTGAATATATGTGGTCTGACATCCAAGGTTTACTGGTATGTTGTCTCAGAGGCTGTTTCCAACAAAATGAATTAATATGAAAAATACAAAGTACTTACGTTTTCAACAATTGACCACCTACCATATATTAGTGTGATTGAGTGGAACTGTATATAATGAACTAGATGCAGGGCAATATTGAAAATGTTGTCAAATATGAAATATGGGTATATACATCTTAAAAAATTATAAGATGCTATTTTTAATGGAATTGATTTTTTTTATTTGTACAGTACATGAGAACATGTAATTCCTGTATAAAAGACAATTTTAATGTGCTTTTCACAGGATAGTTGTGACATCCCAAGTTAATTTTATTAACAAATATAGTTAGCAGTTAAACTGTATTAAGCTACTGCAGCTGAGTTTGTCTCCATAACTGCCAGAACAAGTAAAAATGGAAATGGCTTTTCTTTCTTCTGATATCTTTTTCTAGAAAGAATGTATTTGTGGCAACATTTTTTCCCACCATTAGTCATTGCAGGAAAGATAAACATCTTTGCATGTTTCTACAGCACCTGAGCCAAAATATTTTTAACCTGAGATTCACTAAACTGATTCTAACATTTTTTTGCTAACATGACTAAATGCATTTTGATGTGATTAATTTCACAGTACAGATTTTGCTTTAATGCTTTTAGTCTATAATAAACATGAAGAAGCATGAAACCGTGTGCCAGATTCAGTACGTTTTTGCATCACCTTGTGCCACGCAAGGAAGTGTATGGGCGATGCAAAACCTAAGTGAGATTTATCAAACCATGCAAGGCCACCATAGGTGGCCTTGAATGGCTTGAAGTATATGGTGTAACTCAAAGCAGCACAAATTGTTGCCTTGAGTTACTTTGCCTCAGGGAGATGTTCCATGGGTGGAGGGTGGGTGCTACCATGCATCCACCCATGGATTTTAGCACCTTCACAGTTTTACCATTAGTGGTGGACCTGGGAAAGCGTCAAAATGCTAAGGCTCCCCAGGTGAGGTGTAATAAGGAGAAATATCTTTCTGCAGCACACATAGCAAGAGGAGCATGCCTCTGAGGATTGTTTTTTTTGCAGGAAGGTATCTCTTCCCGCATGTAGGAAAGTACCATCTTGCCTGGCATGTTACCCCCATTTTTACATGTATATAAGTTTGTTTTTGCCTGTCTCACTGGGATCCTGCTAGCCAGGACCCCAGTGCTCATAGTTTGTGGCCTGAATGTGTGTATCTGTGTAGTGACTAACTGTGTCACTGAGGCTCTGCTAACCAGAACCTCAGTGCTTATGCTCTCTCTGCCTTTAAAATTGTCACTATAGGCTAGTGGCCATTTTCACCAATTCTAATTGGCACACTGGAACACCGTTTTAATTCCCTAGTATATTGTTCCTAGGTACCCAGGGTATTGGGGTTCCAGGAGATCCCTATGGGTTGCAGCATTTCTTTTGCCAACCATAGGGAGCTCAGAAAAACCTTACACAGGACTGCCATTGCAGCCTGAGTGAAATAACGCACACATTATTTCACAGCTATTTTCACTGCACTTAAATAACTTATAAGTCACCTATATGTCTAGCCTTCACTTGCTAAAGGCTAGGTGCAAAGTTACTAAGTGTGAGGGCACCCTTGCACTAGCAAAGGTGCCCCCACATAGTTCAGGGCCATTTCCCCGAACCTTGTGAGTGTGGGGACACCATTACACATGTGCACTACATATAGGTCAATACCTATATGTAGCTTCACAATGGTAACTCCGAATATGGCCATGTAACATGTCTAAGATCATGGAATTGTCCCCCCATGCCAAATCTGGTATTGGGATGCCAATCCCATGCATCCCCGCAGCTCCACTATGGTCCCTGGGTACTGCCAACCCATCTCTCTGGGGTTTTCTCTGCAGCTACCGCTGCTGCCAACTCACAGACAGGGTTCTGCCCTCCTGGGGTCTAGGCAGCCCAGTCCCAGGAAGGCAGAACAAAGAATTTCCTCTGAGAGAGGGTGTTACACCTTCTCCCTTTGGAAATAGGTGTTAAGGGCTGGGGGGTAGTAGTCTCCCCCAGCCTCTGGAAATGCCTTGAAGGGCACAGATGGTGCCCTCCTTGCATAAGCCAGTCTACACTGGTTCAGGGAACCCCCAGTCCCTGATCTGGTGCAAAACTGGACAAAGGAAAGGGGAGTGACTACTCCCCTGTCCATCACCACCCCAGGTGTGGTGCTCAGAGTTCCTCCAGTGTGTCCCAGACCAAAGTGTCCCAAAGAGGGAGATGCAGAGGTGTGAGGACACTCTGGAGGCCTTTGAGTGGCCAGTGCCAGGAGGTGATGTCAGAGACCCCTCCTGATACATGCTTACCTGACTAGGTGGCCAATCCTCCTCTGAGGGCTATTTAGGGTCTCTCCAGTGGGCTTTTCCTCAGATAACAACTTGAAAGAATTCACCAGAGTTCCTCTGCATCTCCCTCTTTGACTTCTGCCAAGGATAGACCGCTGACTGCTCCATGATGCCTGCAAAACTTTAACAAAGTAGCAAGAAGACTACCAGCGACACTTAGCGCCTAATCCTGCCAGCTTTCTTGACTGTTTCCTGGTGGTGCATGCTTTGGGGGCTGCCTGCCCTCATCCTGCACTGGAAGCCACGAAGAAATCTCCTGTGGGTCGACGGAATCTTCCCCCTGCTCCAGCAGGCACAAAACGTCAGCGTCACCGGTACTCTGGGACTCCTCTCATCCTGTTGAGCGTGGCCCCTGGAACCCAGGTGGTAGACCCAAGTGACCCAGACTGTCCACTGGTCCCACTGTCCAAATTTAGAGGAGGTAAGTCCTTGCCTCCCCTCTCCACACAGTAATCCTCTGCACTGCATGAACTGCAGCTGCTATGGCTCCTGTACACATTTCCACAGAATCCTTAGTCCACAGCCAAGCCCGGGTCCCCAGCAGTCTGTCCTGCATTGCTCAACTCCCTGAGTTGACCTTCGGCTTCATGGGACTCTCTTTTGCAGCATTGAAATGACCGCTGTGTTCAGACTTCTTCAAGTGCTTCTGTGGGTGATACCTTCTTGTGTATGGGCTCTCTACTTTGCTGAGGGCCCCCTCTGTCTCCTCTCCCAAGTGGCGACATCCTCGTCCTTCCTGGGCCCGGGCAGCACCCTTTGTCTTCAACCGCGTCTCTTGCAGCTAGCAAGGCTAGTTTGCGGTATTTTGCCAAAAACACAACCCTGCATCCTCCAGCACTTCGTGGGGAATCCTCTGCACAAAGGAGAAGTTCCTAACACCTTTCGTTGTTGCAGAATCTTCAGTTTCTTCCATCTGGAGGCAGCCATTTTGCACCTTCATCCGGGGTTTAGTGGGCTCCTGCCCCCCCCCTGGACAATTTCACGACTCTTGGACTTGGGCCCGTTTCTTTGCAGGTCCTCAGGTCCAGGAATCTATCTTCAGTGGGTTGCGGTCTGTTGTGGTCTTTGCAAAATCCTCTATCACAAGTCTAGTGTGTTTCTGGGGAAATAGTAGTACTTTACTCCTACTTTTCAGGGTCTTGGATTGGGGTATCTTGGACACCCTTAGTGTTTTCTTACACTCCCAGTGACCCACTACACACTACACTAGCCTAGGGGTCCATTCATGTTTCACATTCCACCTTCATAGCATATGGTTTGTGTTGTCCCTAGGCCTATTGAATCCTATTGTATTCTACAGTGTTTGCACTATTTTTCTAACTGTTAACTTACCTGATTTTGGGTTGTGTGTATATTTTGTGTATTTTACTTACCTCCTAAGGGAGTGTATCCTCTGAGATATTTTTGGCACATTGTCACTAAAATAAAGTACCTTTATTTTTAGTAACCCATTGTATTGCAGTTCTTGTGATATAGTACCCATATAAGTGGTATAGTAGGAGCTTTGCATGTCTCCTAGTTCAGCCTAAGCTGCTCTGCTATAGCTACCTCTATCAGCCTAAGCTGCTAGAACACAACTAATCTACCAATAAGGGATAGGACAAAGGTTAAAGGGTAGTAATGGTGTAGAATGCCGCACCTCCAGGAAGAAATCACAGTAATAAGAGCATGGAAATATCCCAGTTTAAATATGGTGCAAGTGGTCAGGTGCCTTACTACCCATAAGCACAGAGAATGTGTATGGATATACACAAATTACAATGAGCAATAAAGACCACAGCACAAAATGTACACAGCAGTGATACATAAATAGTAACATCCAAGGTGTGTAGAGTTCGTTAGTGAATAAGGCACGTTAATGTCCCACGTTCTTAATAGTAAATCTTTTTATTTGAAAACGCAGTTTGCTTCATTGAGAGGGAACGTCCAGCAAACACAGCCAACACTTGTTTCGTCATGCAGGTGACTTTTTCAATGCTAAAGAGTGGGTAGAGTTGTAGAAAATTCCATTTTGGGATGTAATATGCAAATCGGGAACTGTATTGGGCCGGTAATTAAACGCGCCCGGGTACAGAATGTCAACACAGTTATAGAGTCCTTGGATTGAAGGACCTTGATAGGTCCTAGCGCAGTCCATATGAGACGGAGTACCGTGTGGCGTTATGTTCTCGTGGAATCGGTGCCTGCATTGGTACTAGGCAGCCAGAAGTTTGCCAGTGCTAGCGAAGGACAGGAATGCACCATATAATGTTAAATAAATATGGTGCATTCCTCCCCTTTCCATTTCACGCAGCTCAGCAAGGTGGTTTGCTACATTGAGCTGCATGAAAAAATTATACATTTGCGACCAATGATTTAAGTGATCTCTGGGGAGGGTGATGGCATATTCATGTATAACAAGGAATAAAATGTCCTCTGCCGCACATTGAAAGGATATTGAAGCCACCTCAGATTTCAATGCCATTATGAAGGAACTCAGCATTAGGCCACCTTCCACTATGTAATCATGGAAGTCCTCTGTGAATTGAAATATCCTTGGAATGTAGAGCAGGGGGTACTTTGAATACATCTGTTTGTTTTGTAAACTGTTGACAAAATGGATGGACACCATTGTTTCAAAGATAAGTCCTTTCAGGATTTGTCATCACATTAGAGTTTTTGCGGTAACATAGAGAAGCGTAACACAGACACTACTGAACATACCTAGGTTCTGTGAGGGTAAGGGCAGAACATGCTTTATACGTTTCATAAATGCTGTTATAAAGGAAATATGTCTTACTTCTACTCTTTTGCACCTAAAACTGGATGTAAAGTCAGTTTCCCCCTGTAAAAATATGTCTAGATGTGGGTTTCACCTAAATGCGGCAAAGCCATTACAATGAAATACTTAACTGCGGGAAGGTGAAGTTGTATCCCCGCCTAAAATATTGATATTTCAATAAAACAACCAAGAAGTAAATAAAATAAACTATTTGCATCAGCGGGGTACATTTCTAAAGTTTAGCAGCTCATTTGCATTATTTAAGCAATGAATTTCATTTTACACATGACCAGCGATTCCCCCAACTGATGATCCTGTTACTTTAACATATTTATTCCGACTGCCTCCACTGCCAATAAAAAAGATACACTACTGATCCACTGCCGCATCACCGGATAACTTCCTTCCTTCGATTGTCCCCTCGGGACTCCCGTACCGGAGGCCCAGAAGGCTGGGGAATTTTGCAGCAAATCATTTCAGCGAAGGGGAAGGCATCCATCAAGGTCATTCCATAAGTTCACAAGCACCTCCATATTCATCTCGGCGGATGCCTAATACATTTCTAAGAAAAATGATGCGATCAATCAGCTAGTTACAGAAGCTAGCAGTACATGAATAAAACACTGTTTCACCAGATTCTGTTCCAAACAAAGGTAACTTTGAGGAAGTTTCATGGTGGCCTTTCACAAAATGCAAGGTTTTCTGAATAATCTGTTGTATTAAGTACTGTAATGCCGATTTATTTGAAAACCAATGGTGTCAAACTAAGTAATTAATTACTTTCCCTTAGCGTCTTCTTTGTCAAATATGTTGTTACACTAGGAGTAGTTTTCAAACAGAAAGACGAATAGAGGCCTTTTCATATATTAAATATGAGGCGCGCCTAGTTTGAAGCTTGGAACGACAGAGCACTTTTTACTGCAGCATGAGCGTCTCAAAACAACATGCTGTCTGCAGTGTGCCCTTCAACCACATCATCACAGACATGATATTAATAAGTATGGAATAGGTATATGTGAGCGAGGTAGCACTAGATTATTCAGTGTACTTTTTTTTTAATTATACAAATTTACACTGAGCCATGGGAAAAAAAACTGATTATTCAAAATAACAGCATTTGATTGTTTCAAGAGTCCGAATTAAGCGTAGAGTCCTTGTTTTTTTCCGAAATTCAAAAAAATCCACTTCCCATGTGGTAAATGCTCCAAAGCAGATTTACTAAGTTTGCATGACGCAGGTCAACGCACGGCAAATTAAGTCCTTAACTTGGATTTATCAAGCCATGCAAAGCCAATTTGCATTGCTTAGCATGGCATAGCGCTGCTCTGTGTTACTTTGCATTGTGTAGGCGTTACATCAGTGGTTCCCAACCTGTGGTCCGGGGACCCCTGGGGGTCCGCGAAGCCTTCTCAGGGGGTCCGCGAGAGCCGAGAAAATTAAAAAATGTTAACAAATATTGACAAATTAGGTCCCCAGCTTCCAGTAATGACTCAGGCGGGGGTCCCCGGATTCCCATGATGATTCAAGGGGGGTCCCTGGGTTCCATTAATGTTAAAGTGGGGGTCCACAGAAATCAAAAGGTTGGGAACCACTGCGTTACATCACTGAAGCATTGTGTATCCATGCATCCAACCATGTACTTTGCATTCTGCAGCACATATAGAGAAATGAAAAGGCCTCAGGGGATAGCTTTTTTGTGGAGGAAGATGACCCTTCCTGCACAAAAACAATCCTCTTTTCAACTCAGACACTCGTGTACCATGGTGCAAGGTGCCTAGTTTGGCAGTAGGCAGCCAAACCCTCAGTAGTTGATCTGGAGCAAGGGAAGTCAAGGTAAGAAAACTGTGGACTTTAAAGGGAAACCTCTAGAACAGTGGTTCCCAACCTTTTGATTTCTGTGGACCCCCACTTTAACATTAATGGAACCCAGGGACCCCCACTGAATCATCATGGGAATCCGGGGACCCCCGTCTGAGTCATTACTGGAAGCTGGGGACCTAATTTGTTAATATTTGTTAATATTTTTCAATTTTCTAGGCTCTCGCAGACCCCCTGAGAAGGCTTCGCGGACCCCCAGGGGTCCCCGGACCACAGGTTGGGAACCACTGCTCTAGAAGCTTCTCCAACTGCATAGGAAGGCCCAAATATATATATTGGGCACCAGACACCAGCTCTTCATTACACTTCTGGACCTGTGAATACTCTGCCAGAAAGAAGGACTGTTGTGCTGCTGACAGGACTGCCACTCTGCTGGACTGCTGCTCCGAAAGGCTGCTACCCTGCTGTGCTGACCTGCTATCTGCAGTCCTCTTGCCTGGGTGAGAAGGAGTGGACCTGCATCGGTTGATCCCAGAACACCAAAGTGACTCTGAGGGCTAGTTTGCTGGCCTCCTGACTAGAATCTCATGGACAGAAGGCTCCAAAGACCTTGAACTGAGCACCTGGACTCTATCATCTGTGAGTCCTATCCTGCTAAGTGGAGCCACCCCAGTCATGGACACTTGGAAGTGGCCTGGAGCCCATCCGTGGATTGAGCAGACCCCATGCATCACCTCTGCTGCACGGTGCAATCCTGAGCAGATCCAACCCTTTACCTCTTCTGCTAGGGTTCACCCAAGGCAAGGACTTCTCTCCAATCTCACAGCCCATATCAGAAACCCCACTGTGTGATGCTTCCCCAATACACACCCTTGCCTCTCAAATCTCTTGTCGAAGGCTGCCTCTGTGACAATGCAGGTTTTTGCATCACAGCCTCGCCACTCTTCGGACCCAGAAACATCATATGCCCTCATTGACAGAACCTCAATGATAATGCAGAACCTCACATTGCAGCTCTGCAGAGCCTCAGAAATGGCGCATTGCCTAGGCAGCATGACTCATCCTCACAATGCTCCACAACAAGGACTTAAGGTACTCTTGCTTAGTGTGCCTAACATGGTCCATGTAGCTGGCCTATGTTCCATTGTGATTGGCTTTATCCTGGTCTGCTGTGGCCAGATATCCACAGATGCCGTTTTGGGTTTTTGGCACTATTTTCTCTGATGTCTTTAAAATTGCTTATCTCTGCTTCTACTGATTGGATTTTTTTCATTTTGATCTTGTTTTATTTATGAAAATGTTTTCTAATTTGGTGTGGACTTTTTCTTTTGTTGCATTTTTACTTTATTGTTGTTTGAAGCACTGCATAAATACTTTAGACATTGCCTCCAAGTGAAGTCCAGTTGCTTTGCGCCAGAGGTTTGAGCAGAGGTTAATTTGTGGTTTCCTTGTGCCTCACACTGTCAAGGATTGTGACTCCTGCTTGAGTAGGGATGTCCTCCACCTCCCCCAACATGTGACCCAATTTCTTACACTGAACAAATTCATCTACAAAGCAAAAATAAATGTTCTTCAACAGCCTCCAATCAAAATTAAGTCACTTCAAACTCAAAGTAAGTACTAATTTGCTAGTAAATGAGTTGTTGAACGTCACTTTTATGTCATCAGTACAAAACAAATATGAGAACTTGCTGGTCACATCCATGCCCCCTGCATGGCCCTTATGCGTGTCTGTCGAAATCAAAGCCAAAAGGAGGGTCTTTGTATGAGTATACGGGTATGCACACATTCACATCCATGTGAAGAAGGCTCATGCTGACACAACACTGCACATAAGATGCCATCACATATTTCTAGCCCTGCCATGTTCTCCCATCTCATGTCTGCCTGTCACCACTTCCCAAGGACTCACCATACAAGGCATCACACTGCCCAAAATGATTGGTGGCATTTGCCAAATCAACCGTTATTTTCTTGTGCCTGTTTATTACTCCATTTGAGAATGAACAGTAGTGCCCGTATCATTTTCAATTCACCTTTTGGACTCAAGGAAGATCTTGCAAGATCAATGTGTTTTTCCTGATAAATGTACATCACTATGTCATTGGTTTGGGTTTAAGACTCCAGAGGCTTCCAAATGTTTTTTTGCTATTCCAATAAATACCTAGATCAACAAACAGATTCTCAGAGTTCAATTTTCCAAACCTTCAGAATCCCACTTGACAAATGTGTGCTTGTCATGCATTTTTTATCTTGTAAATCTTTAGCAGGTACTCTGCACCACAGCACCATTTGTGTGTCATCCAGACTGCTGTATACAAAAGATCAAAGGAAGGTCAGTGAGTGTAACAACGTGCTGGTTTTACAGCACTCTAGGACAGCCACACCCTCATACAAAACTCACGTAGCACGCTAAGCTAACATAGCTGCAGGACAGAATAACACTCACAGTAATATAGGATGTATAAGTAATGTTGAAGGATTCACAAGAGCTAAAGCCAGATAGCAAAAAAGATATCTGGTCAAAGTAGCATCACAGGAAAGCTTTGAAGAACAATATTTTTTTCATCTACTGGACACTCCAGATTGGGAAGCACCTAAAGTGGTAAGTGGCCTTTAAAAATAATAATATTTAGTACATTCCCCAACACTCTGTTTATAGTATGGGGAATATTCCCTAGAAGTGACACAGCACACTGCACCAAAATTGGCACAGCTGCACCACTTCTAAAATGCAGGGATGCGCCATATTTAAAAGAATACGGCACATGCCTTTGTTTTCCCCCGCACCAGAGCTAAATTAGCTGCCGAGCACCAACACAGACACCCTTGCACCATGGTGCAAGGATGCCTGCACTGCTGGGAAGGGACACCTTCCTGCAAAAAAGCAATCTTGAATGATGATTTGCTCCTTCTTTGTGTGCTGCAGTAAGCAGCACACATAGAAAAAGCACAACATAAGGAGAAATAAAGCATTTATCCTTGTTGTGCCATGTTAATATTACCTCTGGGGTGGCGTTACATTTAGCACTGCCTCAGGTTTATGAAATCTCATAAATCTGGGGCAGTGTCAAAATGCAGTGGGTGTAGCTGTGGAATGTCCACAGCAACACCCATTTCACACCCCATACAGGCAAAGTGCTGAATGTTAAGGGGCCGTATTTACAAGGTGTCATTAATCCACAAAAAGTGGCCTAACATTGCCTTATAATATGTCTCAGTGTACAGTTACACAGGAGCGTCGCAAAAAGTGACACTAGGTGCTTGATAATATGGCCCTATATGTTCTCTGAGTAGTGCCAAAGACAGTTCTTAAAATATTGACTAGATGTACTGGGAACTAGAAATATGAGTCTTGTGATTCTGCTCTCCTCTTTCCTTCAAAGAACATCCAATGGTCCTAGGGCCTCATTACAAATGGCCTGGTAATCTGGATGGATCCTGTAACAAAGTTACTAGCCACATCAGGATTATAAATCAGGCAAGAACACCACGATAGAGAGTGATTGGCTTGGACATTTTGCCTGTGCAAAGCATCTGCAAATTCTGTGTGCAAATGGGAAAAACATGAATGGTGTGAGGTATTCCCGATTCCCTCCATAGTTGCCCATTTCTCACATACCCTGAAGTTTCAATTCATAATCCCATGGTAGTTCACTCTCCTCACAATTACCAATGCCAGGATTACAAGTAACTTGTGGGTTGGGTTGGAAACACCGAACTGAATAATTAATGTTGCAGTTGTAATGGCTCCCCCAGTGCGAGACAAGCCCCAGTAGTTATGCCTTTGGTGACCTAAATTCCTGAAGCCACTCATTATAGTAGCCATTGTTTTCACATGTTACCATTCAGTTCAAGTAAGCTCACGTTCAATTTGAGGATCCACTACAATTTCAGTCGACAGTATGGAAATTTAACAGATGCAAAAATAACACTTCTCTAACTTCTCATATAGGTGATGTTTACGTAACACTGATCAAATCAACCACACACCAATACAATTCACCTTAATCCAGCTCAATCCACTCCATCCCACTGCAATCCATTTCACTTCACAGCAATCCAATGCACTCACCCCATTCCAACCCAATCCAATCCACCACAATACAGCCAACTTGAATCCAATCCAATCCACCCCACTCCAGTCCAATCCACCCCATTCCAATCCAACCCAGCCTACTCCAGTCCAATCTAACCCACCCACTAAAATTCATTTCACCCCATTCCAATCCGATCCATCCCACTCTGATCCAATCCACTTCAACCCAATCCACCCACCCTACTCCAATCCACTCCAATCCAATTCACTTTACTCCACCCTACTCCAGTCCAATACAGTTTACCTTAATCCACCCCAGTCCAATCCACTCCATGCTAAACTACCTAAAGCCACCCCACTTTAATCCAATCCAAGCCACTCCAGTCCAGTGCAACCCACCCATTCTAATTCATTCCACCCATTCCAATCCAGTCCTTCCCACTCAAATCCAATCCACTTCACCTCAATCCACCCAGCCCACTCCAATCATCACACTCCAATCTAATCCAGTGTAATCCACCCTGCTCCAGTCCAATCCATACACTTTAATCCACCCCACATCAATCCAATCCACCTCATGCAAAACTACTTTAATCAACCCCACTCTAATCCAATCCACCCTACTCCAATCAATTTTAACCCACTCCAACCCACCCCACCCTTCTCCAGTCCAATCTACCACAAACCTCCCAACTCAAATACAGTCCACCCCACTCCAATCCTTCCCACCTTCTCAATTCCGCCCCATTTTAGTCCACCCAACTCCAGTCCACCCACTCCAATCCAATCCACCCACCCCAATCCAATTCACCTCATTCCAATCCAATCCACCCCACTCTAATCCACCTCACTCTGAGCAACTCAACTCCAATCTATCCCACCCCAATCCAATCTACCCCAATCCAATCCTCCCCAGTCCAACCCATTCCAATCTAACCCACTCCAGTCGAACCCAATCCACCCCATCTAACCCCACCCCAGTCCAATCTACCCCACTCCAGTCCACCCCAC
Source organism: Pleurodeles waltl (assembly GCF_031143425.1). Classification (NCBI taxonomy): domain Eukaryota; kingdom Metazoa; phylum Chordata; class Amphibia; order Caudata; family Salamandridae; genus Pleurodeles; species Pleurodeles waltl. Next base: position 934,431,976 of record NC_090436.1, on the reverse strand, counting down.
CTCAATCCACCCCTCCACCCCATTTCAATCCACCCCACCCCAATCCACCCCATCCAATCCCTCCCATCCAGTCCACCCACTCCACTCCAATCCACCCACTCCACTCCCATCTACCCCACTTCACTCCAATCCAATTTATTCCAATCCACCCACTCTACCCCAATCCAATCAACCTAGCCCAGTTCACTCCATCTCACCCTAGTTTAGTTCACCCACCCACTCCAAACCAATCCACCCAACTCTAGTACAATCCAGCCCACTCCAGTCCAATAAATCCAATCTACCAGTCCAATCCAACCCCACTCCAGTTCAATCAAATCCACCGTACCCCACATAAGTTCACCCTACTCCAAACCACCCCACTCCAATTCACCCACCTCAGTCCAATCCACTCCAATTCACCTCACTCCAAACCAAACCGCAGCACTCCAATCCAATCCACCCCACCCCAATCCAATCCACATCACCCCTGTTTTAGTGATCCAATTTAATTCACCCACCCCAATCTAATCCACCCTACTCAAATCACCCCAATCCAATCCACCTCACCCCATTTCAATACATTCAACCTCTACTCATATCTAGTCCAGCCCACTACCTCAATCCTCTCAAATCCATTCCACCCTATTCTACTCCACTTCACTCTACACTATTCCACCCCGGGACACTGCACTTCATGACATTTTCTGCCATTGAACCTCTGAACTCTACTCCCTACTACTCAATTCCACAACACTCTACTCCCCCTATTCAACTCAACAACACTGTACTCCAACAAATCCACTCTATGACACTACTTCCCCACTCTACTCTATGACACTCCATGCCACAAACTTTTAGCCATGCTGAACAGCAGCCACGCTGGTGTACAACATGGCAAAGACACATCGCCAAGCCAATAACTTTTGCATAGGAGAGACCTATTGGCTTTGCCAATGCTTGTTAAAGGTGGCAGTAAGCTCACAGAAATCTGTGGAAGGGTGATCGCTGGATGTTTATTGCTTTAGGATGCTAAAAGTGTGACTGTTCCAATGTACTGTCAACCACATCTTTTATACATTGTTTAATTATTTAAATGTATTTTTTAGCTTTTGTATTTTAAGTATGTGCTGTACTTCTTTTTGTATGGTTTCTTTGAAATAAAAAAAGATAAATTGATAGTGATATTGTTATACTCCAGAGCTGTAATCAAGTTTCATCATACATTGTTAGTCATCTGTTTCTTCTGCACCCTTCTGTGTACCATAAGACGGAGGTGAATTAAGTACAATTATTAACTATTGTGATACCAAACAAATTATTATTCCAGTTTTATTGCATTGATTGGAGAGGCTAGTAAGCACATTGAAAAGGATTTAGGAGTTATGTGTAATCTGTTGCACCCAGCAGACAAATAGAAGAATACCTTTCAGACCAAGAATATACTTGAATATCAAGTGATACGTTCAACCACTGAAGTGCACCCGTCATTTTTTAGCAGGTTGTTTTTTTAGTTTGATGAAGTTTGAGTTATTCGCTTTTTGAGGAATAACAAAATGCCCCACTCCATTCCAAAACAATCTGCTCCACTCAAAACCATCTGCCCCACTTCAATCCAAAACAATGTGCCCCACTCCAATAAAAACAATCCACGCCACTCCAATCCAATACAGGCTCCCCACGCCAATCCAAAACAATCTACTCCACTCAAATCTACCCCACTCCAATCCAAATCAATCCTCCCCCTCTAATCCAAAACAATCTGCCCCACTCCAGTCTGACCCACTCCAATCTATCCCACTCCACTACAACAGAATCTGCCCCACTCCAGTCCGACCCACTCCAATTCATAACACTCTGCCCCAATCCGGGGGCCCCAGTCCAATCTGCCCCATTTTAATCCAAAACAATCTGCTCCACTCCAATCTAAAACAATCTAGGCCACTCCAATCTAAAAAACTCTGCCCCACTCCAGTCCAAAACTATCTGCCCCACTCCAATCCAAAGTAATCCACCCCCTACAATCTGCAACTCCAATGTGCCCCACTCCAATCCAAAGCAGTCTGCCCAACTGCAATCTGCTCCAATCCAATCTGACCCACTCAAATCCAAAACAATCTGCCCCACTGCAATCTACTCCACTCCAATCTGCCCACTACAATCTACCATTGTTTTTGATTGGAGTGGCACAGATTTTTTTGTCTGAGTGGGGCAGATTGTTTTGGTTTGGAGCGGGGCAGATTGGAGTGGGGCAGATTGTTTTGGATTGGAGCGGGACATATGGAGTGGGGTCAATTGGAGAGGAGCAGATTGTTTTGGATTAGAGGGGTGCAGATAGTTTTTAATGAAGTGGGGTAGAATTGGAGTGGGACAGATTGGATTGGGCCAATTGGAGTTGTGTGGATTGTTTTGGATTGGAAGGGGGCGGATTGTTTTGGATTGCTGTGGGGCAGATTGGAGTGGAGCAGATTGTTTTGGATTGAAGTGGGACAGAGAGTATTGGATTGGCATGGGACAGACGGGAGAAGGGCAGATTGGATTGTTTTGGATTTGAGTGGTGCAGATTATTTTGCATTGAAGTGGGAAGATTGTTTTAGAGTGGGACGAATTGGAATGGGACAAACTGTTTTAGTTTGTAGTGGGTTAGACTGGAGTGGGGCAGATTGTTTTAGTATGAAGTGGGCAGATTGTTTTGCATTGGTGTGGTGCAGATTGGAGTGGGGCAGAGTGCTTTAGATTGGAATGGGGCAGACTGTTTTGGATTGGAGTGGGTTAGATAGGGAAACATCGAGAGGGGTGGGTTGGGAAGATTAGAGTGTGGTGGATTGGGTGAGTGGTTTGGATTGGAGTGGGGTGTATTGGATTGGTCTGGGGTAGATTGGATTGAGTGGGGTGGAATGGATTGAGTGGAGTAGATTGGTGTGGGTGCGGTAGGGTGGATTGGCATGGATTGGAATAGGGCAGAGTGGACTGGAGTGGAACGGATTGGGGTGTACTGCATGATTATGGGCCTTATTTACAAGGCATTTGCGCCACTGTTGTGTCATTTTTTTGATGCAATGGTGGCCCAAGCAGTGCTTTACACTGCTCCACATTTACAAACTGACGCATTGTGCCCAATGCGTCAGTTTGTAAAGCCTTGCGTCACATTATACCTGTGCCAGGTATTATGCATACAAGGTAGGATTGCTTTCGCTATGTAGAACTGACACAGTGAAATTTGCAACATTTCACTGCGTTGCCCTGCGACTTCACTTTGTCAGAATTTTAACACTTTCCCAGAGCAGAAGTTAACCTGATGCAGGGCTTTTCTCTATGGGAACCTACCTTGCTGGGGCAGTGTGATAAGGTCTCTTTTTGACATGGTTAGCCCCTACTTTTTGCCTGATGTCTGATGTAGCCTAGACTTTCTAGTGCACAGGGCGCCTGCTAACCAGGTTCCCTGGTCCAGAGCTCTTTCCCTAAAACTGCTGTGATGCATTGACACAATTAGATACACCCTTAGCTACCACTAAAAGTCCCCAGTAAGTGGGCACCTGTGTGCCCAGGGCATGAGGTACTATGGGTAGGCTCCTGAGGGCAGCAGCACTGATAAGCCACCCTCTAGGGCCATGCATCCAGATACACCCAGCACTGCCATTGCAGGCTGAGTGTCCTGGTGCAAACCTAAAGCACAAACTCAACATGGCACACTGCCTGTGTGCCCTGTCCACCATACACAGCATTTACTATGAGTAAGACACCCCTCTGGCAGGCCTTAGAGCTCTAAGGCAGGGTGTTCCATAGTATATGTGAGGGCATAGCTGTATGAGCAATCTGCCCCCACTGCATCCTTGCCAAACCTAATACATAGTGAGTGAACAGAGCAGCCCTTTTAATACATGTGCTGGACACTGGTCAACACGAGTTTCCCAGCTACACAATGGCCACTCTGAATCCTGGAATGTTTGGTATCAAACAGTTCTGAATGATAAATCCAAACTGGTACCAGTATTGGACTTATCCCTAAATGTACCCAGGTATCACCTTAGAGGTGCCCTCTGCAAAAGCTAACTATCCTGGCATGGTTGCTGACTGGTTCTATCCAGCCTGCCACCTCTAGACAGCCAATATACAAATCTTGGAGGAGAGTCATTTCTCTGGTTTGTAAAACAATGTCTTTCCTGGGTGGGGGAGCTAACCCATCCCTCCCTCAGTAATGTACAATGCCGTGGCGGTGAGATTCAAAGGGGCTTACCGCCCTTGAAACTCCACCCCCAGGTCTGCTGTTAGCATCAGATGTGTCCCCCCCCCTTTGCAAACCCTCACATTTGGTGGGTGCAAAGGCAGGAAACCACACACAAGGTAGAATGATTGGTCCCACCTGGCATGCACCACCCCACTTTTTTGCCTCCAAGATGGACATTACATTTCAATTTCCTCTGTCTTAGATGGAAGGAAAATAGCCAATTAGGTTTAGGGCAGTGACTCTTTTCACAGGTATTGGTCACTATAGAGAGTGTAGCCATCCAAAGGCAAGTGTCCCATCGAACACTACATCAATGAATGAATCAAACAGTGCTTGTAAAGCGCAACTACTCACCTGTTAGGGTCTCAAGGTGCTGGGTCGGAGGAAAGAGTAGCGTATATCAGTGAGGTGTTCCTGTCGGTGGCTGCGAGGTAGGAAAAGGAGCATCCTCCTGTTTGGTCTTCCTGATGCAGGGTACTTCTACGAGAGAGAACTGGGCTGAGCATAGGGATCTGTGGGGTACAAGGAGGTTGAGTTGCTGGTTTAGGTATGCTGGTCCAGTGTTTTGGAGGGCTTTGTGTGAGTGGGTGAGGATCTTGAAGGTGATTGTTTTTTCTATGGGAAGCCAGTGCAGTGTACGCAGGTGTTGCAAGATGTGGCAGTGTCAGGGTAGGTCGAGGATCGGTCTGGCGGTGGCGTTCTGGATGTTTTGTTGCTTGCGGGTGAACTTCTTGTTGATTCCGGTGTAGAGTCTGTTGCCGTAGTCCAGTCTGCTAGTGATCAGGGCATGTGTGACCGTCTTTCTATGTTTGAGGGGATCCACTTGAAGGACAAGCATAGGAGGTGGAGGGTGCGGAAGCAGGTGGAGGTGACTGAGTTGATTTGATGGTTTATGCTGAGGTTGGAGTCCAGGGTGATTCCGAGGTTGAGGCTTGGCTGGTGGGGGTGGGTGGGTTTCCGAGGGTGGGTGGCCACCAGGAGTCGTTCCACGTGTTGGGTTGAGGGCCCATGATGAATACTTCTGTCTTGTTAGTGTTGAGTTGAAGGCAGCTGTTTCTCATCCAGTTGGCAACTGCTTCCATGCCTTCATGGAAGTTGTGTCTGGCTTTGTTGGCATCATTGGTGAGGGAGAGGATGAGTTGAGTGTTGTCGGTGTAGGAGATGATGCTGATTCCATAGCTTCAGACGAGGGTGGCTAGAAGGGCCATGTAGACGGTAAAAAACATGGGGCTGAGGGAGGATCCCTGGGGCACTCCACAGGTGGTGGGTGTGGGGTCTGCCAGGAAGGGGGGCGAGTCTTTCTTGTTGAGTTCTGCTGGTGAGGAAGGATTGGATCCAGTCTGATGCAGGCTTTGTGGAGTCTTCTTATCAGGGTGTGATGGGAGAATGTGTCGAAGGCCGCTGAGAGGTCTAGTAGGATGAGTGGTGCCATCTCTCCCTTGTCCAGCAGGGAGCAGATGTCCTCTGTTGCAGCCAGGAGGGCTGATTCTGTGCTATGGTTTTTCCTGAATCCAGATTGGAAGATGTTGAGGATGTTGTGGTCTTCTATAAATGTGGCGAGTTGGCTGTTGACTGCTTTTTCAATTACGTTCACAGGAAACAGGAGTAGGGAGATGGGTCTGAAGTTTGTGAGGTCAGTGGGGTCTGCTGAGGATTTCTTGAGGAGGGGGTTGGTCTGGACATGGTTCTAGTCGTTGGGGAAGGTGGCGGCAGCTAACGGAGTGTATGGATCTCATTGTTCTCAGCGTATCTTCTGTGGTAATGGGGGTCCAGGTGGTGATAGTTGGTATGTTGGTGTTGGGTTTTGGTAGAGGGTGTTCGCTGCCTAGGTTGTCCTTGCTGAAACTGTTGTTCATGGTCTTGATTTTGTGATGGAAGTAGGTGTTGAGTTTGTTACAGAGTTCCTGTGAAGGTTGGATGTCTGTTTTTTCACTGTTGGGTTGGGAGAACTCCTTGATGATGCTGAAGAGTTCCTTGCAGTTGTGTGCATGTGAGGAGATTCTGGGGGTGATTCCAACTATGGCGGGCATGCGGGCAAAATACCGCTGCCCCCATTCCAACATTCCCGCTGGGCCGGCGGGCGCTAACCATGTTAGCGCCCGCCGGCCCAGCGGGAATGAGGCCTGCAACACAGGAGCCGGCTCCGAATGGAGCCGGCGGTGTTGCGGCCGTGCGACGGGTGCAGTTGCACCCGTCGCGCTTTTCACTGTCTGCTAGGTAGACAGTGAAAAGCTAGCCGGGGCCCTGTTAGGGGACCCCTGCACTGCCCATGCCAGTGGCATGGGCAGTGCAGGGGCCCCCAGGGGCCCCAGGACACCCCTTACCGCCAGCCTCTTCCTGGCGGTGAAAACCGCCAGAAACAGACTGGCGGTACGGGGGTCAGAATCCCCAGGGCAGCGCTGCTTGCAGCGCTGCCCTGGCGGATTCACCCAGCCGGGGCAAAAACGGCGGAAAACCGCCGGCCCCGGTGGGGCGACCGCAGCTTTACCGCCGCGGTCAGAATGGAATGGGAAGCACTGCCAGCCTGTTGGCGGTGCTTCCGTCATTCGTGAGGGTCAGAATGACCCCCTCTGTCTTGTATAGCATTCTTTCTGGTGTTTCTGATGAGTTGGTGGTGTGCAGTGTTGGCAGCTCTGAAGTTGCTATGGGCTTCTGTGGATTTGGTGTTTCTCCAGATTTTTTTGAGGCGGCAACAAGTGCGTCTAGATTCTCGGAGTTCGGGGGTGAACCAGCGGGCTTTCTTTGCATGGGTGCTGTTGTTCTTTTTGAGGGGGGCTATTGTGCTGGCGCAGTCAGTGATCCATTTGTGGAAGGTACGTGCTGTGTTGTTTGGGTCATCATTGTGTGCGATGGTGGGGACGGCAAATGGCAAGGGCCGGTGTGAGCTGATCATCGGTTATTCTTGTCCCCTTTCTATGTGATGGGTGGTGTTGGGGTTTGATGATGGTGGGTGTGTTGAAGGTGAAATGGATGCATCGGTGGTCTGTCTATGGGAGTTCTGTGGTGTGACTGAAGGTAGCAGAGGTTCCTGTGGTGAAGATGGGATCGAGGGTGTGTCCTGCTGAGTGTGTTGGCTCTGTCACAATCTGTTGGAGTCCTATGTTGCAGAGGTTATCTAGGAGGGATGCAGTGTTGGGGTCTTGTGGATTTTCGAGGTGTAGTTGGTGGCTGTGATCGCTTGTGTGGAGATGCAGTCCATGATGGAGTCGGTGAAGGGTGTACGTGGTCCGGGAGGGCGGTAGATGAGGGTTCCCCAATGGTGGATGTCGGGCTGGTGTGTAGCTTGAAGTGGAGGTGTTCCATCAGGTTTGTGGATTCTTCAGTCTTTGGAGTGTGTGTTCAGGCGGAGGTTGGACTTGTGGATGATGGCGATTCCCCCCCTCAGGGTGACTAGGGTGGTCTTTCCAGGTGATCTTGTATCCTTGAGGGATGGTGAAGGCGATGTCCAGGCCTTAGGTGGTGTTGGTCCAGGTCTCAGTTAGGAACGCAGCGTCCTGACCTGGACACTACCAGGTTCCCCCTAAAATGCCCACTAAATTCAGTATTTATGGGCATCCCCAGACCAAGAAAAAAGATTCAAAGAACACAAAGAAGACCAGTACAAAGAAGTGTCACGATCTGCATGATGCTTCTCACCTTTGACTGAAGAATTTGAAAGAACACCCAGTCTTCTGCTGATTCTGGATAGACCAAGATAGGGGCAATCCTTTCTAGTAGCCACGGTGCTGCTTGACAGGAAAACGCCAAAGCAGACCGTACCCTCCAGATGGAATCCCAGAGGACAAAAAAACAAAATATGGGAAAAACCTCAAATACAGGAACTCCTGAAAAAGAGGAAAAAACAAGAATGACAAAAGAAAAAGAGAGAAAAAATCACAATCAGAGCAACAGGAACTGACAATAAAACACGACGAAAAGGAGCTAAGATCACCACCAAGAGGAAATGTTTGCAACACAAGGCATCTCAGGACTGAGGGGGTTATTCTAACTTTGGAGGAGTGTTAATCCGTCCCAAAAGTGACGGTAAAGTGACGGATATACCACCAGCCGTATTACGAGTTCCATAGGATATAATGGACTCGTAATACGGCTGGTGGTAAATCCGTCACTTTTCCGTCACTTTTGGGACGGATTAACACCTCCTCCAAAGTTAGAATAACCCCCTGAATGACTTATATACTGGAAGACAGGAAGTGACAACACAGGAAAGAGAAACAAACACCATCTTGGATTGGGAAAGGCCCATAGAAAAGAATGGGAAAAACAGTATAAGAGTAAAGGGCATGCTGGGTAAAAAGGAACAGAAGAAGACAACATGGTACCCTGTAAGAAGACAGCATGGAAACCAGGAAAAAATGGAAAAAAGACCAGTTCACAGAAAACAGAAGAAGAAAAATGAAAGCAAAGGAGTCTACCACCGACAGGCAATAAGAAATATTACAAAACAGGTAAGGATGACGGGACCGGAAGCATGAAAAATGCTTCCTGGAACGTGTCGTAAAAGCTGGACAAAAACACAGAGGATGGCTCTCCGATAATCAGAGTAGCAGTTCGACCGCAGTCGGAAAAACAGACGCTGCGGTTAGGCACGGCGTCACAAGAAGATCCAAAGCACGAGAACTGAGGACCTGCTTCACAAAGAAAGGCGCCAAACCCTGTCTGCTGCACTCCAACTCTGGAACAACTCAAGAACCAGCAACACAGTGATGGTCACTTCACTGACCAGCCAATAGCTCCTAAACCGGAAGTTGCAGCCAGACCCAATGACACACCAACAACCACAAGGACAAACCCTGAAAGTGTACTAAGTTTGGTGGAACTGCGCTCTCCAGTGGCCGTACCATCTCAATACCCTTGTTACTGGTCAGCTGACATCAGACACCAAGAAAACCGTCTTGCCCAGAGCTGAAAAAGGAGTCTTAGGTGCACTGCACTTTATATTGTGCATGCGTAACGAACACTACATTGCTTATCAAGGCTGTGGACACTGATTGGTGTACATTTCTCTTAGGATTTGATATGATAACGTAAGAGTCATGCTGACTTACCTACCTACATGTCTCCAAATATTTCTTGGATTTCCTAATAGATTCAGACTTTAGCCTTGAGGAAGTCTTGTTGACAAAGCACGTGTTGGCTGTTGTATCTTTGGATCCACATCAGAAAAATAAAATCTGCTGACATATACTCACGCGCAGTTTGAACCCTGATTGCTTCGACACCATAAGGAATGGACCTTTATAACTACTGTTGAGTGCCTTGGCGTAGTAATATAATAAAATAATTAGTTAATCATATAAAATAAAACTTTATAATATTGTTTGCCCAGTTGGGCACTTTTTTGCAAGTCATGTGTCTTCTGTTTGCAGGGCCTTAGAAGTTAAAAAGAAGTACCTCATTCATGTCAGGAGCAGCAGAAGGGCACTGTTGAATTGAATCAATCACTGCTTGGTCCCTGCTCCACAGACAGGAACGAAAAAGATGCAAAGGACCTCATTTCAACTCTGGTGGTCACCGACCGCCAGGGTTAAAGTGGCGTTCGTACCGCCAACAGGATGGCGGTACAAAATGCCATATTATGACTGCAGTGGTACCGCTGGGGTCACACCGCCGGGACTGGTGGTTTACCACCATGAATGTCCCGGTGGTCGCAATCCGCTAGGGCAGCACTGCTTGCAGTGCTGCCCTGGGGATTTTGACTCCCCTTACTGCCAGCCTGTCCATTGCGCAATGGGTGCTGCTGCACCTGCCGCACCGCCACATTGTCGTCGGCTCCATTAGGAGCCGGCTGCAATATTACTCCCCAGCGGGGATGTTGTAATGCGGCCAGCGGGTTTGTGGTCGTATAGGCAGCCGTTAGGCGGTTCAACCTTGGCGGGCGGCCTCCGCCGCCCACCAAGGTTGAAATGAGGGCTTAAGTCTCCAGAGACCAATTATGAGGATGTGAAGACAAGTGCCATACAAACCAACAAATGGTAATCAACGGGTAGGTTCTAAGCCAACAGTAAGATTACAATAGTCTTGAAGAGACAACACATACACTATCCAGCAATCATTGGGGTCATCTAGAAGCTGTAAATAATGAAGAGCACCCCTACACCGCAGACACATTGGGGGTCATTACAACCCTGGCGGACGGTGTTAAAGGTGCGGTAATACCGCCAACAGGCCGGCGGACAAAAAAATGGAATTACGACCCTGGCGGAAACAGCCAACAAAGACAGCCACTTTAACACACCGCCCGCCACGGCGGTACAGGCAAGCAGCGTGGTGGTTATCGCCAACAGACAGGCCGGAGACAATGTACCGCCCACACTATTACAACCCGCCAATCCGCCACCTTTTCCGGGGCGGATTCACAGTGGGTAAAAACACGGCGGAAACAGTTTCTGCAATGGGAAAATGCTCACCTGAACACATCCCACGAGGAACGAGGACACCATGGAGCCGGAACTCCAAATACTCCCTGCCCTTGTCTTTCTGCTCCTTTACGACCAACAGCTACGTAGGCGCAGAAGATACCGGTGAGTACTGCACCTACGACACGGGGGAGGGGGGAGGCAAAAGTCAGGGGACACCCACCAAACACCCCCACCCCCACCCTCGCATTATACAACATACACACCAATGCAGTCACAAAAATCACATTAACAACCCACAATCCCCCCGGAAGAATGCAAAGACAATGCGAATTTCGTGAAAACATTGTAATGTGCCAATATACGTCATACAAAAATATACAGATATATATCTCTAAATCACTCTTATTTACACAAACAATCCGAGAAGTAGTGCAGATATGTACACACCAATGTCCGTGCACCAACAGTCCAAAAATGCATGGGCGAGGCCCACAATAGATACCTGACCAAAATCGGAGAGAACACTGCCGGGGCATCAGATAGAAACACTACAGGCACCTCAGGGGGAAGGGAAGGGGGGGCACCTCAGCCACATGAATGCGAAGCCAGATCCACGACGGGGCTCCATGCCCATTGATGTATCCTGGGGAGTGCAAGGCCACAGTCTCAGAAGTCTCTACAGTGGGTGGTTTGCCCACTGTGCCATCCTGGGGAGTGCAAAGCCACAGTCTCACAAGTCTCTACAGTGGGTGGTTTGCCCACTGTGCCATCCTGGGGAGTGCAAAGCCACAGTCTCTCAAGTCTCTACAGTGGGTGGTTTGCCCACTGTTACATCCTGGGGAGTGCAAAGCCACAGTCTCTCAAGTCTCTACAGTGGGTGGGTTGCCCACTGTGCCATCCTGGGGAGTGCAAAGCCACAGTCTCTCAAGTCTCTACAGTGGGTGGCTTGCCCACTGTGCCATCCTGGGGAGTGCAAAGCCACAGTCTCTCAAGTAGACGCAGGTCTCTACTGGTACTGGGTGGGACTGGTGCCCAGACTGGATGAGTCTCCCCGTGAAAGTTCCTGTCCTGTCACTGTCTCAGCTGCACATGGGATAAGGATGCCTGATGTGGCGGCCTATTCATTCCTACACGGTGCTTGCCCTGTTCAGCGGTTCTTTGCCATGGCGGTCTTGGCCCTGTTCAGTGGTGCTTTGACATGGCGGTCTTTGCCCTGTTCAGCGGTGCTTTGCCATGGCGGTCTTTGCCCTGTTCAGCGGTGCTTTGACATGGTGGTTCTGGACTGTTCAGCGGTGCTTTGCCATGGCGGTCTTTGCCCTGTTCAGCAGTGCATTGCCATGGCGGTCCTTGCCCTGTTCAGTGGTGCTTTGACATGGCGGTCTTTGCCCTGTTCAGCGGTGCTTTGCCATGGCGGTCTTTGCCCTGTTCAGCGGTGCTTTGACATGGCGGTCTTTGCCCTGTTCAGCGGTGCTTTGCCATGGCGGTCTTTGCCCTGTTCAGCGGTGCTTTGACATGGCGGTTCTGGACAGTTCAGCGGTGCTTTGACATGGTGGTTCTGATACGGACATTGGTGTGTGGCATGACGATCTCCACACTGGACATTGGTGTGTGGCATGACGATCTCCACACTGGACATTGGTGTGTGGAATGATGATCTCCACACTGGACATTGGTTTGTGGCATGACGATCCCTACAATGGGCATTGGTGTGTGGCATGACGTTCCATCATTGCCCAGCGGGGCTGTGGCATCCTGGCCCCTCCTGGGCTGTGACTCCGGCGGTGGTTTCTGGACCAGTGACGACACTTGTGCCCTCCTGGGCTGTGACTCTGGCGGTGGTCTCTGGACGAGTAACGATACTTGTGCCCTCCTGGGCTGTGACTCCGGCGGTGGTCTCCTGACCAGTGACGATACTTGGGCCCTCCTGGGCTGTGACTCTGGCGGTGGTCTCTGGACCAGTAACGATACTTGTGCCCTCCTGGGCTGTGACTCCGGCGGTGGTTTCTGGACCAGTGACGATACTTGTGCCCTCCTGGGCTGTGACTCCGGCGGTGGTTTCTGGACCAGTAACGATACTTGTGCCCTCCTGGGCTGTGACTCTGGCGGTGGTCTCTGGACCAGTGACGATACTTGGGCCCTCCTGGGCTGTGACTCCGGCGGTGGTTTCTGGACCAGTAACGATACTTGTGCCCTCCTGGGCTGTGACTCTGGCGGTGGTCTCTGGACCAGTGACGATACTTGTGCCCTCCTGGGCTGTGACTCTGGCGGTGGTCTCTGGACCAGTAACGATACTTGTGCCCTCCTGGGCTGTGACTCTGGCGGTGGTCTCTGGACCAGTGACGATACTTGTGACCTCCTGGGCTGTGACTCTGGCGGTGGTCTCTGGACCAGTGATGACGGTGCTGGCGGTTGTGTCTGGACCGCCGGAAATGAATGCGCACTTCCCTGCCGTGACACTCATAACAGGCTGGGCAGACTTCCTCTAGACCTTCCCCACCTTTTTTGGAGTTACAGCTGACTCACCAATCGCCTACGATCCCATGTCACTTGTTGTCCCACCAGGAGTCTTAACACAGTCCCGTCGTCCACTCTCCAATCTCAGAGCCTTTACAGGGGGTGGGCTGCCAGTGCCTTGGCTCCGGGTCCTAGTGCCTGCCCTGGTGGACGGTGCACTCCAAAAACCTGGAACACGCACCTCTGGTACTGGAGGCTTTTTGGCTGAGGCGCTACGACGGGACTGATGAATTGGAGGGGGGGTTGGGGCAAAAAGGTCAATTTGACATAGGGACAGTTTCTGACGGACACTGGGATGGGTAGCTGGAGGGGGTCTGGGAGTAGAGGAAGAGGAGGTGGTTGTAGGAGGTGTCACTTTAGGTGTTTTGGGTGCAGGAGCAGGTACTGGAGGCTGTCGTGAGATGGATGGATGTTGGGTGAGTGATTGCCGGCGTTTGTGTACTTTGGGAGGGGGCGTCACAGACACACTGGGAGAGGACACAGGGTACGTGTAAATGGCAGTGGAGGTGGTGAGTGCAGGTGAGCGGCTTGTGGTTCTGTGTGCCCTGGTGCGAGTCCTAGTCCCTGTAGATGTGGTACATGCAGGTGTGTGTGTAGATGAGACTGGGAGGGAGGAGGGAGAAGAGGAGGAGGGGGACACAGTGGAGACAGTGGATGTTGCTGTGTCTGTATGTGGGTGAGGCTTGCGTGAGTGCCTATGGTGGGTGTGGTGCCTATGTTTGCTTGAGCTACTTGTGTGTGTTGACTTGTGTGCATGCTGGTCTGTGGGTGTGCTTGGGATGGGCTGGGGTACAGGGGATTGGCTCTGGGTAGAGGAAGTTGGAGGGGGGAGGCTGGACACAGGGACAATGGCTGCCATCAGTGCTGAGGCCAGAGATTGCAGGGTTCGCTGAAGGGCAGCCTGACCAGAATGAATGCCCTAAAGGAATGCATTACCGTGTTGCAACTCCCTTTCTACACCCTGGATGGCATTCACAATGGTAGACTGCCCAACAGTGAGTGACCTGAGGAGGTCAATGGCCTCCTCACTGAGGGCAGAAGGGGTGACAGGGACAGGGCCTGAGGTGCCTGGGGCGAAGGTGATGCCCACCCTCCTGGGTGAGCGGGCACGGGGCGAACGCTGAGGGGCTGCTGGGAGGGCGGTGCTGGTACGGGAGGTGGCGGCTGTACTTGTAGAAGTGGGGCGCACAGATGGTGCCGCCACCACAGGGGAGCTCCCATCGGCGGACGAGTCCGTGTCGCTGGTTGGTGATCCGTGCCCGACGTGAAGCTCCCCTCGCCCTCCGTCCCACTGGTGCATTCAGAGTCTGTGGTGTGGCCCTCCATGGCCATGTGGGATGCAGCTCCCTCGTGCTCCGGTGCCACTGTACCTCCGCCTGATGATGCTGATGTACAAAAGGAAAGGGAGAGCAGGAAAAGGGGGGGAGACAGAAGAAAGATAGGTTCAGTGCATGGCATACCGCTACCGTTGGCAGAGAAGACAGACGCAGCAGCCCCATGCATTACGCCGTGCTCCTGACCTCTGCAAATGCAATTTCTGGGATATGGCCTACATGGCAATGGTGGAAATCTGCGCACATGGATACCACAGGGGCAACTATACCTCAACTTGGTACTTTGCTGAGGTGGGGTTGAGTGCCACATGGCCTACATAACGGAGGGGCCTTGTCTACCTAACTCGCCCTGGCCTAGGGACACCCACAGCCCACCACCCCTACCCAGACACCTCCACTGCACGCAAAGTCCTCAGAAAGAGGTTGTACTCTCCCCCTTGTGTCTGCTGTGATGTCCTCAAGCGCCCATCCAACTCCGGGTAGGCCACCGCCAGGATATGGAACATCAGGGGGGTCATGGTGCGACGGGCACCCCTCCCACGTTGGGAGGCCATCCCCAGCTGAGCCTCCGCCGTCTTCTTGCTGCAGCGGCGAATGTCCTCCCATCTCTTACGGCAGTGGGTGCCCCGTCTCTGGTGGGCCCCCAGGGTCCGGACCTCCTTGGCGATGGCACGCCAAATGTCCCTTTTCTGGTGGGCGCTGACCTACATGACATGGACAAGGGAAGAGGAACAGTCATTACCAACTGCACCGTCAATGTAAGTGGCCCCTCCCTACTCTGACCATGTGGCCCATTCATTCCCATGCATTAATGTACTATGAACTCTGGCACCTTCCCTCTTCCACCCAGCCTTCTCCACCCAGGCCTAGCCCATACAACGTGCTCCCTCTGTACTAACCTGTTGGTCTGGAGGACCATAGAGTAGCATGTACTGGGGGAGGACCCCATCCACAAGTTTCTCCAACTCCTGTGCAGTGAAGGCAGGGGCCCTTTCCCCAGACGCAGCAGCCATCGTCGCTTCCAGACCGAGGTCACAGCAGCACTAGCAGTGTAGGTCCTCTCCTGTCGAAGGTCAGATATCTAGTGATTGAACAGATAGAAAATGGCGGTGACGTCCGTGGCGGTGACGTCCACGGTGGGGCGCATCATCATCGCCGGCGCACCTGTTCATTGGCTCCTGGGGCCCATAGGGTCCAATGTTAACCAATGCAGCAGTGCGCCGCGGTCTACGACCGCCTACCGCGACGGTGTGCAACGCCAGCGCAGTCACCCAACAATCCCATTGTCCCAGTTTAGAGGTCAGGCAGCCGCCATTTCAGGGGCCCACATGGCTTCATTTACTACTGCGTCACACATAGCTAGGCCTATACTCAACACACATACAGGAAGGGTTTTGTGTCTAGTGTAGTCTTGTGTGTAACTGTGGGTACATACCTGGAGGAATAGTGACTGGTTCTTCGCTGTTGTCCTTCTTAGGCACCGTCAGCTGGGACATATGAGAAGATGGCGGAATCCTCTGGTGTACCGACCGCTGGTGGACCTGTTGACAATGGAAGAAAGACTTGTCATCGTCACCTACAGATTTGACCGTGCCACAATCCAGGAACTATGTACCCAGTTGGAGCCAGACCTGATGTCACCAATCCGCCATCTGACTGGAATACCCCCTGATGTGCAGGTGCTGTCAGTGCTCCATTTCCTTGCAAGTGGGTCTTTTCAGACAACTGTGGCAATGGCATCAGGGGTGTAACAGCCTATGTTTTCCAACGTCTTGTTCAGAGTGTTGTCTGCCCTTCTGAAACACGTAAGGAGCTACATCATATTCCCTCAGGTGGAGGATTTGCCTACAGTGAAAGGGGACTTCTATGCCCTTGGACATATCCCCAACGTCATAGGTGCCATTGATGGGACCCATGTAGCTCTGGTCCCCCCCGACAGGAGTGAACAGGTGTACAGGAACAGGAAGAGTTATCATTCGATGAATGTCCAGATGGTCTGTTTGGCAGACCAGTACATCTCACAGGTTAATGCTACGTTCCCAGGCTCTGTGCATGACGCCTACATTCTGTGGAATAGCAGCATCCCTGATATTATGGGTGACCTCCAGAGGCACCGTGTATGGCTATTGGGGGACTCTGGTTACCCCAACCTTTCCTGGCTATTGACCCCAGTGAGGAATCCCAGGACCAGGGCAGAGGAACGGTACAATGATGCACATGGGCAGACTAGGAGGGTAATCGAACGCACCTTCGGCCTTCTTAAGGCCAGGTTCAGGTGCCTCCATATGACAGGTGGATCCCTATTCTACTCACCGAAGAAGGTGTGCGACATCATCGTCGCCTGCTCCATGCTCCATAATTTGGCATTGCGACGCCAGGTGCCTTTTCTGCCGGAGGATGATCCAGATGACGGTGTTGTGGCAGCTGTGGAGCCTGTGGAGCCAGTGGACAGTGATGAGGATGAAGCTGAGGCAGAAGAAAACGACAACAGGGATTCAGTCATACAGCAATATTTCCAGTGACACACAGGTGAGAACATTTTCTGGTTTAACATTACATTAACTTTCACACGTCTACCTCTATCCTGTACCTACATTTCACTCACTATTTGTTAATTGAGTTGTACCCTTCCATTTCAGTTTCACAAGTGTGGTAACCTACGTGTCAACTGCTTGCATCCTTGAAGGGCTTGTGATGTGTGACATTGGTATGTTGGCCTTACAATGGGTAACCCATTATGACACTGTAATTGTTAATACAAAGTTCCAAATCATAGACTGACTCCAGATTTTTTTATGTTTCAAGGGTGTTTATTTAAGTGCGCAAAAAATGAAGGGGGGTTGTAAAATGGCGATGGGTGATGGTGGAGGAATGTCCATGGCAGAGTCCAGTCTATTAGTCTCACAGGTACACTGCACATCTGGGCATTGGAAGTGGAGCTGGGGCAGTTACGATTTGGACAGGGTGACAAAGTGGGACAGTGGGGGGACAATCAGGGTGGTCTTATTTCCTAGCGGGGGTCTTGCCATCGTGCTCTGTCCTGTTCCTGGATCTCAGGGACCGCTTGCGGGGTGGTTGTCCATCTGCAGGGGGTGGGGTGCTGGTTTGGTGGTCCTGTGGCGGGGCGTCCTGTCCACTAGCACTGGCGGAGGTGGTGGGCAGTTCGTCGTCCTGGCTAGTGTCAGGGGCCCCTTGGAGTGCCACGGTGTCCCTCAAGGTCTTTTGAATGTCCGTCAGCACCCCTACGATGGTGCCAAGGCCGGAGCCGATGGTCCTGAGCTCCTCCCTGAACCCCAAATACTGCTCCTCCTGCAGACGCAGGGTCTCCTGCAACTTGTCCAGGACCATTGCCATCGTCTCCTGGGAGTGGTGGTATGCTCCCATGATGGAGGATAGGGCCTCGTGAAGAGTGGGTTCCCTTGGCCTGTCCTTCCTCTGTCGCACAGCAGCCCTCCCAGTTCCCCTATGTTCCTGTGCCTCCGTCACCTGGACCATGTGCCCACTACCACTGCCCCCAGGTCCCTGTTGTTGTTGGGGTGGTGGGTTAGCCTGGGTGCCCTGTAGTGGTGGACACACCGCTGATTGACCTGTCCTGGGTAGCAAGGTTTGGTACCGCTGGGTGGGTGCTGTGCTGGTGTTACCAGAGGGTGGAAGCTCGGTGTTGGGCTGTGGCTGGGCAAGGGGAACCGACTGTCCTGAGGCCCACGATGGTCCGTGCTGGTCATCAAGATCCAGTGGGGCAGAGCTGCTGTCGTCACTGTGGGCCTCTTCTGCGGGTGGAGTGGTGTTGTCTGGACCCTCTGGTGTGGTGACGTTCCTTCGGGTTCCTGCAGGGGTATGAGAACATGATTATTGCATGTGTCTGTGTCATGGTGTGCAATGGGTGAGTGTGCGTGAACCCCAGTGCAGGCATTCCTGTGTGGGGGCTTGTGTGATGATGGTTGGGGGGGTGTTCTGGGTATGTGCAGTGAGCATGCTTTGGTGAGGGGTGAGCATGCTTAGTTGTGTCATGCAGGGCTTGGTGTTGGGATGTGTGGTTGGTGTCATGGGTAGATTAGTGAGGATTTGGGGTGATAGGGGAGGGTGTGAGGGTGGGGGTGTGTGATAGCATGCAGGTAGGGTGGGGGATGTAATAGTTAAGATTTGACTTACCAGTGTCCCATCCTCCACCGACTCCTCCGAGACCCTCAGGATGCATGATGGTCAAGACTTGCTCCTCCCATGTTGTTAGTTGTGGTGGAGGAGGTGGGGGTCCGCCGCCAGTCCGCTGTACCGCAATGTTGTGCCTGGATACCGTGGAACGCACCTTCTCCTATAGGTCATTCCACCTCTTCCTGATGTCCTCCCTATTTCTTGGGTGCTGTCCCACGGCGTTGACCCTGTCCACGATTCTTCGCCATAGCTCCATCTTCCTGGCTATTGATGTGTGCTGTACCTGTGAGCCAAATAGCTGTGGCTCTACCTGTAGGATTTCGTCCACCATGACCCTGAGCTCCTCCTCAGAGAAGCGGGGGTGTCTTTGGCGTGACATGGGGTGGTGTGTGTGATGTGTGGGGTGGTGTATGTGTTGATGAGTGTGGTGAGTGTAGTGGTATGTGGTGTTTTGTGCGTGGATGTTGTGTGGGTGATGGTGTTGTGTGCCTCGGTGTGATGGGGTTGTCAATAGCTGTGCTCTATCTCTCGCCTTCTCTCAGAATTTTTGGTTGTAGGGGTTTGTGGGTGATGTGGGTGTGTATTTTATATTGTGTTGGGTGTGTGGGAGAGGTGTGTGTATGTGTATCAGGTGTGTGTATTTGGAATTGTCCAATGTGGCTGTGTTTTGGAGATGTGTGTGTATTTTGAGCGTGGCAGTGTGTACCGCCAATGGAATACCGCGGTTGAAAGACCGCCGCGTGGATTCGTGGGTCGTAATAGCATGGGCGTGTTTCTGTTGGCGTGGAGGTGGAGGATTTGTTTCCGCATGTTTATCGCTGACCTTCGGTGTGGCGGTGTTGTGTGGGTGTCGGAATTTCGGCGGATTCCGTGATGTGTGTCATAATAGCTGTGGCGGTCTACCGCGGCCGGGGCGGTGTATTGGCGGTCTTCTGCACGGCGGTAAGCGCCTTATACCGCCAATATTGTAATGACCCCCATTATCTTTAAGGTGGGCTTTAAGAAAAGCAAGGAGAAGGGTTTATAGACTTTACAAAAATATATAAAATGGAACAAAGGTTGTGCAGACCTCCCATCACAAGAGAAGACCAAAACATTATTATCAAACACCCTGTGACCCTCCAAAAACATAGGAGCCTCTGTACCATGCCATTTCTGAAGTGAAAGACAGATCCAGTGTTATACATCTATCAGACTCTCCCGGGGCCAAGAACCTGTTATAGTTCTGCTATGGAGCTTTTGGTATATTCCCCGTACAATCTCTGCAATTCAATAAATTCCTGAAATCAACACTTGGCTACCTATTTATTGCTCTTAACCAAAATGGAGCCAAACTTGTCCAATAAATCTAGTGTGTTTAAAGTGCTTTGAACAAACACAGTCAAGGAATAGCCAAAACCTTCTCCAGATTAAGAGTGTTATTAAGAGTTTGGCGGTTTTGTGACTGCCAAATTCACGGTGGTGGTCGGACCGCCACACTCTTGGTGGTCTAACTGACAGATTACAATCCTGGCATTTGGACCACCAGGAGACTGCCATTGCCACCAGGATCATGGATCCAGATGGGGTAGCGGCGGTTGAAGTTGTGGTCAGCCACAGTGGCGCTGAGCTCAGCACCATGATGCTGATCACAATTTCCCTTTCTGCCAGCCTTTTCATGGCATGGTCCCTGCCATGAAAAGGCGGACCGAAAGGCAGTTCTGGGGGACACAAGTGGGGCCCTGCACTGCCCAGGACCATGTTGTTGGCAGTGCAGGGGCCCCTCTGCCCAGCATCCTCAGAATGCGCACTGTCTGCTCCGAGGGTGCTGGGGACACCCTATGTGCGACGGCCCTGAGGACCCAAGGCCAATGCCGCCGCACTGTTTCCACTGGGCTGACCTGTAGACTCCTCCTAATATGGAGGTTTTCGCCTGCCAGCCCAGTGAAAATATTGTAATAGGGCCAGGGTGGAGACCTCCAGCTCCACGGCGTTCTCTTCCCCACAGGCCTGATGGCCTGACGGTCAGCCCACCAAACTCATAATGAGGCCCTAAGACAAATTCAAATGATATCCCTATTCAGACTACAGTCCTTATTAGCCAAGATCCTAACCCATAAGAACCTGCACTGAGCAGGTATTAAAAATGACGAGAAAAATTGTGCAGTGGAATTTATGAGACATTTTTCTGGGCCTCGTAATGAAGGAACACCCCCCTTGCATAGATTATGCCTGGCGCAGGCGTAATGTGGCGCAAGAGTTTACAAAGATGCGCAATGTGTGCATTGTACCACTTTGTAAATTTGGTGCAGCATTTTTGCCAACCTAACATCACATTAGCATGCTAGGTGGCGCTAGGCCCTCCTTAAATTTTGGCTCAAGTGTTTCTGCAGGAGATAGCTGAGAGTAACCCCAGGTTCCTCCAGACACCAGAAGAGTATAAAACCATCATTAGAGGACTGCAGAGTAAAAAAAGAATTGACTGGCTTTTTAAACCTAAGCAGAGGAATGTACCCCCATTGCTAAAGTATTATGACTTCCCCCACACACTCAGTTTGAAGAACAGTACCTGTAGAAAGAAAATACGAAAGGTTTCTTGTGGCAAATATGTAATTCATTTATAACTAAAGCCCACCCATTACCTCTAAAAGATGGCAAGGTGCACCTGACCTCTGCAAATAGCTAAACCAAGTTGAATAGGTCG
This sequence comes from Pleurodeles waltl, assembly GCF_031143425.1. Lineage (NCBI taxonomy): Eukaryota > Metazoa > Chordata > Amphibia > Caudata > Salamandridae > Pleurodeles > Pleurodeles waltl. Next base: position 934,410,724 of record NC_090436.1, on the reverse strand, counting down.
GCTTCTGCATTATGCTGCCCAAACTTCTTCCCTGTACTGTCCAAATATCCAGTGTATTCTATGTGTTGAAGTACTCCCCACTCATCAGATCACATGAGAAGCTTAACATTACAATCCCCACAGAGTATATAGTTAGGCTGAGAATAAACCTCGTCACCTGGGGGTTTCAAATGAGATAAAAATACAAACAACTTAGTAAAATGAGAACACACAGAATTTAGAAAATAATTACCTTAAAAATTGATCAAATAAAAATAAAAAGAGCTCTGATTACTTTTGATAAGAAGATTTTGAAAAGCAGAGCTTTTAGGGCCAGATTTATACTTTTTGACGCAAAACTTTTTGCGTTACAAATTAAAAAGTTTAGCGCTGACTAACGCCATTTTTTAACGTCACCTGGGCGTCATATTTATACTATGATGCTGGGTGGTGCTAAAAATAGGATACAGTCATTTTTTCTGATGTCAACCATTGTGCCTTGTCGTAAGGCAAAATTACGTTAACGGAGGAAATATGACTCTAATCAGTTCACGACTTGTAAGCACATCACAAAACGGAAATGCAACAGTTTTGCCTGCAATAGCATCAAAAACAGATGCTAACGGAGAAAACACTGCAAAGGAGAGGCAAAATGGATCCAGGAAGCCAGGTTGAGACCTCAGGGAGACCCCATTCAACCAGGAACTAGCCAAGAGGACACAAACAAGACCTAGGGGAGGGAGTAGAAAAAGAGGAAGTGTTGTTTCAGTGCAGAGGAGCATGAAATACTGGTGAGAGAGGTGACCGTGCATCAAAATCAACTCTTCGTCACCTCTAAATTGCCTATTGGAAGGAGAGAGGCAATCTGGCAGCAGATAGTAGATAAGATCAACAGTGTGGCATAGGTCAGGAGAACTGTAACTGAGTGTAAGAAATGCTGGCATGATGCGCAGCGAAGGACAAAGGAAAAAATGGCATAGAACAGGAAGGCCGCGCTGCATACTGGAGGTGGGAGTCCAGAACCACAAGAGGACTTGGACGAGATGGAGGAGATGGTTGCAGTGGTCATCCCAGAAGAAATTGTCACAGGAATCGCAGGATAGGACAGCGCATACTACCAGGAAACACCACAAATGAAGGGTAAGTTGCATGGGGCAAATTAATGCTAAAATGTCAAGTGCAAGAAGGGGACGGCACATAAGACTTACACAATGCATGTCAAAGGAGTGCAGTGGGACACAATTCACATTAAGCAAGTTGCACCATGTTGACGTAATCTACACATGTACCTACACCTTGGTAGTGTCATGCACTATGACACATATGCAACCTGGACATACGTTGAACACCAGGCCTAAATACCTACACTGTGCCACTGGTTGTGACATCACAATACCACTTGCATGTAGTCAGATCAACACCACCAACTTGACCAAGACCTCAAACAGCAGGTAGTCCATCAATATCATTCCTGGGGTTACATCATTGTGGTGTCCCTTGCAGTAACACCTTGCAACTGCCTTGCCTCATTGCCCAAACGGATGTGTGCTTACTCTCACCGCACACAAGTCATTGCAACTGTCCCAACAGTACCCGGGCATATGCCGGTAGGATTACCACACCACACATAGACAACACATCCACATGAAGCAGCCATCCCTCCGTCATTCTGTCAGGGTGTCCCCTCTGTGCATGGAACAATGAAATGAACAGGTGCTGGGGGAACTGCAGGCTGGACCTGTGTAATTGGAAACATGCCACTACCCAGACGACCCAAACTGAAGTAGTGTTGAACCACATATCTTTATGCTGAACTGAAATGTGCCATTACAGAAAATATGTACCATAGATAGCAAACACTAGGTCACAACAGTCACAGGCTGAGCCCACAACTACTCTGACACAACCATGTCAGACACATGGGAATTGGGAAATAAACACACACATACAACATATGGGGTATGACTGTCAACATAATGGCGTATAATTCTACATCGAGGGGCAGGGGTGGTGCATGGGCAAGTCCGGTGTTGGTAAGACTACCAGTGCAGTGTACCCTTTGCGCTTGGCAGTATGAGTCAAATGTTGGGATGGCGGCTGGAAATCTGTCTGCTCATGGTAGCTCTGTGGGGAACTTAGCACAGCATTCTTGATAGACCAAATAGACTCAGTGCCACTTTTGGGCTGCATTGGATGTATCAGGGCATGCTGCTCTCAGCCCTGCAAATCCGGCAGTGGAAAGGGCAAAGGGCCAGGCATGGGACCCCCTGCATTGCCCATGCCAAGTGCATGGGCTGTGCAGGGGCATCCAGGGCCACACCAGATCACATCACCAACAACCATTGCATGGGGGTTTCACCATCATGCAAAGTTTGGTGGAAATCTGGAAACAGACCTGGAGGGTAGTGTTCAATGTAATACTGGTCTTGTGTCACAGGACAGATGGCATAGCCAGACCGTAAGCTGCTGAAAGCCTGCCATGTCCAGGTCCCTGGTCCATGGGGCATTCCATATTGCTAAATGTTGCCACTACCACCTGTGCTGTTGGGGGCGGTCATATACACAATGGCAGTCAGGTGCCAATAGGACTGACGCACTTGAAATGAGGGACCAATATGACTACCTGCAGAATTACCTCTAACTTGCTTCAGGCCCTGACCTAAGTACAACTCCTGTTAACTGGCTATGTCCATAGACTCATTTACTATCAGGCACTGTCACATACAGAATGATGTACACAGCAAAAATGTCATACCCATGCTGCCCATCGCTGGGTCCAACCCTGTGCATGTGTCATGCTGCACTCATGTAAAATAATGCAAGGAGGGCTGCATTCAGGGGCAGGACATAACTGTTTAGTAAGGCAAACACACCTACACAGACAGACGATGTAACTGAACTCTGCCAGGTCATGAGTGCAATGCAATGTAGCACACAAACACAAACAACAACTTGAGGAGCCATCAATGGTAACAAGAGCATAGTGTCCTGGCAATGTCATCCCTGGGTGGTGCAAGATCTCACCACAGCATGGGTATATGTGAAACATGTAAGACTGTGACAGGTGAAAATTCCCATGTGTGGTGTGGTGGCATGAACACAGTAACACATATTGCAAGGCCTCACATGCAAATGGATGCATAGGGAGGGTAGATGAAAAGATGGTGTCAAACCACAAAAAGGATAGACAACACACTTAGAAGATATGACGCAGCCAATTGTGGCAACTGGGCTTCCCTTCATGTGACATGCAGGTGGGGCATAGGGCTGTAGACTGCAGCCATGATTTACAGGAAAAATCCTTTGGAACTAACACATCATAGGACCCTAGTCCACAGGAACGTCACTTTCAGTGACACTCCTGTGGCGCTAAGAACTGCGCCATATTGACAAGGTGGCGTTAAGTCACTTTTTGTGGCTTAACGTCACATTGTAAATACGGCGCCTTCCCATGCCTCACTGTCTGTGGAAGGGGTGTGCAATGGGTGTTGCTATGGGTGTGCCACAGCAACACCCATTTCATTTTGATGCTGCCTCAGATTAATGTAATTTAGTAAACCGGAGGCAGTGCCAAAATTCTATGCCACCCACAGGGGTGGCGTTGGCAGGCTGCAACGAGGAGGAATGCATTTATACCTCTTCATTTTTGCTTTTTCAATGTGTGCTGCATTCTGCAGCATGCATAGGAAGAGCAAAATGCCAGAAATTATTGTTTATGTGCGTGAAGGTGTCCCTTCCTGCACATAAACAATCATTTGAAAATGACGCTTTGGCACTTCGTGTGTGCTGCATTCTACAGCTCACACAGAAGTACCAAAGTGTCATTAATGATTGTTAATGTGCAGGAAGGGACACCTTCACGCACATAAACAATCATACCCCTCAATGCATACTTCCTTGCACAATGGTGCAAGGATGCCTGCGTTTGCGCTGGCAGATGAATTTTGCACCAACGCGGGAGACATCATAGGGGTGCACTGTATTCACTTACATATAGCGCATCCTTGTGTTTCCAAAGTGACGCAGTGCTGCACTGCCAATTTTAGCACAGCACCGCGCTGAACCACTTTTCCACAAATCTGGCCCTAAGATGACAATGAGTCTCAAATATCAAGGCAGTGATGTGACATATCAACTACCACAACACAGACCGATTTTACACCATCTCATTGCAGAGGATGATGGCTCTCCTGCGGATCTGCCTTTCCTGGAGTACCCTGATGACCTGGATGACCAGCTGACAACTATCAGCCAGGAGACCCTTCAAGAAGTCCTTGTAAACCTCTAGACACCACCTCCAGTCACAAGGAGGAGCACTGATGTAGCAGACATCCCACAGGCCCCACTTAGCACCCCAATAGTAAGACTTGCCAGCACCGACACAGCTGACGACTCCGAGGACCCAGGGACCAACTTTGAGAGGACAGTGGTAGGAGTCCAGTGGGAGCTGGCCAAGGAGGTGCAGGTGGGGATGCAAACTATGGCAGCCAGCCTGGAGTGGATGTGGACGTGCATGGTTACGGCTAGTGAACAGATTGTAGCCAACCAATGCACATACCTCCAATGCATGGAGTCCAGAGTGTCTGAGGGACGTAGCTGCTGCCATGAGGGAGAGGCCACAACAACTGCCCTCCCAAACTGCATCAGCGTGCTTGAGGACAAGATGGACTCCATGCACCGAGAAATGGTCTCCCTCAGGGCAGAAATGGCTGCCTACCACAGGGATGTTGCTGCTATACTCAATAATCAGCAGCTCCTCCTTGCTGCCGTGATGCCATATGTAGTACCACAGATGGCAGCTGCCGGGAATTGGGAGTCCACATCTCCAACTACTGAAGTCTGTGTGGCCCCCTCTACCTCCCCATTACCACCATCAAGGGTAGCGGAGACATCACACACATCGGAGGATGAAGATGTGAAACAGATCATCTTCACCCATAGGAGTTCCTGTAGGACCAGCCCATGTCACATGTACAGTGCTTTCCTTTGTCCTATGCTTGACATCATGCCAGTGTTAGCACTGTTGCTGAAATGCACTCTTCACCGACACACTGTTGACTTTTCTGCTACGGACTGAATTTGTCTCTAACTTTTAAATTGGCAATTTATGTTCCTGTGCACTGAAAGACACTTTACCCAAGCATGTCCCATGAGATGTCACTCAACCCTGGTCTTGCGTTGTGTCACAGTTGATTGGATTCCAATAATGGGGTCACAGACCTGGACATTGTAAGTATTTCACTTTGACACTTGTTATTAAACACCACCTACACAGCCAGCATGTCTTTGTGTGTTGTGACACATCTACTACGCTTAGGAATTGTGATGTGTGTAACATGTCTTTGGTCACAGAGTGTCAGTACAAGAGTGCATGAATATGCGGGCACATAGCTACGCACATGGTACTTACATGATGAACATCAATGCTGGTCTCATCCCCTACAAGCAACTCACCTAGTATGTCAAAAATGTTGAACACATGTATGCCACACCCCCTACATGTGGCAGGAATGGGTGTGAAATAGTTCTCGGGCAATATTGTCAGCTGGAAGTACCAGTGGAACACACTGGTGTGAAACAGAGGGCCTCAACCTTATCTGTAATTGCCACTGGTCAGGTCAGCAGGATAGAAGTGAAATGTAGGCTGTTGTCCGATATTCGATAGTGCCCAACATTCTGACACAGGACCCATACAATGAAAGCTGAATTACCACACCTACTTGTCCTATACATGGTCAACATAGTCACCTTGAGTAGTGGGTACACTGGATGGCAGATGCACAGACAAGTAGATGTGTTGTAGCTGCCAGTTTGACAGCTCAGTTGTAAGAATTTGATGAACATGTCAAGAGAGGGATACAGAGGCAGGACGGAATCCCTAGGACAACACACAATTTTCACTGCACGCCCATGGAAAGACCCTGAGACCCACGCATAAGACACATGAAGTAAGGGAGTACCCAAACTATTTTAATTAGAATTTAAATAAACTAAAAAGAATGAAGAGCACTTATCCTAACCTATCCTAACTACACATAACCAACAACAGACCCTAACTACTCTATGCTATACTTACCTAACACATTTAACGAAATGATCTAAGCTCCCCTCATATCATGAGACACATGTAGGACAACATATAGTAAACGACACATGTACTACCTATTACTAAACATATATATCTTTTTTTGGTATTCTAGAAAAAAAATTATATATGTATATTTTTATGACACAGAAAAGCCCAAACATCACCCCCTACCCACCACATAGTAAAATGTAAAAGAGTTGAAATCCTACTCATACCAATTGAACTACTAACCTAATCTAACCTGACACTAACCCCCTAAAACCCACTAAAGTCATTAAAACAAATGAGGAGGCAGGGGACTAAACTGAGGGTGACAGTCATTATGTCATTCACAGATTGGCCCTCTTCAGTTTCCTCTTGATGAATTTGAGTCTTTTTGTGTTCTTCTCCACCTCCTTTTCAATTGTCCAACCTTTGGAGGACCAGTGTGACAGCCCTCTGTAAGTCTCTAATAGCACTCATGTCCATGGCAGCAGGTGTGGTCAGCTGTGGCACAGATTTTGAGGGTGCAGCAGCTGGGGCTTGTGTGATGGCAGCAGCCGTGGCCCCCTACACAGCTGTGGTGATTAGTCCTCCCTGTGTGGACAGTGTGGGTCCCCCTTTGGTGAATGCCTGTCACTCACCAGTGAAACGGTCCGTGCGATAGTGGCGTGACATCCTCCGGACCCCAGATTCCACTGCCACTTGTTCATGTTGGCAGCTGTTAAAATGAGACAGGCAACCATCAGTGTTAGCATTGTGTTTTGTTTGTGTGATTTTGTCCACTGTCAATGGATGCACCCTGTATCAACATACAAATTGAATGGGCTGGCCTGCAGTGTGGCATTTTGTGTATAGCCACATGTAGTAGTCCATACAGCAATGTGATTTGGGTGTGATTAGTCTTTTACATCAATGTGTGTGTTACAGAATCAACAGCATGCAAATGTATTCATGTCATGCAAATGTATGTATGTGTGACATCAGTGTATCCACATTTGTATGGCAGTCAGTACTAAGTAAGAGTAATGGAATGTGAATGTGAATTGTGTTTACTTATGTGATATGTGTAGTTGTCTTACAGAGCATCACATTTCAGATGAAATACACAGCTCGGGCATTGTTAATGACGGCTGATGAATGCTATCTAGCAAATGTTACCGGACAACTGTCTCCATATGTTGATCTTGAGTATATGGTGACTTGTGTGTGAACTACACATATGTCTGACATGTGTACACATTCGGTACATACTGTGATTGACACACTCTGCCTACATTCCAATGATATCATGTTTGGAACACAATAGTCAGATCAAAGTCATTACATTTAGCATTGTAATAATTATTTTTTGTGTGGTGGACCTGCAGCCCTAGCTGTAAATGTTATCATACATTTGGATGTGCATTCCACAGACGTGTCTGCCCAAAGTATGAGGCCATGTGTACCCTGTGACAGGATTGGGCACCATGGCAGTCGCAGGACTGATTTCCATGGATGTACTGCATAGGCTCAATTTCTCCCATTGCTTGCATTGTCACCAATGATGTCCCCCCCCCTTGTCACACATGCTCATTGCAACCATTGCAACTCTCACGCTGAGTTGTGTCAGTGATCTGTTCAAACATTACAGTCTCACCATGAATTGACATCTACTGCCTCATGTGTGGGCCCCTTGTTTACCTCCTATTTGGACATGTAATTGTGTGTGATGAGCTATTGTTGTACAAGTTGTCAACATGGATTTAAATAATATGTTGTGGTCCATTGATTGTGTCCTTTGGTTGTCACATCCAAGTGATGAGGCTATTTATGAAATGAGTGATGGTAGCAGTTCAGTCTTACGTTTCACATGTGATGTGGCTACTGTACTCCTCAGATTAGTGTACGTGACATGCTCCTTGAGGTTAGACTCACAATCCTGTGGTATATGTTGTGTAGATTGAATAGACCAAAGCCGGATTTTGTGAATAAGTGAGGTGCTTGTTGACAAAATGTACAAGGTGAGTTACCTAAATATTAAGTGAAGACGTTTTCAATGATGTGCAGTCTGTGGCGTATCCCAGCAGCTGTGTTGTGCTGTTCCCCCTCATCTTCTTCTCCACCATCCTCCTCCTCAAGCAGGTCATCAACCTGCTCATATAAAGGGACATTTATCTGCACACATATGTTGTGCAGGATGGCACATGTCATGATTATCTTGCAGATGATGTGTGAGGCATATAGGAGGCTGCCTCCTGTGCTGTCCAGGCACCTGAATCTGGACTTCAGGATGCCAAATGTCCTCTCCACAATAGTCTGTGTCCTCCGATGTCCCTCATTATATGCACGCTCTGCTTCTGTGCTTGGGTTGGAAAATGGGGTCATTATCCATGGCTGTATGCCATAACCCTGATCCGCTGCAAAGGTTTAAAGGAGTAAGTAGTTGTTAGGGCTTGCAACAGGTATTTCATGTTGCATGGCAGTTGATATTTTGAGCTGGTTGTGACTCATATGTATTTGTAGTATGGTGTGAGTTCCTATCTTTGTGTAGTCTCCTCAGCACTAGGTTGTTGGACATGACAATCTTGTGTTTGGCTCAAGGACCTGGGACATATGATTTGGATTCCAAACTGATGCCAATTATGTATATGCCATGCTTTGTGTAGTGCACCTGTGTTTCAGTGTGCTATCACTAGTGGGGACATGACACATCCTCACAACACAATGGGGTCAGATGTGGTAACAACATGGTAGTACTACAGAGCCCTCACATCCCTTCCCTTTTGACATATGTGGTTGCAGATGATGTGTGACTCTGAGGTCCTTTGAAATTTGTAAGTGAAAATGCACAACACGCCTCCAAAATTGGCTGCACTGTCCTGCAACATTTAGACTATGCAAGAATGCCCCGAGTGTGACGTTACTTGGCAACCCTTTGTTGTCCCCTGCGCCAGTTGCTCACATGCAGCCGTGCACCGACACTACCTACCCTGCACCAGGGTACTTGGCTAGCTGCCTCGTGCAGGTGGATGTATCTATGTAGGAAGCTATACAGATGCATTTTTGATGACCAATTGGCACTTTCTGTGTGTGCAGCAGTATGGCGCATGCATTGTTGGCACAATCATCTAAGTTGAAAGCACAGTCTACTTCCTTGTTGCAACCTGCACCCAGCACCCCTGTGGTGGTTTGTTGTTGGCACTTCCTCAGGTTTTATGTGACAGCTATATGTGAGTCAGTATCATTATGCTATGTATCTTGCGGTGACAGACCTGCAGTGACACACTTTTCATACTACATACAGCATGGGAGGGTGGTCGATTTACAATGTGGCTTCAAGTCATTAATGAAATGGTCATCTGCAAAGTTGTATATACAGTGCAGGCCATGACAAAGGAAATGTGGGCTATTACACAGGTCCCTTGGAGATCCAGTGTGGCAGCTAATGCTTGTGGCAGCCATGAGGTGCCCAAGGATGTGTATCTCATTGTCACTTGATGATCAATATAACTACAAGTGTCTCTCCTATCTTCCAAAACATTAATGCACATTTATACAGTAAACACATACACAGTGCTGGCAATGGGATGGAGATCAGCTACTTAGCAAATGTGTCCCTTGGCACAATGCCTGTGAGGTCAGTAATGTCCTGTTTTCTCATACTGGGTCCCCACTATGACATCCATGATCTGCACTGTCTGACAGTGACTCGGCCCCATGTTGAGCCATTTATTGTATCTGGTACAGAAATGATGGTGTTGTGAGTCAGTGAGTGTTGCATTTGAGGTGACACTACAGTAGGTGTCTACCATTTATCACACATCTGGCACATGGTATGTGATGGGCATTGATCTTGTATTCCTATGTGTGTGAGCCAATGTGTCCGGCAGATGTATCTGCACACTACAGGTGTGAGGAAACAGTGCTGATTGCAGAGGCCCCCTGGCTTTTTGGCCCCATTTTTCACGTTTTACTGGTGTTTTCCTGACTCTGATGGTGCCCTGGGTACTGCTAACCAGTCTCAGGGCCTGTGCTCTGTGTAAAATCAGTATGCAAATTAGGCTAATTATAATAGGCTTTGTCAACCTACTTATAAGTCCCTAGTATATGGTAGGGCATGTAGGTTTAGGGACCCCAGCATAGGTAGTGCGCCCATAGGTGCACTGCTGAGGTGCCCAGTGTCATTTTAAAAGCAGGCCTGCCTTGCTGGCTGCTTTTAAATTAAAGTTACATGCAAATTTGACTTTGGAATTATGAGTAGTTGCAAAGTCTTAAACTACCTTATTTGTACATTTAAGTCACCCCTAAGGTGTGCTTTATGTGCTCCTAGGGCTGGGTGATATATAATTAAAATCAGGGAACTTATACAAATAGTATTATAAGCCCTGGTGAGCTAATACAGCCACATTTGTTTTTCCCTCATTGAAGTGAACAGCCTCCATAGGCTTAAATGGAGAGACTTTATTTTAATTTCTAAAGTTTCCTTAAGTATCAGATATGTTAAGTTTGGTATCAAATTAATTGTTATAATAAATCCCACAACTTACAATTGTTGGATTTAATGTAGCGTGTTCAGGTAAAGAGTTTTAAACTTACCTGAAAAGTTGCCAACTTCAACCCTGCAGTGTTTTCCTGCTTTGCTCTGATTGACCAGCCTATGGCAGCCTCACCAGTCTGACTTGATGAGATGTGAAGTGGCCCAGTTCGACACAAAGAGGTGTGCCTAGGGTAGTAGATCTTCCCTGACGAGATGAAGAGGCAGGAAAGGGGGAGGGCTGCCAAACTGGTCTTCAAAGGCAGGGAAGGATATATGGAGGAACCCATCACCTCCCTCACATCCTGAAAACCCAGACAATTAGGTGCCCACCTCATTAGATTAGGAGAGGGCAGGAGAAAGGTGTGTTTCAGGTTTTTAGCCACACTAGTGGGTGGGCTCAGCCAGATGTTACCTTCAAAATTCACTTTCAGCCATGATGGATTTTTGAGGAATGTTGCTCACTGATTGATTTTTGTCACACTTCCCAGGAAGTGGTCTTCACAGGGGGAAGGACCCTGCACCTGATTGGAAAACCAGGACCCCCCTGTGTTTCACCAAGGATTAAGGATACAACTGGAAGACCTGCACCCACACCTCAGACCCCTACCAGATTCCAACAAGGAAGAACTACAGAAGAAGAAGGACTGCCCTGCTGGACCCCTGACCTGCACCTGGACACTGCACTCTAGAGGACTGCACCAGCTGCACACTTGGGCTTCACCAAAAGAAGGACTTTGTCTGGCTTTAACTGGTTCAAGGAGGGACTCCCTGTTTGCTACAGGTGAAAAGTTGCTAACCAGAGACCACTGCACCAACCCCTGAAGAAACTGACCAGTTGACTAATGTTCAGTGGCCAAAAAAGGAGTTTGCCTCAGGTGCATTTTGGGAGTTTTAGTCCGCACCCTCCAGGAGCATCTCAGTGATTCTGCGACCTTGGGGTGAGCGATTGACCTCAAAAGAACCTTAAAGGAACATCAGGAAGAAGATCCAGAAGTTTGGAGAAGCTTGGAGAACTTTTAGAAAAAAGTTCCATAAAGGGACTGACCTGCCATGGCAACTCTAGCCAGCTTGCCTCAACCACGACCCGGACTTGCAGGTTTGTCCCGGTGAAGAAAATCTCAGAAAAAGTGACTAAGTCCGAACATAGAAAGTTGACCGGGACCTCCCAGGCAGCGTATCCAAAGAGGGCTCCAGGGACGTCGGATCAAGAGTCAGGTTTGCCCCGGTCGAAGGATTTTTACCTCGGAAAAATAACTACGTCTGAAAGTAAAAATCTTCACCAAAGCCTCCCGCGACGCGTATCCGAGGAAGAGTTCTCGGAGCTCGGATTAGACTGGCGACTTGGTCCCTGTAAAAAAGCTCCAGCAAAACGACTAAGTCCAGAGGCCTCCCTCGAGCTGTAGCAAAGCAGGGCTCTATCACAGTCGGCCTCAAACTTTGACTGTGCCCTGGTCGAGGTGCGACCAGATGACCAGATTGGCGCTATTCGTTTCTAAGCGCTGAAAAGCATTAATTCTTTAAAAATTCACATCTCTGGGTCCCCTTAACCGATTTTAATAGTTTCTGTGTCATTTTAAAGATAGAAATATAGGGGGTCATTTTGACCTCAGCGGTCTTTTGTCAAGACTGCCGAGGGACCGCCGTGCTGAAGACCGCCAGTGGTGGCAGTTTTCCGCTCGGCGTATTATGACTGTTGGCAGCTCTCTGTCTTTTTTCAGAAGGAGAGCCGCCAACAGCCATACTGGCGGTCTGCGGGGAAGTGTAGGGGAGGGAGTCGGGGTGGGGAGTGTGGGAGACCCCTATCAGTGCCAGGGAAGGAATTCCCTGGCACTGATAGTGCTTACCGCCATGGATTTCATGGCAGTTCCAAACCGCATGAAATCCACGGCAGTCAGCCGAGTCCAAATTTCCTGCCGGCGGTATAGTGATGACCGCTGGGCTGGAGACCCAGGTCTCCAGCCCAGCGGTCGTCTCCGCCCTGGCGGGCGGAACGGAGAAGCGGCAGATGACCATGGCAGTACCCGCCATGGTCATAATTGCAAAAATTTTACCGCCAGCCTGTTGGCGGTCTTACCGCCGCTTCTCTGCCGTCCGCCAGGGCCGTAATGACCCTCTTAGTCTATTTGAATAAATTGGTATGGATTTTTATTGTGTTTTGTGTTTTACTTATTTACTGTTTTGTGATTTTTAAATGCTTTACACAGGTGTCTCCTAAGTTAAGCCTTGTCGCTCATTGCCAGGCTACCAAGGGTTGAGCTGAGTTTAACTGATTGAGACCTAAGTGGACCTACGTGGAGGTTAATGGTCTATTGCTAAGTGTAGGTACTTACCTGCCCTTACCAGTAACACATTTTCCAACAACAGGAAAGTCAGGTATGTGTGGATGAGATGTAGTTGATATAGGTTCAAGTTGTCTGGTATTTGATATTTGTTCTGGCAGTGATTTGCATGGCATGACTTGAGGGATCTGTGTTTATATGGAACTTACATTACATGGGCATGGTGTATGTCATTGACATGTCTGCTATTCTTTGTGTGGTGTACTGTGTGTGAAGTGTCTGTAGTAGGCAACCTGTGGGCACTTGTAGTGGTCTGTGTAGTTCTACTGATAGCAAAGCGTACAGGTCTGCACCTGTCCTTCACGTGGTGTGCCTGTCAAATTGTGGGTGTGTTACTTACAGGTGGGTGTATGTATTTGTGGTGTGCACTGATTGTGCTGTACTGCAGCATGGTCCATATGTGTTGTTACCTGCACATGTGTTTTACCCTGGCCATGTGTGACTGTAGTGGTGTATGTCTTGTGTGTCCAACAGGGTTGGTGTGTTGTGTGTATATTGCTAGATTTGGTGACTTACCCACAAGTAGGCCATTTCCAAATTGTCCATTCTGGAATTGTTCATTGATCCTACTGTGCTGGAATATGTAGGCGTCATGAACACTCCCAGGATACTTGGCCAAAATGTTTATGAATAGTCCCCAGTGGTTCACTATACCCTGCACATTAATGGAATACGTGTGCTTGCGATTCCGGTATAAGTGCTCTGTTGCAGCAGGTGGCACAAGCCGGACATGGGTGAAGTCAATCGCACCAAGCACATGCGGGAAGCCATGGATTTGATAGAGCCCCTGTTTGTTCTCCAGCTTCTTTTGCTGGATGTTGGGGAAGCTGATGTGGTGGGGTGTCAAGGAGATGACAGCGTCTAACACCTTTGACAGGAATGCAGAGAACAATGGCTGTGAGACACCAGCAACCAGTGCACCCTTTGTTTGGAAGGAACCACTTGCCAGCATGTGCAGGACAGCTAGCAGCTTTGTCATAGGTGGTATGTTGTGTGGGGTCTGCAGGCTGGCTGTAATTTGTAACTCAATGTAGTGCAGCAGGTGTAGTAAGGCTTGCCAGTTCAGTCAATAGGTCCTAATAATGTCCAGGTTCCTGAGGCCAAGGATGGTTGTCTTGGTTCTGAAGACCCTCTCCTACCTTCTGCCTTGCCTTTGTGGGCCGCGTTGTCGTGCTGGTCATTGTGGAATTGTTGGTGTCCTCTGCGTCGTCTTGCAAGCTGGATCATTATCACCTCCATCTTCTCCAGAGGGTTGGTAATGTTGCTTCTGTGTCTTCTCCTTAAGTAGTGGTGTGTTTCCCTCATTTTAACACGTGCCCTGACCCAGGCATTACATTTTGGCGTAAATCGGTGTTAACATAATTTTTTGGGTCCACCTCCCACCCATGCGTTTTTTTTGCTCAGGTGGATAAATACAGCATTAGGGTGTTTGAGAAATTTTTTAGACAGGAAAGCCTAACTTGCATCTCATTGACGCAGTGACATGAACACCAATATTTTGAAGCTTGACGGGTCAAGCGTCAAAATATAAATATGGCGTTGAGTTTGCGCTGAATTTGCGTAAAAAGAAATGAAGCGCAAACAGAGTATAAATATGGGCCTTAGTATCAAGGGAAAATACATGAACATTAAGATTTAGACGTACCCAGAGGGAGAGGCCTCACTTAGCCCTGGCTCAATGAGAGGAAATTGCAGGCAACGCTAACTAGAGAAAGAGAAACTGTAGCCCAAGTTTCTTGGAATGCTATAATAATGTTCGTTAATGAAGGCAGTCCAAGCTTGATTATTTAGCTTGGCTTTAAGGACTGCTTTATTCCAAATCAAAAGAGAAAAAACACAATTTACAGAAGCATCTAAAGGGCTATATTCTTCCTTGTTCCTGATTGGGTGTGTCTATAGAGGCCAAAACTTTAAAGAGTCAATCTACTTGGGAAGAATCAGTTACAACTTCAAAACAATTGCCAACTGAACAAGAAAACACCTCCATGGAACTTACTGGGAGAATATTTGAGGTATGCTCTGTCAAAGGCAGGGCAACGATCACTGTGTGAACTAGAGTTTTACCCATTGCATATTTGGAATAACAATTGAAGCTGCAATTATCTAAGGGTTGGGAGCAATGTCAAGGGGCAATGCCTGTCAAACACTGTCTCTAGTGTTCTTTGGGGTCCTTTGCTTATTCTCCTTGTTAGACAGAGAAGAAGACTGAGGCCCAGATTTAAGAGAGTCTTACGCCTCCTTGTGCCACATTAGCATCATTTCTTTTTACACTAATGTAGCCTAATGAGGCAAAAATCCCACGCAAAATCTTCGAAGTGGTGCAATGCATGCATTGCGCCACTGTGCAACCCCTTGCACTACATTATGGCTGCTCCAGGCATAATGTGTGAAAAGGGGGCATTCCCTAGTTAGGATGCCAAAAAAATGACACAAAGAAATGTAAAGGATTTATTTGCACTATTTTTGGGGCATATTTAAAGCCTGCTCAGAGCAGGCATTAAAAGGGGGCACACCATTGGTTACAATGGGCCCCTCTGTACTCATCAGGGTTAGCGCCAAAATGTTGGCACTAACTCTGAACAGTACATCAATAGTGTTGAAAATTCTGATGCTATTGCCCCCTACTCTAAGCCATGTTGCACTTTATTTTAAATATGGCACACACACAATGGTGATAGGGGGGTGCTAAGGGGAGCAAGGAAAGTGGAGCTGCACTGGAAGCAGTGCCACCCTTTTTAAATCTGCGCCTAACTGTTGTCACTTCTGAAACGGGCTGGGTAGACATAGCAGTTGAACTAGTAGATAAAGGGGGTTGCATGGTATCTGGAGAGATATCAAATCTAACTGTGTAGAGGGACAACGTAGGCTCATGGTGGGTCTTTCGGTCAAATCAATTTCAGTGCTAATAACCCTCAATGCTCTTTCTAATATGTTGTCAAACAAAGTGCTTTTGACTGGGGTGTGAATACAGCAATTGTCTCAGTATGTTTCATTTCCTAATCTCATAAAATTATTTATAAGATGGAGAGGCAATTAAGTTCAGGACTACATAGCCAGAAGAAATAAAAGCAGTATAACAATATTTCACACAGTAAGGTGACAATACCACCATGGCGTGTTTCGCCCAGTCTAGGTCAGGGTTATAGAGCATTAGGGCGGACCTAGTATCAGTTGAAATAGCAATACACTCATGAGATTCAAATGTATGGTCTCTGTATGCCCTTCTCTGCATACTAATGGGCACCAGATGTTAAATATGTAATGTGATTGCTCCCACTGATTTGTCAGCTACCTTTCTTTCAGCCTATGCTTTTTGCAAATTTGATATCACAAAATCTTCCAATTCCTCTTCATACAGCACAGCAGCATCATTACTGACAGTCCTATTCCTGAAGTATATTGTGAAAATTAAATGTGGTGCAAAAGACTGCACGGTATTAGAAACCCTATAAGCATATCATTTTGGAGTATAGGCAACTGAAAGAGTTGCCTGTGTAATTTCCCCTACTGAGGATTGTTTTGGACATTGTTTGTCAAGATGACAAATCCCTCGAAAGTGCAACTGACATGCCTGAAAAGCCTCCTCCCTCTGCAGTGCTCAGCAGTACTTGTGCACACCCGCTATCACTCACCAACCCACCTGGATGAACAACATGCACAATATACAATGCCTTGTGGGTTAAGGAGATATAGGAGATTAAGGAGACAGAGACGGAGACACTGAAGAGTTGCTTCCTGATTTCAGCTAGGATATCCCACCAGGATTCTTCACTAGGATACCAACAGAACAAATGCAGTTGTGGTGACCTGGAAGGTAGTCAGAGGTATCTGTTAAACAGGCTGGTGAACAAGATTTACAAGAGGGTTTTTCATGTATGGCAACTTGCTTCTCCTACGCAGGTGCGGTTGGAATTTGGGCTTTTGGATCAGCAGGTAGTGGGTACCTGTGAGTTCTTGAAGCTTTGCCATAAGTTACGCTGGGCCAAGGTAGGTAGTTTGGAGTCAATTCTGTGGCTGGAAATTAGTGCATGAAGGGGTCCCATTACCACTTTCTGGCTGATTGTAAATGGTGATTGAAAGCTAAGGACCTCTGGACCAGTAACCTTCCCCATCCTCTTTTTAACTAGGTGTTAAAAATATTATACAGCTATGCTTGTATCACTCTAATCAATCTCTCCTTGCCAAAAGTAAGCAATGCCTGGTCGGTAAGTAACTCTTTTCAGCCAGGTACTCCAGTTGGCTATCTTTCCTGCTCATTCAGCATCCATCTGAAAGAGGCACCCATGCACTGGTTCTGGCTGCACGTGGTCCTTAAGTGGGTGGTAACTGAAACAAATGCAATGACTCTGGATTTACATACCAAGGTAGAGATGGTGGAGCCACCATGTCTACCTTGGTATGTAAATCCAGATTCATTGCATCTGTTTCAGCTACCATCCACTTAAGGATCACATGTAGCCAGCTGTCAATCGAGGGCAGTTTTACAGCCTTCTATGGTAGTTCGGGCATAGGGTAATTTCCAACACTTTGGGTGGATATATCTGTTCCAGCAGAGTTTGGTGGTTTGTGACAACTTGCTCATTCCCTGGGTTGGGCCACTCAGTGTAAGCAGTCACTCCAGCAATCCCATGCCTCCCAACTCTCCCACAGTCATTATACCTCCCCCAGTACTTTGCCTGGGAGCCAGCACATAGGCCACTGCAGCTGAACACCTGCGAAACATAACTCATAGTCCGCCACCTCCAAGTCCTCTTCGGTTCGAGCTCTGCCCCAAATTAAATTATAAAGTAATCCACGTAATTCAACAAAGAATGCCCTAGTGGGAATCACGGGTATAATGGCGAAGAGATGAAGTAGTCACAGGAGTATTAACGCTTTCTAGATAGAGGCACAGTCCATGGGTGACAGAGGCAATCACATACAAAAGCCAAGGGAGTTTTGCAGGGATGTCAGCACCCTTCCATGGTTACCACCGTGAAGTTCCCTGCCTAAGTGATATACATTCACTTCTACATACCGGAAGGTCTCATGTTGCCGGGGCAACCGGGTGAGTTCCATTACCTCCCCTGTGAGCGGGTCCACCCTCTATAGAGGAAAGATAAAGAAATTGCACCAATTCGCTAGGAAAACTGCCATAGTCCCAAAAAGATCCAGGAGGGCATAGAGAACTGTCAGAGTACGCCTGTGGTCCCTCAAGTGCACCAGAACATCATCTGCATACAGTGACACTATATGCCACATGGGGGTCACCACCATTACCCAGGCAGGGCTTCTCACTCGCAAGAGGGCAGGCAGTAGAGCCTTAGCGAAGGCAAAGATAAAAGGGGAGAGGGAGCAGCCCTGTCATGTGTCCCTGGAAATGGCAACTTGATGTGATATCTGATGACCCATGCACACACGTGCCCGATTTGCCATGTACAGTAACCACATCCATCGTAGGAATTCGGGCCCCATCGCTTCCATGACCAGCAGCAGGCATGACCACCTCAGGGTGTTAAAAGCTTTCTTGAAGTCTAGAGAGCCTGCCACCTGCAGTTACCCGGACCCTACCGTCACATCCATAAAGTTGTACTTAGTCCCTCTGCCTGCTTTACTGCCCTACCTTGACACACTATTAAACCGCCACAGACTTACCGCCGCGCAGGATGCATGTTTGAAACGTGGGCCTGCCGGAGTAGGTCAGTCCACAGGTTTGCAGACTACTAAAGCAATGGGTGTTTTGCCCTCTCCTTTGCTCCTTCTCAAAGACCTAGATCATTGTTGTCAATATCGAATGTTTTGAGCCAAAGGGTTATACAGGTTAGTGAGCAAAGTTCCCCAGTAATTATTGTTCCCCCTGCGGCTTTGAAACCTTTGGTTATTATAATAGCGAATGTTCCTCGACTGGCATCTAGTGTCCCAGAGTCATTTGTGTAACTGAAAAATAAAGTCATGGATTGGTTGGATAATAATATAAGATAGAATAGGGACCTTGCACAGGAAAAAATCATGGTAAAGAGGGTGGCAGAAATAGGTCCATTGAAGAAAAGCTATGAGGTGGATATTGTGATTGTTAATTTTCAAAACCGCATGGTAGCTGAGTATTTTTTACATCAAGCAAATGTTACTATAGTTAAACATAAAACCATGAGGATTCTGTCCTTGGTTTTGTTCTTATAAATATTTAGCCCCAGTGAGAGAAAAGCAAATGAATTACTTTCTGTAGCTAAGGTCGATGATGCTCAGTTTGCTCTGGACCAAGATACACAGAATCAGGCACAGGAAATTTCTTCCCCCCACCTGAGCTTTTGGCGATGTTGACATCTCAAGGCAGAGTACAAGAAATCTCTCTAACCCTTCACCATATTTCCCCCATAGCCCGGGAGATTAATAAAGTAGAAAAAAGCATGTCATTGTTATCTTGGAATGTGGCAGGCTTTCAGAACAAGTTGGGAAAAATAGATTGTGTGTCTTTTATCGGGCGTATGATATAATTTGCTGCCAAAAAAGATGGGATTTTAATACTGTTGTTATAGATGGGTATAAGTCATTTTATGTAAGTGCAACACCTTCTGCTGCTGAGAGAGGGAAGGGGGTTTAGCTGTCTTTGTGGACAATCACATCAGGAATCTGATTGTTAGGCCAGTAGAATCAAAATGAATTGGTTGTATCCTTATCTCTGACTTTTCCTTTGCCAAATAAGAGTGGTGATGAGCACCATGTACCTACAATTACAGGCTGAGATATGAGCTCCTTCATCAATTACGAATTGTTCAAAAGCGATTTGCCCTAGTATCCGATTGACTGTGAAATTTAACCCCTCCCATTTAGTGGCCATAATCCGGTGGGTTTAAGAATCTCCATTTGAGCATGGATTAGCAGCTGTCAAAAAAGGTGGTCCCGGTGATACAGCCAGTAAAAAAAGGGTGTCCGTTTCCGGTGGAATTTTATTGTTTCAAAACAAGTTTTAGAATATTTGGTCGCCATGTACCAGAAGGAGTTCCTGGATTGTCCTTCGAAGTCCTCCCACTTTATTAATATTCTATCTAATTTAAGAAATGTATGTGATGCTATTGCAAGTGGGCTAACTTCAAGTAAGCCTATAAAAAATGTCAGTCAGTCTTGGTTTTTCGAAATATTGTACCAGCGCCTTTAGGCTTTAAAATCAGCCACTAATACTGACCCTTATGACATTTCAAAGATTAGACTGGCAAAATCTACATATAAGTAAGCCCTAAATTGGAGGAAGCAGGAACTTAGGTCAAGAGCTTGGGAAGATCTTTGGAAGGTTTCACAGCTAAAATATTCGGCCCTCTTCTGGACTACGGTTAAGCACAACTTTTTGGGGAGTCCCAATTGAGTGAGATCACATGTAACATCTTGGATCAAGAATGGATAAATTATTTTTCTAAAACATTCAATCCAGATCAAAAAGTTACATCAGGGGATTACCGGCAAAGGACTGCCTTTGATGAAGTTTGGGTTGCCGAATTAGTAGACTTGGCAGCTGTGACAAATGCTATAATGAGTGCCTCTAGTGGTAAGGCTCTGGTGCAGGGTGGGGTGCCTGTGAGCCTGTATAAAGCTAACACACGGCAATGGGCTCCACTGAATGTGAATGTCATAGGGGCTGTGATACAGTGGGGCCTGGTACTATCCTGGAAAGGGACAATAATAGTTACAATATTCGAGAAGGGTGAGACGCAAATTCCTGCTTGTTATCGTCCTACTTCGTTAATAGATTCCACGGCAAAATTCCTGGGTAGAGATTGTACTGCCCCTATAAGGATGGTCAAAGAAGTATGGCAGGACCCCTTTTATTTCTCTTTTATAAAAATTCATTTGGTTTCTTTTTAACAAAGTGCACCAAAGATGTCCCAAAAGAAGATACTCTTTTTGTACCAGTTTTATTGTATCCAGAAACTCCCTGGTGGTTTTAATGAGTGTATGAGTAATTTTAAACTTAAAGTTAACCTGCAGAAATTGTTTGTTATATCTAGAGGTATGAAAAATCTTAAAACAAGATCCTTTTATTTAGGAGGCATATTGATTAAAAAAGTTTCTACTTTTAATTATTTGGGGTTTATTTTTTATAAGAATAGGAAATGGGATCGGCTAATCACAGTGTGAGTACAAAAAAAATAGGAGATGCAGCTGATTCCATTTTTAGGTTAGTTTCAAGACTGGGATGTAAGCTGGTGCAGGAGCTTCTCCAAATCTATAACAGCAAATGCACAACAATAGGCACTTACAGTGCAGGATTTTGGGGGTTTGCTCCAGACTATGGAAAACGGATTTTTGGGGAGTCTTATTGCTGCACTAAAGAAATACAGAAACTTTTATTTTGCACACAGAATTGGGAGCTGCCTATGTAGAAGACAGTATTAAGTTTGCATCGCTATGCTTGTGGTTGAAGATATGGAGCACCCTCCCCAGCACATTTTTCTTGACAAGTTCTGGGGGATTGTCTGAGCCAGGTTAATGTTATTTTAATTCTTTCACTTGCTTATATAAAAGCCACTTTCTACAGTCTTGGGTGTAGACATCTATTTGATAACACTGAGCAGATTACTCCAGTCTCCAAACTAAGGCTAAAACAGTGTTACTCATCCTATATGGAGGAATCTAGATTAAAGGATATATTGGATAAAACAATGGTTATACACTATCTTCAAGTTAGAGTCAACAAGGGGGTGACGTTTTATTTATCATGGATTAAAACCCCCGAGCACAGACTCTACTTAACCTGATTGAGGCTGAGCCTTGTCCATGTTTTGGTGACCTTTCCTGTTGTTTGTACATGGCATCCTGCTCTGCCACCATGTCCCTTTGATGGGCATACTGCCTAGTCCACGGTGCATTTTATGTTTTTTTGTACTATGTATAAGGCACCCAGGTTGAGGTTCTTCCACCCAATTTTAAAAAAAGCAACATTTTAAATCATATGAAGAGGGTTTATTATACTTGCAAAGTCTTCCAACTGCTGAAATGTGTTTTCCATACTCAGTTATATAATTGCTTCTATATTGTCTGACAATATGGGAACAGTTTCTGGTAGTGATATGTTGTTTTTATATAAATCAAATGGATGAAGTATTGAGCTATGTACAAAATGTTTTTATTATTGGTTGTGTTTTTGTCTTTTGTATACTTTTATGGCATTTGGCCGAATACAGTTATTTATTCAATTTGATTTGCATATCAATGTGCATACTCCAGGAGAGAAATTTAGTAAAAGTATCCCCAGATACATTATGATACTTCCTCTACTGGAGTGATCCCTATGGTCCAACTACCCCCCAATTTATTTCTGCAAACTTTCAGAATTTTAGTCTTATCAAAATACATCACTAGATCATTATTTCCATACCACCTCTTAAATTCAGCTATTTCTAAAACATCTGCATAAAGAAGGCAGACGATGTGGCAGGCCCCTATTTTAGGTGTAAATTAATGTTTGGCTTGTAAGATTTTAGATAGATCAGCTTAATGCAATTGGAAGACTGTTGAGGACAACACACAACCCTGGAGTAAACCCTTCTCCATATTTATTTTCCTTGAGAGACTCCTAACTCTTGTCAACTATTGCTCTGGCCAAATTATTTGTGTGGAGTTCTCTAAAAATTCCCAAAACATCTTCTGGGATTTCTATCATTTTTAATTTTGTTCACAAGGATTCACAGTTGACCAGGTTGGACACTCATCTAAAATCAACAACACAAGTATAAAGCAGTTCCTCCACTTCAATGGATTTGAGAGTAATTGCCTGAAGACTAAAACAATGATCAATAGTAGAGCAACCTTCTTTGAAGTCCCCCTGCTTTATTAGATTCACATTCCCACCTTCAATCCATATCTAAAGGCTATGCAATAGTATTTTTGCATATATCTTATCCCCCACATCTATAAAGTTAATAAGCCTATAGTTTTTTGGGAGCCATAGGGTCACGTTTTTTATGTAAAGGCCTAATATTAAACCCTTTCCAATTAGTAGGTAAACGCCTGTAACTGTAAAAGCTTAATATACCTGGGAGAGGAATTTTGCCCCCAGTCTAGATTTGATTATGGTTACTATTGCTGGCAGATCATCAGGCACTGCAGCTTGGAGTAGCCTGATTCTAGTTAACATATCTTTTACTGATGAAACAGAAAAGGGTGCCAGGGCAGATATTGGGATTAAAACTTGGAGGGCAGTATCACCCTTTCTCTTACTTAGAGATGTTATAGAGTATTTATGAACTCTACCTATGATTTCTCAGGCACAATTCTGTCTTTATTTGTTTAATTCCCCATATTACCAAATGTTACCAGCCTCCAAATTTTTTAACAACTTTTCCTAGAATTGCAGACATCATTTCCTCTCCATTTTCCTTATAGAATATTGCCTTCTTATGTCCTATTCTATTTTTATACTGTTTTAACATTCAAAGTCGAACCATCTATTCCTCTTTCTTCCTTTGGAGCTACAAAGGAATACTTTAATAAATTTGCTCCACCTATCATTAACTTAACATGCAGACACATACTTATTTACTGTACACCCTTCATGCGAATAAAGGGAACATGGATCAATATTATTTTGTCGGTATATCAAAGCCTGGATATTTAGCACAATTGTCTTGTCATCATAGTGTCACTTTGGAAATTCAATATCTAGTGGCATAGCTACGTTTCGTCTTGACATTTTATTTAGAGTTTGGCTCTTATCAGAAAGTGATCTCTGTTTTGATGAGCAAGAACTTGGAAAGCCTCAAACAGGGGAAATACCAAGCATGAGTAAAGATATAGGTCCTCATTATGAACACAGCGGTTCAGACCGCCATGCCAGCGGCAGTGGAAAATACCGCCACCGTCATGGCGGTCTGAACCCCCATAATATGAACACAGGGAGGGCCGTCTGTGGCGGGCCTCTGCCGCCGACAGCCAGCCTGATGATGGCGGATATCATTATTTGACAGGGCAGCGCTGCAAGCAGCGCTGCCTTCCGGATAATGAACTCTTTTTCCTCCAGCTTTTCCCTGGCGGGTTCCCCCGTGCAGTACCCTGTCGCGCAGTAAATCGGGCAGTGATCTGCGCGACGGGTGCTGCTGCACCCGCCGCACTGAGGCATTGACAATGGCTCCATGTGGAGCCGTTGGCAATGTCCCGGCACTGCATTCTGCTGGGCCGGCGGGCAGAAATACTGTTTCCGCTGGCCGGCCCAGCAGAATGTTTGTTATTCGGCCGGCCGGGTCTCAAGGGGGCTGGCGGTCTATGAAAAGACCACCAGCATGAATAATGAGCCCCAAAATCTATGAGCCCTACCATGCTGCCTTGACTATATGTCAGGTGAGCCAGCATATCAGAAGCAAAGCGTCCATTGAGGCAGACAAGACTCCGGCTCTGTAAGAAACTCTTAAATTTGACAGATAACGTGGACTTTTGGCACTGGCAAAAAGAAGCCAGAAGTATCTCAAATGCTTCCAATAAATCCCCAGCACTCACCTCTTCTTGATGTGGTTGTAATCGCATATTAAAATCTCCCAGAATTAGCATCAAACTGTATGGAAATAATACTAAGATTTGCCCTAAGTGTTCTTCCAATAATACATATTGAACTGAATTATACTTTTGCTCCCTGTTGTTTATGTACACATATACTATACCCATACTCCCTACTGTTTCACCATAATTAAAACAGATCTATTCTAGCAGCAGGCAGCCTCTCACTTTCAAGTTACCCTTCAGCAATTTCTGTTGAAATCAGAGTAATTAATTCACTTAAGTTGGGACCAGAACTATTTGGCAAACTTCAGAATAGATCTGAGCAGTCTCGGGTCACGTGATGGAGAAAGGGCGGGGCAGCGTGCTGGGTGATGGGGGATTAACAGGGGGAGAGGGGGATTAAATTAAAAACAATAAAATCATTAAAAAAACACTTATCTCTTCCACTGCGAGCCGCTCCATCTGCTCCTCCCGCTCCTCTGCTGGCACCGGCTCCCAGGCTGCCCTGCGCCAATCCTGACGTTGCTCAGAGCAGTGTCAGGATTGGCTGGGAGTGCCCAGCCAGGGCGCTCCCAGGTAGACTGGGAGCCTGTGCAGGCTCTCTCCAGCCTAGCAACTGGGTTGCTGGGCTGGAGAGAGCCCTGTGCGCATGTGTTTGGCTGGCCAAACACCCATGCGCTTTGAGGGGGAGTGCTCAAAGCGCTGAGCACTCCCCCTCATTGCTTGTCATCCCTGTGGCCCCACCCCATTCCCCAAAACCGACAATAAACAAAGTTTCTTATCGTTTTGGGAGGAAAAGGTTTGCAGCTGCCGCTGCAAGAAGGGGGTGTGTCTCTGCCCTTATGGAGGACCTGCCCCTGGATCTGAGTAAAACCTAGGAAGATCAGTTTTTCCCCTGAAAGCAAAGTCTCCTGGAAGCAAAAGATTTTATGGTCATCCAAGATTGTTTTCATTTAGTCGAATTCCAGAATACATTTTATCCCATGCACATTAATATCAAGGTAAGGAGAGGCTGTCAGAAAAAGTTTTATCCTAATCAATGTTCCTTAGGCTAGAGAATTTCTATCAAAAATACTCATTTGGGTTGATCTGGTCAAATCTATCATACCTATTAACTGCAAAAGTCATGTGAAGCGTATCTCTATTATACCCATCTGTTCTATTTGATTCATTTATCTTTAATTCTTCTAGAACAAGATTTACTTGTTTAATGTCAAGTCCTGCTGATAATTTATCTTCTGGAGGTGGTACAAATTTTATCCCCCATAAGACCAGTTTTTCACTCGCAGCCTCTGTAACTTTCTTTATTGATCTAGACAATAATGTGACCACCGATATTCCCTGTAAGGATGCGCCATAAAGAAATCACATTTGTTAAGGTTACTAGAGGCTATATCTTTCAGGGTTGCCCATGAGTGAAAAACCTCAAGTAGCATCGAGATATTTAGCTGTCTCATTGTACTAGCTCTCTTCTCTTGCTTGATAACATCAAGATGAATTAGGAAATGCTCCTCATGTGTTTGCAAACCCACATATTTAAAAGCGTTATTACTTTTGGTGATTTTGGGATTGATAACTCAGTCTATCTTCCTCTGACCTTTCCGATTGTGATTCGTAGTCCCTAGTGCCTGATTAAATTTTGGCTGGAAGTACGTTTATTAGTGAACTCAGCGTACCACAACGGCTTCTGGAAAATGCATTAACACAGGGCTCAGAGATTACATTACTCTTCTCCAATTGAGGTGGAATTCCTAAATCCCCTTTCTCATGGGGAAGTTTTCTACTTGGATATTTTTCAGAAACGTTTTTCTATTTACTAACAGTTGGAACTTTTCCACTTATAAGGAAGTTGCTAACGTGAGATTTTGCCACCCTTTTACTGGTCTTTTGTTCCCCTATCTCCCCAAGACCATACATAATGTCCCTTTTTTTAACAGCATTGAAAATTTTGACACAAAATTGTCAGGGGCACTAATCACCTTTTGGCCCATCTCCAGAGTGACAAATTGGTATATTAGAATCATTTGTATTCCCCACGGGTTGCACTAAGGAAGGCATGCATTCATTAATAGTTTTCAGTTCTGCTACAATACATTTGTGAAGAGCAGTTTGTTTTTAATTAATCATTCTTTACAATCTATGCCTCCACAATCCCATGCCTGAGGCAGCCGGCCAAACATACATGCGCAGTGAGGGGAGTGCACAGTGTACTCCCCTCATTTCGTCATCCACAATGCCCTGCCCCTTTAACAAATGAAACAATAATAAACATGGTTTATTATCATTTTGTTTGTTAAAGGATTTGCAGCGGCTGCTGCTGGCAGGGGGCGACACTCCTCCACCCTATTGGAGAAGCTGCGACTGCAAAAAAGAAAGGAGAGATGTAATAATACCTTCTGGGGAGCGAACTAGATAGTAGCTGTAATGAAAATTAGTGAGGTCAACAATCCTGCCATATTTGAAAACGGCAAACATCAAGCTGCAGGTGGTTCTTTTATCTCTTGCCTGGCCTTGCCCACAAGCTGCACTGGAAGCCACCTTTGACCAGTATCAATGTAGCAGGAATGCGCTGTATAATGTAAAATACTGTCCATTATATCCCTCTTCCTTTCATTCAGTCCAGCTCAGCGCAGCAAGATTGCTTGCCGAATTGCACTGTGTGAATATTTTGTAAATATACCCCAAAATGAGCAATTGGCTGGCAGGTAATAGGTTAGTCTGCCTAAATGGTCATAGCACAGCTGACTATCCTGCATGGCAGACCTTCTGTATGGACACTAAAAGTGGCCCATGTATAACAAAGTTTTAGGGCTTTTTGTGAGTGTGTGACTTTAAATCATGAATGAAGTGACCACTGGGCTATACAAAGTAGTTTGCTGTTTAACAAATAAGTCATGTTTGACAACGTTTAACCCAAGAACACTCACAACTGGATTAGATCAAGAACTAATTCAATTAGTATGAGATTTTTAACTATGTCAGCTGCAGGAAGATGGCTTTGGGGCAAATGAATAAAATGACTGGTACTCCATCATTATGGATAATATGCTCACATGTTGAGAAACTTTACATCATAATGAATATGGTAGAAGAACCTCAAACTCCATAAAAATTGAATTATATGATTCATTCTACCAAGAGCTAAACAGTAGAATTTGAAATGGAAAATGCATACCGGCAATATCGGCAGAGTGAGTAACAAGGATGTTGTGATAGTAAAATGGGTATTATTTCCCATTGCCTTTTTTCATAAAGCAATTGGAAATAATGACAGCTATAAGTGAAAGGAATCAGGAAATATTCTGTGCATGTAACACTAATGTAGATTTAGGCCCTCATTATGAACACAGTGGTCCGTACCGCGCCGCCGGTGTTGGCGGTAAAAACCACCCACAGAGGAGCAGTCCAGACCGCCATATAATGAACCAATCGAAACACAGGCATCCAGAAAACCACCCACCGCCAGTAGAGGAGTGCCGACCACGACGGCAGAGTCCGCCCACATGCCGACGGAAAGGCCCAACACGCCCATCAAATTATGAACCACCATTTCGCCGCCAGTTCCGGGGCGGGAACCACCGTCACGCAAGTCTAGGCGGAAAGAAACCAAATCCAATCAAACACTCTCCGGAGGCCCACACAATGCGCCGAAGCAGACATGGACAGAGAGCTGCAGATCATGCCAGCCCTGCTCCTTGCCATTTACCTCCACGACGAGACCGCCGATGAAGACGATGACGATAAGTACCGCAACCTACGAAACAAGGGAGGAAAGGGCACAGTTACATACCCACCCACTCCACCCACCCTGCAACACCCGCCAACCCTTCCCAGAAGCACAACCCATACACCCCACAGCAAGAGTGACTTACCCGAAACAAGGCAAACCCAACTTGACCATAGTACATACAAATGCCCCACACCCACAAACAATAAAAGAAAGATCAGGGTGCAACAGTGTGCCGCCAAAACACAGACGACACAGAAATATTTATTAAAGCTCACAGAGCCAACTACTTCCAACAAGGCCAATGGCAAGTCCATAGCGCAACAAGTGCCATGGGCCACAACGGACCCAACCTGACTCCCAAAAGTGCACTGTACTCCACCTAATGGCGTAACAAAGGGGCATCCAGGCACCTCACAGAACGGGGGTAGGGGGTGGTGGAGGTGGGGAATTACGACGGGGTGGGGCTTGGACTTGCTCTTGGAAGGCGGAGAGGGTGTGGGTTTGTTCTTTGCCAGATGGACTTAGCTCTGCATGGGGCTTCTTCTTCTCTGGGGAAGGGGCACGGGAATGTGAAGGGCGGACAGGGGTGGGCTGTGAAGTGGAAGGAGTAGAAAGGGCAAGGAGGTGTGCACGCTTAGGGATAAGACGGGGTGGGCCAGTGAGTTGGAAGAGGTCAGCACAGGAGAGGAAAAGTTTCTTCGGAGCAATTGGAGTGTCCTGGATGAGGGCGTGGGAGTGGAGGCAGTGAGTGTCGACGTATGTGGTGTAGGGGTGCGTGTAGTGGGTGCAGGTGACTGGACAGTATGCTGAGGTGTGGTGGATGTCTGATGGGTGGGTGTCTTGGTGCGTTTGTGTGTTTTTGGAGGAGGAGGGGTGGACACAGTGGGAGAAGACAGGCTGCCAGTGTGGATGTATGTTGTGTGGGTGTCTGAAAGTCTGGTGAGTGTGCTGCATGTGTCAACTACAGTAGTTGTGAGTGCAGGTGTGGTGTCTGGGGTGCATGCATGGATGTCTGATATTGTGGTGAGTGCAGTAAGAGGAGAAGCAACAGTGACTGAAGGTGCAGTGCATGAGGGTGTGCATGTAGAGGGTACAGACAGGGAGGCGGAAGAGGTGGGCACACTGGGGGAAGTGGATGTTGCTGTGTGTGCATGTGTAAGCTGGCTATGTGAATGCTTGTGGTGGGAGGTGTGGTGCTCGTGTTTTGAAGTGTGCTTCTTGTGTGTTGATGTGCTTGACTGCGTGTCAGATTGAGTGCTTTGGACGGGTGAAGGGAGTGGGGTGCTGGAAGGGGTAGAGGAGGTTGGAGGGGAGACGGAATGGCCAGGGAAACTGGCTGCTGTCCAAGAGGAGGCCAGAGCCTGAAAAGATCTCTGTAGGGCAGACACTGCACTGTGAATGCCATCCAGATAGGCATTTGTCTGCTGCACCTCTGATGCTAGCCCCTGGATGGCATTGACAATGGTTGTCTGTCCTACAGAGATGGTTCTCAGGAGGTCAATAGCCTCCTCTGTGAGGGCAGCAGGGCTGACTGGGGCAGGGGAGGAAGTGCCTGGGGAGAAGGAGACGCCCACCTTTCTGGGTTAGCGGGCACGGGCAACTCGGTGGGGAGCAGAAGGGAGGGCAGTGATGGAAGGAGGGTGGTGGAAGGTCTCACTGTAGTGGTGTGGCCACTAGGGTCTGCCACCGCCGGGGAGCCCCAATTGGAGGCGGTATCGGAGTCACTACCCCCAGTGGTAGTTGCCTCCCCGTGGTACTCCCCTCGCCCTCCCACGCACTGATCCCCTTGGCGTCTAATGTCTCTGCCTCCGAGGATCCGTGGGCCGCTGCTTCCCCACTTGCTTGTGCCTCAGCTCCCTTGCCAGATGTTGCTGCTGTACCAAACCAACACAAGAGAACAGGGATGGGGAGGCAAAACAGGAGAGACACTTGGAAATAGCTGAATGGAGGTACATTGTGGCCAGACATACACCCACCCAGAAGACACTCCCAACAGGCAGCACCGTTCACAATGCCCATGGCCATGGTTCTGACTACTGATCAGAACTCTACTCTACACCCATCACCTAAAATACCTAAGGACCCGACGTGTGGGAGACCTGACAAAGACACCCCTACACCCTACGGGGACCATCATGTAGATGGACAACAGTCAGAGTCCCTGCCTCTAAGCAGCATGAACCCTATAGCATACACAGACATCCTTCCAGACTTAAGTTTGTGACATGAGTACTCACCCCCTTGTGACTGCTGTGCAGCCTTCAAGTGCCCATCCAGGTCTGGGTATGCCACCGCTAGGATACGTTGCATGAAGGGGGTCAGAGCCCGACGGGCACCCCTTCCATGTTGGGAGGACATCCTCAGCTGGGCCTCACAGATTTTACATGCCCAGCGCCGCAGGTCCTCTCACCTCTTCCTGCAGTGGGTGCTCCGCCGGTTGTAGACCCCAGGGTCCGCACCTCCTTGGTGATGGCATGCCAAAGTGCCCTATTCTGGTGGGCGCTGACCTAAAAGGGTGACACAGAAATGGAACACAGAGGTCAGGCACTTGCACCTTAGGTACAACTGGTTATTCGTCCACTATGGGACGGACACTACTGTCAGGCTTACAGGACACACGCACGCAGCATGCCATGCACCATGGCCCATGCAGGCTCTGAGGTGCACACATATCTCCTTACAACACCATCCATTACACCCAAACAGTGCACCCCAAACCCAGACTCACCTGTACCTCTGGCCGTCCATAGAGTTTTGCGTACAGGGGAAGGACGCCGTCCACTAGCCTCTCCTGTTCCTCCTGGGTGAAGGCCGGGCCCTTTCCCCTGCAACACGAGCCACATCCATGACCAGAGGCAGAAGACAGCAGTACACACAGTGGAGAGTTACCTGTTTGCACGAGATCAGGGAGTAAAGTGAAGTATAGATGAATAATTTGAGTACGTACTGCGGCGCTGTGCACCGTCACCGCCGGCGGCGATCATGATATGCCAGGATTCCCCATTGGCATCCATTTTAATCAGAGACGGTGCGAACGGCGGTAAACACCGCCTTACACTGTTACATCAACCGCTAGTGGTCTGAGGTCACTTCCACAACGACAGGCCTGGATTACAGTGGGGAGACATTTTGTCACTAAATACGCATCTATAAATAAAAATTGTGCACAGTGCAGGCCCTACTTGACACATGGAGCACCTTCATGCATGTGACCATTTCAAAATATAACATACATGAAAACCACTGTTCCCTCATTGAGGTGTAGATGTGGATCTGTCAAGAACAAGTTACTGTTGAGACACTACAATGAAGTATGCAGTGCACAATTTATGACAATGTGTGCCTATGTATGTGTGTTCATCACACTTTTTTGGTATCCCTCATAGGTACCGACCCTTGTGGCGAGGAAGGGCACCATTGGTGTACAAACCACTTGTGGATATGAAGAGCATGGTGGAGCGTCAGATCATAATCAAGTACAGACTCACACGTGCAACAATTCTGGAACTTTATGCATTACTGGATCCTGCACTAACTCCGGGAAATCGGAATCCAATTCCATTTCCATTTCCTGGCCACAGGATCATTTCAAGTATCTGTGGGCATGGGTGCTTGATTTTCACAGCCAATGTTCAGCATGGTACTGACAATATTTCTAAATGCATTTGTACCACACCTGCAGTCCTATGTGAGATTTCCCCAAAGTACTGACCTCCCTGCCATCAAGTCTGATTTCTATGCCTTTGCCAACATACCCCTTGTGATATGTCCCATCAATGGCACCTACATAGCTATCATACCCCCAAGAGTTAGTGAACAGGTATACAGAAACAGAAAGAACTTTCATTCCATGAACATCCAATTGGTATGTACAGCAGACCAGTACATCTCACATGTGAATGCCATGTTCCCAGGTTCAGTCCATGATTCCTTTGTGCTGAGTAACAGTAGTGTGCCCCAGAGGATGGAACAACTCCAAGAGGACAGAGGGTAGATCATGGGTAAGTGTTTCTGTCACTAACTGACACACAGCAGACAGCCAGGCTGTCTGACTAAGGGGCTTGACAATGACTACTCTGTATTGCACCTTTTTCTGGGTGATTCTGGATCTACAAACTTGCGTTGGTTCCTGACACCAGTGAGGAATCCTAGGACGGATGCAGAGAGGAATTACAATGAGGCTCATGGATATACTAGGAGGGTGATAGAGCGAACAATAGGTCTCTAGAAGGCTAGATTTTGTTTTCTACATATCTCTGGGGGTTCCCTGGCCTATGGGCCTTAAAAGGTGTGTAAAATAGTGGTGACCTGCTGCATGTTGCACAACATGGCAGTGAGACATTCTATCCCCCTCTTGGAGGTGGAGGGTGCTGTATGTCCTGACCAGCTACCTCAGAGAGGGGAGGAGAGTGATGGTGATGATGAGGAAGGGGAAGATGTCAATTCCAGGACCCACCTGATACAACTCTACTTCCAGTAACTATGTAGGACTTAGGGCTGACATTGGGGATTGTGACACATACTGTCAGTGTGCTTTGTCATATGGGGGGGTTGAATTTGATATGTGAAACAGGGTCCAGGTCTGCATGGTACAGATTTAAATGTAGTGCATTTACTTTGGGCCCACATTTAGGCACACAGGAGTCTTTTCATGCAACAATAACAATAAAGTGGATATCAGCCAGTTGCATCCATACTTCACTTTGTTCACATTTTAACACAGGGGACAGTGTTACAGGTGTGATATGTGTTTTATTGGTGGCAGGGAGTGAATAGTGCTATTTATAGTGATGTCAAGTGGTCATGGGTGGGTGTCCTTAATGCCAACATGGTGGCAGCCTTGGTGATAGTATTGATGGGTTCATCAATTCTTACATTAGTTCATATTGCCTCTTCACAATGTGTGGTGGTTGATTTAGTGGGATGGTTGCTGTGCAGATTGTTGCTGAGTTACTTCTTGAAGGGGGCCTTGTCCTTTGCTCAGGTTCCAGTGCCATATCTTGGCCTGAGGGTCCGTTTGGGCACCTGCTGTTGATTCTGAGGGGATGACATGTTTGGCCCTTGGGTTTCCTGTGAGGGTAGTTCCTGGGATGTTTCTGATGGGGGTGTAATTGGCAGATCTGTGTCCGGTGTTGTAGTGGGGGCCTCCTGTCCTGTGTGGGTCTCAGACTGGGTTTGTACCAGCTGCAGCAGTGCTCCTGCTATGCTGGCCATTGTGGCGCTGTTTCCACCGCTCCATGGCCTGTTGGTGGTGTTCCTGCTGCATCCTCCAGGTTAGATACTATCTGTGCCAACCTGTCATGGGTATGCTCCCAATACCTCAGATATCACGTCCTGGGCTGCTGCATCCATCCTGTGGCCTCCCCCCTGGGCTGCTGAGGGCCTAGCACTTGCCCTAGCCCCCTGTGCCTGTGTCCCCTGCACAGGCCTGGCAGTACCACTTGTACTGGGGCCCTCGCCTTCTTGCATGTTGGGAGTGGGAGACTGTGACCTGTGTACCTGTGTTCCCCCAGTCTGTGGCCTGGATACACTGTTGTGGGGATGCTTGCCCTGGTCTGCTGTTCTTGAATGGGTGATAGGGGTGTCAGTGGTATCCTGGATGGGGCTGCTGCATGTTGACAGTCCAGGACTGTGTGAGGGGCCTGCCTGCTCATCAGTGTCCAGGGATCCTTCCCCAGTGTTCTGTGAGGTGCCTCTGTTTCCATGGGGGGCACTGACACTCCTTGTCCCATCCGTGAGGTTGGCATGGGTGGTCGTGCCTGTTGGAGGACATAGACATGTCTGTTACAAATGCATGAACGTTTGGGTTGCACAGGACTGGCCAATTTTGTGCTGGTGTAACTTTTAGTGGCCATGCAGGGTGCCTTGGTCAGGTTTACACTGCATTTTGCTTAGGGTGTGGGGTTGCATGGGGGGTGTTGTTCCATTGTTGATCCTTGCAGGGGTAGGTGGCTGTGCACAGGGGGAGGGATGTGGTCCTGTTAGTGAGTTTGTGGTCATGCAGCGGGATGGATTAAGTGGCTGTTGCCTGGGTGGGGTATTGGTCCTGGTGGGTGTGGTTGGGTGTGGGTGGGTGGTGCATGCATTACAGGTATGGTGTATATGGGGTAAATGTGGACGACTTACCTGAATCCATTCCTCAAGTGAGTCCAGTGAGTCCCTCAGGGTGCAGGATGGCCAGTACCTTTTCCTCCTAGTCAGTGTATTCGAGTGGTGTTGGTGGCGGTCCTCCCCCAGTCTTCTGGACTGCAATGTGGTGCCTTGATGCCATACCCCTGACCTTCCCCTGCTGGTCGTTCCATCTCTTGCGGATGTCGTCCCTGGTGCGTGGATGGTGTCCCACTGCATTGACCCTGTTCACAATGGTCTGCCATAGCTCCATCTTCCTTGCGATGGGTGTGTGCTGCACCTCGGCCCGAATATTTGTGGCTCCACCTTCACGATCTCATCCACCATGGTCCTTAACTCCCTTTCTGTGAAGCGTGGATGTTTGGGGGGTGACATGGTGAGTATGGTGAATGGTGGCAGGGCTGGAAATGCGGTGAGGGTGCTCTCCTGTGGGTCGGTGTGCGTCTTGTGTATTGTGGCGTTTGGTGTCTGCTTCTGGTGCTCTCCATTTTCTTTGGCCAGGTTTCATTGCAAAGGATTGTGGGGTGTGTCTAGGAGTGTTTTATGGGGTTATAAATGTGTGCTAGGGTTTCAAGCTTATCCAATGTGTGCAATTCTTGCTGTTAAGTCCTCTTGCGGCCCGTGGCGGTCGGCACCACCAATGGTTGTCCGGCCTCCACTGTCCACCAACGTGATTTGTGCATCATTATTTGGAGGGCAGGATGTGGGTGTGCTTGGCGGTGGCGGGGTGGGGAGGTCCAGCATTCCCGCCGACAAGGTCATGGCGGTGACTGGTGGTCTGGTGATTTTTGGCAGGGTTGGAATTTTTATTCATTATATGGCGGGTTTTCATTCACTGCCAACGGCGGCCTTCTGTTCACCGCTGCCACTGCGGCGTTTACCACTGTGTTCATAATGACCGGCTTACTCTTATGCATCATTATAGGAGGGTCTAGTCCCTCAAGTTATATTGGGATCCAAATACAACGCCAATTCTTTGAATGCAAATGCCACATCCTGAGATTAATAGATCTATCTTGAAAAAAAAAAAGTAATATTTTATCAGCTATTAAATTATGTAGAGCAGCTGGTCAGGATAACATTCCTACAGTAAAAACAAAAGTAACACAGATTGGTGGGCTGAAAATTTGTCATTTGTTTAATTGCATAGTTTATACCTGTAGGAGGCTGGACTGGCTTGTAGTGAGTACCAAGGGGTACTTGCACCTTGCACCAGGCCCAGTTATCCCTTATTAGTGTATAGGGTGTCTAGCAGCTTAGGCTGATAGATAATGGTAGCTTAGCAAAGCAGCTCAGGCTGAACTAGGAGACGTGTGAAGCTACTACAGTACCACCTAGTGTCATATGCACAATATCATAAGAAAACACAATACACAGTTATACTAAAAATAAAGGTACTTTATTTTTATGACAATATGCCAAAGTATCTTAGAGTGTACCCTCAGTGAGAGGATAGGAAATATACACAAGATATATATACACAATAGCAAAAATATGCAGTATAGTCTTAGAAAACAGTGCAAACAATGTATAGTTACAATAGGATGCAATGGGGAAACATAGGGATAGGGGCAACACAAACCATATACTCCAGAAGTGGAATGCGAGCCACGAATGGACCCCAAACCTATGTGACCTTGTAGAGGGTCGCTGGGACTATTAGAAAATAGTGAGAGTTAGCAAAATAACCCCCCCCAAGACCCTGAAAAGTGAGTGCAAAGTGCACCAAAGTTCCCCTAAGGACAAAATAGTCGTGTTAGAGGGAAAATGCAAGGAAAACACAAATCAGCAATGCAACAACGATGGATTCCTGTCTGAAGGTACCTGTGGAACAAGGGGACCAAGTCCAAAAGTCACAAGCAGCTCGGAGATGGGCAGATGCCCAAGAAATGCCAGCGGTTGGTGCAAAGAAGCTCTTACTAGGCTGAAGAACTGTGAATACTGCAGGAACGACAAGGGCTAGAGACTTCCCCTTTGGAGGATGGATCCCCCACGCCTTGGAGAGTCGTGCAGAAGTGTTTTCCCGCCGGATGGACGCCAACAAGCCTTGCTACACGCAAATCGTGCGTTTGGCGTTTTTGGACGCTGCTGGGGCCCAGGAGGGACCAGAAGGTCGCAAATTGGACCTGCAGAGAGAGGGGACGTCGAGCAAGACAAAGAGCCCTCACTGAAGCAGGTAGCACCCGGAGAAGTGCCAGAAACAGGCACTACGAGGATGCGTGAAACGGTGCTCGCCGAAGTTGCACAAAGGAGTCCCACGTCGCCGGAGACCAACTTAGAAAGTCGTGCAATGCAGGTTAGAGGGCCGTGGACCCAGGCGTGGCTGTGCACACAGGATTTCCGCCGGAAGTGCACAGGGGCCGGAGAAGCTTGCAAAGTCGCGGTTCCCAGCAATGCAGCCCAGCGAGGTGAGGCAAGGACTTACCTCCACCAAACTTGGGCTGAAGAGTCACTGGACTGTGGGGGTCACTTGGACGGTGTCGCTGGATTCGAGGGACCTCGCTCGTTGTGCTGAGAGGAGACCCAAGGGACCGGAGATGCAGCTTTTTGGTGCCTGCGGTTGCAGGGGGAAGATTCCGTCGACCCACGGGAGATTTCTTCGGAGCTTCTGGTGCAGAGAGGAGGCAGACTACCCCCACAGCATGCACAAGCAGGAAAACAGTCGAGAAGGCGGCAGGATCAGCGTTACAGAGTTGCAGTAGTCGTCTTTGCTACTATGTTGCAGGTTTGCAGGCTTCCAGCGCGGTCAGCGGTCGATTCCTTTATCAGAAGGTGAAGAGGGAGATGCAGAGGAACTCGGCTGAGCTCATGCATTCGTTATCTAAAGTTTCCCCAGAGACAGAGACCCTAAATAGCCAGAAAAGAGGGTTTGGCTACCTAGGAGAGAGGAAAGGCTACTAACACCTGAAGGAGCCTATCATAAGGAGTCTCTGACGTCACCTGGTGGCACTGGCCACTCAGAGCAGTCCAGTGTGCCAGCAGCACCTCTGTTTCCAAGATGGCAGAGGTCTGGAGCACACTGGAGGAGCTCTGGACACCTCCCAGGGGAGGTGCAGGTCAGGGGAGTGGTCACTCCCCTTTCCTTTGTCCAGTTTCGCGCCAGAGCAGGGGCTAAGGGGTCCCTGAACCGGTGTAGACTGGCTTATGCAGAATTGGGCACCTCTGTGCCCAACAAAGCATTTCCAGAGGCTGGGGGAGGCTACTCCTCCCCTGCCTTCTCACCATTTTCCAAAGGGAGAGGGTGTCACACCCTCTCTCAGAGGAAGTTCTTTGTTCTGCCATCCTGGGCCAGGCCTGGCTGGACCCCAGGAGGGCAGATGCCTGTCTGAGGGGTTGGCAGCAGCAGCAGCTGCAGAGAAACCCCAGGAAGGGCAGTCTGGCAGTACCAGGGTCTGTGCTACAGACCACTGGGATCATGGAATTGTACCAACAATGCCAGGATGGCATAGAGGGGGCAATTCCATGATCATAGACATGTTACATGGCCATATTCGGAGTTACCATGGTGAAGCTACATATAGGTAGTGACCTATATGTAGTGCACGCGTGTAATGGTGTCCCCGCACTCACAAAGTTCAGTGAATTGGCTCTGAACAATGTGGGGGCACCTTGGCTAGTGCCAGGGTGCCCTCACACTAAGTAACTTTGCACCTAACCTTTACCAGGTAAAGGTTAGACATATAGGTGACTTATAAGTTACTTAAGTGCAGTGTAAAATGGCTGTGAAATAACGTGGACGTTATTTCACTCAGGCTGCAGTGGCAGGCCTGTGTAAGAATTGTCAGAGCTCCCTATGGGTGGCAAAAGAAATGCTGCAGCCCATAGGGATCTCCTGGAACCCCAATACCCTGGGTACCTCAGTACCATATACTAGGGGATTATAAGGGTGTTCCAGTAAGCCAATGTAAATTGGTAAAAATGGTCACTAGCCTGTCAGTGACAATTTGGAAAGAAATGAGAGAGCATAACCACTGAGGTTCTGATTAGCAGAGCCTCAGTGAGACAGTTAGTCACTACACAGGTAACACATTCAGGCACACTTATGAGCACTGGGGCCCTGGGTTACCAGGGTCCCAGTGACACATACAACTAAAACAACATATATACAGTGAAAAATGGGGGTAACATGCCAGGCAAGATGGTACTTTCCTACAATACCAATCAAGTTCTTATATCACAAAGAGATTCAGTTTTGAAGCCGATCTGCAAAAAAGTTGATTTGAGCACATCATGAATTAAAGAATAATTATCCTTATGAAAGTAACTTCAAAACATTTGGATAAATGCACTAAAGAGAATAATTGACTTGCAATTGACCAAGATGGGTTCAGTGAGGTTCACTCCATGATAGTCTGCTGCTTTGGTCTAAGGTCATAAATTTGAAAATTAACAAAGATAAACAAGAGGTTATGTTATTGCTTCCTACATTTTCACACAATATTTGACTCCATGGATTAAAGACATTTTTGGGAAAAGTTACTTATTTGGAAAATTACTATCATTCATTCAGGCATTGTATATATGAAACTGGGCACACGTGAAACTTAGCCACTTGGAACGTATTTTGAGCATGAGAAAAACTGAACATTGGCTTTTTCAGGGATGTGTGTTGGCACCATTAATTTTCAGCCCTTTTGCAGCAGATTTAGGGCCAAATTTAAGGGAAAATTACAGTGCGCGTCGCTGCGCCAAATTCGGCAGCATCGCACACCGTCATTTTCACAAAGCAGGAATGCACCATACTTAATAGAATACAGCACCCCCTGTATTTCCCCTGTGCCGGCATTGAATTTCCTGCTGTGTGCACACACAGCAACCCTTGCACCATTGTGCAAGGATTGCTGCGTTGAGGGGGAGAATGTTTTTGTGCAGGAAGGAACACCTTCCTGCACAATAACAATCTTAAATGGCGATTTGCTCTTTCTATGTGTGCTGCAGAATGCAACACACATAGAAAGAGCAAAAAATGAGGAGTAATGAAAGCAATTCTCCTCGTTGAGCCCTGCTAATGTCACCCTTGGGGTGGCGTTAGATTTTGCCGCTGCCCCATGTTTACGAAAACTCGTAAATCTGGGGCAGCGTAAAAATGCAATGGGTGTTGCTGTGGCATGCCCACAGCAGTACCCATTGCAAGCCCCTTCACACAAAGTACTGCGTTGAAGGGGCCATAATTACAAGGTGGCATTAAGCCACAAAAAGTGGCTTAACGCCACATTGTAAATACGGTGCAGTGCATAATGCCATCATAGTATCACTAAAAGTGATGCTCTGGTGGCTCTAGGGGCTCTTAAATATGCCCCTTATTATCTCCATTGAAAAAATCATAATCTTCTTTGCCAAAAGTGTGGGGGGGGGTGTCCACATGTCCTCTTTCCTTTGAAATGATGATTTAATATTATTGGCCTGTATGGTAATTATCTTTTAAAAAGCTGGATGTTTTAGTAAAATATTGCAAAGCAATCTCTTAAATACTAAAAGTGAAAACAATGAAATATATATATATTTTTTTAGAAGAGTCAATCAAAGGTGCTTTGGGGATAAGACTGTATCGGAGATTAACTTTTGCAGATACTTGGGCTTATTTACTGGAAAATTAAGCTGGAAATACCATTTTAACATATTAAATAACAGGGCTTTATTGACACATTTAACTTAGTAAAATGTATCTACTTATATGGAAGGGAGGATGGAGGGGGTGTTTTGTAGCCTCTCTTTTTAAAGCTTTTTTAGGCAAAATTCCGCTAATGGTGTTATATGGTTCTGAACTATTGTTTTTACATTCAAATGTTACTTGAGGTCACTTAAAAAGTGTCTATCTAAAAATATATTCAATTTACCAGAAGAATCTATGCTTCAGAGCGTTTGACGTGATTTCATCCTCACATCATGAATTGAACATTCGGGGCTTATATGCAAACAAATTATGAACAAACCCCTGTAAATAAAGAACAGAATAAAATCGAATTACTTTGTTGGTAAGAAGACTATACTAGCCAGAGAATTTTGCTACAATATTATTGAAGACGATCAACAAATTCAAGAATAATGATGTTCCTTTAGGACATATACCATTGTGAGAACCAAGTCCGTCATAAGTCTAAAGAAATGAGCAGAAAAAATATGCTGTATGTAACATGAATACTATGGCCCTCATTCCAACCCTGGCGGTCTCTGACCGCCAGGGCGGAGGGCAGCGGAAGCACCGCCAACAGGCTGGCGGTGCTTCCAGGGCTATTCTGACCGTGGCGGTAAAGCCGCGGTCAGAAAAGGGGAACCGGCGGCTTCCCGCCAGTTTTCCCCTGGCCCAGGGAATCCTCCATGGCGGCGCTGCTTGCAGCGCCGCCATGGGGATTCCGACCCCCTTCCCGCCAGCCTGTTTCTGACGGTTTTCACCGCCAGAACCAGGATGGCGGGGACGGGTGTCGTGGGGCCCCCTAACAGGGCCCCATACAGATTTTCACTGTCTGCTTTGCAGACAGTGAAAATCGCGGCGGGTGCCACTGCACCCGTCGCACCCCTGCAACTCCGCCGGCTCCATTCGGAGCCGGCTTCCTCGTTGCAGGGGCTTTCCCGCTGGGCCGGCGGGCGATCTTCTGGCGATCGCCTGCCGGCCCAGAGGGAAAGTCAAAATGACCCCCACGGTCTTATGACCGCGGTGCGGTCTTTCGGCGGTTTCCGACCGGCGGGCAGCGCCCGCCGTCCGCCGAAGTCAGAATGAGGGCCTATATCTCTTTACTTGTGAACACGTTAAACAAAAAAAAATGTTTCCATATCTTTATTGTTTAGCAGACCTCAAGACATGTTCAGAGGTGCTGAAGTGGCAAATGCTAATCTAAGGGAAACCTAACTTAAGCGCCAAGGTCCAGACAAGAGATGAACTGTGTCCCTGTTAATTTAATGTTGAGTTCACTATAGTTCATGTAAGAATTACCTATTATCTTGAGAATTTTTTAAAAGATTTTCAAAAGTCATTTTTATAGAATATTCGATGTGTTCGAGACAACCTGCAATAGATCTTATAGCTAATATGTTTGTTTTAGGTTTGTAACAGTTAGATTTGTTCATTTTTTGATGGCAGTTAAATTATATTCAAAGTGCAATTGCACTGTATTTCTTTTTATGTTATAATGAAATGTCGTACTGTAAGTTATGTGGCAATATTTTTATGGACTGTAGTCCAATAACCTTGATACTGATTCTGAAGTACAAATATGAATTAGTTATTGTACTCCTATCTTTCTCTTCCTTAGTTTACCAAAGCCATATTGTACCAGTTTTTATGGGTTTAACCTTTGTCTTGATTTGTTTTAATGGAGACTCCTTTCTACCTCTATCTATGTGTGTCATCATGTGTACATAGTATCTTCATTCTCTCTGACTTTCAGACAGTGGACAATCTCTACTGATTAAAGACATCCTCTACCTTTTATGTGTAGGTGTGGACAAAGTGGCAGATACCCGCACTGCCTCCCCAGTGCCCATGTTGGCTATTGACACTGGGGATCTAAATAACCCGGGGGGGCAGAAAGTTCACTAGATGCCAAGGGTTATTCATTTTATAGGTTTGTAGGAGGAAGGGCTGACGAGCATGGGCATGTCTATTTCTCCATTTCAAATAAATGTGAAAAGAAAAGTCCACAAGACACCAGGGATTTTTTTTTTTAACTGTAAGGGTGGTCGCTGCCCAGTATGGGTCTGGCCATGCCCCCACTGCAACTAAATGGGGCACCAGTGTTTCTCCCCTCAGGAAGAAGATTGGGGTAATTACCACAAAGATCTGCCCTCAGGGACAGGAAGCCCACTAGAAGCCAGGGAGTAACTTTTTTTCTAAATATAGGGGTATGGGCTGCCCATAATGGGCATGGTTGTGTGCCCACCTCAAGTAAGTGGGAAAAGTACGTCTCCTCCCCGGGGGAAATGAGGTAATTGCCATTGATTGCCCCTTGGTGGGCAGGCAGCCCACTAGACACCAAGCCATTAAAAAAAGAAGATATAGGTGTGGAGGTTGCCCACAATGGGCCTGCCCATGCCCCACCTCAGCAGTCTTTCTGCCAGCCTTGGGGGGCAGATTGTGGTAATTACCCTGATCTGCCCTTCTGGAGTGCAGAACGCCCACAAAAGCCAGGCATTTACTTTCTGAAAACTGGGGTGGGGACTGCCAAGCATGGGCCTGGCTATGCCCCCACCCCAAGAGAAAGGGGCAAAGTATTTCTGCCCCTCTGGAAGAGAAATCCCACTAGACTCAGTGAAAGTTTTTTATAAAAATGTAGTCAGGGGGGCTGCCCACCATTGGCATGGCAATATCCCTACCTCAACTAAAAGAGAAACAGTCTTTCTGCTCTGCCAGGGGGGAAGACTGTGGTATTTATCCCTAATCTGGCCCCCACGGGGCATAAAGCTCACACAACACCAGTGTTTTTTTATTTTAAATAAAGAGTTGGAGCTGTCCAGCATGTGCACGCACCTGGCCATACTCCCAACTAAATAAGACAGCAGTCTTTCTGCCCCCTTGGAGGTAGATGGGATAGTCACCCGAATCTCTCTCCCCAAGGGGGGTGGGGCTCAGAAAGCCCACTGTGCTACATCTTTATATATTTT
This sequence comes from Pleurodeles waltl, assembly GCF_031143425.1. NCBI lineage: Eukaryota > Metazoa > Chordata > Amphibia > Caudata > Salamandridae > Pleurodeles > Pleurodeles waltl. The sequence goes on along the minus strand of NC_090436.1, from coordinate 934,367,900 downwards.
CAATAAAATAGTAGGGTGGGTCTTCCCAGTCTAACATCAAGCCACACCCTCACCACTGAAACCTCAACAGTCTTTCTGCTCCCCTGCGGACTGAAATATCCCATCCCAATGGCAAGCAAGAGGACATTTGATTCTTTTGGATGTTGGTTTTACAAATGGGCCAGGAGAGTTTGGCTTACTCCCACTATCATGCCACTTGCAATGGTGAACAGCTGCACTTTTTGGGCTTAAGTAGGCTGCCACCTGGAAACACGTACCAGTCCCAGACACTTCTGGAAACTAGATATCTGGGGAAGTCCAGGATAGAGTTCTTCACATGCATCCCACACCATGTTCCTATCCACAATGCCTTGCAAACCTCACATGTTGACTAGAAACACACATTTTCCTCTCATTTCTGTGAGGAAAACTTCTGGAATCAATGGGTAGCCACACATATCCTACCACACAGCATTTCCCCAGGACTTCCAATAACAATGGTTCCTTACTTGTATGGATGGGCCAAGAGACCATGACACAAAAGGCCCTAAATTGCTATATGGCGAGTTCAGTAATAGGGGTAGCTGCAAGATTTAGGACCATGCTCTGCCGCCACCTGTGGAAACCTAAATAGAAGTCAAGCGGGGGATCCCAGGTGGTGTTTTGTTGTGTGAATTGCAAGAAGTTATCCTGCCCACAATGCTTTGCAAACCTCAAACTTTGTCTGAAATCACTAATTTTTCTTGGATTTGTGTGATGGAAACTTCTAGAATTTGCATGAATCCACAACATTTCTAACACTCAGTTTTGCCCCACTTGTGCCAATAGAACCGCAATGCAACTTGTGTGCTTGGGCCTAGTGGCAGCAACACAAAAGGATCAAAATAGCGGTCCCGGGTGTCCTATATAAAACAAGACCCGATATACGGGCCCCCTACCTAAACCTAATCTGTAATGCAGTTGCACCAGGAGCTTATGCTCCACCTTCCTGGAAAGGGGCCGAGATAGTTTCCATTTTCAAAAAAGGTAGTCCCAATGATCCTGCCAATTACCGCCCGATATGTCTACTTGACAATTCTCAAAAAATCTATGCAAAGCAACTCTTGTCCCACCTCGACGAATGGATTTCAGAGTATGGTCAATCAATTCTGTGTCTTTTGCAGAGATTACAGGCTGGACATCAATGCTAAGAAAACAAAACTTATGATATATAGAGCCTCAAGGAAAAGACCTCGTGTAAGAATAGTAATGAATTCAATCCCGTTGGAAAGAGTGGCAGAGTTTGATTATTTAGGCATTAGGTTAACGGACACAGGTAATTGGGAGGCTGCTATTGATAAAGGGGCACTTATTATAAGCCAAAGGGGTGGGGCTCCAGTACGCAAGGCTAGAATGGCAGCAAGCCCCCCTTGAATCCAATCTCTGAGATCTACAAGGTCCAAATTTGTGTGGCGGCCTTGAATGGAGCAGAACTTTGGGGCTCTCACAGAAAATTGGACATTTTACAAACAAAAGAAAATCATTTCATCAGACAAGTTGCCAGGTTAGGGAGGGGCACACCTATGACCCCTCTTAGACTTGATCTAGGACTAAACAGTATAAAAGACACAGCTAGTCTGAGACCGCTCTCTTACTGGATCCGTCTAGTGAAAACTGACGAACTTGAACCATTCAGGGTGGCGACAAGAGAACTTATGACATCTTCACAGGGAATGGGAAACATACTTTGGCTGAAGGAGATGAAATCTGCTTGGGATAAGCTAGGTTTTCCCCACTATCCCGAGTTGATTCCTGCTAATGCTAGGCAACTCGTCAAAGAGAGATACTGGGAGAAAACCAATGAAGATCTTTTACACCGTAATAGGGTGGGTAGGCTAACAGTAGAATTTCTCCAAGTCAAACATTAACCCTGCCCCGAGAACCTCATGGACCTTCCTATACCTGCATGTGCCCGCGCCCTATTTCTCCAGCTAAGATACGGCACTTTGCCCATTAATAGCTTCATGGCCCGTTGGTCATCAAGCAACCCCTCGACCAACAGATGTATATTTTGTCACCAATGCAAGGAAACAACTGAGCACGTGTTGTTCTTCTGCCCCCTATACAAGAGCCCCAGAGGGATGTGGATCATTCCTCTGTGCAAAACCCTACTACTGCAGGACCGAGCTAATGCTATCAGAATATGCAAATATGACACATCCACACTGGTAGTTAGCGCAGTCACCAAATATTTGTCTGAAGCTTGGTCCATTCGTCGTAGGTTCATCCTAGCCACGGGGCTCTAAGCTGGCTAGGTACTCCTTTGTCTACAGATGGGGGTTTTAATAAGATACATTTATTTCCCTTTTTATTACTCAGATGTGTTATGTACCATGATTTTGATGAGAATTTTATCTAATCTTCCTGTGGTTTTTACGAATTTTTAGGTGCATTGGGCTCCTCATATGAGAAGTTGAGATCCCATTAGTTTATATAGACAAATTCTTAGCCCAATTGCCATGGCATTTTATAAAATATGTCGACATGACAAGAAATACACCAGCCCATAAATCGGCCATGATATTGGTTACAGTTTCATGGAATGCACTAACTGTATTTATTCGAATGATGGACACAAGGTTTTACTGTATTTATAAATTAATTATGATCCTGGTTTTAGCTCTAAGGAACACACTGACGGTATTTATTTGAATGCCGCCTACAAGGTTTTATTATTGTTATGTATGATTGTTATCCTGCATTTTAATGGTCTAAATTTCTAGTCTGAATAAATAAATAAATAAATAGCGGTCAATATGAAGGGCTTCCTGTTGACTCCCATTGACCTCAGATCAAACCGAGGTCATTAGGAAGGACTCAAACCTGATCCATTTTTTTTTGCAAATTGGGTGGCTGTGGATTTTGGGTGATAGCAAAGCTGGCACCTACGAAAACCTTGCAAACCTGCACAGTTTTAAAAACTAGACACCTAGGGAAATCAAGGAGGGGGTGACTTGCTTGGATCCCATGAAGTTTTCTTACCCACAATGCCCCACAACCCTCAAACTTGGTCTGAAATCACCTATTTTCCTTACAATTCTGTGATGGAAATTATGCCCAGGCATAATGTGGCCCATGGGTTACAAAATGGTGCAATTTGTAAATATGGTGCAGTGTTTTTGCCCTTCCAGCACCACTTTAGTGTAAAATAAATGACGCTAATGTTGCATTGGAATGGCCACAGTAAATCTGGGCCTGAAGAGATCTACACATATAACCCCTTGCAGAGTTTCGAATTGAATCCACTTTTCACAAATATATAGCTTTCCAGGATCATCCATGGGTTTCACATGGGTTTCACACTGGTTTCCACTACAAATTGGAAGTAGGTACAAATCCCAAAAATAGGAAAAATAGGCTACCTCTTTGAAAAATGTGATAAAATAAATTGTTTTTGATTCAGCTCTGCGTGTTCCTGAAAGCTCAGAAAATGGTGACTTTAGCACAGCAAACCATTCGTTGATGCACTTTTTATGAAAAAAAGACACATTTTTATCCAGAGCCCTTTTTCCTATTTTTTCCCAAAAAAACTCACAATGTAGCTATATTTTGGCTACTTTCTCAGTCCCCTCCAGGGGAATACACAAATACTGGCTACCTTTTGAATCTCCAAGATGTTGGGAAAAAAACACAAATTTGGTATGAATACCTCAAGTGGACAAAACGTTATGGAGGCCTAAGCATGAACTACCTCAAATGGCCAAAAAAGGGCTCAGCACTGAAGGGGAAAAACACCCAGGAGTTAAGTGGTTAAATAAGATATGGGAGCTACTTAATAACTGGAAAACAGCAAGGGACAACACGACAAATGTAGCCTACATTTGATTAGGGATATTTCAGTTTTCTGTAGTTCCCTAATGAAATGCTCAGGAGCTGCCAACGGCATTGTTGAATATGCTCTGTAGATATCTTGGGTAATAGCTGAAAAAGGGAGGAGGGAGCGGCACCTGTCTGGGTTTGGGTAATACCTCATTTACTCATGGATAAGGAAGTGAACATGCTTTTAACCCTTTTCACTTTATTAGCTAAGGCTTGTTGGTGCAATGGTCTAATCTCACCACAAGAGGCAACATACTCTAAGTGAATCACATTTACAGTTTTTTTCAGAGCTGCAAATGAGAGCTCCTCAGTTATCCTACAATGCAGGGTAAAGTATGCAGATTTTGCAAACTGTTGGATAGTAATTAATATAATATAGCCAATAGGTTGTGGTACCTTTCGCTATTAGACTCACCATTCTTGGAACAAAGAGTGATTGGGAGAATGTTGATGAAATGGGAATGGAAAGAAAATAGGTAGATTGTTGATGTCAGCTGCACCTTCAAGAAGAGAAGAAATGTGAAAAGAAATAAGCTACAAAGTGTCATATATTGTATCCTTACATATATAAATAATAGCCTTAGGCTGTACCTGCAGCTCTCCTGATGTTTTACTCTGAAATAATATCACTTTGTGCACGATGAAGGATCAATATGGCAATATTGAATAATGGCTATACCTTTTGTGAAAAATTATTTTACAATTCAACATACAATAGCTCTTACCCCCTGACAACTCCCTTTTTTAGGAGTGGGGTTGTGCAAGTTTACACTTTTGAGTAGCCTTGCAGTCCGATTTTGCTAATAGCCAAATGTAGTAACGTTACACAAAAGTGTAAAAGTAAATTACCTCTGTAAATTACCCACAAGTTTAAGTTACCTTTGTAAATAACGCCAAATGAGAGAAGAGGAATCATAAAGCTCATCTGCACAAGGAGAAAAGAAAGATTTCTAGGTCCAGATGAGTGAGCTTATGCTTTAAGTCCTACATGATGGTTAAGGTCTACATTCTGGATATAAGCTTCTAAAAGAGCAAGACGTACCAGAGGGTGGTGTCAAATGCTGTGACATCTGTCACCATGTGACATTAGGCAGCAACACATTGTTTGGATACATCGCCATAACAAACAAGCAAGAATATGCCACAATCAGCACTGCCATGATTGATTCCAGGTTTTGCAGTGATTGTGCCAGCTTTGCAGGAAATTGGCTACAGAGCACAATGAAGCATGGCAGGAATGCATCTCTGTACTGAGCGTGGTTTGTCTCCTTGTAAGATGTAATTGTCTGGTAGAATCTTACCACTGTATGCAGGGCTCCCTAGGGACATCTAAAACAAGGTTGTTTTACTAAGAGGCAAATTCACAAAAACAATAATATTGTATTTTCAAATGGAACTCCCAAATCATAATTCAGATTCACGATTTGTGGAAGCTTCCAAATCTAAATTCCACTCATGAGAATGCAAAATCTATTACGCTGGTGAATTTTACCTTATCAAAACCTTTGTCAATTGGTGGGCGGATGGAGCTGTAAAGGAAGACTCAGAAGTGGCTGTTGGACATGGCCCTCCTTATGGGATTTCCCTGAAAGGTTTTTCTTTTTCCTCACAGTTTTTTGCTGTCTCTCTTTGCATGACTTTGGGACTCTGGGCACTTTCCCACTGTACTGTAGTGGGAAAGTGTAGGTGCTCTTCCTACCCATGCCAGGAAGGGGCGCTTACATGATTGGTTGAGGTGCTGTACCAAGGAGTGCCCTGTAAAAAGGTATACCACATACCGGGGGCAGGCACGGCCCTGGTGACTAGTGGGATGCTGCACTGAGTGTGCCACCCACTAGAGTAACCTGACCAACATGTATTAGGCCTGCTACTTCATGCCTGTGGAGGCACGGATGTGCCTGCACTTGAGGTGGCATCTCCCCACCTTGGCCAATCCAGAGAAGGCCTTCAACTGCTCATAGAGCACCCCCGAGGGCGGAGTAGGTGGTAGGCAGAAGGCAGGGCAGGTATATAAGGGTGTCCCTTGCCCTAGTACAGGAGCACTCCCTCATGGGTTTCCCTACCTAGGAGGTAAGCTCTTCCCGGAGGTTTTGCTGATCCTCTTGGAGTGGCCCTAGGGCCCTGAATGCTTTCCCACTGTAAGTACAGTATGTGAATGCGCACACCTTTCCTACATCTGTTAGAAAGTGGTGCTTACCAGATTGTGCACAGTTGATCATTGGTGTTCTCATATATACTTAGACAGGCCCAGCTTGCCAGGACACACTTGCACATTGGTGTTGTCATGTATATACTGAGCCTGGCATGGCTTACCAGTATGTACACACTTACACATTGATGTTTTCATATGTATAATAGGCCCGTCACAGCAGTCCTGAATGGGCACACTTGCACCTTTGTGGTGTTCTTAAAATAGTATATAGCCTGCCCCTGCAGGCTTGTGTGTGTGCCAGGGCACATGTGCCCAGAGAGTGAAGAATACCACTGTGTGTTTTCACTACCACTGAGAGCTGCTTTTCCCATAGGTTAATATGGGGGAAAGTTTACATAGAATCCTAGCTGTAATAGTGTATTGCAGTGGAGCAGCCTCATAATGTTCACTATTATTGCATTCACAATGAAAACCCCTTTTCAATGGTAAAGGTGGTTTGTCAATAACACCTTTGAAATGCCACTTCTAGAAAATGGGTATTCCTATGTTCTTAAACTCCCCTTGTGTGTCTTTTTAACTCAGCCTAATTCCTCTGGAGGCTAGTGGAAAACACAGCAGTGCATACCCCAGCAACAGCTATAAAACTTGGGCAACTGGATCGACAAACCACTGCCATTTGCGGGCTTGGCTGGATAGATTGGAGGGAGAGGTTTGGACACTTGGGCCCTGATTTATACTTTTTTGGGCAAAACTGCACTAGTGCAGTTTTGCACCAAAAAGTTTAGCACCGGCTTGCACTATTTCTGTGCACCAGCCGGGCACCATATTTATGGAATGGTGAAAGCCAGTGCAAAGGGTAGGCTAGAGTAAAAAAACATTACGTTAGTAGAGTGGGGCTGGCGGTATGGAAGAAGGGGGTTTTGCACCAAAAAAGTTAGGCAGGTTAGAGTAAAAAAAAATGACTCTAGCCTGCCTAGAGTCATTTTCTTACGCAAAACCATCCATACCACATGACTCCTGTCTTATGAAAGACAGGAGTCATGCCCACCACGCTAATGGCCAGCACAGGGGACCAGGGTCCCCTGGGCATGGCTACTGCATATTGTGCCATGTATGGGGGCCCATTTCAGGCCCCCTATGGCACTTTAAAAAATAAAATAAAATATTAACCTGTATTTACCTGTACTTACCTAGATGAGGTCCTCCGCTGTCCCTCTGGTGTGGGTGGGGGTGTCCCTGTGGCCTGGGGAGGGCACCTGTGGGCTTATTCCATGGTGTTCCACCATGGAAATAGGCCCACATGTCCCCAAACGCCTGCCTGACCCAGGCATTAAAAAATGGGGCAAAGCAAGCTGTGCGCCATTTTTTGACCCTCCTCCCTCCTGTGCACTATTTTTGCACAGGATTATAAATATGGGGTTAAGGCCATAGAGTCATTTTTTGCACGGGAACGCCTACCTTGCATCTAATTAAGGCAAGATAGGTTTCCACTTCCAAAAATGACTTTAACTCCATAAATATGGCTCTAGACGGGTCTAGTGACAAAGTATAAATATGGAGCTAGCTTTGCACTCAATTAGAGTAAAAATTATGCTAATTCGGTGCAAACAGAGTATAAATATGCCCCTTGGTGTCTCGGAGCCAGATCATGATCCCACTAAAGATTAAGACTGTCATTTAGGGGACACATCTGTGGGTCAAAAGGGAACCCTTTGAACCAGCCCCAACTTTCTAGACACTCTTGAGTATACCTAGGGGCACCACACTTCAGTAACATGGATGAACACCCTGAACTGTGTGGTGCATACTGCCGGAGGAATCTTTTGAGTGCAGGAATATTTACTGCCCTGGGAAGGACCCGCACACCCTTCCTGCATCATGGCTGGCCTGAGCAAACTGCTTGCTGCAGTGTGGCACTCTGAAGACTGCTTTCCAAGGACTTGTTGGCTTACCAGCTCCTTTTTTGTGGAGGTCTCAGGGACATCAAAGACCTCCTGTGAGGGGCCTACACCTTCCACCTGTGTCATCTGGAGAGCTGTGACCTCCTACACGTCTACCTCATCTGCTGGATTCCACCAGGTAGAAGTGGTATGAGTGTACAACTAAATATTGCACCTGGAGAACGGATTTGCCTTGTGCAGAACTTTCAAAATACTGCCTGCATTCAAGGACTGTGGCCCTTCATTGTGGGGCAACGACATGCATAAACGTCTGGTTGGTAGTGAACAGATTCTCCAGTTGCATGACCCAGCATAGCCCGCTTTTGTTGAGTGTGCCACATTTCTCTCATGCAACACCTGACTGCATGCTCATTGTGTGCGGTGTCCATGTCACTGGTTGTGGCCCTTGGAGGTGGGGGTGTACCCGGAGCAGTGCTGCATTCTACCTAGCACTGCACCGATGAACTTGCGTCTGTGTGTGTGACCAGATTTGTCTGGTGCAGATCAAGTCACCGTACCCCAGGCAGTGTGCCTCATTCTAGAAAGGTATGGGATTGTAACTAATTGTTTGTTCGGAATTGTTTGGTGCGACTCAAGTCATCACACACCAGACAATGTACCTCATTTCAGGGAGGTGCTGCATTGATAACTTTTTGTGTGCTAGCTGAATTGTCTGGTGGGACTCAAATGATTGTGCATGAGACATTGCTTCATTGGTAAATTTTTGTATGTGATCACAAACATGTGGTGGGACTCAGATCATTGCACGCCAGACATTGGGGGACATTATGACCCTGGCAGTCTTCTGACCACCAGGCCAAAGGTGGCAGTTTCACCGCCAACATGCTGGTGGTGAAGACCGGCACATTATGAGTGTGGCAGGTTGACCTCTGCCAACCCACCACATCGCCCCTTGTACCGCCAGGATGGTCAGACCCGCTGGGCTGGAGATGAGCATCTCTGACCCAGTGGTCCACAGAAGACCTCCAGCAGTATTATGAGCCACCTTTCCACCAGGGTTTCCGTGGCTGTAGCACAGCCACGTAAACCTTGGTGGAAATGCTAACAGTGCCAAGGAATTTCTTCCCCCACCCCCCAGCAAGCACAATCCCCCTCTCCCCCACCAAGTAAAGAGCCCCCTACCCCTCTCCAGGTACAGCACCCCTACCCCCACCCCCCCTCCAAGTAGATCGCCCCCCTCCCCGCATACATGCACACGTACACAGACACTCACACGCACAACGTATACACTCATTCACCAACACTGACAAAAACACATTCACTCACATGCATCCATACTTGCATTCACCACAACACTCATACTCGCATTCACCACAACACTCACATACACACATGAATACACATATACATGCATACACACACTCACTTCTACATTGAGACACGCATACAACCACACATACACACATTCATGCACACATGCAGACAACACATACTCATACACGCACACCCCACACCCCACACCCTCCCACACCCCCTCCCCTGTCCGACGATCAACTTACCTGGTCCAGGGAAGAGGTCATCCAGCAGGGAAAGGGCGATTCCTACTCTGGCAGTGTCCCGCCATCAGGACACCGCCAGGCTGTATTATTGCACATAATATAACGTACAGAGTCCTCCTGGTGGGGCGGGGCCAGTGGTAGAACCGCCCCAATGTCTCCGCCCGCCAGCACGACTACTGCAGAAATCCAGCAGTACCCGTAACATGGTGGGCGGAAGAACGTCTTCTGGAGCCCATGGCTTTAGCGGTCTTGCTCAAAGAGCGCCAAAGTCATGATGAGGGCGATTATGCCCATACCAGTTGGGCACAGAAATTGGTAACTATTTGTGAATTGGAGCATCTGGCTCAGCTTGGTGCCACTGTGAACAGTGTGTGTCCCAAGGTGATCCTTCCTCCTTGCTTTTCAGACTGGGGCCCACAATGAAAGGTCAGGGTAGAGACTCCTGAGAGAACTTCACGTGTTGTGACCAAACCTCCATTTGTCGATTGTTGCCTGATCAGCCATTCTCTCTTTCTTTCCCCCACCTTTGCCCCAGGATCCTGAATATGTGTAACCACCTGCCGTGAGATATCTAGTATGTGGGGAAAGGTTACTACATCTTAAGCTTTTGGGGGTGGGATTTAGTAGGAAGGTGGAGGATGGTTTGGGCCCAACATGGGTTTGCAAACTCATTGACACCTTACCTGCTGAATGTCAGAGTACTGCATTAGGGAGCTAGAAGTGAGTGTGTGCAAGGGTGTGTATACTAGCCTACCTGATATTGATGGCACCGCATACAGGTGCAGATCGAGTGTGTAGGAGTGACTTCCTGGGATTGACTACACCACACAACTGGGGCGCTGTCACCATTGTTTACAATTATGGTTGACATTGAAGATTACCTTTGTAGCCTAGGCCACAGAGCTATTTTAAAATTGCTGAGATTCTCAATATTTACACACTGCTGCTATTGTTGGGAGCAGGGATACCTCCTGTAACTGTTTGACATTGAACTGGGGTGATCGCTAAGGTTGGCCTTGTGCTGTCAACGTGGTTGCACCGCATGAGGGTGTTGTTAGGGAAAGTATTATTTTTTACTCACGTGTACACAAAGCTAATGTTGTATTAACACAGTTGGGCCTAGTATTACTAGTTATATTTCTAAATGTGACTGATGCCAAGATTTACATGATGTTAATGTTGTATTAATTAATGTGTGTGCTGAATACAAACTTTATTTACATACACCTTGTGTGAAATCTCATTTGCGATGCTCAGTGTAATTGTTGCCTGGTGGTGCTGTGTCAACATTTTACGCATTTCCTCTGTTATAAGCCTGACTACTCTGTGCCAAACTACCCAAGGGTGAGTACAGATTATACAATAAGTGTAATCACCCACTCCTGATGGGAGTAGTAGGTTCTGCCTGGCTTGGACCTCACCTCAGCCAATCAGAGTATGCTGCCTCCAACAGTGGCTATTGAGAATGAAAGCAAAATCCAGATGATTAGAACATCCTGGGAATTGACGTAATTCCAAATTACATTTTTCACTGTAATGCAAATACAGTTACTTTAGGAATAGTTTGCTTATTTGAAAGAGTTCCAAACATCCCCACATTTTCCTGGGATGTCCATATGGAAAAAAGGAGTACCCTGCTACCTTGTACAAGTTACTTCTACTTATCATGAATAAATGACTTTCAACTTGTCAACCACCATTACATTGCCATCTTTATCATGATGCTCCATTAAGTAACTGAAATAATCTAAGGTAAGGAAAATATACAGCTTTTTGAATGAGGGCTAGGAAAACGTTCATGGTGATGCTTAGGGTCTTAGTCAGAGATGGGAGTTCAAAATAGGCGATAGTGGTAGTAAGGGTTTAGGGCAGTGTGCCCAAACTAGGGCTCAGAGGGATTGATCCATGCCACATGTTTGACCTCCATGTTCCATATAAGAAAAAATAGATCAATTAAATGAATGTAAATGAAAATTATGTGCATTGTTAGTACATATCCTAAAAATATGGAATGTACTTTGCCCACCTGCACCTACTTAGGATGGCTGTGTTTTAAGGTAAGGAGAAGACAAAGGCTTAGAGTTAGATCTACTGTTAATGTTGAGATAAAGAAAAGGCTATTGTTTAAAGGTAAGGGTAACAGTTTTGGTTGGGATTGGGGTTGGGGTTGGTTTTATGGTAAGTATGTGCTAGAGCAGAGTTCTGGTTATCAACAAGGATAGGGTTAGTGTATCCAAGGGCCTGATTTAGATATTGGTGAGTGAGGTACTCTGACACAGCTGTGACAGATATCCCATAGGATATAATGGGATTTAGATTTTGGCAGATGGGATTTCCATCACAGTTGTGACAGAGTAACTCACCTGCCGCTATCTAAACCAGGCCCATGGTCAATATGAGATAGGAATATTTATAAAGATTAGTAAAAGTAATAAGTCTGATACATATGAGACAGAAGCCTGCAGGCACTTTACATAACACGTTTCAGGTTTGGAAAATCATTCTTACATTCCTCACTCTAATGAAACCTTTCAGATCTCGTCATGAATTTCCTCATTCTCTCTGTTTTTCTGAAAACTTCTATATATATTTAGCATAGTATTCAATGAGTGCAAGGAAGGAACAAAGCTTTCTCTTGTCATCTTTGAAAGTTGTCATTATAGTGGCTCTCACAAAGATCTCTTTGTTGTCTGCCCTATTTCCATCAGGACCACCCGCTTTGAGCATTAACTGCATTTTGTTTGCATTAGGCATAGTATGCCGATCTACTCAGATGCTGTCATAAATGTCACAGAGATCCACATACTTGCTTAGTTTCTTATTAGCTTTATGTGCTAGCACTCAAAAAGCTAGCAAAACCAATGCTTTGATCCCTTAGATTATTTCATCCTTTTATAATTTATTTACCTCAGACTTGAATCCTTCTCTTGATCTAATGGGCACTGGCCTCAGCATTTGAATTGTTGGTACCAACCCACTTGGAATAATTATGCTGTACCCAAATTACCTTCAATAATCATGGTCTTCTCTGGATACTTAAGAATCTCCTATACTTCATAGACAGAGTATCTTCATTTTGTAAACCCTTTTTCACACTGTGTCCTACATCCACACATAGCACTTTGTCTGGATGATATTAGGATTGAGTGCTACCTTAGTGCTTTTTGTGTTGTGGCCAACTCAGCCAATATCTTACATTTCTAGCCATATATATACTTGCACAATGGACTCGATTCCTTGACTTCCAAAGTGATGTATTGATTCCACATTTCAATATTTAACCCAGGCACCCCCACTGAACCATTATTAGAATCTGGGGACCCCTCAGTGTCTCATTACTGAAAGATGGGGACCTCATCTGTCAATATCATTATATTTTCTAAGGAGCCGTGGACTCCCTGAGGAGGCTTCGCGGACCCTCAGGGGTCACCGGACCACAGGTTGGGAACCACTGCCATCAATCATCAGATGTACAGCTAGCAGCAGCATTATTATATTCTAATACACATGTTCCATCCTATCTGTGTGTAATTTGCCCCCAAGCCAGCCTTCATTTTTACACTAACACCACAATGACAGTCACATCACAAGTTAATTTTCTCTTGTTTCTCCATCTATAATATTCACACCTCTAGCTATTTGTAGGTGACTTGTTTTACCGCTCTTGCCCCAACACTTTCCAGAATAATGATCTTTTTGGATTGCACTTCCTGCAAGAATGAAATATAGCAGAGTAATTTTTATCATTTGTGAAATGTCCCTCAAGTCCACATTTATAATATATTCTTTGTATAGAAGTAATTTTGTTCCTTTTCTCTCCTGGTTTTGGTCCACTTCATCGAATGTTGTCTTATTTGTATTCTTTGTTTCATTTCACCGTATCCAGCATAGGATGTGCTTCATTACATGTTGAAACTTTCTTGATGTCAACAATAACTCTTCCATCTGTTTGTTTGTTTTCATAGCACTCTCCATTATCAAGTTCTTTGTCAACAGCAGGTTTTCGTATACATTTAGGTCGTCGGCTTATTGCACCAATTTGTATCAAAGCATTTTGTCTGTAATTGCTCAAGCAGTCAAGGATCTCAATAATTTAGTTTAATATCTATTGGTTTCCATAGTATCAGTGCGGTTCTCAAAAACTTACATCTAATCACCACTTGCTGTTTTTGCTCTAATTGTTATTGAGCTGTTTCAGGGTGTTTTTTTAGGAGGCTGGCCCTCTATGTATTGTGCAACACTAGGCACACTGTGCAGATGGTCTAGGCAACCACATGTTGGTTTACAAATAGATGACCTAAAGCTCTAATTTTTAAGGTAACTTGTTCGAGTACTTAGGCCACTCTTGGAGAAGTGCAAAGCATTTGCTGTACCCACAGTATCAATCATGCAACTCACACATTCGAAAGAGTAGCTCAAGACCAATTCATAAAGATACTTCAGATTTTTATGTAATTTTTTAGACCAAGATTATCAAAATTTTGAAGTTAAATACAAATAGGGGATCATTACAACCCTGGCGAATGGTGTTAAAGCGGCAGTAAGACTGCAAACAGGCCGGCGGTAAAAAAATGGGAATTATGACAGTGGCGGAAACCGACAACAAAGACAGCCACTTTAACACTCCGACCACCACGGCAGTACAGACAAACAGCTTGGCGGTCACGGCCAACAGACAAGCGGAAGACAGTGTACCGACCACAGTATTCCCCACGGATAAAAACATGGCGGAAACCGCCATTTCAAAGGGAAAACGCTCACTTCTACACACCCCAGGAGGAACGAAGACACCATGGAACCGGAACTCCAAATTCTCCCTGCGATAGTCTTCCTGCTCCTATACGACCATCATCATCGCTGGCGGCGAAGACAACGGTGAGTACTGCACCTACGACATAGGGGAGGGGGAGGCAAAAGTCAGGGACACACACACGCAACACCCACACACCCACGCCGACCCTCACCCACTACAACAGACACACCAATGCATATCCAAACATTACAGTAACAACCCCCATCCCCCCCGGAAGAATGCAAAGACAAAAGGAAATGAGTTCAACCATTGTAATATATCAAAATACAGTAACCAAATATATACAGATATATATACACATTCAACAAAATATACATCAGGATTAGTAGTGGAGGTAATGCACCATTCATTGTCCGTGGACCACTGGGCCCAAAATGCATAGGCGAGGCCCACATCACATACCTGATCAAAATGGAGAGAACACTGCCGAGGCATCAGATAGAAATACAACAGGCACCTCAGGGGGAAAGGAAGGGGTGGCACCTCAGCCGGATGATTGCACCACGCCAGATCCACGAGGGGGCTCCATGCCCATTGATGTATTCTGGGGAGTGCAAAGCCACAGTCTCTCAAGTCTCTACAGTGGGTGGTTTGCCCACTGTTCAATCCTGGGGAGTGCAAAGCCACAGTCTCTCAAGTCTCTACGGTGGGTGGGTTGCCCAATGTACCATCCTGGGGAGTGCAAAGCCACAGTCTCTCAAGTCTCTACAGTGGGTGGGTTGCCCACTGTTCAATCCTGGTGAGTGCAAAGCACAGTCTCTCAAGTCTCTACAGTGGGTGGGTTGCCCACTGTATCATCCTGGGGAGTGCAAAGCCACAGTCTCTCAAGTCTCTACAGTGGGTGGGTTGCCCACTGTACCATCCTGGGGAGTGCAAAGCCACAGTCTCTCACGTCTCTACAGTGGGTGGTTTGCCCACTGTACCATCCTGGGGAGTGCAAAGCCACAGTCTCTCAAGTCTCTACAGTGGGTGGGTTGCCCACTGTTCAATCCTGGGGAGTGCAAAGCCACAGTCTCTCAAGTCTCTTCAGTGGGTGGCTTGCCCACTGTACCATCCTGGGGAGTGCAAAGCCACAGTCTCTCAAGTGGATAACAATCTCCACTGGTTCTGGAGGGGGACTGGTGCCCAGAGTGCTTCAACCTGTTAAGGACAGAGGTAGTGGATGCATGTCTCCACTGGTTATGGAGGGGGACTGGTGCCCAGAGTGCTTCATCCTGTTAAGGACAGAGGTAGTGGATGCATGTCTCCACTGGCTCTGGAGAGGGACTGGTGCCGAGAGTGCATCACTCTCCCCGTGACGGCCGCAGTTGCGTCACTGCCCCTGCCGCTCATGGGCTAGCGGTGCTTGAGTTGGCGGTCCTTGCCCTGTTCAGCGGTGCTTGCCCTGATCAGCGGTGCTTGCCATGGCGGTCTTTGCCCTGTTCAGTGGTGCTTGCCCTGTTCAGCGGTGCTTGCCATGGCGGTCTTTGCCCTGTTCACCGGTGCTTGAGTTTGCAGTTTCTGACCTGTTCAGCGGTGCTTGCCATGGCGGTCTTTGCCCTGTTCAGCGGTGCTTGCCCTGTTCAGCGGTGCTTGCCATGGCGGTCTTTGCCCTGTTCAGCCGTGCTTGAGTTTGCAGTTTCTGACCTGTTCAGCAGTGCTTGCCATGGCGGTCTTTGCCCTATTCAGCGGTGCTTGCCCTGTTCAGCGGTGCTTGCCCTGTTCAGTGGTGCTTGCCATGGCGGTTCTTCATTGCCCAGCTGGGCTGGAGCTGGCGGTCTTTCATTGGGCAGCTGTGCTGTGGCTGCCGGGGCCCTCCTCGGCAGCTGGGCTGTGGCTGGCGGTGGCCTCCTGGCCAGTGACGATCGGGCTGCCCTCCTGGGCACTGACTCTGGCAGTGGCCTCCTGGCCAGTGATGATGGGGCTGCCCTCCTGGGCACTGACTCTGGCGGTGGCCTCCTGGCCAGTGACGATGGGGCTGGCGGTGGCCTCCTGGGCAGCGGGGATGATGGCGGTCCTCTCCGCCGTGCTGCTCCTCCCAGACTTTGGCGATTTCTTCTGCCCCTTCACCACCTTGGGAGGAGTCACAGCTGAGTGGACACTCTCCCCCGGACCCTTGTGAGCGGCATTGCTGGCCGGAGTCTTCCCCCACTCCCGCCGGGCACTGTGCAACTTCTGGTGCTTCACAGGGGGGGGGACTGGCTGTGCTGTGGCTCCGTGTCTCACTGGCTGCCCTGGTGACCGGTGCACTCCACATACCTCTAACAACAGGCACCACTGGTCCCGGAGATTTTTTGGCTGAGGTGCTAGTACAGGACCTATGAATTGGAGGGGGTGGGGGGTTGGGAAAGAGGTCAAGCTTGGTCAGGAAAAGTTTCTTAGGAACACTGGGACGGGTAGCTGGAGGGGGTCTAGGAGTGGAGGAAGAGGAGGTGGTTGTAGGAGGTGTAACTTTTGTGGCTTTGGGTGCAGGTGCATGCGCTGGAGGCTGTCGTGAGGTGGATGTATGTTGGGTGGGTGTGTGCCTGCGTTTGTGTACTTTGGGAGGGGGCGTCACAGACACACTGGGAGAGGACACAGGGGACGTGT
This sequence comes from Pleurodeles waltl, assembly GCF_031143425.1. Classification (NCBI taxonomy): domain Eukaryota; kingdom Metazoa; phylum Chordata; class Amphibia; order Caudata; family Salamandridae; genus Pleurodeles; species Pleurodeles waltl. The sequence goes on along the minus strand of NC_090436.1, from coordinate 934,351,070 downwards.
AAATGGTAGTGGGTGTGGTGAGTGCAGGTGAGCGGGTTGTGGTGGTGGGTGTGCGGGACCTAGTGGCTGTAGTGGTAGTGCATGCAGGTGAGAGTGTAGACGAGACTGAGAGGGAGGAGGGGGACACAGTGGAGGCAGTGGATGTTGCTGTGTCTGTATGTGTGTGATGCTTGCGTGAGTGCCTGTGGGATGTGTGGTGCTTATGTTTGCCTGAGGTTCCCTTGTGTGGTGAGGTGTGTGCAGGCTGGTCTGATGGTGTGCTTGGGATAGGCTGGGGTACAGGAGATTGGGTCTGGGTGGAGGAAGTTGGAGGGGGGAGGCTAGAGACAGGGACAATGGCTGCCATCAGTGCTGAGGTCAGAGTTTACAGGGTTCGATGAAGGGCAGCCTGACCAGAATGAATGCCCTCCAGGAATGCATTTGTGTGTTGCAATTCCCTTTCTACACCCTGGATGGCATTCAAAATGGTAGACTGCCCAACAGTGTGGGACCTGAGGAGGTCAATGGCCTCCTCACTGAGGGCAGCAGAGGTGACAGGGGCAGGGGCTGAGGTGCCTGGGGCGAAGGTGATGCCCACCCTTCTAGGTGAGCGGGCACGGGCGAAGGCTGAGGGCCGCTGCTGGTAGGGGGGGTGGTGGCTGTACCTGTAGAAGTGGGGGGCACAGATTTTGCCGCCACCACAAGGGAGCTCCGATCGGAGGACGAGTCTGTGTCACTGGTAGCAGATCCTGTGACCGCCGTGAAGCTCCCCTCGGCCTCCGTCCCACTGGTGTATTCAGAGTCCGTGGTGTGGCCCTCCGTGGCCATGTGGGATGCAGCTCCCTCGTGCTCCGGTGCCACTGTACCTCCGCCTGATGATGCTGATGCACACAAGAACAGGGAGACCACAAAAAGGGGGGGGGGGAACGACAGAAGAAAGACAGGTTGAATGCATGGCTTACCGCTACCGTTGGCAGACAATACAGACACAGCAGCCCCCTGCACTACGCCGCGCTGTTGGGCTCTACAGATGCAGTTCCTGGGATATGGCCTACATGGCTATGCACATATAGCTGACACAGGGGCATGTATACCTGTACTTGGCACTCTACAGAGGTGGGGTGGAGTGCCACATGGCCTGCATTACGGAGGGGCCTAGCCTACGGAACTCACCCTGGCCTAGGGGAACCCACAGCCCTCCTCCCCCACCCAGACACCTTCACTGCGCGCAAAGTCCTCAGAATTATGTTGTACTCACCCCCTTGTGTCTGCTGTGATGCCCTCAAGTGCCCATCCAACTCAGGGTAGGCCACCGCCAGGATCTGGAACATCAGGGGGGTCATGGTGCGACGGGCACCCCTCCCACATTGGGAGGCCATCCCCAGCTGAGCCTCCGCCGTCTTCTTGCTCCAGCGGCGAATGTCCTCCCATCTTTTCCGGCAGTGGGTGCTCCGTCTGTGGTGGACCCCCAGGGTCCAGACGTCCTTGGCGATGGCACGCCAAATATCCTTTTTCTGGTGGGCGCTGACCTACGTGAAATGTACAGGGAAAGAAGAGAAATCATTAGCAACTGCACCGTAGAAGTGAGTGGCCCACATCCCTAGCCTTGCCATGTGGCACATGCATTCACAGTCCTTCATGCACGCAGAACTGTGGCCCCTTCCTTCTTACAACCAGCCCTCTCCACTCAGGCATAGCCCATACAACGTGCTCCCTGTATACTTACCTGTTGGTCTGGAGGACCGTAGAGTAGCGTGTACTGGGGGAGGACCCGTCCACGAGCTTCGCCAGATGCACAAGCCATTGTCTCTTCCAGACCGAGGTTACAGTATGACTTGCAGTGTAGGTCCTCTCCTGTCGAAGATCAGGTATCGAGTGATTGAACAGCTAGAAAATGGCGGTCACGTCCGCGGCGGTGCGTATCATCACCGCTAGCGTACAACGTCATTGGTTCCTGGGACCCATAGGGTCCAATGTTAACCAATGCAGCATTGCGCTGCGGTCTTCGGCCGCCTACTGCAACGGTGTACAATGCCAGCGCAGTTACCTCACGTCCCATTGTCCCAGTTTAGAGGTCAGGCAGCAGCCATTTCAGGGGCCCACATGGCTTCATTTTCAACTGCATCACACATACCTAGGCCTAGACTCAACACACATACAGGCAACTTTTTAGATTATGTTTCGTGTTCTGTGTAGACTGTGGGTACATTCCTCTGAGTTGTTTGACTCTGTGGTCGCTGTTGTCCTTCCTAGGCACCGTCCGCTGGGAAATGTGAGGAGATGGCGCAATCCTCCGGTGTACTGACCGCTGGTGGACCTGTTGACAATGGAGGAGTGACATTTAATCATCACCTACAGGTTTGACCGTGCCACAATCCAGGAACTGTGTACCCAGTTGGAGCCTGACATGATGCCAGTAATCCGCCATCCCACAGGGATCCCCCCTCAAGTGCAGGTGCTATCAGTGCTCCATTTCCTTGCAAGTGGGTCATTTCAAACAACAGTGGCCATGGCATCAGGGATGTCCCAGCCTATGTTTTCCAACGTGTTGTCCAGAGTGTTGTCTGCCCTGCTGAAACACATGCAGAGCTACATCGTTTTCCCTCAGGTGGAGGATTTGGCTACAGTTAAAGGGGACTTCTATGCCCTTGGATATATCCCTAACATCATACATGCCATTGATGGGACCCATGTAGCTCTGGTCCCCCCCCACAGGAGTGAACAGGTGTACAGGAACCGGAAGAGTTATCATTCGATGAATGTACAGATGGTATGTTTGGCAGACCAGTACATCTCCCACGTAAATGCTATGTTCCCTGGCTCTGTGCATGACGCCTACATCCTGCGGAATAGCAGCATCCCTTATGTGATGGGTCAACTCCAGAGGCACCGTGTGTGGCTATTAGGGGACTGTAGTTACCACAACCTGTCATGGCTACTGACCCCAGTGAGGAATCCCAGGACCAGGGCAGAGGAACGCTACAATGAGGCCCATGGGCGGACTAGGAGGGTGATCGAACGCACCTTCGGCCTCCTGAAGGCCAGGTTCAGGTGCCTCCATATGACAGGTGGTTCCCTATTCTACTCACCAAGGAAGGTGTGCCAGATCATCGTGGCCTGCTGTATGCTTCACAATCTGGCTTCGCGACGACAGGTGCCTTTTCTGCAGGAGGATGGTCCAGATGACGGTGTTGTGGCAGCTGTGGAGCCTGTGGACAGTGATGAAGAGGAAGCAGAGGAAGAAGACATTGACAACAGGGACTCAGTTATCCAGCAATATTTCCAGTGACACACAGGTGAGAACACATTCCTGCCTATTACAAGTACTTTCACACTTCTACCTCTATCCTGTCTGTCGATTTCAACCAGTATATGGTAACTGAGTTGTACATTTCCATTACGGTTTCACAGGTGTGTTTACCAACGTGTGTCATCTGCTTACATTCCTCATGAACTTGAGATGTGTGACAGAGGTATGTTGACATTACATTTGAGAACGGATTTTGTCACTGTCATTACTAATACACATTTTCAAAATCACAGACTGACTCCAGATTGTTTTGTGCTTCAAGGTTGTTTATTGAAGTGCTAAATATTGGAGGGGGGTGGTAAAAGGCTGAGGGGTGATGGTGGAGGAATGTCCATGGCAGAGTCCAGTCTATTAGTCTCACAGGTGCACTGCCCATATGGGCATAGGAAGTGGAGCTGGGGCAGTTCCAATATGGACAGGGTTACAAAGTGGGACAGTGGGATGACAATCAGGGTGGTCTCATTTCTTGGCGGGGGTCTTGGCATTGTGCTCTGTCCTGTTCCTGGATCTCAGGGACCGCTTGCGGGGGTGTTCTCCATCTGCAGGGGGTGGTGTGCTTGTGTGATGGTCCTGTGGCAGTGCCTCCTGTCCACTAGCGCCGACGGAGGTGGTGGGCAGTTCTTCGTCCATGCTAGTGTCAGGGGCCCCTTGGAGTGCCACGGTGTCCCTCCTGGTGTTAAGTATCACCTTCAGCACCCCTACGATGGTGCCCAGGGCGGTGCTGATGGTTCTGAGTTCCTCCCTGAAGCCCAAATACTGTTCCTCCTGCAGGCGCTGGGTCTCCTGAAACTTGGCCAGGACCGTTGCCATAGTCTCCTGGGAGTGGTGGTAGGCTCCCATGATGGAGGAGAGGGCCTCGTGGAGAGTGGGTTCCCTAGGCCTGTCCGTCCCCTGTCGCACAGCAGCCCTCCCAGTTCCCCTGTGTTCCTGTGCCTCCGTCCCCTGGACCGTGTGCCCACTACCACTGCCCCCAGGTCCCTGTTGTTGTTGGGGTGGTGGGTTATTCTGGGTTCCCTGTAGTGGTGGACACACAGCTGATTGACGTGTCCTGGGTACGGAGGTATGGGCCCGCTGGGTGGGTGCTGTGCTGGTGTTACTAGAGGGTGGAAGGTCTCTGGTGGCCTGTGACTGGGTGTGGGGAACCGACAGTCCCGAGGCCCACGATGGTCCGGGCTGGTCATCTGGATCCAGTTGGACAGAGCTGCTGTCATCACTGTGGACCTCTTCTGTGGGTGGGGTAGAGATGTCTGGACCCTCCTGTCCTTTGGCATTGGGTAGTGGTCCTGCAGGGGTGGAAAAGCATGATTATTGCATCTGTGTGTGTCATGGTGTGCAATGGGTGGATGAGCGTGCACCCCAGTGCTAGCATTCCTGTGTGGGGGCTTGTGTGATGATGGTTGAGGGGGGTGTTATGGGTATGTGCAGTGGGCGTGCTTTAGTGAGGGGTGTCCATGCTTTGTTGTGTCATGCAGGGCTTGGGGTTGGGATGGGTGGTTTGTGTTAGTAGTACATATGTGAGGAGTTGGAGTGATAGGGGAGGGGGTAAGGGTGGAGGTCTGTGATAGCATGCAGGTAGGGTGGGGGATATGACAGTTAAGATTTGACTTACCAGAGTCCATTCCTCCACCGACTCCTCCGAGGTCCTCAGGATGCATAATAGCCAAGACCTGCTCCTCCCATGTTGTTAGTTGTGGGGGAGGAGGTGGGGGTCCACCGACAGTCTGCTGTACCGCGATGTTGTGCCTGGAGACCACAGAACGCACCTTCCCCCGTAGGTCGTTCCACCTCTTCCTGATGTCGTCCCGATTTCTTGGGTGCTGTCCCACTGCGTTGACCCTGTCGACTATTCTTCGCCATAGCTCCATCTTCCTAGCTATGGAGGTGTGCTGCACCTGTGATCCAAATAGCTGTGGCTCTACCCGTACGATTTCCTCCACCATGACCCTGAGCTCCTCCTCCGAGAACCTGGGGTGTCTTTGCCATGCCATGGGGTGGTGTAGGTGATGTGTGGGGTGGTGTATGTGGTGATGAGTGTGGTGATATATAGTGGTGTGTGGTGTTTTGTGCGTGGAAGTAGTGTGGGTGATGATGTTGTGTGCCTCTGTATGGTGGGGTTGCCTATGCTGTGCTGTCTCTCTGGCCTTCGTCAAAAAATTTGGTCGTAGGGGTTTGTGGGTGATGTGGGTGTGTGTTTTATATAGTATTGATTGTGTGGTAGTGGTGTGTGTATGTGTATCAGGTGTGTGTATTTTAAATTGTCCAATATGGCGGTGTTTTGGAGATGTGTGTGTATTTTGAGCGCGGCGGTGTGCACCGCCAATGGAATACTGCGGTTGAAAGACCGCCGCGTGGATTCGTGGGTCGTGATAGCATGGGCGTGTTTCTGTTGGCGTGACGGTGGAGGTTTTGTTTTCACCAGTTTATCACTAACCTTTGGTGTGGCAGACTTGTGTGGGTGTCTGAATTTTGGCGGATTCCGAGCTGTGGATCATAATTGCTGTGGCGGAATTCCGCGGTGGTGTGTTGGCGGTCTTCTGCACAGTGGTAAGCGGCTTTTACCGCCAATGTTGTAATGACCCCCATAGTCTTTTGTGCGTAATCAATGGAAAGTCACCTTTAAAATTACATATAAAATCGTACAATTGAGTTACTTGAGTTGAGTTACAGTATAATTTTGCAGGTTGGTAAAGGTCGTTGGTGGGCACACTGTGCCACCTGGAGAAGATCGGATGGGAGCAGTGATGAAAAGTCTCTGGAGTTGGTGAGGGGCAATTTCGCAGGACCACTTGGAAAGCACTGCACAGGTATATTTAGAGCTGGTTCCTTTGGGTCCCATTGGAGAGTTGAGATTGCAAGGGGTGGGGGACCTTTAGGGTACAGCAGGTTAATTGTTGCAGGACACAGGGCGGCCGGGTGAAGAGCGAATCAGTGAGCCAGGAGCTATGCACAAGTATGCCCTTTGGATCTGGAGGCAAATTAGTTCATGTTTTGTTTGCAGGACAACAGGGGCACTCTGGTGGGAGGTCCAGGGAGTTTCTGAAGTCCCTTCAATGGGGCTTCCTCTTGGTCCTTTTTCAGCCACAGACAGGCTCGTTTTTCAGGTGTCCAATGTCAGCTGAGCAGCACCCAGGGTATTGGTACGATTCAACCACTGGAGGGTGCAGTGCCAACATACTTAGCACACTTGCAGGGATTGCTCTCATGGTCATAGATGTGTCATCACTGCTGCTGCAACTTCTGGTTCAGGGGTTAGCAGCCAGTCAGATAAGTGACCCTCAAAAGGTTGCTGGTTTCTTCTTTGGTGCAGACTGGCACCTCCACTCTGAAGGGAGTTCTTGGGTGATTGACAAAGCCTGGAGGTCCGCTGGGGTTCCTGAGGTCAGTCCAGTTATCCAGCTGCTCCACAGCGGCGATTGTCGGATCCTGGGTGCAACAGGCAGGGCTTGTCTCTTTTTATTTGTACAACAGGTCCACAGTTCTTGTGCCTTGAATCTTCTTGGTGCTGGTCTTCTTTGAGTCCTTTGAATCTGATTACCTGGTGTAGGTGTTCCCACTAAGTACTGAATTAAGTGGACATTTTAGGGGGAACCTGGTAGTGTTCAATGGGACACCTACATTTGGGTGTCTACACCCACTCCAGTGACCACTTCCTTTGGGAAGAGTCAAATCCCTATCCCTTGATTGGCTCTTTCCCTTCCATCTAAGATTGGGGAAAATGAAGTAGAGTGTCCACCTTAGGGGTGGTGCATGCCAGGTGGAGCCACTCCTCCTACCCAATATTTTGGCACTACTCCTGCAGAGTACATCAATAGTGTCATGAAAAATGACGCTATTGCCCCCTACCTTACATCATGGCGTGCTGTATTTTAAATTCGGTGCACACATGGTGGCAGTGGGGGGGAGGTAAAGGGTGCAAGAAAAGTGGCACTGCACACAGTGCAGCACCACTTTTGTTAAATATGCCCCTATGTATCTACCTTGAAGACTACAGGCCTATATAGGGATGACATGCTAGTATTTAAAAGAAAGGTTCCCCCCCCCCCTGTTAAAATGGTTATTTTGACAGGTGAGGCTGCACTGTCAAGCTGCAATGGTGGCCTGAAGCCATTTTTTCCTTGTTACATCTGTGGTTGGTATAATAAGTGCTGTAGTCCACAGGTGACATTTAACTTTCTATACCATTGGTGTATTTTCTGCACCATAAAATATGGCTTCAGATGAAAGTTGAATGAGCCAATTGGGAGTTGTACAATTGAACTGTGTTTTAGGGGTTAGAGCACATGCACTGGGGCCTGGGCAGCAGTCTCTCAGTGCACGGATTCAAAAACCAGTATAATTCATCTAAAAAATGGGTGTGACCACGGAAAAAAGAGGCACTTTCTCTCAGAGATCTTTCCCTTACACCCCCCCATCTCTACACAGGTGTCAACATTCAGGCAACCCTTTTAAGTAACCCAGCTATTGGACGCGCTCGAGTTCTACCAGACATACAGTGTTCCTGTCATTTGTTTGAGTAGAGCTGAACGTTGCCACCTCAACTCTACACAGTCTAAGACTACTTTAAACAATAGTTTCTCTGCAAAATTCTACTTTCCTGAAATCTCACATACTTTTTTGTACTTGAGGGAACAGTTTGTGTTTTTCATCTGCATTGCTGGACTTCCCCAAACTTTAAATGACCACATTGTATGTGCCACCATGGCAGTTCTTTTATCATGCACTGGTGCCACTTGAACAATATATATCTATATCTATGCATATATATATATATATATATATATATATATATATATATATATATGTTATGTATGGCTCTAAATGTCACAGTGTGTGACCTGCTTGTTAGATGGTATGCCAACAGTAAGTTGCGTGCTGAGACATTTAAGGGTATAATTATGGGGGTTTGGTGTGGGCAGCAAGTCACCTTGATGCCCTGCCCAGCATCAAAGTGAAAGGGCAGTAATGAGCTCTATCTATAGCATACGGTGCATTCCTGTCCTTTCCCCATACACTAGCACACAATGGGCACTGGTGCACAGTGAAAGACCTCCCTTGCGCAGAGTAAAGCAGCAGAGCGATTTGCTCTGCCTTGCCTACTCCATATCTATGAGGCCATTCAAAGGCAAGCAAAGTTGGTTTACATGGCCTCATAGATATGAGTTCATGGTTTGCGCCTTCGCTGCATCCCAAAAAAGTTGCGCAATGGCAGTGCAAGGGGCTCATAAATATGCCCCTGTGCTTTTATGTAAGACACCTGAGGCCTCAACACATTATGACCTAGTTACATAAATGGAAAAATATCTTTGAATCAGAGAACGAATTGGCGTAACTCCTGTATCATGGCATGCTAATGTGATGTTTAGCCTTGGATTTTGATTTAAATTAGTTTAGTGTTGTACAACATCGTGGGTAAAAAACTGAATTGTTTCAAGAAGGCCGCTTCTTGGTTCAGGTTCTATCCATCGTGTTCCAATAAGCAAGAGAATGGTCTCAGAAAATACAGAAATATTCTTTATGTTTAAGATCCTTTAATAGAGGTTGAACCTCTGAACAATTTGTATACTGATGAAATAGCACTTCCATCAAGGCAATGAATTTGAATAACAGAATGAGAGCTCTGAAAACATTGTGGGGCAGATTTTTTTTTTTTTTATTGCTACGCTGTTCAGCAACAAATGTTGCTCTGTTGCGTTGTGCTACTAAGATATGGTGCTGCAGCTTTCTTCGCCAGTGATGGCACACAAACAGGCTTTCTAGTGCCATGCATACACCTTTGCCCCATAGTACAAAGGTGTGTGCTTAGCTGGACATTTACTAAGATGTGATGAAGAGCAGCGTAATGCTGCATTGCTTCAAAAAGAGAATGAAAAACAGTGTAATTTTTAATTAGATATGGAACTTTTCCTCTCTCCAAGTGCTGGCTCATTTTAGGCTGCTATGCACATTTGCGTTCTGCCAAGCATAGACTTTGCAATGGAAGGGGAGCAAGATTGATTGTGATCACTGTTAATGTACCAGTCATAAGGGTCATGCCAGATAATCACAGGCATTGTTTTTAGCATAATACATTGATTGCAAGATTATGGATGCTCAAAAGTGAAAAAACAAGGACATGCTCAAACCACTTATCTTCTCTGAGCTTCCTTTATCCCTTGGTCATGTCTGAGAGAAATATACTATGTAATTTGCCAGAGTAGGCATCTGGAGACTGCATATGCCTAGCATCACATAAGCACCAGCTCCTACAGTGCATTTCAGGGGTGTAGTTAGGCCTGCACCCCCAGAAAACCCTCTGATAAGTAAAGCAATGAAAGTTCTAACTAAATTGATTGGGATCTCACATGTTACAAATGCACTGCCTCTAATTGACAGTTAGCTGCCACCCAGCTGTCAGGGACTATTACTATAAGCTGAAGTACCACTCCAGATTGTTAAAGATGTAGACCTGTATTGATGCAGCTATGGTGCTTTCTGATCTTTGAGCTGTATGCTACACATTTAATCAAGCCTAACACTAATCCTGATGCCATAATACACCTCTGCCAACGTGCATTGCTGCTGATCCTGCAAGTGTGGATGCCACATCCAGCTTGAGGAGTCCAAACACATGTACACAGGATGCCAAGAAGCCTTCCCTATCTCACCAAGCATCATATGAGCCTAATCTAAGAGTAATTTATCTACTAGGACAGGTGATCACATGGATGCAGGCTGAGCCCACTCCTTCCATTTGCTAGTATTTGTTCTTTTTGTTTCACCTTTAAGCATCGCATCTGCCATGCCACTAGTGTTTTTCTGACTTGATTTGACTACAGGTCCATTACCACTCTATGTAACCTTGGTACCAGAAGAAGTATCACTAAAATATACCTGAAATGTCCCTGATCCAGTCCTGCCAAGCACAATTCCTGTAACCAACCTTTTATGACTCAGCTGGATCTTATTAACCTAATGTGGTCCTTCTTAATCATAGTGTGTGACCTTGCAGCTGTGGACAAACACCCCTTTTACCAGTGGCATTGCATTCTGCACCCCTTCAGTACCTGGGTTAGATTACCTAAATGTGGAGTATTTGACCTAGAGACTCTGGGACCATCTTGTCATGTGACATCCATTTGTCAAGGTGTTGGAAACCCTGACCCAAAACATGGAGATAAACATGGTTTTCTAACAACATAACTCTTGATTGTGAACAAAGAGGCCTGATTAGAGTACCTTCCCTGCCAAATCCCTAGTCTTTCCACCTCATTTAGAGACTGATGTGCCATAAGCATTCTGTCAATGGGGCCGCAATTTACTCCATGAATGAAATACTTCCTCCAATGGCCTGATCGGTTAGGAGCAGACAGAGGAGGGACACTACACCATCGGCTGTTTTTAGGGTGAATGGTGCAATGCCTTTTATCTCCTTTCCCCTCTAACCTTGCAGTGAGGGGGCAGGAAAAAATCAATAATGATCCCCACACCCTGGGAGAACATTCCTAGAGTGTGGGAGGCATTAGTCTTTTTTGTTTTTCAAAAACAAAATTCTACTTTGAGAGTTTGTTTTTCAAAAACAAATAACCTTTGAATAGTCTGACATCCAGCCATCATAGCTGAAGGTGCAGTCTCTCAAACCTTTCTTAAACTGGCAGGCACTGCAATGACAGCAGTTCCTGTCAATGTAGAGAAATTTCTTGGGGGCCTGCAGATATTTCTAAATTTGGTGGATGGGATGTCCATCAGGGCTATGGCCTAAAGTTTTCTTTCACCATGACTGACATTCATTCATCCACCAACCCCTAAATCAGGCCCAGAGATACTTAATTCCACTGTGTAAAATCTTGTGTTTCTTCCATTCAGGTTATGGTATTCATGCTCTGCATTGTTTTAATGCTTCTGGTGTTCGCAAGAGGTTAACAACTTTAAAGAGTGTTGTAAGAGTTACAGGAGCATATTTATGTGAGGATTAGTCACATATGCACCACACAATGTGGTACATGAGTGACACAAACCTCTAAGTCAGGTTTTGAAGCCACGCAGTCACTTTGTGTGGCTTTGAGTGGCTTCAAAAATCTGGATTTTCCTAAGCAACTCCAATGGATTTTGACACATTCCCAGATTTACAAGGACTTATAAACCTGGGGATGCATCAAAATCCTACACCTTCCCAAGTGAGGCGTAATGGGGAGAAATATCTCTATCTATGTGCACTACATGCAACACAGGCACCCTTGCACCTTTGTGTTTTAATTCTCTGTCTTCTCTTTTGTTTAGGGACAGCTCAGTAGTGGTAAAACATTAGTTATCTTGAACAGCAGATACTGTATTTAGGGTGCCCATGGTGCAGAGGCATATACTTGTGTTCTATAATTAATTAATTTGATTTGTGTAATTGTCCTTGTTTCTTTTACTATTCTTAGAATATTTATATTTTAAATATTCTAAAATGTTTATTCTTTTAAATAAAATATCAATTCTGTCTTTATTATTTTAAATCAAATAACTAGCCTGGGTGAGCATTTAAACTTTGTTGCAACAACATTTGTGTTATACTGCTTCTAGGTTCAAACTCCACACCACCTCTTCAAGCTAGGCCAGGACTCATCCAACAGGCTACCTTACAAGGCCGCTATCATCCAAATTGTCCAGTACAGATGGATTACACAGCAAGCAAGGTGGTGGGGAACACTGTAATCTCAGTTGTGATTTTGCTAGGTGTAAGCAGTTTGGATTCTCATTATGAACAGGAAGGCTTATTGCATTAATAGATGATCCTTGAACTGCAGGCTCTAGTTTGTACTCCAGTTCTGATTAACAGAAACATTGTTTCATAAAGCTTCAGGTGATAATTAGAGAAGGAGTTGCTCTGTTGATTAAACTTTATTGGGGCACCGATTTCTTTTCATATCAGGGTCTCTTCAGGTCAAACTTTAGCTCTAGTGCTTTAAAGTGAAGCCTTAAATACACCGTGAGTTTCAGGTAGTTTCATTAAAAAGGCATGTCAATTAGTTAAAAATGCACCTGAATGTGCCTTTTGTAGTCTGTAGATTGCATAGCCACTACATTAATAGACTGAGGGTGGGTTTCAGAGATTGAGAGTGATAATGTCACACTAACACTGTATATGCCAGTGAGTGCCACAAAGGCAGGAGTTCAGTTGATTGGTTTTAAATACATCTCAGTTGACGATTATTATTTTGTTTCCATAATTATCATGATTATCTTGTGTCTCTTGCTTTAGGTCTTGATGTTGGTCACCAAGGCACAGATTTATGAAAAGTAGTGCTGCATCTAGTGCAGCGCCACTTTTCTTGTGTCCCTTAGCACCCCTCCAATGCCACCATGTGTGCGCCATATTTAAAATATGGTGCACCATGGTGGTAGTCAGAGGAACTAGCGTCATCATTTTTTATGTTAGTTCGGTACTTTGCAGTGTTGATGCTAATCCTGCAAAGCACCCAGAGGCCCATTGAACACAGAGGGAGCCTCTTTTTAACGCCTTCACTTAGCGGGTGCTAAAATATTGTGAGAAAAATGGTGCAAAGGAATCTCATAGATTCTTTTGCACCATTTTTACGCCCCTCCCTAGTGCTGGAATGCCCCCTTGCAGACATCATGCCTGACGCAAAATATGGCGCAGCGTTTTTGCCCATCCAACACCACATTAGCATTAAAAAAAATATGATAATGTGGTGTTGGAATGGCGCTAGGCCACCATAAATCTGGGCCCAAGTTTGGTAAAGTGCTGGGTTTCACTGATTTGTAGACAATGTAGCAGGTCATAAATGTGATGTGACAGGTCCCCGGAGCCAGTGCAATTTTCTGAGCATCTGCATATTTTTGGTAATCTTCTCACGTCTTTTGATGAGAAGAACTGCATGGAAGATGCTCTTCAATCGTGTTATTTATCTGTGCTTGGGCATGCCTGCCAGTACAGCATTATCTCCACTGAAATAAATATCAGCACTGTTGTTTCTGCTGAAACCAATGTGACAGTAGTAGCAGCTTTAGCAGGAAGCAGTCAGCATAGCAGTGAGTAGAGAGTGCAACATAAAATAGACAATGAGCAGCCACTTCGGTGATCTGGCAGAGATCCAACATATTGTTACCTACTTCATGTCTCTGTGTAAGCTGAAGGCTTGTCCACACTTTCTCCACAGGCATTCCAAACAGATGGAGGTCATTCAAAGGCCAGGTCTTCAGAGTAGTTCCTCCTTTTATGCTGATGTACCTCATCTGTTCTTAGAGAATGCAAGAATTCCCAAAAAGAAAGAGGGAGGATCTCTCCCTATATGCACATGATGAGTAAAAAGATGAGTAAATGCAACCAATTTGAAGATGTATGACATTTTACATTTCTCTTTTCCATGTATTTATTTTGTCTGTATGAAGAGGTCTGTTCAATAATATCAGTGCCTGGGCACTCACCCTGCAGTTCACGTTTGATATAAGGGAATTCAGTCTGTGGTGGTAGATCATCTGGCACAAAGGGGGTCATTCTGACCCCGGCCGGCGGCGGAAGCCGCCGGCCTGGCTGGAACCTCCAGAATACCGCTGCGCGGTCAAAAGACCGCCGCGGGTATTCTGAGCTTCCCGCTGGGTGGGCGGGCAACCGCCAGAAAGCTGCCCGCCCCCCCAGCGGGAAACCCCTTCCCACGAGGAAGCCGCCTCCGAATGGAGCCGGCGGAGTGGGAAGGGTGCGACGGGTGCAGTTGCACCCGTCGCGATTTTCAGTGTCTGCTATGCAGACACTGAAAATCTTAGTGGGGCCCTGTTAGGGGGCCCCTGCAGTGCCCCTGCCATTGGCATGGGCACTGCAGGGGCCCTCAGGGGCCCCACGACACCCGTTACCGCCAGCCAGGTTCTGGCGGTCAAAACCGCCAGAACCAGGCTGGCGGTAAGGGGGTCGGAATCCCCATGGCGGCGCCATGGAGGATTCCCCAGGGCAGCGGAAAACCGGCGGGACACCGCCGGTTTTCCGTTTCTGACCGCGGCTGTACCGCCGCGGTCAGAATGCCCATGGGAGCACCGCCAGCCTGTTGGCGGTGCTCCCGCGGTCGTTGGCCCTGGCGGGTCCATGACCGCCAGGGTCAGAATGACCCCCAAAGTGTATTTAGATCTATGTGAGTACTAAAGTTGAGGTTGAAGTCTATGAGGAAAAGCAAGGATGTGATTAGTTTAGTGACTCATGAAGAGAAGTCTTCAAGATTCATCTGAGAAATCCTTTCTTGTCATGGTATTATTTGCAGCCATTAGTAATCAAAACTAAATGAGTCTTTTGAGATTTAGTTTGAGATAAGTCTTGGATAGTCATGTTTGAATGGTATCAAAGTGGTCCTTTTAGGATTCATCAACATAATGGTAAATACCGGTGCCCCTTTTAGCCAGGAAGACTCCCAGGGTGACCAGGCTCTAAATGTGGATAGAATTTCATTTATCAAAAGATGGTACTTTGGGGGATCATGCAGGTGGCAGCTTGGGCTCAGACCTAGCAGACTGCTTGGCTCTGTTTTTGAGGCAAGATTTGAACCACTTCAGATTGACTCTGTGAAAGCTCATTCAGAATGCTTGCAGTTGACAGTTCCTGGTGGTGAAGTCTGCAGAGGGGTTAAGCAGGCCAAGAAAACATGTATCTATGGTGTTTCAATTCTGCGGAGCATCAACAAGTGCTTGGATCCCAGGTGTCTCTGTGCTGTACTGAAGTCTAAATGTGAACTGTCTATCGCACCAGCTTGTTCTTGATCTTCATGCCAAGGTGGGTATTGTAGGTCTTCTCAATGGACTTTTCCAAGAAGCCAAGTGACTAGATGGTAGCTTGCAAGGTCATCGGTCCCAGGTCAAGCTCCTTAACAATGGGCAATATCTTTCTATGATGTTCTTGAAGGAACATTTCTGAGCAACACATTGCCAATGTTTGGTAGAGATGACTGAGCTTCACTGGGGAGTTTATTCATTTCAGAGGTCTAGATGACACAATTTGGATGTGTTCCAGATAACATCAATGTGGTGAAGTAATACTGATTGCATTAAGCACCTGCAAACCCAGTCAAACAAATCTGTTGGCTCACTAACCATATTTTTCTAACAGAGTCTCCTCTCTCATTTTTATCCTGTTCGAAAGTGAATTATTAATTCTTGTAGGTGGTAGTCCACCACAGGTAATAAAGTAACTAATCTGTGAGGTCAACTCCTGGTAGATATGACCCGGAGCAGACAAGCTTAACTTGGAGATAATGTGTAAAGTCACAACACAATAAAAATCCCAACTGATAAAAATAGGCAGAAGTGTAATAAGCAAAATAACAGAGCAACAGTAAAATCCAATAAGGACAACTGGAGTTATGTTTTTTAAAGATTTAAGTGAAAAAGCATCAAGTAAAAGTATTTGCCCATGACAGTCTATGGTCACAGTTGACTGGGACCTAGGTGTGATTTTAAACAAACTGTGATGGAGCATGGTTCGGATACACCAGATAGTCTAGTGTCAGCCCAAGATTTTACCTTTGGATTTTGTCTCTGAAATGGAAGTCAGAATCCTTCAGCAGAGCAAGGTTTGAGGGTGTATCTAGAAACAGTTCCATAAGACTGGATAGCTTTTGGAGGACACCACACTGTTGTTGGTTTGGGTGCAAAAAGCTCCAAATGAGAAAATCCAAATTCCAAAGCCAGATAATTTCTCTCATTAGCCAGATACTTTCACGCATTCTCTGAGTTCGATTTCTATGTTGGTCATAGTCTTTTTTTCGGAGCTCCCTCCAGTAGGACAAAGTTGCAAACATTAGATCCTAATGAGTTTCTTGAGATACCTTCTCATTGAGGACTCACTAAAACAAATTTGTTGCTTAAGAGAAGCTCCAAGAAGGGGAAACTTGTTTTTTCACGCCCAGACAAGTCTCACCTTGGGCTGATTGGTTTGGGTAGCTGTTCGCCAGAGGTTTGGAAGTCCTACCTTTTCAGAGGTGTTAGTTAAAGCCCAGTTAGACACAGCCAAGAGTCCCTGGTCCTCAAGAACATCACTTGGAGGTCAAGGCACACTTCAATAGAGGCCACCAGAAGGGCCAGTCCAAATCCAGTTGCTAAAGGTCAGCTAGGCAGTTTAGGAAATGTGCAGCTTGAAGCCTGTTGTCTCCCAATAGCCACAAAAGAGGCCAATCAATTGGACCTTGGAGTCCACATCTCTGTCCTGAGAGTGTTCTGAGGATAATGACTTTGGAGTCCCACATTTATGTTTAGCACCAGCTAGAGGATGGGGTCTCTCCTGGCTCCTCGCTGGCCAACAAGGTAAAAGTTCCCACAGGAAACCATGCCCACTGTTCTAGCAGTTTTTATTTGCCCTTCTACAAACAATCCTACAGTACATCTCCTTGCAAAAATCCAAGATGAAGAAACGCTTATTCTCTTGTGAAAAACCTGTGTGCAAACCCAGAGTGGTGGCAAGAGTAATGGGTCTGGAGTTACTTAGAATTGGTTCTGGGGTAGCTCTCTTCGCACTGTGTTGTACTGGCAGCCAGACTAGGGGGAACAAAGGCTGGCCTTCTCCATGTATCACCTGACATTTACTTATGAAAGGGCAGACCCATGCACAGATAGTTAAGTTCCTAAGCCCACCCCAACTGGTTTTACTGCCAGGGATGAAAAACACCTCTCAATATCTAGACTATTATCTCTGATCTGGGAGTAGTTTTCACACCTCATTAAGATCAAGGACATGATGGACAGCAGGTGAGGAGCTAATATAATTTAGCCTCCAGGAGGTTCATGCAGGGAAAAGGGATGCTCTAAAAGTGACTATTCCTAAATATTTATTTCAATATCTGTCCACAATTAGTTGATTTTTTTAGCACAATATTTTAAAAAGAGAGGTTTGATTGCTTTACTAGCTGACCCCAAAATCACACACATTTTCTAATAAGACACCTAGGGTCTTCCACATTGAAAGTAGCTTTCAGAGGCTTGCCACTGTAGGTGTCAACACCAGGGTAGTGCGTGCTCTATTGGCGACTAGAATGCAAAAACCCAGCACTCTCAAAACAACGTAATTTATGCATTGTGCTGATATGTTGTTGCTTAACCTTTTGCATTGCAGAGTTCAATCCTGAAGACTTATTTTTAATGTGCTTACAAATGCTGTTCATTTGCAATGTATTGCTGCAGGCTTTCAGAGTGTGTTAGGGTGTGGTCCCTCTCCAGGGCCTTCTAGAGACTTTCCCTGCAACATGCCTGGGTGTGGTTGTGGGCTGGGCCAAGACTCTATAAAAAGGAGCCAGCCCAGCTCCAAGTGCTCACTATTCAGAGGTCCCGGTGCAGAGCAGCAGCTACTTCCTGAGCTCCTGTCCCGGTGGCCTATTTGATCTTCCAGACATCTGACTTTCATTCTTCATTTGGAGATTCTTGTTCTGGGCGGTAAGATGGTGGTTGGGCTGGCCTTCCAACGCCATTATCGAGAACTCTCATGTTCTTGGGCCTAATTCTTTTATGATTTGACAGAGTACTTTGCACGTGTGAAATATGTGCTTGAGTGTTTGTGACATTTGGAGGGTGACTTGCGAATCGGCAACACGCGTGTTTCGTTTCATGATAATTTAATCTTGTTATTCATTGCACGCTACCATTTCTTGACATTTGCAAGGTGGCTTAAGAATCGGCAAGACGCGCAATTCGTTTTATGGTGTTTTAACTTTGTTGTTCATTGCGCGCTACCATTTCTTGACATTTACATGGTGGCTTAAGAATCGGCAAAAGGCGCGCGATTCGTTTCATTGTACTTTGATTTTGTTATTCATTGTGAGCTGTTATTTCTTGGCATTTACATTGTGGTTTACGAATCGGCAAGACGCGCAATTCGTTTAAAGATGATTTGACTTTGATATTCATTGCGTACTACCATTTCTTGACATTTTACATGGTGACACTCGAATCGGCAAGATGCACGATTCTCTCCTCGAGTTTAATTCATGTTGTTTATTGTATGCCACTATTCTAAGATATTTATCATGTAATATTCGAGTTGACAAGTTATGTGATTTGTTTTCCTGAATCCATATTGTGTTATTCATGGTGCACAATCCTTTTATGGTGTTTACTATATATATATATCTATATATATATATATATATATATATATATATATATATATATATAAATCTACAATATGCGCAATTTGTGTTGAAACATTTTAAGAGTACACAGAAGATCAGAGTTTCTAGATGCAATATTGTATGGTCCTAGTATGCATTCTCAAAAAAGGATTTATATGACTGGTTTAAAATTTAGTCAGAATGTTTTTCTGATTCGCATGTAAAGGAAAGTAATTGAATAAGAAAGTTTTCATTTAATCCATCTTGATTCCCTTACAGGTATCCGGCCATCTTAAAACTTAGTCATTTTAAACTTAATTCTTAGATTGTTCATGTTTTCAGAATGACTATGCTTAGAATCATAGTCTAGTATTGATTTCAGGAGATATATCTTTCATATTGTGTGTTCTAACCTTTTTCTTACTACATGTCTCCTTCCCAGCTGTTTCCCTTCCTAGTCCCCTCTTCCCCTCTTGAACTCTCTTAGCCTCTGTGATTTATCTATCAGAGTCTTGGAGCTGTTCAGTGGTGGACGTGTTGGGAACGTGCGCAGACCCCGAGGATCTGGTGACTCTGACAGTAGGGACATTGTAACATTACATGTTTGTATGTTCTATTTTTAGGTACTATGCACACTACCTAGTGGGCTACAAGTCCTATGGGGTGACTTAATAATATTTAAAAGGGATATTTTTCCCCCTGTCAGAAGGATTATTTTTACAGGTTGGGTTGCAGGTTCAAACTGCAGAACTTAAGCCATGTTTTCCTTGTTACATTAGTGAATAGCACAATAAGTGTTGCAGTGCATAGTTGTAAATTAACTTTCTTTGCCACAGGTGTATTTTGTATGTGTATTGTCTGCACTGCATCCTGTGGCTTTATAAGAAAGTTAAATAGGCGTATTAGAGGTTAGCCAAGTTAACCCTATTTTAAATGTTTGAGCACATGCACTGGGACCTTGACATTAGTGTCACAGTGCAAAGAGTAAAAAAAAAAAACATCAGTATAATCAAAAATGAAGTAACCAAACAAAAAGGGGCAATTTGTACCATATACTACCAATGATTATCTGTTTTTGAAACATTTATCCCCCCACCACACCCTTACGAATTGTTACTTTTACTCTAATGGTGATGCAAGGTCACAAAATGTGAGCTTTTGTGAATCTGGATGAAGTTTGCTGACGGCCACACTGAATTCAAAGTTGTGCATAACTCCATGACCTATATATGGGCATCCTGTTTTGCAGTGGGAAAGCACATTGGCCACCACCTATGCAAACAACTCAAGCAGCATATGCTTTTATTAGCTCCCCCACCTGCTGGAATTCCTCCTGCAGTGAGAAAATGTGAAGTTGGTGGATCACCAGTTTGACAGTGAGCAGTCAAGCAGAGTTGTTGTGTCCCTGGATGGCAGTGGGAATATTTGCATAGTTGCACTGGCCAGTTTTTGCTGCCTTTTCATTTTATTTATCCTTTCATGAGCTTCACAACTGTGTGGTTCTGGTGAAAGATTAAAAAATGTGATGCTGCAAAAAGTGTGTCATAGCAACTTCACAAAGTGCTATCAATGGCAGAGGCCTGAAGTAAGACAAAATGAAAATTGTGAAGAAGGGCCTCTTTTGACATGGTTAGCCACCACTCCACTTTTTGCCTGATGCATGATGTAGCCCAGAAATTGTAGTGCCCAGGACCTCTTCTAACTTAGTTCCCAGGGTCAGAGCTCTTTCCCTAAAACCGTTGTGATGCATTGGCACAATTAGATACACCTTTAGCTACCACTATATGTCCCTATTAAAAGGTACTTAGGTACCCTGGGCATGAGGTACTAAGGGTAGGCCCTTGAGGGAAGCAGCACTGATTGTGCCACCCTCCAAGGCTATGCATCCAGAGGCACTCAGCACTGCCATTGCAGGCTGGGTGCCCTGTTGCAATCCTAAAACACAAACTGTCCACCATACATTGCATACACTAAAGATAAGACACCCCTCTGGCAGGCCTTCCAACAATAAGGCAGGGTGTACCATTTTATATGTGAGGGCATAGCTGCATGAGCAATATGTCACCACTGTGTCCTTACCAAACCTTTGACATGGTGAGTGAAGAGAGCAGCCCTTTTAATACATCTGCTGGAAACTTGTCAAAATGAGATTCCCAGCCACATGATGGCCACTCTGAACGCTGGGTTGTTTGGTATCAAACAACTCAGAATGATAAACCCAAACTGGTACCTGTATTGAATATATCCCTAAAAGTACCCAGGGGTCACCTTAAAGGTGCCCCCTGCAAAAGCTAACTACCCTGGCATGGTTGCTGACTGGTCCTATCCAGCCTGCCACCTCCAGGCACCCAATCTATAAACCTTGGGGGAGAGATCCGTGTCTCTGGTTTACAGAACAAAGACCTTCCTGAGTGGAGATGCCAACACCCCCTTCCTCAGGAATGTGCACTGCCCTGGCGGCAAGCTTCAAAGGGCTGACCACCTTCGAAACTTGAACCCCAGGCCTGCTGCTAACAGCAGATGGTAACCCCCATGCCAACCCGCAGTTTTGTCAGGATTAACAGCAGGAAACTCAAACAAAGAGTAGGAGGAGTGACCCCCTCCAGCATGCAAGTGTGAGGTGGGCACTCCATTTCATTTTCCTCCAACTTGGATGGAAGGAAAATAGCCAATCTGGGATAGGGAAGTGACCGTTCCCACAAGTAGTGGTCACTTCACTTCAGTAAGTGTAGCCACCCAAAGGTAGATGACCCATGTTTTACTACCATGTTTCCAGTAAAATGGCCACTAAATACAGTATTTAGTGTGCATCTCTGGACCAGGAAATCAGATTCAACGTACAAAAGAAGACTAGCACCAAGAAGATCCAAAGCACGAGCACTCTGAACCTGCTGCAACAAAGAAAAGGTGCCAAACCCTGCCTGCTGCACCCAGGACCCAACAATCAATGCAAAGAAGCTGCTGGACAGCTTGAAAAACTCTAAAGAACCCCAGAGGACCTCCAGGCTTCAAAAAGGACCATAGAACTCCCTCCAGAATGGTACCACTCTGCAACAGCAGGAAACAGCAAGCCAGTGAGGGTCACTTCACTGACTAGTCTCTAACTCTTGAACCAGAAGCTGCAGCAGAACCATACAACACACCAACAATTATGAAGACAAACCCTGAAAGTTTGCCAAGTTTGGTGGTACTGCGCCCTCCAGTGGTCAAACTGTATCAATACCCTTGGTATTGGTCAGCTGACATTGGACACCACAAAAAAAACACCCCACCTGGGGCTGTAAAAGGACCAGGAGGAAGCCCCAGTGAAGGGACTTCAGGAACACCCTGGACCTCCCACCAGAGCACCCCTATTGCCTTTCAAACAACCCTTGAACCAACTTTCCTCCTTCTTTAGAGGACATCCTTGTGCACAGCTAATGGCTCACCGATTTGCTCTGTACCCAAAACTAGACACGGATTAGTAGTTCTGACCACAGTAAACACATAAAAAAACACAGCAATACAAATCAGCTGGTTCAGTAAGTGTGCCTGTTTTTCACCGGCTTCCTTACTCATTGTTGTTCTAACAAGGGTTGTTTTAAAATGTTATTTCTCTACCGACACTTTTACACATTTTCACTACCACACCAAGGATACAAACAAAGGTCTGAAATGTGGCTCTTCACAATGATGTTCTAACTGTTCAGAAGGAGATGTGTCATGTAGGAGGCATAAACTACTTATTCCCTATCACCCGAGGAAACTGACCACGCAAAATAATATACAAATATTAAAAAATATCTGGCATCTCCCCACCCTCCTCCATCCCACCACCCTTAGAAACTCCTTCCACACCCTGTGCACTAATTTAAGAAAGGGAAATCCATGGTGTTCTGCCACTCTCCCTGTCTGTTCAAAGCAATGTCCTTACTTTGCCTAATCAAATGTTTCAAAACAGTGGCTGGATCTTGTAGTTCTTTTTCAAATTATGAATGGGCATTTGCACTTGTTATCTAAATTAGAGCTATGTGGTAAGAGACTAGAGCAATCCAAATCTGACTCAGAAAGGAGCAGTGGAGTGTAAAATCTCTGCAAGCAAAAATAACATGAAAGAAATCAATGTCCGGTCAAGTGCTTGACTACATATGTTGCATGCTATGCCATGTGGGCTGTTTAGTTGGAAGGGTATTGTCTTTGTTTTTGATCCTAGGTCAGAATTGTTTCCATGATGTGCTAGATGGCCACTGTGGTGCACTTCCTGTGTCATGGGCCATATCTCTTAGTAACAAACAGATACATAGCTTTTGCTTTCAATAAGCTGGCAGCTTTGACTAGCTCTGCAAGTTCCTGGGTAGTATTTCTTATGATTATAGTCCATTTAGCTAGTTTTTGCACTTCACCATCCAGTCTTTTCTTTTATGGTCTGTGGGGAGATCTGCTGAGATGGGCTTTGTTAAACTCATTCCATATCTGATTGTTATTGTGAGGTGTAAAAAAGCAGCCATACAATGAAGCTTGTTGAGACCAGCGCTGATTAGTGTCTTCTGACTGACTAGCACTATGGAGAAGATCTCTTCAGCTGTTGCCTGTTGAGTTGGTGATGGTTGGTTTACAGGCTGATACACTACAGAATGATGGGCAAAACCCATAGCAGATATGTCTTATCTGACTGTAAGACGATTACACAATGTAAGTGGGTTATTATCCTGTGTGGATTACAATTGTCTGTGTGATCACTGAGTGTTATAGTCTTAGTATTAGTGGGGGCAGACGGGTTGTATGTGAATTTACCTTCCTATCTATTATCCAGGATAGCCACATATCAGCCTTTCATAACTAATGTAGATATAGAAAGTAGTGTGGAGAAGAGCTGCTACACATATGGGCAGTAAACTGTAGATTGTACTGAAAGGAGTAAATATCATTTTGGGTTCTATCCCAGGATTGTGGGATGCTGTGGATCTATTGTAAATAGCTATATTTTCAAATGTATACCTGTTCTGTGTGTGTGAGACAGACACTGGCAGTGCTGATGCCTCTTTGGTATCTGTTCTCTGTGTCTCACTGAAGCTTGAGGAAACCTTTTTTTAAATAAGGTAGACAAAAAAATGACAATCCCATTGCATGTTTTTCTATCTCTGGTTTCCTAAATTATTTTATAATGTATACAGCTTCCAAAACACACAAGGCCTAATTACGAGCTTGGTGTATGGGATACTCCTTCACAAATGTGACGGATATCCTGCCCGCCATTTTACAAATTCCATAGAATACAATGGAGCTTGTAATACGGTGGACGGGACATCCGTCACTTTTGTGAGGTAGTATTCCATCCGCGAAGGTCGTAATCAGGCCCACAATCTTTTCAGTGGAAGCACATTTGCCATTGAAAATAAGGTCTGGTGAACAAATTACATAATGCTTTTCATGATCTTTATGAGAAAACACCTCATTTGCTAATGGTGCTGTTTGGGAAAAACACCCAGACCAAGCAGATGAGGTGCACTACGAGGGAGGTTTGCTCATTACCAGGAGGAACAGGAAGTGGTGAGCTAGCCTCACTACTACACTCCTTCACAGCCCATGGAAACCTCAGAAACCCACCTCTTCCACA
The DNA here is from genome assembly GCF_031143425.1 of Pleurodeles waltl. Lineage (NCBI taxonomy): Eukaryota > Metazoa > Chordata > Amphibia > Caudata > Salamandridae > Pleurodeles > Pleurodeles waltl. Next base: position 934,327,126 of record NC_090436.1, on the reverse strand, counting down.
AAAATGCAAGAATGCGTAGAGAGTAAAGGCAGTGAGGTTTTCTAGACTGATGTATCAGCCTTGGAGATCATTTTAACCAAATTCTAAAGGTAGCGATAGAGGCATCACACGCCCTTTCACCTTCACTCACACACACAAGCTTACATATACACACACATTCACATTTATACACACACTCTCCCATAAACACACTTTCACTCGCAGGCATGCACAAAAATACATTTACAAGCATTTTGTTACCTACCTCAGTTTCCAGGGAACGCCCTATTCTAGCCAATTGTACTCTATTTGTATTACACTAATAGTGAATAATGTAATATTATTAGCTATTAGTGTAATAAAATAATTGACAGAAAACAAAAAAAGTGGAGCCCCAACTTGCACTCATAAGGACAAGCTGCCACTCTATTCCTGGAACTGAATTTGCCACCTCTGAAGCCAGAGATTGCACAGACAGTGCCAGTGAGCAAAACTGACAAGCCAGGGGCTGCAGCTGTGACTGTAGGCAACTCTTAAATGATATCCATAGAATCCGTGGAACCCCACCAAGGTGAGGACTGCAGCCCACATATCACTACATGCCAGGCTCCTCACATTTATTTCAGACAACTGCATCTGCCTCTAGCTCAGAGGTGGTGGAGAGTACTTGATATAGGCTGGACAAAGGTCCCTCCATCTTTCCTTCTTATACCACGGCCACAGGTGCTCCCTTTTCCACATGCTAGCCTCAGGGCCTAATATAAACTTGGATGATAATGAGTAGTGTTATGTTTGATGAGGAGAGAATCCATAGAATCTGGCAGTTGAAATTCCCTGCTCCATACACTCCATATGAATGAACAAATGAATGAATGAATTAATGAAATAATTAATTATATTTGCATATTGCAGTGGTTAATCAAGCATTCTCGCGCTGGCTCAAAGAGCACCATTTCAATCGCGACAGTTGCACAAGAATTAACAGCCACATTTTCAGTTTTTTGTTAAATATCTATTTTCTTTTGCCAAACATTTAAAAGTAGCAAATCTAATTTGTTGTTACAACAAAAGAAAAGAAGCAGCCTTCCATCTGAGACTTGGATATCTACTGAACCTTAAGAAGCGTGGACCCTGAGGAAGGCAAAGTAGTCACAGGTGGGTACAGATATTAAAGAATTTGCAGATAGATGGATCCTTTTTCCGATGTTGATCTGAAAGTAAGAGTGAGTGATTTAAAAAAAATCCTCTCATGCACAAGCAGTCAATGTATGGGGAATTTTCTCTGAGGGATTTTCCTCTAGAGTCAGCAGCTTGTCCCCAAATCTGAGAATTTTCTTTTACAAAACAATTCTAAATCAGTCTCCAAATATGCAAATAGAGCTCTTGAATTCATAAAATCTCTTTTCAAATAATATTCTGTAGCACGGTGTATGGGCATGTGTTATACCTATCAGTCTTAGGGTGGTCTTCACCCAAACATTTTGCCTTACCCCCTCCTATTTTTACTAAATTCATTTTTTGTTGGCCATAGGAATCTGTGCACCATGCCACTGCTAACCAGTGCTAAAATTCTTATGCTTTCCCCTTTAAACTTAGTCAAATTGGCATTCACCTGATTGGCATATATAATTTATTTATATGTAAGTCCCTCATAGATTTGTGTACCATATACCAGGGCCTGTAAATTAAATGCTATTAGTGGGCCTGCAGTACTTATTGTGCCACCCACTTACGTAGCATCTTAAAACATGTCCCAGGCTTGCCTTTGCAGCCTGAATGCAGTTTTAAACTCCCAATACGACTGGGCATTATAGCTCCCCAGGACTGCTTTGCTGTACTTGGAATGACTGATTTGCTGCCTGGAGCCTATCTTGAATTTTCAGAGGCCTGAGCTGCTGCTTGAACCCTGTTCCATCACCTGTACCCAGGACTACCACGGTGATTCCAAGGGCTAGTTTGCTGGCTGCCTGTTCAGATCCTCAGAGACAGAAAAGACTTGCACCATCTTGAACCCTGACCTGGACCCAGACTGAGTGAGCTTTAACCCCTTAAGTGGTTCCCCTCTAGTCCTACACCCTTGGTGGTTGTGTGAAAGGTGCCCAGATAGCTAAAGTAAAAAACTTGGAACTTGGAAAATGCTTGGCTAAAACTTCCCTGAGAACTGAGAGAAAACAAGAACCACCCTCCTCATCTTTCTGCCAAAGGTGCATCGTCAGTCAGCTTCACTTTGTGGCAGCTCCTGCTATGTTCTTCTTTGCAGCAGCAAATCCTGTTTAGTAGTCTTTCACCAAAGAGGTATATGGCCTCATGGAACTCTCATCGAATATGGCCTCCTGCCTCATCCCACTGGAGATTTTCATAGTCCAAAAATATCTGAATGTAGAAATCCTTACTCTGACTTAGTCCATCAGCTCCCCGAACACAGCACTCCCTTCTCAGACACCACCTGCAGTACTGCTTGCTGAATTATACCCTCCCAGAACATTTTCTTCAAAATTTATTTTAAAGGGTAAGTGCCAACCAGACCCAATTCCCTTCTTGTGTACGACTCACGCTCCATTATGGATAGCCATATTTTTATACTTTATCCTGGTATTGTGTCACTAGATGTGCGTGGTTGCCACTTTGATCTTTTAGGTGCTAGATTTCACTAAAAGATTTTAAAATATATAACTCAGGTTTCAGTGATTAGAATTTTGTTGTTTTGGTGCTAAATGATTTATGAAATTGTACTCTATTCTTCTAAATTGGTTTGAGATATTTCTTGAGTTGTGTTTTCACTGTATTACAGTTTGTGTACTGCATAAATACTTTACGCATTGCCTCTAAGTTAAGCCTGACTGCTTTTGTACCAAGCTACCAGAGAGTTAAGCACAGGTTAATTTAGTGAATTTTGTGGCTCACCCTGTTGGGTATTATGGCTGTTACATGAACAGGGATCCCCTCCTTCAACCAGCAACCCCGTTTCTCACACTGGTGTCCAGCGGTGTGGATCAGGTCTTGTGTTTGTGAAGTACTATATTGTTATCCGTATAACACAAAAATCCCATATAAATAAATTGACACCAGAGTTGACCTCTTTTCAGATTTTTTTAGTTTTTATTTGACTGTTTTCACCTTTTTCCAATTTAAGTACTCTACCTTCCTTTTTGTTCCATGGAGATGGGTTGGATCAACTTTTATACCTTGAACAGGACTAAGCTTCTGAAACTCCACAAAGAGAAGAGACTGAGGGAAGGCAGAAAGGTTACCAAACTAGATTTCTAGGTAGCCATCAGAGCCTTTGAGGAGTTATGAAGGTGGCAGGCCACGTCAGAAGAGGATGACCCAGAGCAGGAAGGGGCAAACTTCAGTGATGAGGATTTTGAGGACCCAGACCTGGGCCACGAGCAGCAGAATGAGCACAACTCACCTCCAGATGATACTGGGGATGCCCAGAATAGAGCAATGTGTCTACCAGGGGTCTGTCCCCAGAGGAGCTACAGGACAGAAAGAGGGAGTTCAATCCACAGCTGGCACACATTAAGCTGGAAGCAGAAGAGAGAAGGGTTGAGGCAGAGAAACCCTATGCCAGAGAGAAAACCGAAGCAGAAAGCGCTTTAGATGTGAAGAAACTTCTGCTGGCTCATGAGCCAAATCCAGGCAGAGTCCACCAGCAGTGTTGGCAGCATCACCCCTATGTCCACTGGTGAAATCATCTCTATCCTAAAGGATCTAGTGCCTAACCTTGTTGTTGGGGATGACATAGACAGCTTGTTTGAGGCATACTAGGTTGCCCTGGAGATGCATAGGGTCCCTGAAGAAGATCGGGGCCAGTCTCCGCAACCATATTCCCAGTTGAGACAGGGATGCTCTATTAGCTCTAGGGAAAGGGGAAATAATGACGTATCCCATCATAAAACAGACCCTGACCAGGAAATATGGGCTCAACACAGAGAGGTACAAGCAAAAGTTTAGGGACAGTCAGAAATTTCTGCAACGGACCTAGTGCGATGTCAAGTGTCCCAAGAGTGCACAGTTAACCAGTGGTGGGCAGAAGCCCAGGTTGGCCAGTGTAGAACTTAGTGTGGAGGAGACAGCTGAGGTTACCCTATTGTCCCCAGGTGACAGAGAGATAGTGCCAAAGCCCTCAAGTGCTTCCAAGTATGGGTATTGGAGTTCGGGTTCGACCTGGAAATGTTGGGGTTGCCTGAGTGAGTCTGTGTCTGTACAGATCCAAGGCTGCCCAGCATGGCAGACAAGGAGGTCTGGAGCATGGAAGAATGGCCCGAACAGCAAACAAGAAAGGGAAGAACAAAAGCATGGGAAACCAACCGCAGGATGTCCCACAATGCAGGTGAATGGGGCATCAGAGGAGGACACCTTGGAGCCTACCAGGGAGGAGTCTTCCTTGGTGGTCTTTTTGAGTTTACTGGATTGCACCAGAGGGTGCATGCACTGAGGATGATTTCAGTAAGACAAAGGAAGAGGGCACAACCCTTGATGGCATGAGGAATCAGACTAAAGCCCAGGCAGCAGGTGACACCTCCATGGAGGTCATTTGGGGGTCACCAGAGGTGACAGCTGGGACCCCCAGCTCACCTCTTGCAAACCCTGAAATTGCCTTTGTGACCCCTGAGGTGGCAAAATCAGTGCAGCTCATCCTTATGGATGTCGGTTTGGAATCCTCTCTCTTTGTCCTTGCTCAGTTTTTGATTACACTAATAGTGAATAGTATTCTATTATTCATGATTAATGCAATAAGAAAAAATGACTATAATTAACTGCAATATGATCCTCCCTTGGAGCTGAGGTAAGTAAAAATTAATTTTAAATGTCTGTTGAGTACATGCTTGAGAGTGAGTGTGTGTTTACGTGAGACAGTTTGTGTAAGTGTGAATAAGTGTGCTTGTGCAAGCATGTATGTGTGAGTGAAATTGAAGGTCATAAGATGTGTGATTTCACATTCGCTACCCCTGACATTTTGGTGAATTGACATCCATGGTCACCTCTGAAATCCACCTCATATACTGGGAGAATTATCGTTTATGTTGTGAGCCTAGGCACCTGTTGTAGGAGGCTGGCCTGGCTTGTAGTGGGTACCAGAGGTACTTACACCTTGTGCCAGGTCCAGTTCTCCCTTATTAGTGTAGAAGATGTGTTTCTAGCAGCTTAGACTGATAGAAGGTAGCTATGGCAAAGCAGCTTAGGCTGAACTAGGAGACATGTAAAGCTCCTACTATACCACTTCTATCATATGCACAATATCATAAGAAAACACAATACACAGAGTTACTAAAAATAAAGGTACTTTATTTTTATGACAATATGCCAAAAGTATCTCAGTGAGTACCCTCAGTATTAAGGTAAGTACTATACACAAGTTATATGTACACAAACCAAAATTAGGTAAGTAATAGCAAGAAAAGTAATGCAAACAGTGTAGCATTACAATAGGTTGCAATAGGAGCACATAGGTATAGGGGCAACACAAACCATATACTCCAAAAGTGGAATGCGAAAAACGAATGGACCCCAGAGCTATGTGAACTTGTAGAGGGTCACTGGGACTATAAGAAAACAATGAGGGTTAGAAAAATACCCCACCCCAAGACCCTGAAAAGTAGGAGTAAAGTGCACCTACTACCCCCAGAGAGCACAGAAGTCGTGATAAGGGGATTCTGCAGGAAGAACAAACACCAGCAGTGCACTGACAACGGATTTCGGGACCTGAGTACCTGTAAGACAAGGGGGCCAAGTACAATAGTCACGACAGTGTCCGGGGGGCAGGAGCCCAGGAAACCCCAGCTGAAGGTGCAAGGAAGCTGCCACCCATTGGAAGAAGCTTGGAGTTCTGCAAGAAAGAAGAGGACTAGGAACTTCTCCTTTGGAAGACGGATGTCCCACGTTGCGATGAAACTTGCAGAGGTGTTCCCACGCAGAAGGACCACAAACAAGCCTTGCTAGCTGCAACGTTTGCAGTAGAGGTTTTTGGGTGCTGCTGAGGACCAGGAAGGACCAGGATGGCGCCTTTTGGAGGAGGAGACAGAGGGGGCGCTCAGCAACTCAGAGAGCCCTCACAGAAGCAGGCAGCACCTGCAGAAGTACCCCAACAGGCACTTAGAAATAAGGTGAACCGGAGTCCACATGAAGTCACAAAAGGGAGTCCCACGACGCCGGAGGACAACTCAGAAGGCTGTGCACTGCAGGACGGAGTGCTGGGGACCCAGGCTAGGCTGTGCACAAAGGAAATCCTGGAAGAGTGCACAGAAGCCAGTGCAGCTGCAAATCACGTGATACATAGCTTTGCAGTCTAGCATGGGGAGGCAAGGACTTACCATCACCAAACTTGGACTGAAGAGTCACTGGACTGTGGGAGTCACTTGGACAGAGTTGCTGTGTTCCAGGGAACACGCTCGTCAGGATGAGAGGGGAACCAGAGGACCAGTGATGCAGTCTTTTGGTGCCTGCGTTAGCAGGGGGAAGATTCCGTCGACCCATGGTAGATTTGTTCGGAGCTTCTGGTGCAGGGTGAAGGCAGGCTACCCTCAAAGCATGCACCACCTGGAAACAGTCGAGAAAGCCGGCAGGATTAGGCACTACAATGATGCTGGTAGTCGTCGTGCTACTTTGTTGCGGTTTTGCAGGCGTCCTGGAGCAGTCAGCGTTCGATCCTTTGGTAGAAGGTGAAGAGGGAGATGCAGAGGAACTCTTGTGAGATCTTGCATTCGTTATCTGAAGTATTCCCCAAAGCAGAAACCATAAATAGCCAGAAAAGGAGGTTTGGCTACCAAGTTAGGAGGATTGGCTACCAAGAGAGGTAAGAGCCTATCAGAAGGAGCCTCTGACATCACCTGCTGGCACTGGCCACTCAGAGCAGTCCAGTGTGCCCCCAGAGCAGGGCTGGGGGATCCCTGCACCGGTGTAGACTGGCTTATGCACAGATGGGCACCATCTGTGCCCATCAAAGCATTTCCAGAGGCTGGGGCAGGCTACTCCTCCCCAGCCCTTCACACCTATTTCCAAAGGGAGAAGGTGTAACACCCTCTCTCAGAGGAAATCCTTTGTTCTGCCTTCCTGGGCCAGGGCTGCCTGGACCCCAGGAGGGCAGAAACCTGTCTGAGGGGTTGGCAGCAGCTGCAGTGGAGACCCTGGAAAGGTAGTTTGGCAGTACCCGGGTTCTGTGCTAGACACCCAGGGGATCATGGAATTGTCCCTCCAACACCAGAATGGTATTGGGGTGACAATTCCATGATCTTAGACATGTTACATGGCCATGTTCGGAGTTACCATTGTGATGCTATACATAGGTAGTGACCTATGTATAGTGCATGCGTGTAATGGTGTCCCTGCACTCACAAACTCCAGGGAAATGTGTCCTGAATGATGTGGGGGCACCTTGGCTAGTGCAAGGGTGCCCACACACTAAGTAACTGTGCACCCAACCTTCCCCAGGTGAAGGTTAGACATATAGGTGCCTTATAAGTTACTTATGTGCAGTGGTAAATGGCTGTGAAATAACGTGGACGTTATTTCACTCAGACTGCATTGGCAGGCCTGTGTAAGAATTGTCAGAGCTCCCTATGGATGGCAAAAGAAATGCTGCAGCCCATAGGGATCTCCTGGAACCCCAATACCCTGGGTACCTCAGTACCATATACAAGGGAATTAAATGGGTGTACCAGTATGCCAATGTGAATTGGTAAATTTAGTCACTAGCCTGTAGTGACAAATTTGGAAAGCAGAGAGAGCATAACCACTGTGGTTCTGGTTAGCAGAGCCTCAGTGAGACAGTTAGGCACCACACAGGGAACACATATAGGCCACAAACTTATGAGCACTGGGGTCCTGGCTAGCAGGATACCAGTGACACATAACAAACACACTAACAACATAGGGTTTTCACTATGAGCACTGGGCCCTGGCTAGCAGGATCCCAGTGAGACAGTGAAAACACCCTGACATATACTCACAAAAAGGCCAAAAGTGGGGGTAACAAGGCTAGAAAGAGGCTACCTTCCTACACAACCCCCCCCCCCCCCAAATGAAGGACAGTAAGGCTACCCTTGGCCAGTTGAGTCTTTATTGTCTAAGTGGTGATAAGTAGAGAGTAGCTCTGCAGTAGCTTGGTTACTTCCTTTATCATCCACTATATGGTGACTTCCCTGTGGAGATGTAAACCACCCTGTTTGAAGTTTTTTAGCTAGCCAACAATGTGAAGTTATATTTTCAGAGTTCCTATTAGTATGTTTCAGTTTAGAGCAGTGGGATTTGTCCACTGAACCTATATCAAGTGATGAGAATGCCAGACAGGGATTCTGTCTCAATAAAGCCGTAGCTGGGCAAACACTTTGTCCATATGGTCGTAAGAGAGAACAGGGGTGCTGTTTCTCTTGAGTTGGAGCAGGGCAGGGATGCTGTCCTATGAGCTCCACACTAGGGCAGGGCTGCTGTCCTAAGTGTTGTGAAGCAGTGCAGGGTTTCTGCACTAAAGTTTCTCTGGGAGGGTTGGAGGGATGCTCCATGTTAACTAAAATGGTGCCCTTTTCCTCACCAATATTAGTTATCCCACAGAGAGGTACTTTTACCTCAGGGAGTTCAGCTGTGCCAGCTGATGGTTCCCTTGGTACAGGTGCCACCCCAGGAGAGGTTTCTCCTACCACAGGAATGGTATCCTGGATGGCAGGGCGGGTAGGGGATAGTGTGATGCCCTTTTTACCTGTTGTTGAAGGATCCTGAGTTTTCAGGCCTGTTCCTCTCCTTTGCTTTTTCATTTCATCTGAAATGAGAGGATGCGATTCCTCAGGGATACCCAGCATGGATGCATGGGTATGAAGCTCTACCTCAGCCCAACCTAAGGTCTCTAGGTCATTACCTAAGATACAGTCTACAGGTAAGCTAGGTGACACAACCACCTGCTTAGGGCAAGTAACTCCACCCCAACTAAGCTGAACTATAGCTAAGGGAAGAAACTTAGTGGAGTTATGGACATCAATAATCTTGTACTGTTGTCCAATGATGTGTTGTTCAGGAGACACTAGGTTTTCAGTCACCAAAGTGATACTGGCACCTGTGTCCCTGTAGGCCTGGGCCTCAACACCATTTATTGAAATGGTCTGCCTGTACTTATCCATTGTAAGGGGACAAGCAGCCAGTGTGGCAAGGCCAATGCCACTAGGTGTGACAGAAACTGTCTTGGGACTGACTACCCCAGTGTCTATGATGGAATCATAAGTGAACTCAACTACTTATTTTGACTGTTGCCAGCAGTCCCACCACTATTACCACTACTGCTAGGGGCACTAGAGTTTGATGTATTAGTGGTGGTTGGTTCAGGGGGTTTACCTGGACAGGACTTAGGGCCAGATGTAGCAAAAATAAAAATTGCGACTCGCATTTTGCGAGTAGATGCGACTCGCAAAATGCGAGTCGCAATTAGGAATGCCAGAAAAAAAAACGGTCCGATTTAGCGACTCGCAGCCGGACTCGCAACGCTGTGTGCGAGTCCGCAGATTGCGAGGTCGCTGTTTGCGAGTGTGCAAAAAACGGACTCGCAATTAGCGAGTAGGTGTCGCAAATTGCGAGTCCCTTCAAAATTGCTTGCAGGTGCAGCAGAACACTCCAGAAAGCACACCAGAACACTCTGGAAACACTTCCTGGCACATGATGATGACATCACAGCCAGGAAGTTAACAAATACACCTGGGAGGAGGCTGGACCACACCCTTTTATAACTGCCAGTCTTCACACTGAACAAGCAGCAGCAGCCATGGAGGGAACCCCACGAAAAAGAAAAATCAAATTTTCTGAGAGGGAGCTTGAGGTGCTGACTGAGGAATGCTGTCAGCACCATGATGAGCTCTTTGGGAGAGCAGCCCTCACTGTTCCTGAGGCCACCAAAAAGAAACTCTGGCAGGACATGCAAGAAAAAATTAATTCCCTGGGTGTGAGCCACAGGACAATTGAGGACATAAAGAAGAGGTGGTATGACCTCCGCTCCCGGACCAAGGAGAGGGTGGCAGAAAGGCTCCGGGAGATGAGAGGCACTGGAGGGGGACCATCATCTGTGCCACCACCCACACCCCTTGAAGAAAGGGTTGAGGAAACATTTGAGCTGGAGGCAGTGTGTGGATTTGGGGACCTGGACACCTCAGAGCCCAGCACATCAACCGGTGAGTACCATGTGATAAGCCTGTACCCCTATCAATGTCATACCCCACCCACCATGTACACAGGTGCATGCACAACCAAATTAGCTCCATTTCAGGGTAGAAAGAGCCAGAATGATGCATTATGGGAAATGTAGTCAAATTGGCAGTTCATAGGCAAATGTTTATTAGGAATTGTGCAATAGATACTAGACACTGACAGTGTGTTCCCCATGTCCCACAGGTCTCCAGCAAGACACCCCCAACACCCCAAGCACCCAGGCCCAGGAGGACACCCTAGGACCCGCCAGCACCCCCACCTGCACAGTCAGCAGCATTCCTGCAGTGGTAACGCCTGCTGCAACAATCACGCCAGGAGCTGCCCCAGCAACAGGCAGGGAGGATACAGGTGGGAGCACAGGGCAGCCACCACTGCGCAGGCGTTGCAGGGCAAGACCATCTGGATCCGGGATACTTCCTCCAACCAGCAGTGAGGCACATCTGCTGCGGGGTCAGCGCCTGCAGAACAGAATATTGGGCAGGATTAGTGGTGTGCTGCACCGCTTTGTTAGAAACAACCATGCAAGCATGCAGCACCTCAACAGACGTATGGACCTGATGTGCCAGAACACTGGGGACATTGCCCTTGCCATCAGGGAACTGGCGGGCGGACTGCTGGGCCAGGCAGAGGCTGGGCGGCGCAGAGATCGCCAGATAATGCTAAGACTGGACAGGATGGCCACATCGATCAGCAGGCTAGCCATCAATAACACAGGCCTGTCGAGGAGGACAGTTGGCCTGCAAATAGAGATGGGCCATTTTGGGCCATTTTGCTGGGGATGTTGCCAGGGGCCTGGGACGTCTCACCCACATAATTGAACTTATGTAGACACAGGAGATGTCGAGGGCCACCGGGGAAACACCCCAAGACAGTGAGGAGGGCTCCACAGTGAGCAGTGTCTCAGCCACTGACAGTAGGGTGCTAAGGAGTGGTAGGCAGAGCACCATGGACGCAGCAGGGACCAGCCAGGCTGGCAGGAGGGGCAGGAGATCTTAGAGAACAGCCAGGAGAAATAACTGTGGCACATGGCGTTAATGTGCCACATGACTGGTTGGCATTTTCCTGCCCATGGACAATTTCAACTTGTATATAGTTTATTCATTACATTAATAAAACAGTTATTTTTGTTCCACTTAACAAAAGGAGTTTTTGGTTAATGGGTGAGTATGGTGGGAGTTGACACGTACCGTCCAAAATATTGCGTTGCAATGTGGTCCCGTCTCAGTCTGCCTTGATTAGCTAGACTCCTATCCCCATGATGGCGATGTGGTTGTTCTTGCTCTTCATCATCAGGATCTGGGTCTGCAGGGGTGAGAGGTAGCCCACGTCGGGTGGCTATGTTGTGGAGGATGGCGCATGCGACCACGATTTTGAATGCGGTAATGGGGGTGTATTGGAGGGCGCCTCCACTGCGGTGGAGGCATCTGAATCTTGCCTTCAGGAGTCCGAAGGTGCGCTCTATCAGGTTCCTGGTCCTCTTATGCGCACTGTTGTATTGCCTCTCTGATTCAGTTCTGGGTGTTAAAAACGGAGTCATGATCCAAGGCCTTAGAGCATATGCACTGTCACCTGTTGGGCACAAAAGTACACTGTTAGGAAGTCCAGATAGTCGTGCACAGTGACCTGTGTGTATGTCTGCAAGTGTCTGTGGCTCTACCTAGGAGGTAGCCGTCTCCGAATTCCCCACGTTCCAGGCGTTGATGTATCCCACTATGCCTAAAAATGTATGAGTCATGGGTACTGCCTGGAAACTTAGCTACAATGTCCGTGATGACATAATGGGCATCACAAACAACCTGTATGTTGAGTGAGTGGGTACACTTTCTGTTGCGGAAAATGTGTTCCAGATTAGCAGGGGGGCATATTTGAATGTGTGTCCCATCTACACACCCTATGACATGGGGAAAGTGGGCAATGCGGTAAAAGTCCAGCATGGTGCTGTTAATTTCTGCCTCATTCCTTGGTAAGTATATGAAGTGAGACATGTGCGTGACTAAGGAATCTAGGAATGCCCTGAGGAACCTTGACACTGCACTTTGGGATACCCCACCTGCCACGGCAATGACCCCCTGATAGCTCCCTGAGGCCAAGAGGTGCAGTGCGCATAGTACTTGCACATGCGTAGGGATGGCGCAGCCACGCAGAGTCTTGTGTTCTAGCTGTGGTTTCAGTAAATCTATCAATTCTAGAATGGCTGCGCTGCTAAGGCGGTATTTATCATAGATCTCCTCTTCAGTTTGCTGAAAAAGAGTCTGCCTGGTTCTATATATCTTCTCCTGTCTGTGGCCCCTCCTCCTGCTCTGCTGGGCTGCGTAGACTCTCCTCCTCACTGCTATCAGGTATATCTCCGCCATCTTGAGTAACCCAGATGGCTTCTGGGTCCCCTTTTATACTTTGGTAATGGTTACCACCTGCTCTGACTTAGTGGTAAATGGGACATGCAAACTGGGCTTTTTGCGACTAGTCGCAATTTGCGAGTTGCAATTGCATATGGGTTGCGACTCGCAAATTGCGACTTGCAATTTGCGGGTCGCAACGGATGTGACTCGCAAACGGGTTCCATCGCGTTTTGCGAGTCGGAAATGGGCTTTTTGCATCCCATTTCCGATTTTGCACTGTCGCAAATTGCGATTCGCCCCGTTTGCGAGTCGCAAACGTTTGCTACATCTGGCCCTTATCCCCTTGCCAATGGCCTTTATTTTTACACACATAGCACCAAGGCTTTGTAATGTGTGTATATTGTGAAGAAGAGGAAGAATTTGATTTGTCCCCACCCCCTGAAGAGTGTTTAGGATTTGAAGAAGGATCTTTGGTTTTACCCTTATCCCCATGCTTATCCTGAATTTCTCACCATCTTTCTTCTGGCCATCCTTGTCATCTCCTGTATGAACTTTTCTGTTCTCTTGTTCTGACCCATTTGTCTGCCTTCTTTCCTAATTCTTGGGGAGAGGTCAGATCTGAGTCTATCAAGTACTGGTGTAACAAATCAGACACACAATTGTTAAGAATATGCTCTCTCAGAATAAGATTGTACAGGCTTTCATAGTCAGATACCTCACTGCCATGCAACCACCCTTCCAAGGCCTTCACTGAACAGTCCACAAAATCTGTCCAATCTTGAGAAGACTCTTTTCTGGTGTCTCTGAACTTAATCCTGTATTGTTCAGTGGTTAAGCCAAATCCATCCAAGAGTGCATCTTTCAAAACTGTGTAGTTTTTAGCTTCACTTTCTCTAACAGTCAGGAGCCTATCCCTACCCTTTCCAGTGAAAGATAGCCACAAAATAGCAGCCCACTGCATTTGATGGACCAACTGTACCATACAGGCCCTCTCAAGTGCAGCAAAAAACTTGTTGATGTCATCGCCCTCCTTGTAAGGGGGGGGGCTATCTTGTGAAGATTTCTGGAATCATGCTCTCTAACAGGATTACTATCAGGAATACTGCTGCTGCCACCATGGGGTACTAACCCCAACCTCTTTCTTTCCTTCTCAGTGTCCAGGGATTCCCTATCTAAGGCCAGCTGTTGCTGTTTAAGCTTCAGTCTGGTCTCTTCAACCCTCAACATTTTTAGTTTCCTTTCTAACAAGTCATCCTCAGAGTGGGTGGGTTGGGAATGCTTTGACACAGATGACAAATTGAAAATTTCAGAGGGGGATCTGTCCCTATCTGTCTGGACCCTGGTAACTTGGCCTCTAGGAATAAAGGATGCCCTACTGTGATGGGACCCTCCATTACTACCAACATTACCAGGTGTCCTGCTAGGGGGCAGACCCTGTACAGAACCCTCCCCACCCTTCTCAGTGAACTCTCCTGATTCAGATTGGGAAGTTTCTACATGTCCTAACTTCTCATTTGATGGGCCAGTTTGGGACTCATCATCTACAATAAGCATGTTGAACAGAAACTCTTTTGTAGGTTTCTTTCCTATAACTAAACCTCTATCTAAGCAGAGACTCCTTAAGCTCTTGTAGTTCAAACTGTCATAAGTTGCATTGACAGTTTTGGGAGCTGAATCTACCAGAGACATGATAGCCAAAGGTTTAGAGATAGTGAGAAGAAAGAAAAAGTTTCAGAACTTTTTAAAGCTCAGAGAAAAAAACTTTTTCTAACTTTTAGAAAACTTTTAGAAGTTTTAAGAAACTTTTCAGAACTTTGTAAAAAGTTTTAGAGAAGAAAAGCAAACTTCTTTTTGGTTAAGTGTACATACACTGAACTGTTTGATTTATAATTCTCTTATGAAAAGTACACAATGACAAAGTGGTAAGTAGTTACAAGTACTTATCCGCTGCTGCACAACCAATGTAGGAGGCTGGCCTTGCTTGTAGTGGGTACCAGAGGTACTTACACCTTGTGCCAGGTCCAGTTACCCCTAATTAGTGTAGAAGAGGTGTTTCTAGCAGCTTAGAATGATAGAAGGTAGCTATGGCAAAGCAGCTTAGGCTGAACTAGGAGACATGTAAAGCTCCTACTATACCACTTATATCATATGCACAATATCATAAGAAAACACAATACAGAGTTACTAAAAATAAAGGTACTTTATTTTTATGACAATATGCCAAATGATCTCAGTGAGAACCCTCAGTAAGAAGGTAAGTACTATACAGTTATATGTACACAAACCAAACTTAGGTAAGTAATAGCAAGAAAAGTAATGCAAACAGTGTAGCATTACAATAGGTTGCAATAGGAGCACATAGGTATAGGGGCAACACAATCCATATACTCCAAAAGTGGAATGCGAACCACAAATGGACCCCAGAGCTATGTGATGAGGGTTAGAAAAATACCCCACCCCAAGACCCTGAAAAGTAGGAGTAAAGTGCACCTACTACCCCCAGAGAGCACAGAAGTCGTGATAAGGGGATTCTGCAGGAAGAACAAACACCAGCAGTGCAATGACAACGGATTTCCGGACCTGAGTACCTGTAAGACAAGGGGACCAAGTCCAATAGTCGCAACAGTGTCCAGGGGGCAGGAGCCCAGGAAACCCCAGCTGAAGGTGCAAGGAAGCTGCCACCAGTTGGAAGAAGCTTGGAGTTCTGCAAGAAAGAAGAGGACTGGGAACTTCTCCTTTGGAAGACGGATGTCCCATGTTGCGATGAAGCTTGCAGAAGTATTCCCATGTAGAAAGACCACAAACAAGCTTTGCTAGCTGCAAGGGTTGCAGTAGAGGGTTTTGGGTGCTGCTGAGGACCAGGAAGGACTAGGATGTCGCCTTTTGGAGGAGGAGACAGAGGGGGCACTCAGCAACTCAGAGAGCCCTCACAGAAGGAGGCAGCACCCGCAGAAGTACCCCAACAGCCACTTAGAAATAAAGTGAACTGGAGTCCATGCAAAGTCACAAAAGGGAGTCCCACGACACCGGAGGACAACTCAGAAGGTTGTGCACTGCAGGACGGAGTGCTGGGGACGAAGGCTAGGCTGTGCATGAAGGAAATCCTGGAAGAGTGCACAGAAGCCAGTGCAGCTGCAAATCACGCTGTACACAGCTTTGCAGTCTAGTGTGGGGAGGCAAGGACTTACCTCCACCAAACTTGGACTGGAGAGTCACTGGACTGTGGGAGTCAATTGGACAGAGTTGCTGTGTTCCACGGACCACGCTCGTCAGGATGAGAGGGGACCCAGAGGACCAGTGATGCAGTCTTTTGGTGCCTGCGTTAGCAGGGGGAAGATTCCATCGACCCACAGGAGATTTCTTTGGAGCTTCTGGTGCAGGGTGAAGGCAGGCTACCCCCAGATCATGCACCACCTGGAAACAGTCGAGAAAGCCGGCAGGATTAGGCGCCACAATGTTGCTTGTAGTCATCATGCTACTTTGTTGCGGTTTTGCAGGCGTCCTGGAGCAGTCAGCGGTCGATCCTTTGGTAGAAGGTGAAAAGGGAGATGCAGAGGAACTCTGGTGAGCTCTTGCATTAGTTATCTGAAGAATTCCCCAAAGCGGAGACCATAAATAGCCAGAAAAGGAGGTGTGGCTACCAAGTTAGGAGGATTGGCTACCAAGAGAGGTAACAGCCTATCAGAAGAAGCCTCTGACGTCACATGCTGGCACTGGCCACTCAGAGCAGTCCTGTGTGCCCCCAGAGTAGGGCTGGGGGATCCCTGAACCAGCGTAGACTGGCTTATGCATAGATGGGCACCATCTGTGCCCATCAAAGCATTTCCAGAGGCTGGGGGAGGCTACTCCTCCCCAGCCCTTCACACCTATTTCCAAAGGGAGAGGGTGTAACACCCTCTCTCAGAGGAAATCCTTTGTTCTGCCTTCCTGGGCCAGGGCTGCCTGGACCCCAGGAGGGCAGAAACCTGTCTGAGGGGTTGGCAGCAGCAGCAGCTGCAGTGGAGACCCCAGAAAGGCAGTTTGGCAGTACCCGGGTTCTGTGCTAGAGACCCGGGGGATCATGGAATTGTCCCCCCAACACCAGAATGGTATTGGGGTGACAATTCCATGATCTTAGACATGTTACATGGCCATGTTCGGAGTTACCATTGTGACGCTATACATAGGTAGTGACCTATGTATAGTGCACGCGTGTAATGGTGTCCCCGCACTCACAAACTCCAGGGGAATTTGTCCTGAACGATGTGGGGGCACCGTGGCTAGTGCCAGGGTTCCCACACACTAAGTAACTTTGCACCCAACCTTCACCTGGTAAAGGTTAGACATATAGGTGACTTATAAGTTACTTATGTGCAGTGGTAAATGGCTGTGAAATAACGTGGACGTTATTTCATGCAGGCTGCATTGGCAGGCCTGTGTAAGAATTGTCAGAGCTCCCTATTGGTGGCAAAAGAAATGCTGCAGCCCATAGGGATCTCCTGGAACCCCAATACCCTGGGTTCCTCAGTACCATATACAAGGGAATTATATGGGTGTACCAGTATGCCAATGTGAATTGGTAAATTTAGTCACTAGCCTGTAGTGACAAATTTGGAAAGCAGAGAGAGTATAACCACTGAGGTTCTGGTTAGCAGAGCCTCAGTGAGACAGTTAGGCACCACACAGAGAACACATATAGGCCACAAACGTATGAGCACTGGGGTCCCGGCTAGCAGGATCCCAGTGACACATAACAAACACACTAACAACATAAAGTTTTCACTATGAGCACTGGGCCCTGGCTAACAGGATCCCAGTGAGACAGTGAAAACACCCTGACATATACTCACAAACAGGCCAAAAGTGGGGGTAACAAGGCTAGAAAGAGGCTACCTTCCTACACCTGTGCATGGGGCAACATATGTGTTGGTGGTACCCCAATGCTACAGGGTCTTCATTCTGGGTGCTGCTCATAAAATTCCCCCGGCAGGACGTGTGGGGGGGAGAAGACCTTTGTCAGGCTTGTTTCCAACTTTTATTGGCCTCAGATGGGGATAGTCTAAAATAATTTCTGTAGGGCTTGTCCCACCTGCCGGGCCAGTGAGAAAACAGGGAAAAAGCTAAAGGCTCCCTGAAGCCCTTACCTGGTCATCAACATTATAGGACCCTTGGAAACCAAGTCAACCTAAGACAACAGGTTTATCCTGGTCTTGGTGGACCATGCCACTAGGTACACAGAGGCAATCCCTCTGAGGACTGTGACAGTTCCTGCAGTGGCTAGGGTCCTGATGGGGATTTTTATCTGAGTGAGGTTGATCAAGAAAGTGGTGACTGACAGAGGTACCAAATTCATGTCTGCATTGTTGAAGTCAATGTAGAAGGTGTGTGGGGTAACATACTAGTTCTCCACAGCCTGCCAGCTGCATACCAAAAGGGTTGTTGAAAAGTTCAACATGAGTCTAAAAGGTATGACTGCAGTCCCGCCTGAGGCCGTGAGACTGTAGTGGGACATTTTCTTGCCATGCCTACTTTTCGCCTACAGGGAGGTTCCATAGAAGAGAGTTGGGTTTAGACTTTTGTAACTTTTTTATAGTCACCTTGTTAGGGGAACTCTCAGTCTGGTAAAGGATGGGTGGGAGCAAGCACACAAAACCCATTCCCCACAAAGATGTAGTTAGCTACATGCAGTCCCTCAGGAACCAGATGGGGAAGTTCTTGAAGAAGGCTTATGAGAACTGAGAGGCAAGCCCAGAGGTAATAAAAGAGTTTTATGACAAAATGGCCACTCCAATTAAAGGAAGGAGAAGACCACTTACCTGGTGGAGGTCAAGACCCCTAGAAATCCCTTAAAGGTACTCGATATAAACTCTCCATACCCCACTATGAGAGGTCTGAGTTTACCATGTTGTTGGTAACAGATAATAGAGAGGAAGAGGAGAGTGAACCTCTCCCTGACCTCCTGTCATACAAAGAAGAAGAAGGGTCATTGGAAGGCATCAACCTCTCTCCTACCCTGATCCCATAAAAATAGAAGAACTGTCACCAGTTGCTAGGCACAGTTTGCCTCAAAGGTTTCCCTCACTCCTGAGCTTGAACATTTGTGTATCCATGGCACTGACACTGGGGACAGCCTGCCTGTCAAAAACAAAATATACAGGCTGTCAGATACAGGGAGGGCCAGCATCAATGAGGAAGTCAAAGAAGCAGTCTCTAAGATGCTGAGGTTGGGCACTCCAGTGGTCCTTGGTCCAGCCCATTAGTGTTTTAGCTAAAGGCTGCCCAACTGGGCTCAGTCCCGGAATTCAGGTTTTGTGTGGACTACACAGGGCTCAACTTAATCACCAAGACTGATACTCACCCCATCCCCAGAGCTGATGAGCTCATAGACCGGTTACTTGCTGCCAGGTTTTTGAATACCTTTGACTTGACTTCTGGGTACTCTATTGAAAGGTTAGCATTCTCTAGCCACTTTCAATTTAGAGTGATGCCCTTTCAATTGAAAAATGCACCTGCTACCTTAAAGAGAACGGTGAACCAGGTCTTGGCTGGGATGGAGGCCTGCTTCCAAGGATGACATAGCTGTCTTCAGTAGCCACTGGGAGGATCACCTATTCCACCTGCAGGAGGTGCTTCAAGCCCTGCATCAGGTAGGCCTGACTATCAAGGTCAGTAAGTGTCAGATAGAGAGGGGTTCTATGGTGTACTTAGGACACCTTGTCAGCGGTGGTAAGGTTCAGCTCCTCCGGGCCAAAATAGAGGCTATCCTGGCCTGGGATCCCCCCAAAACCCAGACCAAATGGAGGGCCTTCCTGGGCCTCAATGGTTACCATAGGAGATTTGTCAAGGGATATGGAACAATTGTTGCCTCCTTGACTGTGCTTACTTTCAAGAAGCAGCCCAAGAAGGTGGACTGGACAGAGGCCTGTCAGAAAATATTTGGCACCCTCAAAAAGGACATGTGCACAGCCCTGGTGCTCAAGGCCCCTGACTTTTCAGAGGAATGTATAGTACAGATGCTTCTGAGCATGGCATAGGGACAGTTTTATCACAGTTAAATGAGAAGGGCCTAGACCAACCTGTAGCTTTCATCTCTAGGAAGCTACTTCCCAGGGTACAAAAGTGGAGTGCTATTCAAAGGGACGCCTTTGCTGTGGTCTGGGCATTGATGAAGCTGTGACAATACTTATTTGGGACCCAGTTCTGGGTTGAGACAGACCGCAGGCCACTCAGATGGCTCATGCAGATGGTGGTGAGAATCTCAAACTGTTGAAGTAGTTCATCTCCTTACAGGAAATGGACTTTGTGATGGGATACAGTCCTGTGTCAGAGCTTTCTGTTATGACTCACACTCACACGCTTCTTTCTGCTCCCTCGTAAAAAAAATGAGCATGTATGAAAAAAAGATGAAACATGTCATGAATGTGTTTACAGCACAGCACTTCCCTGTAACTTGTGAGGAAAATGATCTTCTGTCTGAAGACCGAATATTACACTGTATGTTTTTTTAGATTGATAAAAGCAAGTGTTTTTCGAATTCCTTCATACGAATCAAGTGTTTGATGACTCATCACCAGCATGTGTCTTATGACTCATTACCAGCACAGTATCCACACCCCTCTTGGATTGATGACTCATCACCAGCATGTGTCTGATGTGTCTGATGACTCATCCCCAGCACACCAGTCTATAAATATAACTGGCAAGGTGTTTCCTGTGCTTTGCTTCGATTCTTTCTTTGCTCGCAGGTGTTCTCGGTTCAGCTGGAGTTCCATGATTCTTTCAGGAGTCAACTTTTCATTACGAGACTTCATCGGAGCTTCCCTCTCTGGAGCGGATTACTTTCACAGCGGCTGAAGAATTTACGAGCAGTGTTCCATTTTCCACAAAATAATCAAAACAATCCAGGAGAAGTCGGTTTGTGAGTAATTCCCCTCTTGTCTCCCTAGTTTCAGCCTTCTTGAGGTTAGTGACCTTATGGTGCATTGTGAAAGACATTCGTCAATGCTGAGAAACCTGTGATACAAGACTATTTCCCAAAGACAGCTTGAGAAGTATTTTGAAAAGCAGCATGGAAGTTAAGTGTTGTGTACTCCTGAAAGCATCGCTCGATATCTGTGCGAATTTAAACATTTATTCTGATTGCTTTGGAGCAAGTCTATTGTGTTAAAACAAATAACAAAAGACAAATTCATAAGTTTGATTTTATAACAATTTTCTTGTGGGTTACAAAAGCGTGCTTAATAGTTGAGCAATCGAGCACTAATAATTATTGTGACTGCTGAAAGACTCAGTGATTGCCCAATCGAAAGATAATAATTATTGTTATTTTGCTGAAAGACTGTATGATATTCGTAGTTCTTTTGTTTTTTATTTGTTTCTGGTCTTAGAATTCCTGCACCAAACCGAGCCTACTTTCTTAGAACAACAGTGACGCTCCTCTGTGAACCAGTGTTTTGTTTCTCTTGCCTTCCCAAATCCCTGTTCGCTATCCCTTTCCCCCAGAGGCTAATCACCCGTTTCCTGTCCATTCCAGATATGAGAGAATAGTGTTTAGGGGTGAGGGTTTTATTCTCTTCGCTCCCGTGGAACCTGGAATTCAGGTGAGTGGACATGGTCTTGTCACTTTCCTATGTTGATGGTCTGTCCAGGTTCTTCTACCTTAGTGATGAGAACACCAGAAGGTTGGGTAGTTCTCCCCACTTTCAGCTGTGGGGACACATGTTAGAACTGTCAGCCTTAGGAATATCTTCCTCCAAACTTTTTGCCTTCACCCCTCCTACTTTTGCTGAATTCATTTTTGTTGGCCACAAGGCTCTGTGCACATTACCACTGCAAATCACTCCTTAAGTGCTTGTGCTTGGTCCTTTAAACATGGTAAAATCATCTTTCACCTGAGTGGCATTTTTAGTTTACTTATAAATGTGTTGTAGAGTGGTATACCGTATAACCAGGGCATGTAAATTAAATTCTACCAGTGGGCCTGCAACACTTATTGTACCACCAACTTAAATTGACCCTTAAAGCATGTCCTAGGGCTGTCATTGTGGCCTGAATGCAGTTTTAAACTGCCAATTGGACTTGGCAATATATTTCCCTTTCCAAGCCTTAAACTTCCCTTTTGTTGAATATGTCTCCCCTAAAGTATTCCCTAAGTACCCAGTAGGAGCACGATGCATTGTACTTAAAAAGCCTGCCATTTATTTTTAAGTTTTACATGCCCTGGTAGTGAAAATCTATTAAGCTAATTTTTAACTGCTGTGGGGCTTACCTCTCCATTAGGATTACATTGGGTTGCTTTATTACATTTAATAAATGCTAACTTTTCTTTGGGAACAGGTAATCATTTCATGCTTGGTGTCTGAGAAATTGTAATAAAAAATCCTCTTTAAAGTCAGCGGAGACTCCCTCGCAAAGGCGGAGGAGCGCTGTCCCACTGATTTATGCAGTGGACGAAAGGGAAATATAAAATAACGTAATGTTATTATTATTTTATTTTTCTCTGGAGCAGGGTTAGGGTGGGGCTGGGCGTGGCCTGGCTGGAGGAGGGCTATTTACACATACAGTCATGCACACTTTGCATTTCTCAACCCCGCTGAGGAGAAAGTGCACAGGGCCCTACTCCCTATCTGAGCACCGAAGCAGGGCTCTCAGACCAATCACAATGCTGCAGTCATGCTGTTGACAGCAGTGTCATGATTGGAGGGGAGTCTGGAAGCCTTGTGCTTCCAAGAGTCCAGGGAGAAAGGGCAGACAGGACCATCTCTTCCAACATAAAAGTATGTTTTTTTATCATTATTTTTTTTAATACCTCCCCACCCCGCCACTTCGTTGACAAGTGGTTACCACTGTTAAATGTAGAACTCTGATTTTAAGTTAAGGAGCTGCAGACCTTTTGCTTTCGGGACTATGTGTCCCAGGACATCATCTGACCAGGAGGTGGCCTAAAAAACCTACTTGCACCTGAGGACTGGTCAGTGTGTTGTCCTGCTGCGTGGGGAACTGCAGGCATTTTGCTTTAGTGACTACACGCCCCAGGATACACATGCACGGGACACATGCAATACATGCCCAGGCAGCACTTGGACAAAGCCCAGGCAAAAGGCAGGCCCGTCTACACCTGTCCACGGTTGAACGAACCTGAACAAGGCCGGGTTGGGTCACCCCTCTTAGTTCGCATTTTTGTGCAACTTTGAAGTATACTTGAGGTAGGAAACATCCTTTCTCATACATTTAAAAGACAAGGACTCTCTGTTTTGTTACAACATGGTTAAAAGAAAACTCACCAGAGGTTCTGCAGGGAAGAATTTGAAAAGTACAATCTCCATCAATAATTATCTGACGGAAGCTGTGGGATTGATAGAAAATGAAATTATGAATGTAGAAGAGAGACAAGCCACAACTATCTATCTGCAAATTAGTTTCTTCATAGTGCTATTTTAGAGGTTAGGAGCAGCACTATGCCGGCAACCACTGACTCTTTGTCCCTCACCGACATAACTAAACCAAAAAACAGCTGCAAAAGCTTAAATCATGCTCCATGTGTTTCTAATCAGCCTTTGGAACTAATTGACATTTTGCACATGCTAGACTTGAAATCACCTCCTGCTAAAAGTATTAAACATCTGGGGAGACACTTGGTTCCATTCCTGAAAATATGTCCAAGGCCCCCAATGCTAACACAATTAAAAGGAGCAACATTACTAAGGGACAATGAAGGGTCATGATGTACCCATAACTAAGAGCTTGGAAGTAATGCTAAAAAATGACTTACAACACTTGATAATATCAAACTGTAGGTCCTCCTAGAACTCAGCTATATTAAAGCGAGAATTGTTGCTCTTGAGAGCTTATCTTAAAATCCACTGGGCACATCGGAGAATGAAATTGATGTATGTCATGACCCAATTGTAATTGTAAACGAGCCTACAGCAGTTGGCAAATCTGTGTCAAATAACCCTCCCAGCCCACCTTGCAAATCTGAATGGTCAAGCTTGGGGAGCAGAAAAACAGATGCTCAAGAGGACCATTCAAATTAAATTTCACCAGAACAGGAGGGGAAAAGTATTTGTGCAATAAATCATACAGTAACACAGTGAAAACACCACAGAAATACACCACACAGGTTTAGAAAAATAGATAATACTTATCTGAATAAAATAAGGTCAAAACAACAAAGATCCAATGAGCATGAGTTGAAATATCACTTTTAAAAGGTTTAAAAAAGCCTCAGACCTTAGAAATAAACAGTTATCTCTTTGTTACACACAGTCCCTGGAATGGTTAAAAAATACCGATGCATGGTGACTGCAGAGGAGGAGATGCGTAGAAAAATAAGGTACTGCATAAGATGATGCATTGTTTCTTTCCACGCTGCAAGAGGTTTGCGTAGTTTTTCAGCGCACCGTCTTGGTACCTCACTGCAATGCGGGGATGTTTTGAGGCCCAGGGACGATGCATTGAAAATCCTTGGTGTGCTGGAAGAAGGCACAGGCGCTGCATCTATCTGGTAGGCGATGCGTTGAATTTTCATCGCAAGGTAGGTGCTACGTCGAATTTCCAGTCAGGAACTCTGGGCTGCATTGTTCCAGTCAGCTGTGAGGTGATTTTTCAGCCACAATGCAGGCTTTGCGTTGATTTTGGCAGGCATTGCATCGATTTTCGATGCACAAGGAGTTTTTTGAAGAGATGAAGTCTTTGTTGGCCCTGAGACTTCAGAAGCTGGAGGCAAGCTCAATCCAAGCCCTTGGAGAGCACTTTTGGGGGAAGGCAGAGACCTTCGAGCAAAGTCAGAGGCCGGCAGGGCAGCAGGGCAACATCAGGGCAGCTGTCTTTCTTAACAAAGCAGTCCAGATGAGTCCTTTGTGCAACCATGCAGCTCCTCTGAAAGGATGCAAGTGTAGGTCCACAAGTGTCTGAGTTGGTGGGGTAAGAGACATTTTATGTACCCACAAATGCCTTTGAAGTGGGGGGGATTTCAAAGAGTGATTTTGAAGTGTACAAGTTCCCGTTTCAGTCCAGTCCTGTCTACCTGGGTCCCATTGGGAGGTTATCAGTCCTTTGTTTGAGAGCAGGCCACGGGCCTTCGAAATGTAAGTGTTAGGCCCTCCATCCTTCCAGCCCAGGAAGATCCATTCAGTATGCAGATAAAATCAGATGTGACTGCGTGTCCAGTGTTTGTGGTTGTCTGGGTGAAATGCACAAGGAAGCTGTCAACTAGCAAAGACCAGATGTTGATTGGAGGCAGGCTGTATGCACAGATGGTTTTAAGTGCGGAGAAATGCCCACTTTCTAAAAGTGGCATTTCTAGAATAGTAATATTAAATGCAAACTCACCAATACGCATACTTTTTTATTGTCATTATGGCCAAAATAAATATAACCTGGTGACCCTTTTTAGATCAGAATCCACCACTCAAAAAGTATCTGAGGGCAGTTCTAATGGAAGTCTATGAAAGGAGCAGGCCTCACAGTAGTGGAAAACAAATTTGGTTTTTCACTACTAGGACATATGAAACATATATGTAAATATCCTGCCTTTTATCTCCATAGCAACCTGCCCTACTGGTTACTAGGGAGGGCCTACCTTAGGGGTGACCTATATGTAGAAAAAGGGAATATTATGTCTTAGCGAGTACTTTTAAATGCCAAATTTGGGTGGCACTGAAACTGCACACACAGACCATGCAATGGCAGGCCTGAGGCATGGTTGTGGGTGGCAGAATCAGTGCTGCAGGCCCACTAGTAGCATTTAATTTAGCAGACCCTGGGCACATGCGTTGCACTTTACTAACTTTACTAGGGCCTTATAAGTAAATCAAATAGGTCAAATGGGCCAATTGGAGATGAACCAATGTTACCATGTTTAAGGGCAGGAGCATACACACTTTAGCCCTCATTAGCAGTGGTAACGTGTACTGAGTCCTATAACCAGCAGAAACACTGTCAGAAAAGTGGAGAGAGGAAGGCAAAAAGTTGGGGGATGACTACCCTAAGGCTGGCAGGTCTAACAGTACCAAAAATATGTATGTGGCTGCTATACTGATGCTATAGGGAATAATCAACTTCACTTCACTCACAATAGATATGGGGATTCCATAAATGAAGTTCTATATAAGTACAACCTGGAACATGGTATTATAAAGGAAAAGGTATCCCTGCCTACTTTTCATGTGATTAGCCACTTTCAATGAATGGCACATAACTATTTTGCTCCTTTACTGTAGAACCCACTAGTTTCAGCTATCAACTCCCACTTACACTGATCTTGAAAATGAAGACTATGCATTGCGAAGCACCACAGTTAGCAGCCCATATCGATGTAGCGAGAAGAAATGGGACCAGCCTTAAGTGGAAGGGGATCGCTAAAGCAACTATATTGGAAAACGTTGTTAAAAATACCAAAGAGGAGTTTTTGGTTTGTACAGAATCAGAGGCACCCCCACCCCGTGATAAGGTTGTGGAAGCTTTTAGAAGGTTAATTCGGAAATAGCAACTAGCCCTAAGAGTTACTAAAAAGGACTCTAAGAAGCAGTGACATAATGTAGGTTGGTTTAACCATTGTTGTACACATGCTAATCGAAATTTGAAGAGGGCTCTGCAGCGAATGACAAAAAATAAAGAGGAGATTAATTCCCTAAAATACATTTATAAGAATGTGTTAGACCAAAGGAAGAGAAAACTACAAGATCAGATATGGGTCAGCTTAGAGTAGTCAGCAGAAACAATGGATACTATCTTGTTTTGTGAAATAATTAACTCACCCTTCCTCAGGGATAATACAGATACGAGCGTGGAGGAACTTGTCTCTCCGATGAATTGGATAAGTCACTTTGGTAGCATATTTAACCCACAGAATGAGAAATTAATTACAGGTGATAAAAAGGCTACGAAGTTAGTACCTTTACAATCAATTAGCCTAGAGAAGGTTATAACTGTTATTGAAAAATCTGCAACTGGCAAGGCCGCCAGGCCTGATGGGGTCTCAGTGAATGTATTCAGATCCTGCATTGCCTTGTGGGTACCAATACTAATGCAGGTATATAACGCAGCAGCAGGAGGATTTATTCCATCTATGTGGTCAGATAGTGTAATTGTCCCAGTATTTCAAAAAAGGACACAGGAGATGTCAAATGTTACCGACCGATATCCCTACTAGAACTTTAGTGGAGATATTAGGGGCCTTATTTATACTTTTTGGTGCAAAACTGCACTAAGGCAGTTTTGCCCCAAAAAGTTTTGCACCGGCTTGCACCATTTTTTAGCACCAGCTGGGCACCATATTTATGGAATGGTGCAAGCCGGTGCAAAGGGTAGGCTAGCTTAAAAAAAAATGACGTTAGGCAGTTTGAGTCAAAATAAATGATTCTGAACAGATTAACATCATTTTTTTACGCTAAGGGGCATATTTATACCCTGTTTGCGCTGAATTAGCGTCATTTTTTTTTTACTCTAATTCAGAGCAAAACTAACTCCATATTTATACTTTGGTGCTAGACCCGTCTAGCACCAAATTTATGGAGTTAAAGTCATTTTTTGGAAGTGGAAACCTACCTTGCCTTAATGAGATGCAAGGTAGGCGTTCCCGTGCAAAAAAATGACTCTATGGCCTTAACACCATATTTATACTCCCATGTAAAAATGGTGCAAGGGAGGGAGGAGGGGTCAAAAAATGGGGCAAAGCTTGCTTTGCCCCATTTTTTAAGACCTGGGTCAGGGCAGGTGTTAGGGGACCTGTGGCCCTATTTCCATGGTGGAACACCATGGAATAAGCCCAGAGGTGCCCTCCCTAGGCCCTAGGGGCACCCCCACCCACACTAGAGTGACTGCGAGGATGGGGGACCCCATCCCAGGTAAGTACAGGTAAGTGCATTTTATTTTTGAAAGTGTCATAGGGGGCCCTGAAATGGGCCCCCATACATGGCACCGGGTGCAATGGCCATGCCCAGGGGATCCCTGTCCTCTGTGCTGGCCACTGGGGTGGTGGGCATGACTCCTGCCTTTTCTAAGGCAGGAGTCATGTGGCATGGTAGGTTTAGCACCATAAAAGTACGCTAATCTGGTTAGAATCATTTTTTTTTACTCTAACCTGCTGAAAGCCATTTTTGGGTGCTAAACCCTCTTTTTCCATACTGCCAGCCCCACCCGATTAAAGTCATTTTTGAAAACTCTAGCCTACCCTTTGCACCGGCTTGCACCATTCCATAAATATGGTGCCCGGCTGGTGCACAGAAATGGTGCAAGCCGGTGCTAAACTTTTTGGTGCAAAACGGAGTTAGTGCAGTTTTGCAGCAAAAAGTATAAATAAGGGCCAATATTTTGTAATTTTGCGCCACTTTTGTGTCATAAAATGACGTTAATGCGGTGCAAAAAAAGTTTAAATCAGGGCCTTGGTGCTAGATGGGTCTAGCACCAAAGGATAAATATGGAGTTAGTTTTGCACCAAATTAGAGTTAAAAAAAATGACACTAATTCGGTGCAAACAGAGTATAAATATGCCGCAGAGTATAAATATGCTCCTAAATATGGCGTTAAGGCCATAGAGTCATTTTTTGCACGGGAACGCCTACCTTGCATCTCATTAAGGCAAAGTAGGTCTCCACTTTAAAAAAATGACTTTAACTCCATAAATTTGGTGCTAGAGGGGTCTAGCACCAAAGTATAAATATGGAGTTAGTTTTGCACCGAATTAGAGTAAAAAAAAAAGGACACTAATTCGGTGCAAACAGAGGATAAATATGCCCCTCGATACCTAGGCAACAGAAAATCATGTGCTGACAATATGCAAGTATGGGTTTAAGAGGGATATTGGTACCACAGAGCAATGCATACATCTACAACTCATCATTAGCAAATATAAAGTAGTGAAGTATGGACATACTCATCTATGCTTTGCTGATTTCAGTAGTGTCTTCAATTTGGTCAACCTCAAAAAAAAATCTAAGACCATGATAGAAAAAGGTGCCCCAGAAGAAACTGTATCACCCAGATGTATGCATCTTTAACAGCATGAGTAAGACGCAGTTTAGAAGGGGAATGCACCTCAAGATTCAAGGTTATTAGAGGCATTAGGCAAGGATGTGTCCTTGCCCCCTTCCTGTTCTCTCTTTACATAAACAAGGTGGATAGATTACTACAACAATTAGAAGCCGACATTCCAAAAGTCGGCTCGCACCCACCAGGGCACCTGTATGCTGACAACGTGGTATAAATATCTAGAACTGCTAATGGTCTACAGTAGCTAATCAATAATTTCATCAACACCATGGAGTAGAAAGACTTAAAATTAAATCTGGAAAAAACATTGAAATGGTGTGTGGCAAGGGGAACATGAGGAAAAAGTCTCATTATCTGAGGGGCCGTAATCTAGAGGAAGTGCAAATATTTGGGCATGCGTTTTTCACACTGATACATGGGGCACTCACATAGGAATAGCAAAATGTACATATACAAGAACAATCAAGTCTGTGTTCAGTTTTGCTAAAAAATAGGGAATAAACCAGTACAGAAAATGGTGCAGCTGTGTGAGAGTTAATGTATTTCTACTGTTATATATGGGGCCACCCTATGAAGTATGGCATAGTCCTCAACATTGCAAACAATCGAAAATTCATTTTTGTGTACTCTTTGGCCACCCTCCTTTCAGTACCAACGTACATTACCCATGGAGAATTGGCCATACCTTTTCTTGAAAAGCTGATCCATTCAAGTGCAAATACTAGCTGGGATACCATCTGGAACAAGCTAGGCACTAAGGGCCATATGTACCAACACATTCTCTCATAGACACAGAATGGGTAAAACCCTTTGATACATCTGGCCCTAAATGTACTAAGGAAGTTATTGAAGATTGCCTTCCATTGAGCACTGCAATAAGATTTCTTGGTGTGGCCCATATGGGCAGGCTGCTTAAAGATATCAATGGAAATATTTTCCCGAGTCCCTTCTGGCACAAAACTGGACAAAGGAAAGGGGAGTGACCACTCCCCTGTCCATCACCACCCCAGGGGTGGTGCTCATAGCAGCTCCTCCGGTGTGTCCCTGGCTTTAGCTATCTTGTTTTCCAAGGTGTGAGGACACTCTGGAGATCACTGACTGGCCAGTGTCAGCAGGTGACGTCAGAGACCCTCCTGATAGGTAGCCAATCCCCCTCTCAGAGCTATGTAGGGTCTCTCCTGTGGGTTCCTCTTCAGATTCAGCTTGCAAGTTTCCACTAGGAATAGCAACTCCTGCGTCATCCTCTGACCGTTGAATCAACGGTAGACTGCTCCAGGAACCACTGTGACTGCAACAAAGTATTCAGAAAGGCTACTGTGACTCTGCAGCCTCGGTCCTGGGACCTCCGTGGGAGCTGCCTGGTCATCTGTGGGTTACCTGCAGTGTTGGGAGCCCCCTCTGCCTCCTCAGTCTGATTTGAGGCCCCCAGGTCCCTCCTGGGTCCAGGCAGTGCCATTTTGATGGAATCTGCAACATTGTTTGAACCACGGCTTGTTGGATGAATCCTGCACTGCAACTCGCCTGCATCCAACATCTCGACTTGGGACCACGCAGGAACCCGCAGCCATCTTCTTTGGTGCTCTTCTGCAGACTTCTTCCAACTGGAGAATCTTCTTTTGCACCATCTTCTAGGTTGGCAGGGGCTCCTGTCCTCCTTGGAATCTTCTGCGACTTCTGAACTTGGTCTCCTCTCTTTACAGGTCTCCAGGTCCAGGAATCCACCATTTATTGCTTGCAGTCTTGCTTTGTTCTTGCAATAATTCTAATCATGACTTGTAGTGTGTCCTGAGGAAACTTCTAGTACTTTACTTCTACTTTCCTGGGCTCTGGGTTGGGGTATTTTACTCACCTTTGTGGTTTTCTTACACTCCCAGTGCCCCTCTACAGACTACACATACCAAGCGGGGAATTCGTGATTCGCATTCCACTTTCTTAGCATATGGTTTGTGTTGCACCTAGGCCAGTTTCTTCCTTTTGCATTCTATGGTATTTTCTATTGTTTGCACTATTCTGTGACTATTTACTTACCTGATTTTGGTCTCTAGCATATATATTGTGTGTAATACTTACCTCCAGAAGGAGTATTGCCTCTAAGATATCTTTGGCCTTGTGTCACTAAAATAAAGTACCTTTATTTTTGGTAACAGTAAGTATTGTTTTTTATTGTGTATAAGCACTGTGTAAATATAGTGGTATTGCAGGAGCTTTGTATGTCTCCTAGTTCAGCCCAAGCGGCTCTGCTACAGCTACCTCTATCAGCCTAAGCTGCTAGAACACTACTACATTTCACTAATAAGTTATAACTGGACCTGGTGTAAGGTGTAAGTACCGAAGGTATCCACTACAAACCAGGCCAGCCTCCTACATTGGTGGTGCAGCGGTGGGGTAAGTACTTGCAATTGCTTTACTACTTTGTTACTAGTGCTTTTCACAATAAAAGCTTGCTCCAATACTTAGAGCTATACATAATTGTACCTAGAAGTCACTTTTAATTTTCTAAAAAGTATTTACAAACTTTCTAAAAGTTTCTGAAAGGTTTTCTTTTCTCTACAAAGTTAGGCCTACTAACTTGCTAACTTTTTTCTCTTTTTCCAAAGCTCTTTCTGTCAACGTGTCTGTTGTAGAAGCTACCCCTAGAGTTGTGAAAACAACATATGAAAGTTTGAACTTTAAAAGTTTGAGGGGTCTCTTCAGTGTAGGAAGTTTAGGGATTGGGAAGAGCCCCAACAAATAATTCCTCACAAATGTTCTCCTGAAGGATCACCAGGGACTTAGCACTCGTCAGGAACAGCCAGAAGGGGAGGTAGAGGAAAATTCTAACCTGGTAGGCTCAGAGGAGCATTTTGATAATCCTGGGGAGGGTCCTTCCTCTGATCTTTCCAACAACAAACCCCATAGTGTAGCTGGGAGTGGGAAAGGGTCACACACCAGTAGGGCTCCCTTCACACCTAAAGGCCAGGTAACTAGGGGGATTCCAGTTAGGGAAAGATCTGCTTCTGCCAATTCCCATGTCACTTTTGTCTCAGAGGTGTCACACACATCTAACCCTGAGGAGCAGTCCCTAGATAAGGAACTCAGAAAGCTGAGGTTAGAGGAGGCCAGAGTGAGGCTACAGCAGCAACAGCTGGCATTAGACAGGGAATCCTTGGCTGTGGGAAGTGAAAGGGAAGGCATGGGTTGGGGTTAATTCCCCATGGCGGCAGCAGCAGTTTCAGGAACTCCAGTGTTAGGGATCCTACATTTGATTCCAGAAATCTGCACAAAGTTGATCCCGCTTACAAGGATGGGGATGACATCTATAAGTGGTTTGCTACACTTGAGAGGGACTCTAAAGTTCAAAGAGTCCCTCAAGCACAGTGGTCTGCTATCCTGTGGTTGTCTTTCTCTGGCAAGGGGAGAGACAGACTCCTTACTGTCAGAGAGGCTGACTCAAACAACTATCACATTCTCAAAAGTGCACTCTTGGATGGTCTGGGTTTAACCACTGAGCAATATAGACTAAGGTTCAGAGAGACCAGAAAAGAGAATTCAAAGGACTGGATAGATTTTGTAGACTGTTCTGTGAAGGCCTTGGAAGGCTGATTAAATGGTAGTAAGGTTACTGACTATAAAAGCCTGTATAACCTAATTCTGAGAGAGCATATATTGAACAATTGTGTCTGATTTGTTGCATCAGTATCTTGTGGACTCAAATCTGACCTCTCCTCAAGAATTCGGTAAGACGGCAGACAAATGGGTCAGAACAAGGGTGAGCAGAAAAGCTCATACAGGGGATGACAAAGACAGCAAGAATAAGGATGGTAAGTGTCATGACAAGGGTGGGGACAAAGATACAAAATCTTCAGAGTCTTCATCAGGCCCACAAAAATCCTCTGGGGGTGGTGGGTCCAAATCCTCTTCACAAAATCAAAAAAAGCCATGATGTTATTTATGTAAATTAAAAGGCCATTGGGCAAGTGACCCCACTTGTCCAAAGAGAAACACCAAGCCTAACACCCCCACAACCCCCACTGCTTTCACTAGTGCCCCTAGTAATAGCAGTGGTAGTGGGAAGAACACTACAAATAGCCAGTCA
This sequence comes from Pleurodeles waltl, assembly GCF_031143425.1. Taxonomy (NCBI): domain Eukaryota; kingdom Metazoa; phylum Chordata; class Amphibia; order Caudata; family Salamandridae; genus Pleurodeles; species Pleurodeles waltl. The sequence goes on along the minus strand of NC_090436.1, from coordinate 934,294,573 downwards.
AAGGGAGTAGCTGGACTCACTTTTGGTAATGTAGTGAGGGTTGGTCTAGTTAGGGAGACCACTGAGGCTGTTTTGGTTTCTGATTGTGGCATTGACCTTGCCACCTTAGTTGCTTGTCCCCTTAATATGGATAAGTACAAGCAACTACCCCTAAAAAATGGTGATCAGGATGAGGCATACGGGGACACAGGTGCCAGTGTCACTATGGTGATGGAGAAACTGGTCGCCCCTGAGCAACACCTACTTGGTCATCAGTACCAAGTTACTGAGGTCCATAACAACACTGTTAGCCACCCCATGGCTGTTGTGAATCTCAACTGGAGGGGGTGCTACTGGTCCTAAAAGAGTGTCTATCAGGCAATGATTTGGAAACATCAGCTTGCTCTGAAGTTTGAGTTCCATGCATCCATGCTGGGCATCCCAAGGCATATCTTTGTTCTTACCAAGGCTCAGGCCAAGAAGCAAAGAGGACAGGGAAAGTTGGATCTTGGAACAATGGACCAAGTGCTCCCAAAAACTAGGGGTAGAAAGGGCAAAACCTTGTCCACTATCCCACCCTCTGCAGAAGATTCCCCTTTTGATGAGGAGGAGCCAGCTCCATGTGCAGAACCTACACCAGAGGAGCTTCAAGCTGACACAGCATAACTCTTGGGTGCAGGAGGCCTGCCAGGGAGGACCTGAGTGTGACACAGCAAACCTGTCCCACACTAGAGGGTCTAAGATAGCAAGCTGTCAAACAGCAAAACTGAGATATCAATGATGCCCACAGAGTTGACTGGGAGAATAATCTCCTCTATACTGAGGAAAGTGACCCTAAACCTAGTGCCACCAGGAGACTTGTCATCCCTTTACAGGATAGGGAATTCCTCCTAACTCTGGCACATGACATCTCTTTGGCTGGACATTTGGGGCAGAGTAAAACACAGGACAGACTTGTTCCCCATTTTCACTGGCCTCACATGTCAGAGGACACTAAGGAGTTTTGTCGCTCCTGTGTGACCTGCCACGCCAGTGGCAAGACTGGTGGCACCCCAAAGGACCCCTTAATCCCACTACAAATGGTTGGGGTGCCCTTTGAGAAGGTAGGGGTTGATATTGTTGGCCTCCTTGACTCTCCAACAGCTTCTGGCAATATATTAATCCTTGTGGTGGTGGACCATGCCACAAGGTATCCAGAAGCTATCCCCTTAAGGACAACTATAGCACCTGCAGTGGCAAAGGCCCTCCTGGGAATCTTTTCCAGGATGGGAGTCTCTAAGTAAGTTGTATCAGACTAGGTAGTAATTTCATGTTTGCATACCTCAAAGCTATGTGGAAGGAGTGTGGTGTAACATATAAATTCACCACCCCTTATCATCCACAAACAAATGGATTGGGTGACTGGTTCAATAAAACTCTCAAAGTCATGATCATGGGACTCTCTGAAAAACTCAGAAGGAGATGGGATGTCATTTTGCCGTGCCTCCTTTTCACCTACAGGGAGGTACCCCAAAAAGGGGTACAGCCCCTTTGAGCTCCTCTTTGGTCACCCTGTTAGGGGTCCCCTTGCTCTTGTGAAAGAGGGTTGGGAACAACCTTTAAAGCCCCCTAAACAAGACATTGTGGACTATGTACTTGGCCTAAGATCCGGAATGGCTGAGTATATGAAAAAGGCCACTAAAAACCTTCAGGCCAGGCAAGAGCTCCAAAAGCAATGGTATGACCAGAATGCTGTTCTGACAAAGTACCACTCAGGCAGAAGGTGTGGGTATTGGAGACTTTGGCCCCAAGAGCACTCCAGGACAAATGGAGTGGACCCTATCTCATTATGAAGAAGAAAGGTGAGGTCACCTACCTGGTGGACCTGGACACTGCCAGAAGCCCCATTAGGGTGCTTCATGTTAATTGCCTTAAACCTTACTATGATAGGGCTGATTTAACCCTACTCATGGCCACAGATGAGGGGCAGGAAGAAGAGAGGAACCCTCTCCCTGACCTCTTCACCAACACTGAAGCTGAAAGCTTAGTGGAAGGTGTGGTGCTTGCAGACCGCCTCACTGCAGAGCAGAGGGAGGACTGCAAAAACCTCATAGGACAATTTTCTGACCTCTTTTTCCTCATATCTGATACAAATACCTGGTGCGAACATCCAATTGATGCTGGATGCTGGAACATCCAATTGATGTTGCATTAAATCTGAGGTGAAGAAAATGTTAGACCTGGGAGTCATTGAGTTCCTCTGATAGCCCCTGGGCCAGCCCAGTGGTGCTTGTCCCCAAACCTCATTGCAAAGAAGGAAAGAGAGAAATGCGGTTTTGTGTGGACTATAGAGGACTTAATACTGTAACCAAAACTGATGCTTACCCAATACCCTGGGCAGATGAGCTCATAGATACACTGGCTTCTGCCAAGTAACTAAGTACCTTTGATCTATCTGTAGAGTATTGGCAGATCACGTTATCAGAGGATACATAAGCAAAAACTGCATTTCCTACCATAGGAGGGCATTACCAATTTGCAGTTATGCCCTTTGGTTTGACAAATGCACCTGCCACTTTCCAGAGGTTGGTGAATACAGTCCTCCAAGGCTTGGAAGCTTTCAGTGCAGCATACTTAGATGACATTGCTGTATTTAGCTCCACCTGGGATGACCACCTGGTCCACCTATGGAAAGTTCTGGAGGACCTGCAAAAGGCAGTCCTCCCTATCAAGGCTTCAAAGTGCAAAATAGGGCAGGGGAAAGTGGTTTATCTGGGCCACCTGGTAGGTGGAGAACAGATTGAACCACTGCAGGGGAAGATCCAGGCAATTATGGACTGGGCTCCCCCTACTACTCAGACTCAGGTCAGAGCCTTCTTAGGTCTCACTGGGTAATACAGGAGGTTCATTAGGAACTATGGCTCCATTGTTTCCCCTCTTAATGACGTCAGTTCCAAGAAAATGCCTAAAAAGGTATTGTGGACTGCTAGCTGTCAGAAAGCTTTTGAGGAGCTTAAGCAGGCTATTTGTACTGCACCTGTCCTAAAAAGCCCAAACTACTCCAAAAAATTAATTGTCCAGACAGATGCTTCTGCACTGGGAGTTGGGGAAGTGTTATCACAACTTAACTCTGAGGGCCAGGATAAACCTGTTGCTTTTATCAGTGGAAGGTTGACCCCTAAAGAAAAACGCTGGTCTGCCATAGAAAGGGAGGCGTTTGCTGTAGTCTGGGCCTTGAAGAAGTTGAGACCCCACTTGTTTGGGACTCACTTCATTGTTCAAACAGACCACAAACCTCTCTTATGGCTAAAATAGATGAAAGTTGAAAACCCTAAATTGCTGAGGTGGTCCATTTCCCTACAGGGTATGGACTTTACAGTGGAACATAGACCTATGAGTACCCATTCCAATGCAGATGGACTCTCCAGATATTTCCACTTAGACAATGAAGACCCACCTGGGCAAAGTTAGTCTTATTGTCTCTCGTTTGGGGGAGTTGTGTAGGAAAGTACCATCTTTCCTGGCATGTTACCCCCAAATTCTACCTGTATGTCAGTATGCTTTGCCTGTCTCACTGGGATCCTGCTGGTCAGGACCCCAGTGCTCATAGTTTGTGGCCTAATGGGTGTGTTGTCAGTATTGCTTAACCGTGTCACTGAAGTTCTGCTCACCAGAACTTCAGTGCTTAGGCTCTCTCTGCTTCCAAATTAGTCACTATAGTTTAGTGACTTACTTTACCAATTCCAATTGGCAACTGGACCCCCCTTATAAGTCCCTAGTATATGGTACCTAGGAACCCATGGCATTGGGGTTCTAGGCGATCCTTATGGGCTGCAACATTTCTTTTGCCACCCATAAGGAGCTCAGACAAACCCTTTCACATGAATGCCACTGCAGCCTGCGTGAAATAGTGCACACACTATTACACAGCCATTTTCACTGCACTTAAGTAACTTATAAGTTACCTATATGTCTAACCTTCATTTACTGAAGGCTAGGTGCAAAGTTACTAAGTGTGTGGGCACCCTTGCACTAGCAAAGGTGGCCCCACGGTGTCCAGGGCCAAACCCCCGGACTTTGTGAGGACGGGGATACCATTACACGTGTGCACCACGTATAAGTCAATTACTATATGTAGCTTCACAATGGTAACTCCAAATATGGCCATGTAAGGTGTCTAAGTGTTCCAAATTTGGTATTGCGGGCCAATCCCATGCATCCTGGGGGCTCCGCCATGGACCCCCAATACTACCAAACCAACTCTCTGAGGCATGCACTGCAGCTACAGCTGCTGCCACCTCACAGACAGGGATCTGCCCTCCTGGGGTCTGAGCAGCTTAGACCCAGGAAAGCAGCTCAAAGCATTTCCTTTGGGAGAAGGGTGTTACACCCTTTCCCTTTGGGAATAGGTGTTACAGGCTTGGGAGGGGTAGCCTCCCAGAGCCTCTGGATATGCTTTGAAGGGCACAGATGGTGCCCTCCTTGCATAAGCCAGCCTACACCAGTTCAGGGACCCCCAGTCTCTGCTCTGGCATGCAACTGGACAAAGGAAAGGGAAGTGACCACTTCCCTGTCCATCACCACCCCAGGGGTGGTGCCCAGAGCTCCTCCAGTGTGTCCCTGGCATTAGAAATCTTGTTTTCCAAGGTGTGGGGACACTCTGGAGATCTCTGAGTGGCCAGTGCCAGCAGGTGACATCAGATACCCCTCCTGATAGGAGCATATCTGGTTAGGTAGCCAATCCCCCTCTCAGAGCTATTTAGGGTCTCTCCTGTGGGTTCCCCTTCAGATTCAGCTTCCAAGTTTCCACCAGGAATCCTCAGCAACTCCTGCTTCATCCTCTGACCGTCGGATCAACCGCAGACTGTTCCAGGAACCACTGTAATGGCAACAAAGTATTCAAAAAGGCTACTGTGACTCTGCAAGTTCAGCTCCAGCAGCAACTGCAACAGTTTCCAAGGTGTGCATGTTCTGGGGACTCCCTGTCTTCACCCTGCACCAGAAGGACCGAAGAAATCTCCTATGGAATGACGGAGTCACTTCACTGCTCCTGCAGGCATCTTCTAAGATGAAGAGCTGTTCTCTGGGACTCCTCTGCTAGCGATGAGCTTGCTTGCTGGAACATAGGTTCCCCTTCGACACAGACTGTCCTAAGGTCCAGCGGTCCAAATATGGAGGCAGTAAGAGCTTGCCTTCCCCATTTACGACAGTACACCTGTGCACCACGTCATCTCTACATCCTGAGGCATCTGTGCAAGAATCCTTTGTGCACAGCCTGGCTCAGGACCCCAGCACTCTATCCTGTGACGCTCAACTCGCTGAGTAGTTCTCCAGTGGCGTGGGACCTTCTTTTGAGGTGCTGTACCGCAATTTGCACCTTCTTTGCCTGCATGTCCTGGACCTCTGTGGGTGCTGCCTGGTCATCTGTGGGTTCTCTCCAGTTTTGGGAGCCCCCTCTGTCTCCTCAGTCCGAGTTGAGGCCCCCAGGTCCCGCCTGGGTCCAGGCAGTGCCATTTTGACGCAATCCATGACATTGGTTGAACCAAGGCTTGTTGCACGAATCCAGTGCTGCAAATCACCTGCATCCAACATCTTGATGTGGGACATCCTTGGCATTAGCAGGAACCCGCAGCCATCTTCTTTGGTGCTTTCCTGCAGACTTCTTCAAACCAGAGAATCTTCTTTTGCACCATCTTCTAGGTTGGCAGGGGCTCCTGTCCTTCCTGGAATCTTCTGCAATTTCTGAACTTGGTCTGCTCTCTTTACAGATCTACAGGTCCAGGAATCCACCATTTGTTGCTTGCATTTTTTTGTGGTCCTCATACACCCCTGATTGAATCAACTCTATATCGTTCAAGTGAACAGTTAGTCACACTCACATATAGAGATACGTAACGCCAGGGGGAGGCCCGGGTCTTTCTCACTTGATCTCAATACCAATCCGTTTGAGAGTTGAGTTGAGCTAGCCTTTAATCATCTGACAGTCCTTAGATTCACAATAATACTCTATCAAACAGTGTTTTCCTGTGCACCATTGACCCATAATCATGACCAAACTTCCACCTTTCCTATGCTGTTTGAGTCCTTATATGTTACCTCCCGCCTAGAGATCCCATTGAGTGCACCAAACCAATCCATATATGAAGGGGGGGGAGAAGATATCCATTTACAGCATATTTCCCTCCTAGCCAAAATTATCGCATAACAAATTCATCTCTTCTTCACCCTCCCCTTAACTTTGCAATTTTTCAGAACACAAAAAATTACCAAGGGGAGACTCTGCAAAATCTGTTGCTCCACAGCATTCATGATAACCTTACAAACTTTTACCCAAAAACTTTGTACCAATGGGCATTCCCAAAACATGTGAATGTCTGAGGCTTTCAATAAACCACATTTTGCACAATTAACTGGGTCCCCTCCTCTCATCTTCGAGAGCTTCGCTGGGGTAACGAAGACCCTATGCAAAGTAAAGAGATGGTTCCTCAATAGAGATGCTAATTTGACTTCCTTATATACAATACGCATTGAATTTTCCCACCAACTTTGTATTCGATCCGCAGACAGAACTTCCCCCCAAAGGGAGTACCGCAAATCGAAACCCCCATCCTGCGCCTCCACAATCGCCCAATACCAACTGGAGACCTTTCTCTCACTCGCCTGGTTGTTTATTATATTGTCTATAAACTGGTTTTTGGCCCCCAACCTAGCTGTAACCTTCTGGGACCAGCTCCTCAGTTGTATGTACTTAAGCCTAGACAACTTTCCATCAGTCCGTTTTATAAAATCTTCCCTAGAAAGTAATGAACCACTGCCAACTAAATCCCCCCAGTGTTGGATCTCCACTCTCTTGAGAGGGAGAGCTAGTACATCCGTCAGACATTCTGGTGTCCCCGGGGACTCCCAAACCGGTGCCCAAAAACTATAATACTAGATTCTTGCCACCCACCGTACCCTATACCATACTATGGCTACATCCTGCAATACCTTCAGTCTCACTTTCTGGGATCCCCGAACTTATACAAAAAGTGTGTAGCTGCACCTTTTACTGTTGCTACCATACAATTAAGCATTTCTCCAACCGCTGAGCGATCTGGATTGGAGAATAACATTCTAACACTCCTAAGATGGAATGCCCCAGTGTTATATCAATATAAGTGTAAGTCCTCCTTTCTCCTTCCTTCTACGCAGTTTCTTCCATGTAATCCTAGAACCTTTTTGTGCCCAAACAAACAAATTGATCTTTTGTTGAAACCTACTCAGGAGCTTACTATCCATTAATAATGGAATAGAATTGCAAAGGAAATTCAACTTAGGGAGGATCATCATTTTAACCAAATGTACCCTACCAATCAGTGTAAGGGGTAGGTGTGCCCATCTTAACATTAACTTACTACATTATGTTACTACAGACCCAACATTAACTTCTGCAATTCGATCCACCTCCTGATCTATTAAAAAAACGTAAGTACCTCATAGATTTTGTCATGCGACAATTATCGACCTGTAAGTTCCATTCCATTATTTCTGTTGAATCCGGATTAATATAGTAACCCGAAACCCTCCTGAAGCCTTCTGCCAAATTCACTAATACCGGAAAAGAATCAGATAGATCTGAAGTATAAACTAAAAGGTCATCAGCGAATAAGGCAACTTTCTTCAACCTCCCTTTGCTGTTAAAGGGGGAAATTCTCGGATCTTGCCTGATCCTCCTTGCAAAGGGCTCTATATACAAATCAAACAATAAGGGGGAAATAGGACAGCTCTTTCTAGTGCCTCTAATAATCCCAAACAAATCCGTAAGCATCCCATTCACCAGAACCCCAGCCTCTGGTGCCTGATAAATCAAGCGAATTGCTTGACAAAATTTACTGTCCAAATTATTCCGTTCCAGAACTAAGTTTAAATAGTTCCAAGTAACCCGATCAAATGCTTTCGAAGCATCCAATGCTATAACTGCCAATGGTTCTTGAGACGCAGTAGCTAAGTCAATCCCACCAATTAGATTAAATGTTTGCTCGTTGTAGGAAAGTACCATCTTGCCTAGCATGTTATCCCCATTTTTACTGTAATTATGTTTGTTTTTGCCTTTGTCACTGGGATCCTGCTAGCCAGGACCCCAGTGCTAATAAAGTGTGCCCTGTATATGTTCCCTGTGTGGTGCCTAACTGTATCACTGAGGCTCTGCTAACCAGAACCTCAATGTGTATGCTCTCTCTGCTTTTAAAATTGTCACTGCAGGCTAGCGACTCATTTTACCAATTCTGATTGGCACACTGGAACACCCTTATAATTCCCTAGTATATGGTACCGGGGTACCCAGGGTATTGCGGTTCCAGGAGATCCCTATGGGCTGCAGCATTTCTTTTTGCCACTCATAGGGAGCTCAAACAATTCTTACACAGGGCTGCCACTTCAGCCTGAGTGAAATAACGGCCACGTTATTTCACAGCCATTTAACACTGCACTTAAGTAACTTATAAGTCACCTATATGTCTAACCCTCACTCAGTGAAGGTTAGGTGCAAAGTTACTTAGTGTGAGGGCACCCTGGCACTAGCCAACGTACCCACTCATTGTTCAGGGCAATTTTCCCGGACATTGTTAGTGCCAGGACACCATTACACACGTGCACTACATATAGGTCAATACCTATATGTAGCATCACAATGGTAATTCCGAACATAGCCATGTAACATGTCTAGGATCATGGTATTGGGGGGACAATTCCATGCATCCCCGGGGCTCCAGCATAGAGCCCGAGTACTGCCAAACTGACTCTCCGGGGTTTGCTCTGCAGCTACCGCTACTGCCAACCCTCAGACAGGTTTCTGCCCACCTGGGGCCTGGGCCGCCCAGTCCCAGGAAGGCAGAACAAAGAATTTCCTCTGAGAGAGGGTGTTACACACTCTCTCTTTGGAAATAGGTAGTAAAGGGCCTGAGAGGAGTAGATTCTCCTGGCCTCTGGAAATGCTTTGAAGGTCACAGATGGTGCCCTCCTTGCATAAGCCAGTCTACACCGGTTCCCCTGACCAGCACCTCCCAAGCAGACGTGCCCAGAGCTCCTCCAGTGTGTCCCAGACCTCTGACATCTTGGATGCAGAGGTGTGAGGGCACAATGGACACCTCTGAGTGGCCAGTGCCAGAAGGTGATGTCAGAGACCCTCCTGGTAGGTGCTTACCTTTCTCTGTAGCCAATCCTCCTCTGAGGGCTATTTACGGTCTCTCCTGTGGGTATCTCACCAGATAACGAATGCAAGAGCTCATCTGAGTTCTTCTACAAAGTACCAAGAAGACTACCAGTAACATTGTAGCGCCTCATCCTGCCAGCTTTCTCGACTGTTTCCTGGTGGTGCATGCTCTGAGGGCTGTCTGCCTTCACCCTGCACAGGAAGCCAAGAAGAAATCTCCTGTGAGTCAACTGAATCTTCCTCCTGCCAACGCAGGCACCAAACTTCTGCATCACCCTCTCATCTTGACGAGCGTGGTCCCTGTGGCACTGGAGCTGGATCCAAGTGTCCCCGACAGTCCAGTGGCCCTTCTGTCCAAATTTGGTGAAGGTAAGTCCTTGCCTCCCCAGGCCAGATAGTAATCCTGTGTACTGGGTGAACTGCAGCTGCTCAGGCTTCTGTGCACTTTTGCAAGACTTCCTTTGTGCACATCCTAGCCCAGGTCCCCAGCACTCTGTCCTGCATTGCCCAACTCGCTGAGTTTGACTCTGACTTCGTGGGACCCTCTTTTGTTGTGCTGAGTCAACAATCGTGCTCAGATCTTCTGAACACCTGTTCAGGTGCTTCTGTGGGTGCTGCCTGCTTCTGCGTGGGCTCTCTGTGTTGCTGAGAGGCCCCTCTGTCTCCTCCTCCAAGGGGCTACCTCCTGGTCCTTCCTGGGTCCTGGCAGCACCCAAAACCTTCACCCGCGACTCTTGCAGCTAGCAAGGCTTGTTTGCGGTCTTTCTGCATGGAAACAACTCTTTATCCTCCAGCACGTTGTGGGACATCTTCTGACCAAAGGAGAAGTTCCTGGCACCTTCCGTTGTTGCAGAATCTTTGGCTTCTTCCACCCAGAGGCAGCCCTTTTGCACCTTCATCTGGGGTTTAGTGGGCTCCTGCCCCACCGACACTTGCGTGACTCTTGGACTTGGTCCCCTTCCTTTACAGGTCCTCAGGTCTAGGAATCCATCTTCAGTGCTTTGCAGTCAGTTGTTGTCTTTGCAGAATCCCCTATCTCGACTTTACTGTCTTTCTGGGGTAGTAGGGTAACTTTACTCCTACTTTTCAGGGTCTTGGGGTGGGGTATCTTGGACACCCTTAGTGTTTTCTTACACTCCCAGCAACCCTCTACATACTACACTAGGCCTGGGGTCCATTTGTGGTTCGCATTCCACTTTTGGAGTAAATGGTTTGTGTTCACCTTAGGCCAATTTTCTCCTATTGCATTCTATTGTGTTCTACAGTGTTTGCACTACTTTTCTAAATGTTTACTTACCTGATTTTGGCTTATGTGTATATTTTGTGTATATTACTTACCTCTTAACGGAGTATATCCTCTGAGATACTTTTGGCATATTGTCACTAAAATAAAGTACCTTTATGTTTAGTAACTCTGTGTATTGTATTTTCTTATGGTATAGTGCTAAGTGATATAAGTGGTATAGTAGGAGCTTTGCATGTCTCCTAGTTCAGCCTTAGGTGCTCTGCTATAGCTACCTCTATCAGACTAAGCTGCTAGAACACTGCTAATCTACAAATACGGGATAACTGGACCTGGCACAAGGTGTAAGTACCACAAGGTACCCTCTATAAGCCAGGCCAGTCTCCTACACTCGTACATAAACCTATTCCGTATAAAGCCTTTCTGATCTGGATGAATTAATTCACTGATTACCCCACTCAAAATATTTACTAAAACCTTAGCATAAAATTTGTAGTCGGTATTCAACAAAGATATTGGTTTATATGATTCACACTTTACTGGAGAGTTACCTGGTTTTAAAATAATGGAAATAGTAGCTTCACGACATGAAACTGGTGAAGAGACGCCCTCCTCAAGAATCTCCGAAAACAGTTGGAGCATCAGTGGGATTATAGAGTCTCCTAAAATCAGATAGAATTCACCCGGGATACCGTCCGGTCCTACCGCCTTCCCCTTACTACTCTTTTAAAGAATTATCCTTATTTCTCCCTCCGTAATAGGCCTACTTAAATATGACTGTTGATCCTGAGTAAGACGATGGAGGACATCCATATCTAACCAATTCTCAGCCGTCTTGTCCTCTACTTCCCCATCCTCCCTATATAGAGATACAAAAAACTTTAGGAAGGCCTCCCTTATATCATCTGGGGATGTCAATCTGCCCCCCGAGTAACTATCCACAAGCTCCTCTATATTACCCCAAACCTGATCTTTCTTAACTTTCCAGGCCAGTAACTTCCCCATATTATCTCCAATCTCAAACTGAGTCTGCTTATTTGCCTCCCATCTCTTCTCTATTTTAGCTTGTAAAACCGACTCCAACTGCTGCCTCAAATACCTTCTCTTGTTGTTCCAGCACTCCTCGTCACCCCCCTTCTCCAACTCAGAATCACATAACCGTAATTGACTGTCAATACCTTCCAGCTGGTCCCTATACTGCCTTCTTCTATAACTGGCAATACTTATAATCCTCCCCCTCATTACTGTCTTATAAGTATTCCACACTATACCAATAGGAGCTAAACTGTGGTTAATTCTGAAGAACTCCTCAGTGTCCTTTCAAAGCTGACCTATGATATCGTCTTCTAACAGTAAAGTCCTATCAAGAGTCCATCTCCTCCTGCTCGTCTCCTGAGGGCAATTCCTTCTTAAAATCACTGCAGCATGGTCAGACAAATGTGCGGGAGAGTAGGTAATATCCTTTACTGAACCGTACATAGATTTATCTACTAGAAAATAATCAATTTGTGACCCATGGCCGTACTTTTTACTTTGAAAAGAAAATTCCCAGTCCTTGCCTGCTCTTAACCTCCATAAGTCACATAATTGGAACTCTTTCATCATTAATTTAAGATAGTGTTGAGATTTTGGTGTACCCGCCAACCTAGAACTGACTGACCTGTCCAACTTGTTATCTAGAATCACATTAAAATCCCCAACCATAATAACCAGATCCATACAATCCAAAAGATTTGCAAAAACCTTCTGCAAGGGTTCTATATCATCACAGTTGGGGCCATAGAACCCTACCAATGTAAAATGTATTCATTCCAACTGGAGAGTAACCATAAGCCATCTGCCTGACTTATCCATTTTGGCTCCTATCAAGGATGCGTTCACCTGTCGCTCAGCTAAAATCACTACCCCCCTAGTATTAAAATTGTGATCTGTACAAACATAGTGTAGGATCCATTTGTGACTGGAAAACAAGCTAGACATTTCCTCTTTATTTAGGTGTGTCTCTTGCAAGACTATGATATGCGCTGGACAGTCCCTAAGCAACAACAACACTTTTCTTGCCCTAGCCTTCACCCTTGACCCATTAACATTCCAGTACATTATTTGAATTAAACCCACCCCCTCCCCCTTATCCTCTATAACCCTATACAATTATACATAAGTGACCTAGGGTGCATAAGGACATTTTATAGCTTCCTCCCAACCAACCCACCTTCAGTGCCCCCCCATCCTCCTACCTCCCCCTGTAATTCCCCACTTACCCTCCCCACCCTCCCAACCCAGGGGATCCCCCATCCTATTGACAGACCCTTGGGTCTCATTTACAGCTCCTTAGAGTTCCCCGGCATAGCCTACACAGAGTCACCTTTTTTTTTTTCCATCTAGGCCCATATTTATACTTTTTGACGCTAAACTGCGCTAACGCAGTTTAGCGTCAAAAAATTTTGCGCCGTCTAACGCCATTCTGAAGCGCCATGCGGGCGCCGTATTTATGGAATGGCGTTAGCCGGCGCAAGCAGACCGGCGCTGCCTGGTTTGCGTGGAAAAAAGCCACGTACACCAGACAGCGCCGGCGTAGGGGGAAAATGGCGTATGGGCGTCTTAAAATGGGGCAAGTCAGGTTACGTCGAAAAAATCGTCGTAACCCGACTTGCGCCATTTTTTTTCGACGCCCATCCCCCATCAACATGACTCCTATCATTGTAAAGATAGGAGTCATGCCCCCTTGCCCAATGGCCATGCCCAGGGGACTTCTGTCCCCTGGGCATGGTCATTGGGCATAGTGGCATGTAGGGGGGCACAAATCAGGCCCCCCTATGCCACAAAAAAAAAAAAAAAAAAAACTTACCTGAACTTACCTTAATGTCCATGGGATGGGTCCCTCCATCCTTGGGTGTCCTCCTGGGGTGGCCAAGGGTGGCAGGGGGGGTCCCTGGGGGCAGGGGAGGGCACTCTGGGCTCATTTTGAGCCCACTTGTCCCTTAACGCCATGCCTGACCCAGGCGTTAAAAAGCGGCGCAAATGCGCCGTTTTTGGCCACGCCCACTCCCAGGCGTCATTTTTGCCCGGGAGTATAAATACCACGTAAAGGCCTGGGAGTCATTTTTTAAGACGGGAACGCCTCCCTTGCATATCATTAACGCAAGGAAGGGGTTCACGCTAAAAAATGACGCACACTCCGGGCACTTTGGCGCCCGAAGCGTCTAACGCCATAGTATAAATATGGCGTTAGTTGGCGTTAGTTTAGCGTCGAATTTGCATCTAAAAAAACGACGCAAATTCGGCGCAACCAGAGTATAAATACGGCCCCTAGTATTTCATCCGCTAAGGCTGGATCTCTAATATTGTAAATTTTGTTATCATACATTACACGCAAAGTTGCTGGGAATTTAAGTTGGGCTACTGCACCTATACTTTTAAATTCTTCCAATCATTTTCCCAGCTCCCACTGCCTATTTATTGTTACACTAGATAGGTCAGACCTAATCTCGAATGAGAACTCAACTTTCAAGATTCCCAGCCCCAATGCCTTCACCAATATTTTTTCCTTCAATTGATAGGTCTATAAGTTAACCAAGATGTTCCGTGGCTTCTTCTTGTTCAGATCCCTCCTGAATGGATCTCTATGGATATTTTCTATGATCTTAGATTCACTTTCCTCCAGGGAGACTGATTTTTTTATAAGAGAAGCAATGTATTTTTTTAGGTCATCTCCTTCCACCACTTCCGGCACCTTTAAAATCCTTAGATTGTTCCTCCTTGAAGAGATTTCCAGATGCTCCAATTTCTCCTGTACATTGTGTTCACTTTCCTTTAATAATTTAATTTCCTCCTTATTCTGACTCATTTCTCTTTCAATAGTCTCCATTGAGTCTTCAAGGGCTTGGGTCTTAAGGGCCAGATGATCAAACTTTTTTTCCAAGGACTCACAAGATGACCTGATCTGTCCTTGATTTGCCTCTGAGACCGCAAACCCCTTAGATATATTCTCTGTGAGTGCCTGGAACATACTATCCAATTTATCAGGCTCGGATTGCTCAGCCAGCCCCAAGTTACTCTGAGGCGAGGGAGATCCTATCCTCCCAAAGGTCCCCCCAGGGCTAGAGTGATTAGACAACTCCAAATCTTCATAATGACTGTACCTCCCCCCTGGCTATCACAACCAGATCCAACCTGCGATAACTCCTCAGGACCGAGGGGTATAATACCCTCCTTCGCCATGCCCCCTTCTTGTGGGGATGGAAACACCTGAACCATCTACTCCACCTGGGCACTAGAGGTAGAGATTCCAGATCGAAGAGCTCTAAAATATGCCCGCACAGAGGGGGTCACTTTGAATTTGGCAATGGTTATTTTCTGTCTTAATGTGGCTTTCCTCAAATTCCACCCAAACACCTCACTGGCAGGGCCTTTAGTCTGAAGTCTATCTTCCTTCTCCCCACCTTCTCCTCCTAAAGACAAACTTAATTCTTTTAATCTTGTTTTATTGATAAATATGTCCTTTTTATGAGGTCCTCTCTTACCTAAAATAGAGCCTCTTACCACCTTAAAGGAAGAAGAATGCCTGCTTGATCCTGCGGTCGTCGTCCTGCCAGGATCGTCTTGCTCTACGTCTGCCTTGCAGGTCGCTGCCTGCTCAGCAACCTGCCTGGTGCTGACTCTTCCCGCGTTCCCACCGAGGGGAACGCGCGATGCTGCTTGTCGGCTCCTCCGGTGCTCCAGGGTGGCACGCGCCCAACCCGTGGCTCCAGCCGAGTCGCCTCCGTCCGTCTTCGAGGGGCCAGCGCTGTAGGAGGCTGGACTGGCTGGTAGTGAGTACCAAGGGGTACTTACACCTTGCACCAGGCCCAGGTATCCCTTATTAGTGTATAGGGTGTCTAGCAGCTTAGGCTGATAGATAATGGTAGCTTAGCAGAGCAGCTTAGGCTGAACTAGGAGACGAGTGAAGCTCCTACCGTACCACTAGTGTCATATGCACAATATCATAAGAAAACACAATACACAGATATACTAAAAATAAAGGTACTTTATTTTTATGACAATATGCCAAAAGTATCTCAGTGAGTACCCTCAGTATGAGGATAGCAAATATACACAAGATATATGTACACAATACCAAAAATATGCAGTATAGTATTAGAAAACAGTGCAAACAATGTATAGTTACAATAGGATGCAATGGGGACACATAGGGATAGGGGCAACACAAACCATATGCTCCAAAAGTGGAATGCGAACCACGAATGGACCCCAAACCTATGTGACCTTGTAGAGGGTCGCTGGGACTGTAAGAAAACAGTGAGGGTTAGAAAAATAGCCCACCCCAAGACCCTGAAAAGTGAGTGCAAAGTGCACTAAAGTTCCCCAAAGAGCACAGAAGTCGTGATAGGGGAATTCTGCAGGAAAGACCAAAACCAGCAATGCAACAACGATGGATTTCCAGACGAGAGTACCTGTGGAACAAGGGGACCAAGTCCAAAAGTCACGATCAAGTTGAGAGTGGGCTGATGCCCAGGAAATGCCAGCTGTGGGTGCAAAGAAGCTGCTACTGGACAGTAGAAGCTGAGGATTCTGCAAGAACGGCAAGGGCTAGAAACTTTCTCTTTGGAGGATGGATGTCCCACGCCGTGAAGAGTTGTGCAGAAGTCTTTTCCTGAAGAAAGACCGCAAACAAGCCTTGCTAGCTGCAAGTCATCTGCTTATGGTTTTTTGATGCTGCTGTTGCCCAGGAGGGACCAGAATGTCGCCAATTGCCTCAGGGGACAGAGGGGGTGCCCAGCAAGACAAGGAGCCCTCTCAGAAGCAGGCAGCACCTGCAGAAGTGCCGGAACAGGCACTACAAAGTGGAGTGAAACAGTGCTCACCCGAAGTTGCACAAAGGAGTCCCACGCCGCCGGAGGACACTCAGGAGGTCGTGCAATGCAGGTTATAGTGCTGTGGACCCAGGCTTGGCTGTACACAAAGGATTCCCTCGGAAAGTCCACAGGAGCCGGAGTAGCTGCAAAAGACGTGGTTCCCAGCAATGCAGTCTGGCGTGGGGAGGCAAGGACTTACCTCCACCAAACTTGGACTGAAGAGTCACTGGACTGTGGGAGTCACTTGGACAGAGTTGCTGGATTCAAGGGACCTCGCTCGTCGTGCTGAGAGGAGACCCAGGGGGCCGGTGATGCAGTTCTTTGGTGCCTGCGGTTGCAGGGGGACGATTCCGTCGACCCACTGGAGATTTCTTCGGAGCTTCTAGTGCAGAGAGGAGGCAGACTACCCCCACAGCATGCACCACCAGGAAAACAGTCGAGAAGGCGGCAGGATCAGCGTTATAGAGTTGCAGTAGTCGTCTTCGCTACTTTGCTGCAGTTTTGCAGGCTTCCAGCGCGGTCAGCAGTCGATTCCTTGGCAGAAGGTGAAGAGAGAGATGCAGAGGAACTCGGATGAGCTCTTGCATTCGTTATCTAAGGAAATCCCCAAAGCAGAGACCCTAAATAGCCAGAAAAGAGGGTTTGGCTACTTAGGAGAGAGGATAGGCTAGCAACACCTGAAGTAGCCTATCAGAAGGAGTCTCTGAAGTCACCTGCTGGCCCTGGCCACTCAGAGGAGTCCAGTGTGCCAGCAGCACCTCTGTTTCCAAGATGGCAGAGGTCTGGAGCACACTGGAGGAGCTCTGGGCACCTCCAAGGGGAGGTGCAGGTCAGGGGAGGGGTCACTCCCCTTTCCTTTGTCCAGTTTCGCGCAAGAGCACGGCTGAGGGGTCCCTGAACCGGTGTAGACTGGCTTATGCAGAAATGTGCACCATCTGTGCCCATGAAAGCATTTCCAGAGGCTGGGGGAGGCTACTCCTCCCCTGCCTTAACACCTTTTTCCAAAGGGAGAGGGTGTAACACCCTCTCTCTGAGGAAGTCCTTTGTTCTGCCATCCTGGGCCAAGCCTGGCTGGACCCCAGGAGGGCAGAAACCTGTCTGAGGGGTTGGCAGCAGCAGCTGCAGTGAAACCCCTGAAAAGGCAGTTTGGCAGTACCCGGGTCTGTGCTACAGACCCGTGGGATCATGGGATTGTGCCAACAATGCCAGGATGGCATAGAGGGGGCAATTCCATGATCATAGACATGTTACATGGCCATATTCGGAGTTACCATTGTGAAGCTACACATAGGTATTGACCTATGTGTAGTGCACGCGTGTAATGGTGTCCCCGCACTCACAAAGTCCGGGGAATTTGCCCTGAACAATGTGGGGGCACCTTGGCTAGTGCCAGGGTGCCCACACACTAAGTAACTTAGCACCCAACCTTTACCAGGTAAAGGTTAGACATATAGGTGACTTATAAGTTACTTAAGTGCAGTGGTAAATGGCTGTGAAATAACGTGGACGTTATTTCACTCAGGCTGCAGTGGCAGGCCTGTGTAAGAATTGTCAGAGCTCCCTATGGGTGGCAAAAGAAATGCTGCAGCCCATAGGGATCTCCTGGAACCCCAATACCCTGGGTAGCTCAGTACCATATACTAGGGAATTATAAGGGTGTTCCAGTATGCCAATGTAAATTGGTGAAATTGGTCACTAGCCTGTTAGTGACAATTTGGAAGGAAATGAGAGAGCATAACCACTGAGGTTCTGGATAGCAGAGCCTCAGTGAGACAGTTAGTCATAACACAGGTAACACATTCAGGGCACACTTATGAGCACTGGGGCCCTGGCTGGCAGGGTCCCAGTGACACATACAACTAAAACAACATATATACAGTGAAATATGGGGGTAACATACCAGGCAAGATGGTACTTTCCTACAAGCGCCCCCACACATGAGCCTACAGGGAGGGCTCTGCCGCTGCTACACCTTTGCCAGAGGGCAAGGAAAACACTGTGCTCAATGTCTTCTGGGGAGCTCAGGTAGGACGCTCAGCACACGTCATGCCTGCCGCCCGCCATGTTCGTCCGTTGCTTGCATTCTTGTTTGGTTCTTGCAATAACTCTAATCACGACTTGTAGTGTGTCCTGAGGAAACTTGCAGTACTTTACTCCTACTTTCCTGGGCTATGAGGTGGGGTATTTTACTCACCTTTGTGGTTTTCTTACACTCCCAGTGCCCCTCTACACACTACACTTGTGAGGGGGGCATTTGTGATTCACATTCCACTTTCTTAGTATATTGCTTGTATTACCCCTAGGCTTACTTCTTCCTATTGCATTCCATGGTATTTTCTACTGTTTGCACTATTCTGTGACTATGTACTTACCTGCTTTTGGTCTCTCGTGTATATATTGTGTACAATACTTACCTCCAGAAGGAGTATTGCCTCTAAGATATTTTTGGCCTTGTGTCATTAAAATAAAGAACCTTTATTTGTGGTAACACTGAGTATTGTCTTTTATTGTGTATAAGTACTGTGTAACTATAGTGGTGTTACAGGAGCTTTGTATGTCTCCTAGTTCAGCCTAAGCTGCTCTGCTACAGCTACCTCTATCAGCCTAAGCTGCTAGAACACTTCTACATTTCACCAATAAGGGATAACTGGACCTGGTATAAGGTGTAAGTACCTAAGATATCCACTACAAACCAGGCAAGCCTCCTACAGGCAGCTCCTGCCACGTTCTTCTTTGCAGCAAATTGTGTTCTGTGGTCCTTCACCAAAGGGGTATCCAGCCTCATGGAACTCTTGTCAGCTACAGCCTCTTGCCTTGTCCTGCTGGAGACTGACTAAGGGCCTGATTTAGAACTTGACTGACAGGTTACTGCATTA
Organism: Pleurodeles waltl; assembly: GCF_031143425.1. Classification (NCBI taxonomy): domain Eukaryota; kingdom Metazoa; phylum Chordata; class Amphibia; order Caudata; family Salamandridae; genus Pleurodeles; species Pleurodeles waltl. The sequence goes on along the minus strand of NC_090436.1, from coordinate 934,275,451 downwards.
CAGTGATGACGGATACTCCGTCCACCGAAATCTAAATTGCATTATCTTCTATGGGATTTAGATTTCGGCAGACGGGATATCCGTGACCGTTGTGACGGGGTAACCTATTCACCAAGTTTTTAATCGGTCCCTAAGTCTGAATGTAGAAATGTTCACTGCAACTTCATCCAGTGGCTCCCCGATGACAACATTCCCTCATTGGACACTACCTGTAGCCTTGCTCCCCTGAATTTAATGTCCTAGAACATTTTGTTCAAATTTCTTCTATGTCCAAAAGTAAGCGCTGAATGTCTTTTTTATATTAAACTCTTGCTGCATCATGGTCGTCCATATTTTCTGACTTTGACCCGATCTTCCGCAACTAGATGTTAGCTTTTGGAGGTCTTATCTCTTAGGTGCTATATTTAATTAAAAACTATAGAAAATCATAACTCCAGTTCCACTAATTGGATTTGTGTTGTTTTGGTGTCAAATAATGTATTAACTTTTACTTTATTGTTCTAAATCAGTGTGGGATTTTTCTTGTGTTGTGTTTTCACATTTTTGCTGTTTGTGTGCTGAATAAATACATTATACATTGTCAGTCATGGCTCGTTGGGTGCAGAATGGGTGAGTTGGCACGCGAAGGGGAGGGTGGAATAAACATATTTTTTTTTTTTTTTAAACCACTTACCTGAATGCCGCGCTCCGCTCCTCCGTCTCCTCTGCCTCATCGCTGCAGGCACAGGATCCCAGCCTACCCTGCGGCCAATCCTGGACCTGCTCAGAGCATTGTCAGGATTGCCCGGGAGCACCCAGCCAGGACACTACCAGGTAGACTGGGTGCATGCTCTCTCCAGCCCGGCAACTGTGTTGCTGGGCTGGTGAGACCCTATTGCGCATGTGTGTTTGGTCAGCCCGAGACAGCTGGCCAAACATACTTGCACAGTGCACAGCATTCCCCCTCACTGCTCATCACCCTGTGGCCCTGACCGTTTACCAGAGAATGATAATAAACTCAGTTCATTTCATTTACAGGTAAGGGTTTTGCAGCTGCCACTGCTGGCAGGTTAAAGAGGGGGGGAACACTCCTCCGTTCTAATGGAGATGCCGCCCCTGCACACTGTCACTAAATTAAGCCTGACTGCTTTTTGTGCAAAGCTAGCACAAGTTAAATTTGTGAATTTTGTGGTTCATCCTGATGGGGATTGTGGCTGTTGCTTGAATAGGTTTCCCCCCTCCTTCACCCAACTACCCATTTTCTCACAACATATTTATATTGCATAAATGAAATACATATTTATTGATACACCCCGGGCTCAAAATGACTTATTTCATATAACACACATGATTACAATCAAATAAAAAAAAATATATTTGCATGTGTGACAAACGTATTATGATTCAGCAAAATCATGCTCCAAAAAGTTGCACAAATGTCTCACAATGTCTCCTAAGTTGCAAAAGGCATACGTTCCGCCTTCTCCTCCCCCACACACATACGACTGTGTTTTGCTCTCACATGGGCACTTCAAAGTGCGTCATTTTGGTAAGAGCGAAAATGTTGCGGTGATGGTTAAGTGTACATTAAAAACTGAGGGGCATATTTATACTCCGTTTGCGCCGAATTTGCGTCGTTTTTTTTTACGCAAATTCGACGCAAAACTAACTTCATATTTATACTTTGGCTTTAGACGCGTCTAGCGCCAAAGTATGAGGAATGAGCGTCATTTTTTTGCGTGAACGCCTTCCTTGCGCTAATGAGATGCAAGGTAGGCGTTCCCGTCTAAAAAAATGACTGCGACGCAAATGCGTCGTATTTATACTCCCGGGCAAAAATCACGCCCGGGAGTGGGCGGGGCAAAAAACCCCGCATTTGCGCCTCTTTTTAACGCCTGGGTCAGGGCAGGCGTTAAGGGACCTGTGGGCTCAAAATTAGCCCACAGCTGCCCTCCCATGCCCCCAGGGACCCCCCCTGCCAACCTTGCCCACCCCAGGAGGACACCCAAGGATGGAGGGACCCATCCCAGGGACATTCAGGTAAGTTCAGGTAAGTATAATTTTTTATTTTTTTTTTATTTTTTTTTGGCATAGGGGGGCCTGATTTGTGCCCCCCTACATGCCACAATGCCCAATGACCATGCCCAGGGGACATAAGTCCCCTGGGCATGGCCATTGGGCAAGGGGGCATGACTCCTGTCTTTACTAAGACAGGAGTCATGTAAATGGCGTCTGGGCGTCGTTAAAAATGGCGCAAATCGGGTGGAGGCGATTTTTTTGCCTCTACCTGACTTGCCCCATTTTAAGACGCCCTAACGCCATTTTCCCCAACGCCGGCGCTGCCTGGTGTACGTGGTTCTTTTCCACGCACACCAGGCAGCGCCGGTCTGCAAGCGCCGGCTAACGCCATTCAATAAATACGGCGCCCGCATGGCGCTTCAGAATGGCGTTAGCCGGCGCTAATCTTTTTGCCGCAAAACTGCGATAGCGCAGTTTTGCGTCAAAAAGTATAAATATGGCCCTGAGTATTAAATAATTTGTTTTTAAACATGTCAAATCATATGTATGCCATTGTTTCTTTTTCTAAGCTCGTGGCAATTTATCCTTAGTATTGGGAACAGTGACTCAGCGAGGTGGGAACATTTTGAACTATGTAAAGTAACAAAACTGATTCACATTTAAAATGAATTTAGCCCAGAATGCGACAATATGCTCTTATCTCTGGTGTAACATTGAGAAAAGGCGTGTATTCCTATTATGTCATAATGAGGCAACAACAGCACTGCCTTAGCACAATCCTTTCTCAGAAAAGTAGGTGACAATGACTCACCTGCAGTACCTGGTACATTCACACCGGCCAAGAAATGTGTTAGCCCTCAATTATGTCACATTGCTGATTGTACCTCGTGTGCTATATTTGCAGGGGCAGCCAGGATATGTCTTTGCTCATTTCAAATGTACTGCGAAAAAGATAAGCCGTGTCAGATCGCTAAGGGCGAACGGGAATCTGCGAATAAGTACTGGCTACAACCTTTAGGTAATTGTGAGATCTACTACCCATTCAAGTGTATGCGCCTAAGGAACAGTAGCATATGCACTGGTCCGTACATTATCAGCAAATCTGAAATGGTCAGCTGTCCAGCATAGGCATTTGGCGAGTGTAATTTTCTGAAGGCCAAGAAGAAAGCTCTAAGGGAAACAGAGCTTTAGCGCTTAGGTTTTTGCCAAGCCACTTTAAGAGAGAGATTCTGCTCCATCAACGGAGTGTATGCCCAAGTATTTACATCTAGCCTGGGGGTGATTTGGGGTGGAATAGGCAGTGCTTAGTGGCCTAACGAAACCTGAGAGGGCTCCTCTGCAAAGTACGTGGAGGGGGCACCCCTCTCCTCGGCTCACCAGCTATCACTTTTGCTGAGGTGCCCCGCTAGAGCTCCGTGGCTCCACTCACTTTGGAGTCTAGGGGCTTATGCTATGCTACTCGAGGTGCTTAATTTGTAAATAAATGAGTGTTGGTGCAAAAGGTCTGCTCAAAAGCCGGGTGGTGAAATGAAACGCCAGTACACTGACTACCAAAGCTAGGTAGTCTACAGATCACCTCATGACTCTTTAATACACTGTCAGACACTCCCCTCCATGCCTTTATGTTACTCTTGCAGGTTCCCACTTTCTCCCATTGTGACTTTTATTCCCTTCTTTCCCCTTCTTTCCACTTTATGGGCCTGATTTAAGAAAAGTGGGGCTGCTTGCACCCTTTAGCGACCCCCTAACGCCACCATTGTGTGCCATATCTAAGATACTGGGCACCATGGTGGTAGTTAGGGGAACTAGCATCAACATTTTTGATGCTAGTTAAGAGCTTTCAGGATTAGCGTCAACATTTTGATGCTAATCCTGCAAAGCTCATTGAGGCCCATTGTAAACAATCGTACGCCTCCTTTTAACCCCTGCTCTGAGCAAGCGTTAAAAGTGCCAAAAGAAATAACGTAAACAAATCTCTTATATTTCTTTGCGCCAATTTTTCAGCACCCCTAATGGGGGAAGGCCCCCTTGGCATTCATGATGCGCAGAGCAGATATAATGTAGCTCAAATGGTTACAAAGTGGCACAATGCATGCATTGTGCCTCTTTGTAAATTTGGCGTGGCGATTTTGGCCTTGGGCCACATTAGTCTAAGAACATTATGTTAATGTGGCACAAGGAGGTGCAGGGGGATCTTAAATCTGCCTCAATGTGTTTTTTCACCTCTCTGGGTATTGGTATATGTCTAAGGTGGAAAATAGGTGCTGGTCCTCACAAATAAGTGCTGATGGTCTCCTCTTGCAACCACAGCCTCAAATTAGGCACTGTGAATAGGGACGGAAGGAAACGTAGAGGTAGGGGACTGATGCCCTTGTCACTGTTTCTCACTGTAGTATGGTAAAGTGCAGGGTGTTGGTTTGCCCATCAGGGCCATGGAAGCTTTTCTTTAGATCATGGAGATGTACTGAGGAACATCATGCTTTCATGGAATTAAGACAGTATTTTGTATTTTTTTTCTTTGGAGCTAATATCGGTATTCATTCATGGTTAGGCTTGGAAAGTTGTTCATCAACAAGAGTGCAAAGATGCTAAGACACGGCTTTCAATGCATTCGATATTTGCAAATCCACAGGCCACTTTGGAACTAAGAACCCAATTGAAGATCAGAGGAAATGGAATGATGGTCCAACTTGTCTGAGACAGGGAGCTAAAATAATTTTATGGGAAGAGTTTTTCTTGCCCCACTCACATCTATGGCATTATATGCAACTTAAGCACTGCCGCCTTCTTGCTTTTGGTGCTAGACCATGGACTATTCCAGCCTCTCCTGTCCAGTGGTACTTGAACCCATGGGGAAACTATTGCAATAGATATGTCAGGATGTCTATAATCAACAGGTTCAATATCTACACTCTTGCCCCCCTACGTACCCCCTCTGCACCTTCTGGCAAGATGCTCTTCAGGTGCACTACAGAGACGAGGAATGGAGAGAGAGATAGAGGATTTGGACAGGTAAGCCAGTGAGGAAAGAATGAAATTCTGCCTTTTTTAAATGATCCATAACTTGTATTGACCCCCTTAGGGTCGCCTCCACCAATCACAGTGCTGGAGATGTGCCCAGTCAGACTGCATTACGACCGAAATCCTGTGTGACTGCCCTGCCATTTGTTGCCTGTGGCCACAAGTAGGCACCACTTTCAGCCTTGTATTAGAGCTGCCCCTTCCTCTTCCAAAAACCTTAATCATGCTGCACGGCATGCATGACTTGAGTGATCTCATGGCGCATGAATCTAGACTACTACAGCCAGACTCTGTATCCTTCAACCATGGCAATCACCACATGTGCCCACGCACAATGGATCGTTGACTGAAATGTATGAAGTGGCGTCTTATGAGCAAATTATTTATCGGCTCCAGGACAAAGTTGACCTGTTTAATGCCATTTGCTCTTCCTTCCTGTGTCGTGAGGAGGATGCCCATTGACCCTTGAAGTCTTTGTGACTCTTTAGGTCCTTTTCTAAGTCATGTAGGCCCATATTTATACTTTTTGACGCTAAACTGCATTAACGCAGTTTAGCGTCAAAAAGTTTTGCGCCGGCTAACGCCATTCTGAAGCACCATGCGGGCGCCGTATTTATTGAATGGCGTTAGCCGGCGCAAGCAGACCGGCGCTGCCTGGTGTGCGCGAGAAAAACCACGTACACCAGGCAGCGCCGGCGTAGGGGGAAAATGGCGCATGGGCGTCTTAAAATGGGGCAAGTCAGGTTACGTCGAAAAAATCGTCGTAACCCGACTTGCGCCATTTATTTTCGACGCCCATCCCCCATCAACATGACTCCTATCATTGTAAAGATAGGAGTCATGCCCCCTTGCCCAATGGCCATGCCCAGGGGACTTCTGTCCCCTGGGCATGGTCATTGGGCATAGTGGCATGTAGGGGGGCACAAATCAGGCCCCCCTATGCCAAAAAAAATTATTAAAAAAAAATAAAAAAATACTTACCTGAATGTCCCTGGGGTGGGTCCCTCCAGCCTTGGGTGTCCTCCTGGGGTGGGCAAGGGTGGCAGGGGGGGTCCCTGGGGGCAGGGGAGGGCACTCTGGGCTCATTTTGAGCCCACTTGTCCCTTAACGCCATGCCTGACCCAGGCGTTAAAAAGCGGCGCAAATGCGCCGTTTTTAGCCACGCCCACTCCCGGGCGTCTCTTTTGCCCGGGAGTATAAATACCACGTAAAGGCCTGGGAGTCATTTTTTAGACGGGAACGCCTCCCTTGCATATCATTAACGCAAGGAAGGGGTTCACGCTAAAAAATGACGCACATTCCGGGAACTTTGGCGCTATTCGCCTCTAACGCCATAGTATAAATATGGCGTTAGTTGGCGTTAGTTTAGCGTCGAATTTGCGTCGAAAAAAACGACGCAAATTCGGCGCAAACGGAGTATAAATACGGCCCGTAGTGTTTCCCGCTCTCCCTTCCCTCTAAGTGCATGGCGTGTTGTGAGGACAATCAGGACCATTCCCCTCTCCTCACTTATAACACCCTTCCCCCCTTCTCCAGAGCCTCCTATGCCTTTTCCTTATGATTACTTACTTCACATTGTAGCATTGTGTTTAGTAATCCTAATGGTCTATGCTAATATGATGCACGCTCTTTATTGGACCTGTACAGATCTGGCATCTTTTATGCTTGTGGATTTCACTGTTACTCTAGCTGTTCGCTTGGGCCATTTTCTGGTCCTCTATTCTATTATAGGTGGGTTGTTTGTTATATCATACAGGGGCAGCTCCTTCGAAATGGCAAAGGAGTGTCGCCCCCCTAGCTAAGCCAGGAGATGAAAGATAAAACAAGCGGGCGGGGCTGGGCTGTAGGTGATGAGAGGGGGAAGAGGGGAGTGTGCACTAAGTACGCATGTGTGTTTTGCTGGCCATCTGAGGCCGTCCAAACACACATGCGCACTAGGTTTCTCCAGCCTTGCTGTATACACAGCTGGGTGGTGCAACAGCACAGACCCCAGGCTTGTGTCTGAGTGTCAGTCCAAGCCACTCAGACCAATCCTGATGCAGATTACATGCTATGTTTAGCATGTAAGCAGCATCAGGATTGCTGGGGAGCCTGTGCTGGTGTTCCAGTGAATTCTGGGACACCACAAGAAGACCAGAGGAGCAACACAGCAGGAGGCGGCGGCAACGACGATGGGAAAAAGATACAATTGAAAAAAAATATATTGTATATTTTTTATTTATCCTCCCGTAAACCCCCATCCCTCCCCTTGAGATTTGCTGCGGCCACCACTGATATCAAACCCACTGTACAGTTGTATTGCCGGTCTAATTACCCAATCAAAACATTAAAGTAAAGAAGAAAACTGCCCATTTGAATATATACATTTCCTTGTGGCTCATTCATTTGTAATAACTATATTATATGTGGCAGTGGCATCAACAAAACCATAGAATCCTGGTATAGCACAGCACAGAAATAGAACATTTTCTATTTTATTAACCTGCAATAGCACACATGTTGTTTATGTTCTTATTTGCAAATGTGATCTCATAGATTTTGGCAGCACAAGTAGACAGCTAAAACCCAGGATACAAGATCCAGATATTGAGGTAGGAAACTAAATGACACCGAATATCATGGATAGAATATTAAAAGTCAAAATATCAAACGGTAAATATGTGTTTATTTTCTATATCTAACTTCTCATGTATGCACTATGGCAATATATTTCTTCAAGGTGCATAAAAATGGAGTTACAATTAGTAAATCTAAACTTCTACAATATCCCTTTTATTTTTCGATGTTTTGTCCCTCGATATTCTGTCTATAATACTAGAGTGACTATGATATTACTTTCCTCGATATTTCTTAATACAATTTCCAAGAACGTTAGAGCAGTGAGAGATAGCAAGCACAAAACTTGTGAAACATCATTGTAAATACTGAACTGATGCTAGTAATATAAAATGTAATGGAATAGACTATGGGACAGATTCACATAGGTAAGCTTACACTTTTTTGTAAGTAGTAGTAGTTGTAAAGTATTAAAATGTACAAACTACTTGCAGAGCTCTGTGACTCAGCACTCCTTATACTTATGTGTGCGCACCTGGAGACTCTGCAATCAGGGCAGAGTGTGAGCTTACCTTTGTGAATCATGCCCTATGTCTCCCATAACCTGAGAGGTGGAACTAAAGAACTGCCTTTAAGACAGCGGGAAGCCAGATGGATGTCCAACTTAGGACAGTAAAGAGGGGCTTAATAAGGACAATGAATGTTATCCTTCTTTAAGGCTTCATGCTCATAACATTAAATGAGCTTTGTGGCTGCATTGTAAGCATTCTCTAAATATAGGCTTACAGTGTGAGCAGTTTGGATTGTTTATTAGTGAGAGTATTGCAATACTTGATATCAGTGGTGCAGCTTTTTTATTTTCATTTCGTGGCATTTCTCACACTGCAGTTTCTATAGGTTTTGGTAGGTTTGGTTACAAGTGGAGACTTCATGTTACGATCACAATGAGATTCAAATTTCAAATTCAAATTTTATTGCGATTAATCGAAATCATTGCCTATGCACCACATTCAAGATGACAAACAACAAATTAAAACAAAATGAATGCAATTTTTTATGCATGGAAATATAACAATCAGTTAATTCCTAAGACCTTTTGAGGATTACGGTCAAACACAAGGGCTTGTGTGCAGAACAGAATCATGATTAGGAAGATCATCAGAAGCCACGCAGGTGTAAGTTACAATGTTTAGAGCAATGGTAAGTCTACCGTGTTTAAAGCTTCATGTGTGTAGGTCTAAAGAGTCAACACCAGTGTCCTGTTGAAGCAGGAATATATTCCTTTAGTATCTCAATCTATCTGATAATATGTACTATTGAAGAGTGATTGGCTGGGATGGCACACAAACAACAATGCTCAGGCACTGATAAGAGGTAAAAGGCTGCTTTAATAGAACAGGTCTGGCAAATGTATTATTCACCCTCAGCAAAATGCCTTACAAAACTAACCAGCTTCACTAATACACTAATATGAAACCAGCCAAACGCCCAACCCCACCCTCTAAGAAATCTTACCCCTAGAGATTACCCTTTCCATTCCAACCTTGCACCTAAATCCTGTATCCTTCTGCCCTGATCTTCACCTTGCCCCTCAATCCCTGTGGTCTTTGTTCAATATTTCTATCATCTCATTGCCCTGCCTTTCGCAGGTGTTTTCCTGCCCCACCAAAACAACCTTGGCTGCCCTGCCCATAGTCAGTTCCACAACCTCTCTCTCAAAAGCTCAGCAATTATGAGGCACAACTCTAGATAATAAAATTAATTGTCCAATAAAGACTCTGTCTGTACTCTGTCCTGTCAAAAAGTGACATCATCCCTCACAATTTCTGAATGCCTCAAAACAGAGATATCCAAAGACCCACAAAAAACTCACATTTCCCTGTTGATTTTCTTTCTCTGCTTTTCCATAGCCCCTTGATTCCTTGCACCTCTCTAATATCTCCTGGACACTAACTGTCCAAAGAATGTGAGCACCTGACGACGGCTTTTTAACCCTTGCTAAATCCATATTCATAGCTTTCAGCAAACCAATCTCTGATAAAGTCACATGATCTTTCTCCCTAAGATGCAAAACTAACAATTCAGGACAAAACCCTGTTGATAACGTCTTAAAAATCTCATTCCACTTCTACCTCACCACCAAACCACAACACGAGCTCTGTCCAATCCCAGCTGCCGATCACTATGCCTCAACACCGTCTGCTTTGCTGCCAAACAGATCATCTTACCTGAGATTGTCACCGCCAAAAGGCCTGCTCTGTGTCACAATAAAAAGCTCAGCATCCTCTATCCGTTGCAACAAAACCAAAGCCCCCCTCCCCCTTGATGGCATCAGACGTAACCAATTGCAACATCCTTATTCTCCCTGTAACCATAGATCATGTAGCATCTCTGTCTTCAGTTGATCCACACCTGGTGCAAACCCACTGAATTTCTGCCACCGTGAACGAGACAGCGTATAAGCTATATCATTCTTCAGCTCTGGGACGTATCTGGTCTTAAACATAATGTTAAACTTCCCAAGAGAAAAATACTCAACAGCTTCAACATTCTCTCATCCCAAACTTTTTGTGAATTCATCAAGTTCATCATCATCAAATAGACTTTATTTGGTTCAATTATAGCCAAACAAGCACAAGCAAAATAAATACAGTTAATACGTACAATATACAAAAACATTAAAATGCTACATTCCATAAAAAAACAAGTGAAATAAATAAACAGTGGACAAACTGCCCAACAACAGGAATTAATCATAGTCACACAGCAGCTCACATGAAATAAAAAGCAGCAACCGTAATTGCGTCATAACTTAGACTTAGCAGGGCATCTTTACAAGGAAGTTGAGCATCAGCTTTGATGAGCCACTTTTCATGCATCTCCCTGTGCCACCTTAACGTCACCATGACAGCTTTATATTTATTATACAGCACACCATGGCTCAGGTTAGCACAATGGCATCATAATTTATGATGCTATTGTGACGCTTTTCTGAATGAGCGCCATGAATTATTACGCTAGTCCAGCAAAGCAAAGGGAAGCCCATACGTTATTATAGGAGCATCCCTTAAAAATGATGGAAAAAATGTTGCAGAGGCATCTTGTCAATTTCACTGCACCAATTATTCGGGCCTCCCTGTGTGAGAACGAGTCCCCTTGCATACTTTATACCTGGCACATGTATGATGTGGCACAATGGATTATAAAGTGGTTCACTGTGCCACTGTGTAAATGTGAAGCATGGTGAGGATGTCCTCAACGCCTCTTTAGCATAAAACAATGATGCTAGGGTAGTATAAGGAGGCACAAGGGGTTTGTAAATATGCTCCGGAGTCTCTTGCTGTTGAGGCAGATCTAAGGAAGCAACACAAATTGGAAATGACATGGGTATCATATAACAGTTGCAGAAACAGCAGGGCCATCTGAGCTTGTTTAAAATCAAAACATCGCAATAACGTTTTGTTAGACTTGGCAACCTTGGCGTGATCTCCCCTAACTTTTTGTCTCTGCTTCCCAGGTTGTTGATGTGCGCAAGTGCTCCTATGTAAAATGTATGTGTAAATTGGCTTATCCATGATCGGAATATTTGATTTACTAGTAAGTCCCTAGTAAAGTGCACTAGAGGTGCCCAGGGTCTGTAAATTACATGCTACTAGTGGGCTTGCAGCACTGGTTGTGCCACCCACATTAGTAGCCCTGTAAACATGACTCAGACCTGCCACTGAGTGTCTGTAGGTACAGTTTTAAACTGCCCATTTTGACTTGGCAAGTGTACCCACTTGCCAGGCCTAAACCTTCCTTTTTCATAAATGTAGAGCACCCCTAAGGTAGGCCCTAGGTAGCCCCATCGGCAAGGTGCAGTATATGCTAAAATTGGGACATGTACTGATGTGTGTTACGTGTCCTAATAGTGATGTACTGTTTAATTCAGTTTTCACTGCTGCAAGGCCCACATATCTCATATGTTAACATGGGGGCTGCCTTTAAATAACTTTAAAGTGCAGATTCCCTTTGAGAGCAGATAGAAATATGGAGTTTGGGGGTCTCTGAACTCACAATTTAAACATACATCTTTTAGTGAAGTTGGTTTTTAGATAGATAGTTTGAAAATGCCACTTTTAGATAGTAGGCATGTTCTTGCTTAAACCATTCCTGGATTCTGCCTATTTGTGGATTCCTTGTCTGGGTCAGTTTGACAGTTGGGCTGTTTGTGAATCCCCTGTAGACAGTGAGACAAAGGGAGCTGGGGTGTAGCCTGCATATCCTGATCTGTGCTAGAGTGGATGGAGGAGTGGTCACTTACACTTGAATGGGCTGTGCCTGCCCCTTTACAATGCAGTCTCTAACCCTATGGTGTGTGTCTGGGCCATGGCCTGGGCAAGGCAGGATCTTGTGAACAACAGAGAGTTTCATTTGAAGTAGGCCTATTTCAGAGGCAGAAAGGGGTATAAGTATTGGACCCCAAACCCCAGAAAATTAGATCACTTCTGGAAACAAGAGGAACCTCTGCCAAGGAGAAGAACTGAAGAGCAGAGGAGGAGTGCTACCACTGCCTGTGACTGTGCTTTGTTGTGTTATCCTGCAGTTGCTGCTTCTGCCTGTAAAAGGGGACAAAGACTGCACTTTGTGGTATATTCCTGTTTGTGAAGAATCTCCAAGGGCTTAGACTGAGCTTGCCTCCTGTTTTAAAGTCTCAGGGCCATCAAAGAAATCCTCTGCCAACATCGGGTCTCTTTGCTGAGTCTCCTGCCCTGCCAAGTGGTGTCCTATCCAGTCCCTGGACCTTTAAAAGGTGAAGTTGGCAGACAAGAGCTGAAAATCCACACACAGAACGCCGTGCGGGGACATGGCTGATAAATGACACACCGCCAGCTTCAGGGCTAAAATCGACGCACCACCTGTATTACGGTTAGGAGACGGACTCATCAGGGCTGGAGTAATGACGTGCAACACCTGCTTGCGGCTGCTGATAACTGCACAAATCCTGCGCAGCACAGATTTCTAACACAGTGCGACAGGATTTTCCACACATCATTTCGTTTTCAACAACACCATTCTTTTACAGTGGAACATTCCCCAGGATTATTACAAGTGATGTGGTTTCAGGTGGTAGGTTAATGACAACACCATGGACGGTGTGTGGGGCAGAATGTTGAGTGCCAGAGTCCAGTTGAGGGTTTAAAGAGCAAGTTGGGCCACTAGGAGCAGGAGACGCATGGGGTGGGGTGGTGGGCGATTTGGAAAGGGAGGCCTGTTTAAATTCCATTGTCTGCTAAGCCGATGAAGCAACCATAAAAATCGTATTTATTATGCCAGCAGGACTTGTACTGGGTATGGCTGTCACATCCCCATCTCTAATGTGACCAACCTCCTCCTTAGCCAATTTTTTCTCTTTCCACGGGAGTCTCTCATGAATTTGGTCCATGTTGTCATCAATGCGCTTGCTAAGCCTGTCCAATGAGGCAATAAGACACGCATTCTCATCTGTAGAAGGAGGATCAAAATGTTCTGTTTGCGTTCCCACATTAATCCAAAACAAATTGCCCTTTGGAGCAGGGCACCATTTCTTTTTTTTCTGGTTGGACTTGTATCAATTTAGGTGGGTTCAGGCAATGAATCTGGTGTAATGCCCACTCCTCCAGGAAGGCAAGGTGATGCTGATGCCTTGAACAGGGAATCCCATAAGGCAGACTCCATGGCCAAATTGTGGGTGCTTGCTGGATAGGGTCAGCCACCTGGTGAGAATAGTAGGCATTAGCCCCTCACCCATTAAGAATAATCATCTTTCAGCCAATCAATTTCCTTTGACACTACCCCCACAGCACATGCCAGGAAGACATCAGTAGGGGTGCCTTGGACCACAAACGGAGACACTGGTTTCAGAGCAGATTCTTTCTTTTTGCACATGAATCTTTTCCACACACACAGGTTAGAGCCACAGAAAATGGCTCTCATAAGAAGAAAGAAAGAAGACAGGAAATACAAGCTGCCCCACTCAAGACTTCAGGACTCCGTTGGTCTTTCCAGTGCACTGAGGGAAGAGAGCCAGGACTGCTGCAACAAAAACACAGCCACATGACCCCCTAGGGGCTTAAGGCAGTATTGCACGTTCAGTCTATGTTTAAATATATCAACCACCACGAAAACAAAAAGGGCTTAAGCCCTTGGCCTGAGCTTCACCTGGGCACATCCTGTAGGGGCACTAAGAAGTGCTTGCAGTATGAAAAAATGTAGTCTCTGCCTCTTCTCTTGGTGCTAAGTATTCTGGAACATGGAGTCCCTCCTAGCATGAAAGCCAGCAGCCTGCAGTCAGGTACTGTGTCCTGCACCATGGGAGATCATAGAGCACTAGGAAACACTTGCAGCGGGAAAACCCCCAGTCTCAGCTCTCAGATACTCCCTTTGGAGCGATGGATCTTGGGAAGCAGCGAGAAAGTCAGTAGCCTGCAGTCAGTTACCACGTACCGTACCATGTGAGATCACAGGGTACTAAGAAGCACTTGCAGTGGGAAAACAGTGAGTCTTGGCCCCTCCTCATGGGGCTGTGGATCCTTGGACATTGCGTCCCCAGCAGCGTGAATGTCAGCAACCTGCGGCCAGTTACCGCTTCCCCAAGTTCATCATGTTAACCACAGTTTGATTGTCCAGATGGAAGACCACCCTACTCTTAGCCAGCTTCCTACTCTATAACACCAAGCCCACTGCTAAAGAAACAAATCCAAGAAGGTGATGCTGTGTTTTACTGCCAACCGCTCCTCAGACCAATCCTCAGCTGTCCAATGTCCATCCCAAAAAAGGCCAAAACCGTGTGCTCTTAAGGCATCCAAAAAACTTCATTTGCCACGAGTAATCCTCATCACTGGACCACATGGTGACACCATTGAATTCCTTCAAGAATGAAACCCACATCCTCAGACCAGCCCAAATGCTAGCTTGTAGCCGTATCCTGTGATGGTGCAACACTGCACCATTTTACTGCAAAACCAAGTCATCTACAAAAGATTCTTTCTACCCGCAGCACATGACATGCAAAGTTCATGTGCCCCAAAAGACACTGTACTTCCTCAATTCCAGCTTATTTCTGCTCACTGCCTCCTCCAACAATGAAATCAAATACTGTGCTTTGTCCTCAGGCAAATGCACCTCCATCAACTGGTAGTCCAACTCTATACCTAAGAAACTAATGCAAGTTCTTGGAAGCTCCATCTTTTCTAGAGCCAAAGGAACTCCCAGCTCCTGCGTTGACATCTGGAAAAGCTCCAGTGCTCTCAACCAATCACTTGACCTGCCTCTTCCTGCCAGAAGACAATCATCCGAGTAGTGCATAACCTGACACACTCCAATCTTGTGCTGGCAAAACCACTGTAAAAAGTACTAAGGCCCATATTTATACTTTTTGACGCTAAACTGCGCTAACGCAGTTTAGCGTCAAAAAGTTTTGCGCCGTCTAACGCCATTCTGAAGCGCCATGCGGGCGCCGTATTTATGGAATGGCGTTAGACGGCGCAAGCAGACCGGCGCTGCCTGGTTTGCGTGGGAAAAAACCACGTAGACCAGACAGCGCCGGCGTAGAGGGAAAATGGCGCATGGGCGTCTTAAAATGGGGCAAGTCAGGTTACGTCGAAAAAATCGTCTTAACCCGACTTGCGCCATTTATTTTCGACGCCCATCCCCCATCAACATGACTCCTATCATTGTAAAGATAGGAGTCATGCCCCCTTGCCCAATGGCCATGCCCAGGGGACTTATGTCCCCTGGGCATGGTCATTGGGCATAGTGGCATGTAGGGGGGCACAAATCAGGCCCCCCTATGCCACAAAAAATTATTTAAAAAAAAAAAAAAAATACTTACCTGAACTTACCTGGGGTGGGTCCCTCCAGCCTTGGGTGTCCTCCTGGGGTGGGCAAGGGTGGCAGGGGGGGTCCCTGGGGGCAGGGGAGGGCACTGTGGGCTCATTTTGAGCCCACTTGTCCCTTAACGCCATGCCTGACCCAGGCGTTAAAAAGCGGCGCAAATGCGCCGTTTTTAGCAACGCCCACTCCCGGGCGTCTCTTTTGCCCGGGAGTATAAATACCACGTAAAGGCCTGGGAGTCATTTTTTAGACGGGAACGCCTCCCTTGCATATCATTAACGCAAGGAAGGGGTTCACGCTAAAAAATGACGCACATTCCGGGAACTTTGGCGCTATTCGCCTCTAACGCCATAGTATAAATATGGCGTTAGTTTGCGTTAGTTTTGCGTCGAAATTGCGTCAAAAAAAACGACGCAATTTCGGCGCAAACGGAGTATAAATATGCCCCTAAACTTCTCAAACAAAGAACATGACACTAAACAGGCCATTAGCAACATCTGGTCTATGTGAATGAGATCATCAAACTGCAAACCCAGCAAAGAAAAGTCCTCCAGATTAACTGGTAAAAGCTGAAGCAGACTGAATATCAGATTTCACCATTTCACCTCCTGCTCTGCACGCCTGTACCAAAGCGGTGGCTTCTTCAACTGAGGCATAATAAACAACTGAATCTTTCACAGCTATGAAACTATTAACAAATTCACCCATAGGCAAAGACAAATGATGAATTATGTGAAAGTCACCTTGTTGTTTTTTTGGAACAACACCAAAAGGAGAGATGGCTAAATCAGGTAAACGCTAATGGTTAAAAGGCCCCACGATCCTACCTTGAGAGACTTCCTTACCCAGTTTAGCCCTCACAACTTCTGGGTTCTCCAAGGATGTCTTTACATTCTTTGCCTATCTACTGACTCTGGCACCAGGTAACATAACCTGAAACCTTCAAGAAAACCCCAGTACAAACACTTTGCTTCTTTCTGTTGGGGATAAATCTTCAACTAATAATTAAAAACTTTGAACTTAATAGGAGTAAGGCCCTTTTCCTACCACCTGTTGTGTCTGGCATCTTTCCCTATCTAACCCCATAATTGTTGTTCCCTGCCATCCTCATTGTGCTGTCTCAAAACATAAGACCAAAGGTTGTTTTCTACTGCAATTGGATCAGTCATTCCTAAATTTGCGTTGGGGAGTGTACATGCACCTCTGTTAAACGACCAGAAAGACCCATTTTGGTGAAATTGTCCTCCATCAATGCCTCCACCCCAAAATAGGTTTGGACAACCCTAAAAGGCTTATATTGCTGCGGCAATCCACTGGATGTTTGGGCCACCGGTACCTTCTTAGCAGTACTTAGCTGTTGCAACCACAACTCATTATCTATTTCACCTCACTCTTTATCTGGATTCACCGCTAGTCTAGCTCAAAATTCCTCATCATATCTAAATCAACCAAAACCCCCCAAAACCATTTTTGCTCTCAGCACAACATCGTATATATGAAAGACCGACACATCTCTCCGGTGTCACTCACAGTAAACACTAGCAAATATCAAGAAGTCAGAAGTCCAATTTTAAATTGTCGTTGGCACCTTTGGCCTACGCGCCAACTCCCACTCCTGTTCTTTAGAACCCTCTTTTGCTTGCATCTCCCTATGAAACAATTAAAAAACATCTACAAATTCACCTTTGCAAATCTTGTTTTTCATTTGCTGTGTGAGATGCGTCCCCAAAGGCATCAAAATCCGCATGTATGGCAACGTTTAATTCTTGATACTACCCCTTGATGCACCTGAATCATCTTTATCTGAATTCTCACCTGTAGCTGTGACAATATTTCCTCAACCTTTTTACCATCATCATTCACTTTTCCACCGAGCCGAGCCCCTGCCAGCTACCATTTGTATCACTCTGTCCTTACCTGAATTATTACTGGTGTGTGATCTTATACAGACTGTTGCCCACACCCACTGATACAACTCTCAAAACTTCTCTACCTTCATCCAGCTTTTTAGCCCCCCGGCCAACAAATTGGCTTACCGAGAGGCACTGATTGGTGTTTTTCCTCATTCTTCGCTTTCGTCATGTCTTCCCCATCTTGACTTCTCACAGGCCTATTTACTCCCTTCTGAGAGACACAAAACTTTACCTTGTGATAACCTTCCACTCCCCACCGTTACACTATCGGGACCCTCCGGTCTGCTGGTCATATTTTCCACAATTTTCCCTTCTTCCAACAAACCTTCCTCCTCATAATCCAAAATGTCATCCTCACACTCACCTTGCGCCGCAAACCCAGCAGCGCCCCATCTAGTGCTTAGCTGTTCTCTGTCTCCAACTTCTCCATCTGGCTACAATCTGGTCATACAGGCTCCCACAATGTCAAGCAAGACACTCCTGACACTGCTGACATTGCTCTCTCTTCGGTCCAGTGCCCATGAGGTGCCCAAGCCGCCACCGGTGTCTGGAAACCACTGGCACTGATACATAGCACAGCTGTGAGCCATTCTACCCTAAGCAACCCAGTCCTGAGGATTTTACACCCATGAAGCCCCCCAGCTACCCTAGACTGAGTAATCCCATTTCCTCCAGCATCCAGAAGCAGAAACACCCAATGACCTATAGGATGAACTGCACTAAAACCTGCATCCAAAATTGCACTACCCGAATCTGCGATGCTGCCCATCCCCATACACCCCAGCTGGCTGCTAGTTTACTGGTGTATTAAACCTTTATCCACTGCCTACCTTTGAACTTTATTTACCATGGGACTTACCCAGCTAGGCACTATTTGCTGCATAATATTTGGCAGCTCAACATCGGATGAAAAGTCAGGGTGGCCTTCAAAGACACTCTGTCCCTCTTTTATAAGCCTGCCGCCAATCTCCTTGTTGTCTGAAACCGATATAATGATCAGATCAGCTTGCTTAATGGGCACTGCCATCTTTGCAGTCTATTTCAATGTACCCTCCTTGAAAAGCCCTTATTTGGCCCAATCCTGTTCATAAATGTCACAGGCACTCCATACTTGTGACGTCTTCCTTTATTCACACCCCGCAAGACTGAGCGTGTGCACCCTCTGCAAAAGCTCTTGCCTATTCCCTCGCTGGTGCAAGCCTGTCACTGCAGGCTCACAGAGGAAGTCCTGTCTCTGTCCACCAGTGGGCTCTTTCAACATTGCACCTGACCACATTGCAAGCTGCAGACCTCCCCGCATTCAACCTTTCTCAGAAAAGGAGGAACATGCCAAACCCCCATCCTGCAGTATCTTCAGCAGTATCTTCAGCAGTACTTCCTCCTGCCATATTTTCCAACTACCAAAATATCCCCCTCCTATCAGTTATCACACACTTTGGACTAGCTAGATGACAGCTGCTAACCATGCCTTACCCTGGGTGTAAGAATCGCCAAAGAGGTTGCCCACACCCTCCTCAGAAACTAAAAACCCCAACTGACCAACCACCCATCTGATCAGTCTGACCAACAAGGGCCCTAAACCTTTGCTGGAATGCACCACCACGTCTGACTACCCTGTGGGCAGAGGTACTGGATAAGCCTATCCCCCCCAAACTCCTATTGAACAATGCTTGTACCATGGCTCATGTTAAAGATTTAACACATGCAATGTGAGTGCCGTCAACAGAAGTGCCTGAGTAAGGTCATAGTAAGATTCATTCTGCTTACTCCCAGTAACATATTTTAGATACCAATAATAAAAAGTTAACACATTGGACTGGGGTTTATGTCCGTGATCCTCACTTCAGGAACACATACAGCATACCAAGATGTTGGTCTTATTTGTAAAATGTCATGCGTTAATGATGCCTGTTGTTGAGGTTTCCCTTGCTATTCACCATAATCTTGGAATATTTTACAATGTGTTCCATCGAATATTCATGTGACCATATTAGTCATTGATGGTTTTTCATATCTGATGGACAGTTTCGGTTTACCTTTCTCTGAAAGGAGATAACTGATTTGTCATTGTCAACATAGCGAGTCTGACCAGCCTATATTCTTTATATGTGGACATATCTAGGTTGTGACCTTTGTCAGCCATAGTGCGTAGTCAGAGACACTATATACCTGTTTCTTGGGGTACTCCTTTTAGCTTTCTCTTCTGTTCAGTCACTTTTTGGTCTCAAAAGAAATGCCCACGGCACGGTTGTATAAAAAGGGTATATCAAAATGATGACCACTGGGAACAGTGTCTCATCACATGCAGTCAGCTATATTCATGTTTGCCTTCAAGCACGGAGTGTCAATCATCACAGTTTGTCTCTAATATAAGTGTTCAGGATTCACAGGTTTGTTGTTGCAAGCGATTGGACTTATAGTCTACCCAGTGGTTAATGTGAGCTGGTGGGTGCAGGTGGGGCCCACAGGCACTCATTTTGTGGGACCAACAGGCACTCATTTTTTGGGACCAACGCTTATTTGTCTTCTTCAGACATCGACCCAAACACCCAAGGTCGAAAGAAGGAGGAAGAGGAAGGTGGAAAAACGTGACAAATGGACAAATCAGGGATCTGCAAAAGTAAGATAAAGGGCAGTGAGTGTCTGGTGGTTGAAGAAAGAGACATGAGTAGGATTACGACTATGCAGCCTGTGGATTTGACATTTGGGGGCACAGGCATGTGAATAAAACTTTGGGGCCCAGCACGTGTTCATTTAGAAATCAAGCACTGAACCTTTGGGGGCCATTTGCCTTATATATGAGAACAAACATGCTATATTTTACGATGGGAATTATTAAGTCAAAACAAATGTGATTAGTCTTCATTTGGGTGGCATCCTTTTTACTCATTAAATGTACAATAAGAACTTGAACAGCAACCACATAGAATTCCAAAATTCCTTCGTGTTTGATTGCTGCTGGTCCTATCAGGGAGATTAGTGTGTGCATTTTAAATACAAATGAAACTCTTGATGTAATAAGACTCTTTAGTTTCCATATGATTCTAGATAAGGGACTTGACTGGGGTGTGTAATTGAGATAATTCAACTCATTGGTCTGAGGGTTTATCATTTTGACCAGCGAGATGTGCTTTCACATGTGTTTAAGGCTAATGTGTCTTGATACTTTCCAGCAGTTCTCAAATGAGTCATTTGGGGATGTTGACTTGTATACAGCCCCTCTTTTTGGGAACAACCACTGCGGTTTTAGAACAGATGGGTGTATCCATTACACTCTGCCACGCTTAATGGCTGTGTGCTGAATGGATTAATATCTTTTGACCACTGGATAGTTGTAGGAAAAATACACTTAATTTAAGTAAGCCAGTTGTGGTAACTTTTTAATGATTGTACGTGTACGGGATAAAGCCTTTTTAATACCTAAATTTACTGCTATACCAGAAGAGAAACGTGTACATCATATTATATCATTTGGCTTCAAAAATAAGAAGATGCCACAAATAGCATTTCCATTTAAGTGTATTAGTTTATTATGCAATAGTACGTAAATTTTCAACAATAAAGAGTCCAATTATCGAGATATTGACTAACATGGGATCCATTTTAATTAACAGTTCATGAAAATCTGAGGGTATAACGAGCTAAAACCTAAAGGTTAGAAGGATATCAATAGCTTCTTTCTGTCATCGATAAAATAAATTGCTTGGTTATAATCAACTACGAGATACAAAAGCAGTGAAATCCTGGCTGGTCCCCTTGGAGTGCTAAAGTTCTTGAGCTGTTTTCTCCAGCTCTACTAGGTTGATGGGGCTTGTTTTGCACGTGGGTGTATGCCCTTGAGGCCAGTGGGCCATTTTCAGGCTCCTAATTTATAAAACATTATGGGCCAGATTTGCTAAAAAGTGTCACAGCGTGTTGCTGTGCCAGAATTGGAAGCCCCGTGCTGTGTCACTTTAGAAATGCAGGGATGCCCTGTATTTATTAGAATATGTTGCACTCTTGCATTTCTCCCTGCACTGGTGCTAAATTGTGCTGCCTAGCGCCAATGCAGGCATCCTTGCACCATCGTGCAAGAATGCAGCACACATAAAAAAATCAAATAAAAGTATTTTAAAAATAAGGAGGAATAAAAGTATTCCTCCTCGTTGTGCCTTGCTAACGCCACCCCTGGGGTTACATTAGATTTTGACACTGCCTCAGGCTTACGAAAACTCAGTGTCAAAATGCAATGGGTGGTGCTGTGGTACGCCTACAGCAACATCCGTTGTATGCCCCTTCCATGCAAAGGGCTGCATGCGAAAGGGTTGTATTTACAAGGTTGTAAATACGGTGCAGGGCATAGCGCCACTGGAGCATTAGCTCCAGTGGCACCAGGGGCTCTTAAGTATGCCCCTGTATTCTTCACTGATCTCTCTCTGACCAGAGAGAGCTCAGGTCCTACCCTGTTGCCCCTTAGCTCTGTCTGGACGACTCATCCGTCCAGCGCCAAGTTTTTTGCTCAGCCTGATAGTGGTCAGGTCTTTTAAGGGTCTCTCAAAATCCATATTCTGCCTTTACCTCCCTCTGTGTAGAGGTTTTTTATGAGGGTGGAATGTCCCAGATGATAGGTACCATTGCTCAGACACAGGATAGCACGTCATTATTTCAACCCTGTTCCAAGCACAGCATTTTGAGACAATTTAATATGACAACTTAAAGCCTATTGAAACATGTATCTGAGAATCTGAAACCACACCCTGTCCTTTCCCTTGTGTGATGGTCTGGATTTCTTCTCTGTGTTCTCCTTGGGACAAGCTTCCTAGGCCTGGTGCAGTGTAAAAAGTATTTAGCTTATATAGTGTTTATCTTCACCCTTTTCTCTGCAAGGAACATGCATAATCTCTGTCAAATGACACTATCGTGCAGAGAAGCCAATGATGCTCCTGCTGGTCAGCAGAATATTTAACTTGGCCTAGATAGGTGAACAAAACCCAAATTCTAATTTAAGGCTCAGTAAGAGAAGGATGATCATTTTTCATATGCCAGTAGTGCAGATATGAAAAAAAATAATATTAAATCAGCACTTATGATCCTTGTTTACTATTACAATGGTGTGTCAGCCTACTTTCTGGACCTAATGATAGCCAAGATGTACTTTTGCCAATAATGAACAATACAATGAAACATATAAACCTACTTTTTGGACCTAATTATAGCCAAGATGTACTTTTGCCAATAATGAACAATACAGTGAAACACATATACTTTTTAGTACATCAGTACAGTTCAGAATGTCAACATTCTCATTAAAGACATACACAGGTCAACACCAATCTATAAAAGGGTCCATTCTGCAATTGGTTACATAAACGCAGATACAGAGCTGATCTTAAAGGTAGTCCTGCTTGCTCAGTCACTGTCACAAACTACTCGTTGTCTATGTCTTTGGCCCATTGGAAATGCAGCGAGGTCTGGTTCGTTTGACGCTGCAATCTGTCACAAACTACTCGTTGTCTATGTCTGTGGCCCACTGGAAATGCAGCGAGGTCTTGGTTCCTATAGGTTCTGCCTTGACTCAAGTAGGGGCGACCCTTTCTGGTAGCCACGGTGCTGCAGACGGAGGGAACGCCAAGGCAGTCCGTGCCATCCAGAAGGAGTCCCAGAGGGAAAAAAAACAAAAATGGAAAAACCTCTAAGCAGGAACTCCTGGAATAAAAATAAAAGTAAAAAGTAATCTGAACAAAAGACAAAATGACAATGAAAAAAGTTGGAACAGGCTAAGAAAAAATATACTGACGCAGAAGAAACAGGAGTGAAGATCACCACCCAGAGGAAGTGTTGCAGTGCAAGGAGAACAGGAATCACATACCTTATATACCCAAAGAACAGGAAGTGATCAACAGGAAGTAAAAGACACCATCTTGGTTTGGGAATATAGCATAGAAACCTATAGAAAAGTCACCATGTTAAAAAAGGTTCCAAAGGCATGCAGGGAGAAGGAAAGCATGCTGGGAAGGAGAAAGGATCATGGCAACTAAAGAAGGGCATAAATACAGGGAGAAACAAGGAAAGAAAAAAAAGAAGAATGAATAAGGAAGCATAAGGTAAGTGAGGGTGAGTGTGTGTGTGGAGGGAGGCAAGAACAAGCAGGGTCGTGTTGCGCCCATAACTCATTGAGGCCCCATGCCCAATTTGGGGCATCGATTAAAATATGGAATGACACGGTCACGGCACGTCCTGTCGCCGTGGATCGCGGGCATGTCCTGAGCCGAATGTTCGGCTTGCACCGCCGTTTGTAGCGCGACAGTCAATACATGTGCCTATTTGCAGTGAGTGTTCTTTTTTAGTAGGCAGCCACTGGTAGCTAGCATTCCCAATTCATTTTAACAGAGCTTAAGGTGAATGAGATTCAGTTAGTGAGACTCACAACAGAAGAAGCTGGGGAGGTCAAAAATAAAATTGCAGTGGTTGACTGGATACAAACCTGTTTTCTTATGCACCACCATCTTCTCACCAACATCGGGAATGAGGATATATTATAGTCCCCATTGCCAGACGCACTGTAGGGCAAGTGACAAAATTGAGGTAAAGTAGCCTCAATGTCTCCTGAGGGAAATTTTAGTAAACCTCAGGAACATTGAGACGTTTATGTTTTGGCACAAAGACCAATATAATTTGATTGTGTTTTAGCATAACTGTAGTTGTATATTGTTTTGTCTTTGGGATGAGGGTGCAGGATAGTTTTTGGATTAAAGGGTATTTTGCATATCTATAGAGCTTTACTAGTTTTGGTTAATATCTTATTGTTAGTTTGGTACAAGTGGTGGATAGGTAATGTGATGATTGTTGATGGCTTTTCAGTATGTTACACAGGGTTTTACTTAAGATGTATCAGGTATTTTTGTATTTGTCATTATTTAAAATAGCAAGTGAGTAGCATGTTGAAAAGATAGTGCTTGGATATGTATGTTTATCAGTAATATGGCATGTTTATCAGTACGTGGTGTGTTACCATATATACTTTACTATTTTTATAAATATTTGCTATTTTTTCCTACATCATTGTTAAGCAAAGGTGATAAAAATGCCCATTCAATACTTAAAAATGTATATGTAATACATCAGATGGTTAAATACAAACCTTATGTGAAATTGTGGATTTATTTTTATAAATATATTTAAATATCTAAAGTATGTGTTAGTGGCCATGTACACATGCTATATTGTGAAATAAGGACAACTGTAACAGCACATAGTACACACAGCAGATTAAATATATGTCATCTATTTCTATTTGAAAAATATTTAGAATTGAATGTTATACATCAAATAAAATAATGCTAATAATAAATACATTTTAACTTGTATATGTGGTATGTGTCTCAGAATTCTGAATTATGTAATTTTATGGATACAATTTATAGTGTTATTTGAAGTTCATTCAATAATTTTTTCATTATATTAAAAAAAAATCACATGCATTAACATAGCCCCTCCGATCAGCCACAGAATAAAAGTTTAACATTCAACCTTGGATGGACACACTCTACTTCATTTAAATCTTATAGGATGTGGATTCAATGTATGAAAATGATGTAATAAAGAAACCTAGATCTCAATGTAGATGTACATAACAATATAT
This sequence comes from Pleurodeles waltl, assembly GCF_031143425.1. Taxonomy (NCBI): domain Eukaryota; kingdom Metazoa; phylum Chordata; class Amphibia; order Caudata; family Salamandridae; genus Pleurodeles; species Pleurodeles waltl. The sequence continues at coordinate 934,250,488 of NC_090436.1, read as the reverse complement.
ACTTTAAGTAGTCAGGGAATGAAAAGATTCATCCATGCTTCATGCAAACATGGATGAGTAAGTATGTATTTCCATTTTAACATTGAGTACACATTGAACACACATGACATAGTTAACAAGAAATATACATGACATGACATGTTTACTATTTTCATTACACATGAGTGTGTGGTCGGAGAAATTTTATGTATGTTTTCGAAAAAGTCTTTGCTCTTAGCTGAATGATCATTTAATGAAGATGATAAGCATTTGAATGAATGATTTGTATGTGACATAAAATATAACAAATTATTTTTTTATATTACATCATCCAAAAACTAAATTACTGTTGTTGGACCATACAGCTTTAGGGTGGTCATTCCCCCAATGTTTTGCATGCCTCACTTTATTTTTCTGACCCTGTTTTTGCTGGTTTTAGGGCTATGCACACTTTACCACTGCAGGCCAGGCCATGTGTTTTTCCACTAAAACATGATAAATTGGCTTCTAACCATTGTCATATTTAATTTACCTGCAAGTCCTTAGTAAAGTCACTAGAGGAGCCCAGGGCCTGTAAATGAAATCATACTAATGGTCCTGCAACACTAATTGTGCCACCCACGTAAGGAGCCCCTTAGCCATGTCTCAAGGCTGCCATTGCAAAGCGTGTGTGTGCAGTTTCACTGCCACTTTGTTGTGGCATTTTAAACTACCTGCCAAGCCTTAAACTCCCCTTTTCTACATATAAGTCCCCTTTTTATATGTAAGGTAGGCCCTAGGTAACCCATAGGGTTATGTCAGTAAAAGGCAGGACATGTACCTTTGTGTTTTATGTGTCCTGGTAGTCAGAAACTCACAAATTAGTTTCTCACTACTGTGAGGCCTGTTCCTGTCATAGGCCAGCATTAGAACTGCCCCTATACACTTTTAAGTGGTAGATTCTGATCTGAAGTGAGTAGCCCCTGTCATGTTTAGTATGGCTAGAAAAGTAATTGACAATCATATTTACTGATGAAGTTGGATGTAATATTACTATTTTGGAAGTGCCACTTTTAGAAAGTGGGCATTTCTCTGCACTTACTGCCAACTGTGCCTCACACCCTGTAGGAGGCTGGCCTGGCTTGTAGTGAGTACCAAGGGGTACTTACATCTTGCACCAGGTCCAGGTATCCCTTATTAGTGTAGAGGGGTGTCTAGCAGCTTAGGCTGATAGAAAAGGTAGCTTAGCAGAGCAGCTTAGGCTGAACTAGGAGACGAGTGAAGCTCCTACAATACCACTAGTGTTATATGCACACTATCATAAGAAAACACAATACACAGATATACTAAAAATAAAGGTACTTTATTTTTATGACAATATGCCAAAGTATCTCAGTGAGTACCCTCAGTATGAGGATAGCAAATATACACAAGATATATGTACACAATACCAAAATATGCAGTAATAGAAATAGAAAACAGTGCAAACAAGGTATAGTCACAATAGAATGCAATGGGGGCAAATAGGGATAGGGGCAACACAAACCATATACTCTAGAAGTAGAATGCGAACCACAAATGGACCCCAAACTTATGTGACCTTGTAGAGGGTCGCTGGGACTGTAAGAAAACAGTGAGGGTTTGAAAAATAGCCCACCCCAAGACCCTGAAAAGTGGGTGCAAAGTGCACCTAAGTTCCCCAAAGAGCACAGAAGTCGTGATAGGGGAATTCTGCAAGGAAGACCAACACCAGCAATGCAACAACGATGGATTTCCTGATGAGAGTACCTGTGGAACAAGGGGACCAAGTCCAAGAGTCACGCTCAAGTCAGGAGTGGGCAGATGCCCAGGAAATGCCAGCTGTGGGTGCAAAGAAGCTGCCACCGGATGGCAGAAGCTGTGGATTCTGCAAGAACGACAAGGGCTAGAAACTTCCCCTTTGGAGGATGGATGTCCCACGTCGTGAAGAGTCGTGCAGAGGTGTTTCCATGCAGAAAGACTGCAAACAAGCCTTGCTAGCTGCAAATGTCGCAGTTAGGGTTTTTGGATGCTGCTGTGGCCCAGGAGGGACCAGGATGTCGCCAGTTGCGTGAGGAGACAGAAGGGGCATCCAGCAAGACAAGGAGCCCACTCAGAAGCAAGCAGCACCCGCAGAAGTGCCAGAACAGGCACTACAAAGTGGAGTGAACTGGAGCTCACCCGAAGTCACAAAAGAGGGTCCCACGACGCCGGCGGACAACTCAGGAGAACGTGCACTGCAGGTTAGAGTGCCGGGGACCCAGGCTTGGCTTTGCACAAAGGAAATCCTGGAAGAGTGCACAGGAGCCGGAGTAGCTGCAAAACATGCGGTTCCCAACAATGCAGTCTAGCGTGGGGAGGCAAGGACTTACCTCCACCAAACTTGGACTGAAGAGTCACTGGACTGTGGGACTCACTTGGACAGAGTTGCTGAGTTCAAGGGACCTCGCTCGTTGTGCTGAGAGGAGACCCAGAGGACCGGTGATGCAGTTCTTTGGTGCCTGCGGTTGCAGGGGGAAGATTCCTTCGACCCACGGGAGATTTCTTCGGAGCTTCTAGTGGAGAGAGGAGGAAGACTACCCCCACAGCATGCACCACCAGGAAAACTGTCGAGAAGGCGGCAGGATCAGCGTTACAAGGTCGCAGTAGTCGTCTTTGCTACTTTGCTGCAGTTTTACAGGCTTACAGCGCGGTCAACAGTCAATTCCTTGGCAGAAGGTGAAGAGAGAGATTCAGAGGAACTCTGATGAGCTCTTGCATTCGTTATCTAAAGAATTCCCCAAAGCAGAGACCCTAAATAGCCGGAAAAGGAGGTTTGGCTACTTAGGAGAGAGGATAGGCTACTAACACCTGAAGGAGCCTATCAGAAGGAGTCTCTGACGTCACCTGCTGGCACTGGCCACTCAGAGCAGTCCAGTGTGCCAGCAGCACCTCTGTTTCCACGATGGCAGAGGTCTGGAGCACACCGGAGGAGCTCTGGGCACCTCCCAGGGGAGGTGCAGGTCAGGGGAGTGGTCACTCCCCTTTCCTTTGTCCAGTTTTGCGCCAGAGCAGGGCTGGGGGATCCCTGAACTGGTGTAGACTGGCTTATGCAGAGATGGGCACCATCTGTGCCCATCAAAGCATTTCCAGAGGCTGCGGGAGGCTACTCCTCCCCAGCCCTGACACCTTTTTCCAAAGAGAGAGGGTGTAACACCCTCTCTCTGAGGAAGTCCTTTGTTCTGCCTTCCTGGGCCAAGCCGGGCTGGACCCCAGGAGGGCAGAAACCTGTCTGAGGGGTTGGCAGCAGCTGCAGTGAAACCCCGGGGAAAGGTAGTTTGGCAGTACCCGGGTCTGAGCTAGAGACTCGGGGGATCATGGAATTGTCTCCCCAATGCCAGAATGATCTTAGACATGTTACATGGCCATGTTCGGAGTTACCATTGTGACGCTATCCATATGTCGTGTAATGTTGTCCCCGCACTCACAAAGTCCGGGGAATTTGCCCTGAACAATGTGGGAGCACCTTGGCTAGTGCCAGGGTGCCCACACACTAAGTAACTTAGCACCCAACCTTTACCAGGTAAAGGTTAGACATATAGGTGACTTATAAGTTACTTAAGTGCAGTGGTAAATGGCTGTGAAATAACGTGGATGTTATTTCACCCAGGCTGCCCTGGCAGGCCTGTGTAAGAATTGTCAGATCTCCCTATGGGTGGCACAAGAAATGCTGCAGCCCATAGGTGTCTCCTGGAACCCCAATACCCTGGGTACCTCAGTACCATATACTAGGGAATTATAAGGGTGTTCCAGTATGCCAATGTAAATTGGTAAAATTGTTCACAAGCCTGTTAGTGACAATTTGGAAAGAAATGAGAGAGCATAACCACTGAGGTTCTGGATAGCAGAGCCTCAGTGAGACAGTTAGTCATAACACAGGTAACACATACAGGGCACACTTATGAGCACTGGGGCCCTGGCTGGCAGGGTCCCAGTGACACATACAACTAAAACAACATATATACAGTGAAATATGGGGGTAACATGCCAGGCAAGATGGTACTTTCCTACACACCCTGTCTCCAATCCCCATCTGGACTGTGCTGGTTGACAGCTCCCCTTGTGCCTTTCAACCAGACAACCATAAACACAGGACAGTCAGTCACATCTGCATTCATCTGCATACTGAAAGGGTCTCCATGGGCAGGAAGGGTGGAGGCGCTCTCTCTTACACTTTAAAATCCAGTGGCCTGCCCTCACATTAAGGACTGATAACCCCCCCCCCAAAGGGATCCTGAAAGACGGGGCTGGGTTGTACACTTCAAAACCACTCTTTGAAGTTTCTCTCACTATTAAGGCACTTTTGGGTATATATACTGGGTATCTGACCCCACCAAATCAGAAATTTTTGGATCTACACCTGGACTCTGTCAGAGGGACTGCTTGGCTACCAAGGGACTCATCAGAACTACTTTGCTGAAAAGGACTGCTGCCCTGCTTGTTACCCTGCTGCCTGCCAGATCCCTGACTCTGCTGGAAGGAGTCTGCTTTCCCCACAAGTGTTCTCCAAGAGTTTGGATTGAGCGTGCTTCCTGTTCTGAAGTCTCAGGACCACAAATACTTCACCAAAGAGAAGAAAATCCCAATGAGTTGCAAAATCGATGCAGTGCCTACAGAAATCGATGCAGTGCCTGCCTCACGGCTGAGAAATCACTGCATCTCCTACCATATCAACACAGCGCCTGCTCTTTCTAACCAGAGCATCAAGGATTTCCAACGCATCCTCCCAGGACATCAAAATATCCCTGCATCACAGTGAGGAACCAAGGCTGTGCTCTTGGAAAGCGATGCATCCCCTTGCAGCATTGAAATAAACAACACATTATATATGCTGTGCAGAAAAATCTGATGCAACGCCTTATTTTTCAACGCATCTCCTTGGAACCAAGGCTGCATTCTTGTAAATCAATGCATCACCTTGCAGTGTGGAGAAAAACGATGCATCATCTGTGCAACACCAGAAAATCCGATGCATCGCCTTATTTTTCTATGCATCTCCTCCTCTGTGACCCCATGCATTGTTATTTTTGACTCATTCCATAAACTGTGTGTTACTAGGATGCAGACACTTGTTCTCAAGGATTGAGACTCATTTAAACCTTTAAAAAAGGATATTTTGACTTGTGTATATTGTAGTTTTGTAGTTTTAGTCTTATTCTATTGAGATACATTTTATCTATATTCCTAAACTGGGGTGGTGTACTTTTTGTGGTGTTTACACTGTGTTACTGTATGCGATATTATTGTCTTCTCAGTTAAGCCTGCCTGCTCTGTGCCAAGCTACCAGAGGGTGAGCATGGAATAATTTGTATTCTGTTGTGACTTACCCTGACTAGGATTGTGGACCCTACTTGGACAAGGGTGTATAGCTCTGCCAACTAGAGACCCAATTTCTAACAACTATAATCATTTGGATGTCAAGTTACTATGGACATAATTTATACTTACTTTGTTGTCATCTCAAATGTTCCTTCAATTATGGATTTAGTCTTACAATGTGCTGATTTGTAAGACAGCCCTGCTGAAGGGGTTACCTAAATGGGAAATAAGATGTGGATGGTCAAAGGGCATAATGTCACCCATGATGAATGGTTAGTTAAAGGATTAGCTATGGTAAAAACACCACATACTTAGGCCCATATTTATACTTTTTTAGCACCGGATTTGCGCCACCTTTTGACGCAAAAGCGGCCCAGACTTACAAAATACAATTGGATTTTGTGAGTTTGCGCCGCTTTTGCGTCAAAAAGCGGCGCAAATGCGGCGCCAAAAAAGTATAAATATGGGGTTTATTTTTTACATTAACTTCACAGAAACATATCTGTCCAGCAAACATGAATGGAATATCTCTGTAAAGTAAGTTATTTGCACTTTCTCTGTAGATCAGCGCAATGTAAATGGAAGCAGGTACATTGTGCTACATTGTCAGATGTTTAATGGTACAAATACTTCCTTTTGTGAGTATATGTACCAGATTCCTTGTGTGGAATTCTGAATGTTGATGTTTCATATGTATACTAGTACACCAATGTGATAAAGATGTTTCTTTACCCTAGTCACTCCATTTTCTGCTCAATTTTATTGCTGGTTTTTAGATTATGCACACTAGGGCAAAACTGTCCACTACCCAGTGTATGTGCTCTGACCTCTAAAACATGTAAAAAAAGGCTAAACCCTGCTTGGCGTAATTACCTTTTCATTAAGGGTATAGTGCAATGTGCGGACATAAACTCATGGCTTGGGGAACAAATGTCACCTGTGGACTGTAGCACTTATTGTGCCATCCACGAGTATGACAAACAAAGCATTAGCTTGGCTGTTGCAGCCTAAAAACTGCAGTGCGACCTCGTAAAATAAACCTTAAATATCAGTTACCACTATGTAGGTCTTGTAGGTTTCATAGATCACAAGATAGGCTGCATGGTATTCAAAGTAGGACATTTAGAAAATTAACATTACCAAGTCCTTACAGTGACAAGGCTCTAATGCTATTTTCACTGTGTCAGGCCCAGCTGTCTTCTGTAAAAAAAAAACAGACTACAGATTAAAATACTAATATTCTATCTGGGGAATGGGGGCAGCTAGAAAACTATTTAAACTACAATTTTAATAGGTATTAAAAAATCAAATTCAGTGATGAAGTTGGATTTTGAATGAACATAAAGGACACCTAACTTCTAGAAAGGTAATGTTTCCCAGCTTGGTGTTCCTAGAGGCTAATTTGCCTTAACTTTCTAGCTGAGCCCGGTAAGAGGTTTGAGATTCCACTCAGAAGCACACAAGAGGTTCATCTAAATGAACAGAAAGGACTTCTCTGAGCTCAACAGAATAGGCAAGGAGGGGGGCAGTGGGCATTCTCTTGAAACACCAGTGTCAAATCTTCCATTATAGGTCTGAGTGAAGCACATGTACATGTTTAGCACTCTTCAAAAGGAGAAAATAGTATGCCAGAGCAATTTGTATGTGTCCTCTGCCTGATTGCTGAAGGACACTGTTTTGGTCCTACCAAACTTCTGTATCTGAGTTTGCTACGGATACAGTACCTGCTTCAAAGTTAGTTATCTTGGTAGATGTAAGAGGAAACTAGGATTATCATGGTTCATTCCCCAGTGACACCACCAGCCTTCAGAACACAGTTTTCTGTAACCTAGGACCTTTGCCATCTTGCATTTATCCAGGCAAACTGTATTTTGGGCTTGTTTGTAGTACAGCAAACAGAAACTATTGAATAGTCCTGGGTGAAAACCTCCGCTCCACTGGCAGAGGTTGTGGAATTCGGCAACTCCGCTTTCCGCAGAGAACACAGAGTTACCCACAAGATTTAGCTCCATGCCAGCGACTCCCGGTGCATCTTTTGTGACGAAGGTGAGCATGAATGAGGGCGATCGACCATGGCTGCAACCTGGCGAAGCTCACTAGCTAAAATCTCCTCAAAAGACAACTTTGAGTTAAAAATCTTCTCTAATTGACGGTTTGTGTTGATTTTTTTGTGTGAGGAGTACTTTTTTAATTGACTTTTATTTTAACAACAGGAAGTGCCCTAGAGACTCCAACTTCCTGTTCCTGTCTAGCAGGCTCCCCTGAGTGCTTTGTTCATCTCCTGGTCTCTTTTCACTTGGCTGTTGAGCTGGAAGGATATTTTGTTTTCTCTCCTGGATGAATCATTGGATTTAAAGGCCTAGCTGTGTTTGAGATTTCACAAGTTCAAAAACACTTAGATAGGGTGTTGTACAATTTGTTTGTTTGATAGAGGGCATGCACTAGGATTTATCTGTACTTTTATTCGAATTTTTAACTTTATTGTAGTGGGTGGCGTGCATTTTGGGCCTAGTTATAGTTTTACTTGCAAATTTTCTTCTATAAAGAAAACATGTTTTACAGTTCAGTACATTTTCTCTATGTTTTGCTTTGTAAATTTGCAGTATTCATTTAATTCACTATGTTAATGTTAAGTGGCCGAATCTGCTAATGGAATAAGCCACCCAGCTGTAGGGCCAGTACTAGTCATGGCTGCATAATGAAAGAACTGGTTGTGGTGTCTGTTGATCTAAAACACCATGGGGCATGTTTAAGAGCCCCTAGCACCACTGGAACATCACTTTTAGTCACGCTCCAGTGGCGCTATGTCCTGTGCCGTATTTACAAGGTGGTGTTAAGCCACTTTTGGTGGCTTAATGCCACCTTATAAATACGGCACCTTCACATGCAGCCCTTTGATTGGAAGGTGCATGTGTGCTACAATCAGCAGCACACATAGAAAGAGCAAAATGCCAGACATGATTGTTGATGCGTGGGAAGGTGTCCCTTCCTGCACATAAACAATCATTTCAAAATGATGCTTTGGCGCCTCTGTGTGTGCTGCATTCTGCAGCACACACGGAGAGCCAAATCACCATTAGTGATTGTTTATGTGTCGCAAGGGACACCTTCCCACGCATAAACAATCAAACCCCTCAACGCAGACATCCTAGCACGATGGTGCAAGGATGCCTGTGTTGGCACTTAGAAGCTCAATTTAGAGCCAGCACAGGAGACAACACAAGGGCGCATCTCATTCAATTAAATATGGTGCATCCCTGCCTTTGTGAAAATGACGAAGCGCTGCACTGCCAATTTTGGCGCAGTGTCATGCTCCGTCATTTTCTTTTAACTATGGGCCCATGGATGGCATTGCATTAAACATAACAAAATGTTGTTTTGCGGTATTTCACGTTTTTTTCTATAAAAAGTATATGGTGGGGGAATAATATATATCTGATGCCTTCATATGATGTGTGTTGTTGTTGTAAAATGTTTAGCCAATTTTTGTGTTTTGAATTACTGACTTAGGCCCTCATTGCAACCATTGCGGTTGGTGTTAAAGTGGCGGTAATACCGCCAACAGGCCTTTGGTAATTACCGCCAAATTCTGACCATTGCGGAAAGATCTCCGATAGACAGCCAATGTGCCACACTGACTGCCAGGGCGGAAACAACAGCCACCACGGCAGTAGCCGCCCACAGCCAGTCGAAAGTCAATGTTCCGCCCACTGTTTTAAGACACAGGAAACCATCTTCTTTTCTGGGGTGGTACCAATAACATCAAAAGCCAGAGCTCAGAAGGGAAAGGACTCACCATTGGAGATACAGGAAACAACCACACCACATGGAGCCTGGCTGCATGTCTTCCCCATGGTGTTCTACGTGCTGCTTCACCACGAACATCAACGCTGGCGAAGATGATGGCGGTGAGTACAGCCGCCTTGCACACAAAAAGGAGGGAGGAAAACGACAGTGACACACACATGCACCACACACAGACCCCTTAACACCATACAAACAATCAGATGCATCACAAAAACATTTTTACCCCGTAACTCGGATGAATAATGCAAGGACAAATCGATTTTGAAAAAGGGAATGTAATGAGTGCAACACATCAAGATAAATAACTTAGGCAAGATAATAGATATATACATATGTACACAAAAAGGTACACAGCCCAGTCCACAATGTTCATAGGCCAAAGTCCAGGGCCACACATGTCACCTGAATCAACATGGAGAGAACACTGTAGGGGCATCAGTGGGTAAATAGGCAGGCACCTCAGGGGGACGGGGGATGGGGGACACTTCAGCCGGGAGATGGAACAACACCATTGGTTCTGGAAGGGGCTCCATGCCCTGTGCCTGGTCCTGGGGAGTGCAAGGCCACAGTCTCTTGAGTGGATGACTTGCCCACTTTCTCTGGAGGGGGCAACATGCCCTGTGCTTGGTCCTGGGGAGTGCAAGGCCACAGTCTCTGAAGTGGGTGACTTGCCCACTTGCTCTTGAGGGGGCATCGTGGCCTGTTCTCTTGAACCTGGGGAGTGCAAGGTCAGTCTCACAGGTGGGTGCAATACCCACTGGATTTGCAGGGGGCAGGCTGCACAGCAGGCCGTGGAGGCAGGATTACATACCATCCGCCGGCGGTGACGGCTGCTCAGTGGTGGTACTGCTGCTGGTGAGGGGAGGCTCCTGTCCATCCCCTGCAACCTCGGACAGCTGCCCACTGGACCTGCAACCTCGGACGGCTGCCCACTGGAGGTGGTGGTGCTGCTGGTGGGGGGAGGCTCCTGCCCATACCCTGCAACCTCGGACGGCTGCCCACTGGAAGTGGTGATGCTGCTGGTAGGGGGAGGCTCCTGCCCATCCCCTGCAACCTCAGATGGCTGCACAAACATGGTTGTTGGTGGGGGCTCCATCACAGTTCCTGCCTCAGGCCCCTTGCTCTTCCTGCCTCCTGCCCCAGGCCCCTTGCTCTTCCTGCCTGCTGGTGCAGGCTCCTTGTTCTTCCTGGCAGCTGGAGCAGGCTCCTGTTCCTTCTTAGCAGCTGCTGGGGCAGGCTCCTTTGTCTTGAGGCTACCTGGTGCAGGCTCCTTCCCCTTCAGGACATGTGGCCTGGATCCTTTTCACCACGGGTGGGTGTGGTGACGACTGGGCCCGTGGACTGGGTGGCCGAGGTGCTTGGCTGGGTTCTCCCTACCCTGCCCATACGTGCAGGATGGGGGGGATGTGTAGGGAAGAGGTCAATGGTCGAACAGTTTTTTATGGACATTGGGGTGGGAAGAGGAAGAAGGAATGGGAGTGGAGGAAGAGGGAGTGGTTGTTGGGCGTGGTCTGTCTGCTGATTTTGGGTGCAGGTGCATGGGCTGGATGCTGTTGTGAGGTAGAAATCTGTTGGGTGTCTGAGTGCTTGTGTTTGCGTACCTTAGGAGGGGGGGTCAGACACAGTGGGAGAGGACACAGGGAACATGTGTATGGCTGTTATGGAGGTATCTGCTAGTGAGGTGTGTGTTCTGCTTGGTGTGGTGATGATGTTGGTAGTGGATGATGATGTAGTGCATGCAAGTGTGAGTGTAGACAGAACTGGGAGGGAGGTGGAGGAGGAGGCGGAGGGGGAGACAGTGGAAATAGTGGATGTTGTAGTGTCTGCATCTGGATGGTGTTTGTGTGAGTGCCTGTGCGATGAAGTGTGGTGCTTGTGTTTGCCTGAACCACTCTTGTGTGTTGTCTTGTATGCATGCTCCTCTGGCTGTGTGCTTGGGATGGGTTGGGGTGGAGGAGAATAGGACTGGGAAGAGGAATTTGAAGGGGGGAGGGTAAAAAGAGGGACAATGGCTGCCATCAGAGAGGAGGCCAGAGCCTGGATCGATCTCTGTTGGGCCGCCAATCCAGTGTGAATGCCCTCCAGGAATTCATTAGTCTTTTGCATCTGGGCTGCCAGCTCATGGATAGCATTCACAATGGTTGACTGCCCTACAGAGATGGATCTCAGGAGGTCAATAGCCTCCTCACTCAGGGCAGTGGGGCTCACTGGGGCAGAGCCTGATGTGCCTGGGGCAAAGGAGATGCCCACCCCCCTGGGTGAGTGGGCACGGGCAACTCAAGGAGGGGCTGCTGGGAGGGCGGTGCTGGTACAGGGGTGGCAGTGGTACCTGTAGCTGGGGTGGTCACAGAGGTGCTTCCATCGGAGGAGGTATCTGTGTCAGAACTGTCCACTACAGTCTCTGCCGTGGTGCTCCCCTTGCCCTCTGTCCCACTGGTGCCCTCACCGTCGGTGGACTCTGCCTCCTGGTTCCTGTGAGATGCAGCTCCCTCCATCGCCGGTGCCTCTGTTCGTCCGCCAGATGATGCTAATGCACATAAGGACAGGATGACAAAACAAAAAGGCTGGGGAGTGAAAGGATACACTTGGTCAATGGCTGCACCAACACCACCGTTGGCGTACACAGAACCCTCACATACAGGGAAAAACCACATGCAGTATGCCATAGCACTGGCAGAGAAATAGTTAGCAGCCAAGCCATGGGGAGGGGCACACACCACCAAATGCAGCACACCTGGGACCCACCCAGCCCTGACCAGTTGTGGATGCCTACTAGCTAGGTAGCATGATTCTCCCTTCTGAACCCTAGCCACCAGGGGACCTATGCAGCAATGTCAGGCCTGGCCTAGGGGTACCCACTGACACACATCTCTCACCCTACCATGCGTAAGTTGTAATGATGGGCACTGTACTCACCCCCTTGTGGCTGCTGTGATGCCCTCAAGTGCCCAGCCAGCTCAGGGGGGGTCAGGCTCCGACGGGCACCCCTTCCTCATTAGGATGCCATCCCCAGCTGGGTTGCTGCCATCTTCTGTGCCCAGCATTTCAGTTTCTCCCACCGTTTCCAACAGTGGGTGCTCCGCCTGCCGTAGACCCCAGGGTCCACACGTCCTTGGCGATGGCACGTCACATGCGCTTTTTTTGATGGGTGCTGACTTGCAGAGGAAATTCACACAGGAAAATGGAATTAGTCAAACAGTCCTGCATGTTACACTTATGACCCACCATACCCCTTCATACCACCATTTACACACACATGGCCCAGCACACAACCAATACGCCGCCCAGAGGACATCCACCCACCCCTCTTACACAAGGCCTTCACACACACCACTCCATGCATTCATACCACATGCATCGTGACCACAGTGTACTCATCTGTTGGTCTGGAGGCCCATACAGCAGTACGTACTGGGGTAGGACCCCATCCACCATTCTCTCCAACTCTGCTGAAGTGAAGGCTGGGACCCTTTCCCCAGTCACACAGGCCATGGGATGTTCCAGACGTAGGTCACAGCAGCACTTGCAGTGTAGGTCCTCTCCTGTTGAAGATCAGGTGGCAAGTGGGGAATCGGATAGAAAATGGCGGTCACAACAGCGGCAATGCACACCGTCACCGCTGGCGTAGATCACCATTCCACTGTACCCCATAGGGCCCAATGTTAACCAATGAAGAGTTGCACAGCGGTTCCCGACCGCCTCCCGTAACGGCACACAACGTCAGCGGAATTACCTCACTTCAATATGTCCCTCCACACAGGACAGACGGATGCCATTCCAGGGTGGGGGGGCAGGCCCTGGATAATTGCTGCATCACTGGTGAAATTAGGACATACTGTACAAATCACACTGACTCATTACAAGTTAACAGCATGCAAGTTTCTGTTGAAGCCCTTTGCTCAGTTTTTGACAGGCTCCTCACTCTTTTGCCCCATAGATTGCTACTTCTATGGATGAATAAAGATGGAGACATACCCCTGTGTACAGACCCCTGGTGGACTTGACAACAATGGAGGACAGGCACATTATCTTCACCTATAGACTGGACAGGGCCACAATCACAGAGCTGTGTGCCCAGTTGGAGCCTGATCTGACATCTGCTATCCATCACCCTACTGTGACCCCTCCTCTTGTGCAAGTTCTCCATTTCCTAGTAACTGTTTTTTCCCAAGTGACAGCAGCAGGAATGTCACAGCCAATGTTCTCAATAGTGCTAACAAGAGTGTTGTCTGCCCTGATTAAACACATGTGCTGCTACATTGTATTTCCCCAGGTTGAAAATTTGAACACAGTGAAGGCCGAGTTCCAATCAATGGAACATATCACCAACATAATTGGAAGAGTTTCCACTCCATGAACGTACAGATGGTGTGGTTGGCGGACCAGTTCATCTCCCATGTCAAGGCTAAGTATCCTGGGTTGGTGCATGATGCCTTTGTCCTGAGGGATACCAGCAACCCAAATGTAATGGGCCAGCTACAGAGGTACGGGGTGTGGCTAATAGGTGAGCCCTGGTTCCCACCCAGTAGGTGTTGGGGTATGGTTATGGTGTGGGCCACATGGGATAGTGTGTGGCTAAATGCTGTCCCTCAAAATTTGCAGGTGGCTCTGGTTACACCAACCTATCATGGCTGCTAACCCCTGTGAGAAATGCAAGGACAAGGGCAGAAGAATGTTATAATGAGGCACATAGGTGAACCAGAAGGATAATTGAAAGGACCTTCGGCCTCCTGAAGGCCAGGTTCAGATGCCTGCATCTGACAGGTGGATCCCTATGCTACTCACCCAAGAAGTTCTTCCAGATCCTAGTGGCATGCTGCATGTTGCACAACCTTGCCCTAAGACGCCATATGCCTTTTCTGCAGGAGGAGGAGGTTGGAGATGCCCATGTGCCAGCAGTGGACCCTATGGACAGTGGGTATGAGGAGGCAGAGGATGAAGATGAGGACAACAGAACATCAGTGATCAGATAATACTTCCAATGACACACAGGTAAGACAGTGTTACTTCACTTTTCTATGACATTTCTTTGAATATCTGTGGCACTGGCATGCTGTTTTTTCACACTTCTATGGCCACTTACTGTACCCTTTGCAAATTCATTTTGCAGATGTTGCAGACCTCACATGTGCTCCTGGTGTGATCACTGCAGCCAGCTACAGGTCATTATTCTATGCTAATTTTCTGTACAGTTGAATTGCAATGTTTGTACCTGTTTCAATTAATACATACTTAAAAAAATTGACATACTTGTTGGAGGCTGGCCTGGCTTGTAGTGGGTACCAGAGGTACTTGCACCTTGTGCCAGGTCCCGTTATCCCTTATTTGTGTAGAAGAGGTGTTTCTAGCAGCTTAGGCTGATATAAGGTAGCTATGGCAAAGCAGCTTAGGCTGAACTAGGAAACATGTAAAGTCCTACTATACCACTGGTGTCATATGCACAATATCATAAGAAAACACAATACACAGAAGTACTAAAAATAAAGGTACTTTAGTTTTATGACAATATGCCAAAAGTATCTCAGTGAGTACCCTCAGTATGAGGATAAGATATATACACAAGATATATGTACACAAACCCAAATTATGCAGGTAACAGCAAGAAAAGTAATGCAAACAGTGTAAAATTACAATAGATTGCAATAGGAGCACATAGGTATAGGGGCAACACAAACCATATACTCCAAAAGTGGAATGCGAACCACGAATGGACCCCAAACCTATGTGAGCTTGTAGAGGGTTGCTGGGACTGTAAGAAAACAGTGAGGGTTAGAAAAATAGCCCACTCCAAGACCCTGAAAGGTAGGGTTTAAGTGCACCTACTACCCCCAGAGAGCACAGAAGTCGTGATAGGGGGATTCTGCAGGAAGAACAAACACCAGCAATGCAACAACAGTAGATTTCCAGACCTGAGTACCTGTTAGACAAGGGGACCAAGTCCAATAGTCGCGACAATGTCGCGAGTGGGCAGGATCCCAGGAAATGCCAGCTGAAGATGCAAGGAAGCTGCCACCTGTTGGAAGAAGCTTGGAGTTCTGCAAGAAAGAAGAGGACTAGGGGCTTCTCCTTTGGAGGATGGATGTCCCACGTCGCGATGAAGCTTGCAGAGGTGTTCCCACGCAGAAAGACTGCATACAAGCCTTGCTAGCTGCAAGGGTCATGGTAGAGGTTTTTGGGTGCTGCTGTGGCCCAGGAGGGACCAGGATGTCGCCACTTGGATGAGGAGACAGAGGGGGCACCCAGAAACATAGGGAGCCCTCACAGAAGCAGGCAGCACCCGCAGAAGTACCTGAACAGGCACTTAGAAGAAAAGTGAACCAGAGTACACCTGAAGTCACAAAATGGAGTCCCACAACGCCGGAGGAAAACTCAGAAGGTTGTGCACTGCAGGTTAGAGTGTCGGGGACCCAGGCTTGGCTGTGCACGAAGGAAATCCTGTAAGAGTGCACAGGAGCCGGAGCAGCTGCAAATCATGCGGTACCCTACCCAGCAATGCAGTCTAGCGTGGAGAGGCAAGGGCTTACCTCCACCAAACTTGGACTGAAGAGTCACTGGACTGTGGGAGTCACTTGGACAGAGTTGCTGAGTTCCAGGGACCATGCTCGTCGTGCTGAGAGGGACCCAAAGGACCGGTGATGCAGTCTTTTGTTACCTGTGGTTGCAGGGGGAAGATTCCGTCGACCCACGGGAGATTTCTTCAGAGCTCCTGGTGCAGAGAGGATGCAGGCTACCCCCTGAGCATGCACCACCTGGAAACAGTGGAGAAAGCCGGCAGGATGAAGCGATACAAGGTTGCTAGTACTCGTCTTGCTACCTTGTTGCGGTTTTGCAGGCGTCCTGAGCAGTCAGCGGTCAATCCTTTGGCAGAAGGTGAAGAGGGAGATCCAGAGGAACTCTGGTGAGCTCTTGCATTCGTTATCTGAAGAATTCCCCAAAGCAGAGACCCTAAATATCTAGAAAGGGAGGTTTGGCTACCAAGGAAGGAGGATTGGCTACCAAGAGAGGTAAGAACCTATCAGAAGGAGCCTCTGACGTCACCTGCTGGCACTAGCCACTCAGAGCCGTCCAGTGTGCCACAGACAACTCTGTTTCCAAGACGGCAGAGGTCTGGGACACACTGGAGGAGCTCTGGGCACCTCCCCTGGGAGGTGCAGGTTAGGGGAGTGGTCACTCCCCTTTCATTTGTCCAGTTTCGCGCCAGAGCAGGGCTGGGGGATCCCTAAACCGGTGTAGACTGGCTTATGCAGAGATGGGCACCATCTGTGCCCATCAAAGCATTTCCAGAGGCTGGGGGAGGCTACTCCTCCCCAGCCTTCACACCTATTTCCAAAGGGAGAGGGTGTTACACCTTCTCTCAGAGGAAATCCTTTGTTCTGCCTTCCAGGGCCAGGGCTGCTTGGACCCCAGGAGGGCAAAAACCTGTCTGAGGGGTTGGCAGCAGCTGCAGTGGAGACCCCGGAAAGGCAGTTTGGCAGTACCCGGGTTCTGTGCTAGAGACACGGGGGATCATGGAATTGTCCCCCCAATGCCAGAATGTCATTGGGGTGACAATTCTATGATCTTAGACATGTTACAGGGCCATGTTCGGAGTTACCGTTGTGATGCTGTATATAGGTAGTGACCTATGTATAGTGCACATGTGTAATGGTGTCCCCGCACTCACAAAGTCCGGGAATTTGCCCTGAATGATGTGGGGGCACCTTGGCTAGTGCCAGGGTGCCCACACACTAAGGGGCATATTTATACTTTTTGACGCAAAACTGCGCCGCCGCAGTTTTGCGGAATTTTTTTTACCGCCGGCTATCATAGCGCCGTGCGGGCGTCAAATTTATACTTTGACGCACGGCGGCGCAATCAACAGGTGGGAGTCATTATTTTTTACGCACATCGCGGCATCAAGTCGTAAAGGAAAACGACGTTAACGCGGCGGGAATGACTGTGGGTCGATTTACGACACCGCAACCCGGATATGCGCCGTTTTTTGACGCAATAGCGTCAAAAAAACCTGCGAACACTGCAAGTGCACCAGAGGAGAGCCAAAATGGATCCCAGATGCCACTACAGACCCCAGGAAGATGACAGCAGACCAGGAACCAGCCAGGACGATCCATACAAGAACCAGGACATTTATAGAAAGAAAAGAAAGTGTTGCTTCAGTGCAGAGGAGCAGGAAATCCTGGTTAAAGAGGTGACAGAACACCAGCACCAACTGTTTATCACCTCAAAGTTGCCAATCAGTAGGAGAGAGGCCATATGGCAACAAATTGTTGACAAGATCAACAGTGTGGCTGAAGTACGCAGGACAGTCACCGAGTGTAAGAAACGCTGGCATGACTGCAAACGTAGGACAAAGGAAAAAATGGCCAGGAATAGGAAGGCAGCACTGTAGACTGGAGGTGGGAGTCCAGCACACCAGGAAGCCCTGGACCACATGGAGGAGATGGTCGCAGCCGTCATCCCTGAGGAGATCGTCACCGGGATTCAAGGACAGGACAGCGCAGACTACCACGAGACAACACACATGCAGGGTAAGTCGCATGGGGAATTAAAATACAATAATGTTGACTGTAAGCTGGGGGGGAAATACCTACTACACATTGCATTTAAGTCATCATATACATGGAGTGGCATGGGTAAAGGGGCACGGCAGGGGGGCATGGCCTGCACAGACAGAAGCTGGGGCACAACATTACACTACACCAACAACAGTCCTTTGGGGGCATGCTGTCATGCTAACAATGGAGCAAAGGGAAAGCCGCGATAGGAGGGAAGGCCACTACGTCAAACTTACATCCTGGCACTCGTCAGCCAACATATCTCCTACATTAACTAGGGTCCTATTAGCAATCCTCTAGCCAAAACGACAACTGCAATGTAACTGCCACAACAGTTGACACTACCACCTCTGATCTGTGTGCAGCTCAAGTAGCCAATGGCAGTAACCTCCCCATGGAACATACATACCTAAATTAGGGGGTGAGGATGATATCTGCAATTATCTCCTGAAACAAGAGAAAGGCCCCAGTACACGCAAATGTCAATGCCCATAGGTGTCACAAACATCAGCCAATGTAAACA
The DNA here is from genome assembly GCF_031143425.1 of Pleurodeles waltl. NCBI lineage: Eukaryota > Metazoa > Chordata > Amphibia > Caudata > Salamandridae > Pleurodeles > Pleurodeles waltl. The sequence continues at coordinate 934,232,269 of NC_090436.1, read as the reverse complement.
ACAATAGGAGTGACACAGCACTAAGGACACACCCATGCTGCATATGTCAGGGTCCTTCCCGTGCCTGGCAAACAAGGCAACATCACAAAAGTCATAGTGCTCAGACAACAGCATTGAGGAGGGGACACATGGAACTGGTCACTGAAATACACCTGCACAGTCAGAGAGGGAAATAGGACACTGATACGACTATCAGGGCAATCCAATGTAACACACATTACCCAACATCAGCAGGACCCATTAACAAGGTCAACATCCATATCACATCATAACATTGCCATGCATAGGATATGCTACATGTCAATTACATTTAAGTCAATGTGAACGATCAGGGATTGGGGCAGGTCCTGAGAGTCAATTGTGCTGCCAGGACCATCAGAACACCCACAGCCAGTGAAATGTCTCACCATGAGAATGGATATACACGGAGGGTCGAGTAGGACAAAAAGGTGGCTATTCTCTATTTGGTATAAAGCAACACCTAGAGGCGATGAGGCTGACAAGTCTGATAACTCAATAACATACATGTGACACACAGGTGGGCCATAGGCCTATAACAATGCCCATCTGAAGGACAGCAGATACCAATACCAAACAAGATCACAAAGTGAATTCATCAAAAGGCAGGCACGTCACGTCAAAATTGTCACAACACAGACACACTAATTGTACCCTGTTTCATTGCAGAGGAAGATGGATCACCTGCCGATATGCCTGTCCCAGATTTCCCTGATGACATGGATGACGAGCCCATAAACATTCCCCGGGAGACCATCCAAAAGGTCCTTGAAACCCTCCAGACCCCACCTTCAGTCACAAGGAGGAGCACAGAACAAGCAGCCATCACAGAAGAACCACCCACCACCCCAATTGCAAGACCTGCCAGCTCCAATACAGCTGAGGACTCTGACGACACTGGCACCAGCTTTGAAAGAACTGTAGTTGGAGTACAGCGGGAGCAGGCCAAGGAGGTGCGGATGGGGATTCAAACTATGGCAGCCAGCCTTGAGGGGGTGCGCTCGTGCATGATGTCATCTGCAGATCAGGCAGCAGCTATGCAAGCCCTAACATCCATACTGCAAGGACTACAAGAAACTGTCAAGGAATTCACCACTGCCATAAGGGAGTTGCCACAACACCTCGCACCCCAAACCTTCCACTGCATGCATGAATGCAATCATGACTCCCTCAGGGCCGACCTGGCTGCCTACCATCGTGATGTGGCTGCTATTCTCAAAAACCAGCAGACCCTCCTTGCTGCAGTACTGCCCTTAAGACCTTCACAGGGAGCAGCGACCGGGATGTCTGACTCCACGTCTTCTAACACTGAGGTGTGTGTTGCCCCTTCACAACCAACAACAACAAGGACAAAGCAGGCAACACACACATCAGAAGAAGAAGACATGGAACAGATCACATTCACACTGAAGAGTACCCGGAAGCACTAGTCCCTGCACCATGGCCTACTTTGACCAAGGTCCTACATTTTGTCAAATGCCAGTCTTACTACAACTATACTCAATGAGTGTTCTGCTAACCCCTGTATAACTTGTCAGCATTGCCAGTGAATGTCTCTCTCCTACTAATCGGCAAATCCTGTCCCTCTACACTGTCTGTAACATCACCCCAGCATGTCAGGAGCGTTATCCACACCCCTTCTGTAGGATCACCATGTAAGATTGCAGTAGAATGGACTCAGAAAACATGGACAATGTACATATTGCACTACAGCACCTATCAATAAATTGCACTTGCACACCAAATATGTCTCTGTGTAATTTGACACATCAACTGTGCAGTAGATAACACAAATGTGCCTGTGTGACAACCATGTAGCTTATCAATACAACTGTCCTGACATCATGTAGTCAGATACATCTGTGCAGTGGCCAGGATTGCATCATAGCCTGCCCATCCTGAGGAGAATAACTGATGAAGGGAGAAACCACACACAATCATGCTGTGTTGTACAGAATAATGCTTCATCAAGAGAAATCAAAGTCAACTAATAGTGGCTGATAAATGTTGTCACCATGCAATACTAACACATTGAATTATGCAGTCTAATCTAGGCAAACACTACAAAACACAGCATCAATCAACCTTTCTGAGTAAACATCCAAATAGGTAATCATGCTGAATTTTAGCACAAATGATCAATGTCAGTTATGAAGACAAGAAGACAAGAGTGTTAACAAGACCTCATCTTCAAAGATGTCCCCTAACATCACACTGCAGTCCGACCTAAAAATGTCCCCACAATACCAAGTCTGGAAGCACACTTTGTGACGTAGAAAACATACTCATCGACACAAATCCTTTGTGACCCATGTCAACTCCGATTGGTGGTTCTAACAAATGGTGGATACTTACCAAGGTAGCACAGGGGTAGCTGCCATTTTACACCTCAATTTGTTTTGGTTTGTAGCATAGGACACAAATGTCATAGAACAACAATCACCTACACTGATGGCAAGGCCATGATCAAGTAGCAGTTAACACATAATGCAAAGGGTTAGCTATATATTTATTAATAACTAATCACACCAGAGGCAACTAAGGGAAAAGTTATACCTACACTAATCTAACCTGACTACTCATTACCCACAACTGTCCCTAACTAACCTAAGCTAAACTTACTCTACACATATAATGAATCGATCTAAACATCAACCCCCCACCCACCATTATGAGACAGGACACATGCAGGACAACACATACTTACCTACACACATACTATATTATCCTAAACAATCATATATTTTTTTGTAAATTTTTTGATTTTTTTTTCTTTTTTTTCTTTTTCTTTATTTTTTAAACACACAGTAACCCCAACATTGACCCCCACCCACCCACACATTTAATAATGAAAAGTAGAAAGAATCAGGACCCCCCCACCCTCCTCCCTAACACTAACTAAGCTAACAACCTATACTAACCTAACACTAATCCCCCAAGCCCACTAATCATGATAACAAGGAAAGAGGAGGGAGGGGAGGGAATTATATACATTGAACATATCAGTCCTAGAGGCTGGCCCTCCGGAGGGTCCGCCTGATAGACCTGACCCGCTTCTTGATGTAGGCCACATCCTGGCTAAGCTTGTCCACCTTCCTCATAAATTTGTCCATTTTGCGTTCCAAAGCCTGGAATGTCGCAGGGTCGATTGGAGGTGCTGCTCCTGTTTGGGTCCTGGCAGAGGTGCTCTGTGTGGGTGTTGAGCCTAGCCCACTGGAGTGTCCTGCAGCTGTCACACTGCTGGGTCCTGGTTGTGCTGCAGAGTCAGGGACAACTGTCCCTGCTGTGGCTGGAGCCACTTGGGGAGAACCAGTGGTTGTGGTGGTGGTGGTGGCTGTAGTGGGCAACGTTGGGCCACCCTGTGGTGAAGCCCACCATGCTCCGGAGGCCCGATCCGACTGGTATTTACTGGCCATCCGTCGGAACCCTGACTGCACCTGCAGGATGTGTGGGTACCTCATGGCCCGCCTCTCAAATTCATGCCTCTGTGCGGCACTCATGTTTGCAGCTGTGAAGACAAAGGGCAACTATTTACCATAGGAACTGCATTGTGTGGAATAGCACAAGAGGTCAATCTGACAATACATTTACTGTACTTGTAACAGCTCATATCACCATACAGCTCATTGAAAGTCTCAGAGGAAGTACATGGGAAGCCTGCATACAAAGGTCATCTCACACATAGCGTATACATTAATCTACATGATGGGTAACAACTGCCAATAACCTGTCATGAAGTAATTACAGTTGCAGCTAACAATCATGCTGCACCTCCTCCGCCTATTGCCTGGACTACATATGCCAGTGTATGTGATAACAATCACAAACTTCAAGGTCTGCAATTTGTAATGGGATTTGCTAGTATAGAACTCATGTGCCATAACTGAATGTACACTAGGTTCTAAACCATATTTCATATAATCACAAGTATGTGTAACATACTGGTTGCTTCAGTCATAGGTACCCTATTCACAAACCCATGCCTGTCTTTGAGGGGGGGGGGGGGGTGGGAAGAACAACAAACAATCCCAAAATAGATGCACACCCAGGAGTGTATAGAAAGCTCAACATGTTTTTGCCTCCACACACACACCACCAGGGAAGGGCTATCAACAAATTGTAGTCAGCTAAACCTTGTCCTATCCAAGGTCCACACATGTCAAAATGTACTGACCTAGGCCAACATCACATACTTCCAGTGAGGCATATTTTTCAACAGACACAGAGGAGCAAGAACACCCATGATCATGAATAGCATGCACACCTAGGCCGTTGCACTCTAGTCCCACAAACTTCTAGTACAACTTGTGGAAGTACGTGCTCCCGGAAGATCCAACCTACAGTGTACTCAGTACATCGGTTAATAGGGAAGCAGCAGATTTCAGACAAGCCATTTGCAGAAGCTATCTGGGAGAATGTCAGTCTGACATGCAGACTCAGTCCAAGATGAGTCCCAGTGCAACTCTTAAAGTAACTAGTGTATTCCACTTGACTCACCCCATTTCCCATAGCGGACCCTACAGGAATGGCCTACAGACCCAAGATCAGATAAATGGATAAGCATAGGTCAAGTCAAAATGGAGTGATAACTGAAATCCCATTAACGGAACAAGACTAATGATTGGGCAGCGCATCAAACCTTGCAATCTGTTCAACACACAGTAGTCGATCACACATCACCAGCAAACACAAAACATACCACACATGTCAACACTCACTGTAGGTGTTGGGGTCCTCAAAACGAGCCACCTCTCCCACTGTGTACGGTGCAGGTCCACCTGTAAAGCATGGAAGGACGAATATGCTCAGAATCCGTGCACTGACAAACAATTTCAAATACAAACACAATGTGATAATCTGACATGAGTAATGAAACACTTTCACACATGCTCATATTGCATGGAATAATTCCTGTGCAACATTTACATAGTATGGGTCTCCTGCTACAGTTACACACACTTCTACACACATGCAGTGTCCCGGATTGTCATGTGGTGGCAAACATGCACCTCCATTAGTGTGCAGCAACAATATAGGTGTGTATTCATCTCATCATGTGCATCCAAGAGAGACATCCAAAAGCTGGTTACTTGAGGACTGCATGACCTGTCAAACAGCCTATGTGGTCATGACACATTTGTGACAGTTAGGTACATGGTACAGAGGGCAAGGTACTTTGGCAATACCTCATGTTGTTACAGTTTCATAAATTGATGTGTCCAAACAATGGTGATTGGCACCAAACATAGATGTTTGTACCCTAGTCCATACCTTTGGACTGCCATCCCTATTCGGATTTTGGCACAAGTGACAATAAATACCTGTCTAATATGTTAGCTGAGGGCACCTGAGTCCTTTACAACTATGGTTCATGTTCAGATCTGCCATGTATCAACAAAATGTGAAGGAGCACATTTATCATGAACAGGCATGGCACTTCCGTGAACACTTTCCCTACACACTAACCAGACACACATGTGACATATGTGTGGGCCACATTGCTAACTTCAATTGACGTGAAGGCAGCACTCATTTTCAGCATCATGTAGGGTTTCAAATGTCAGTCTAGCTATAGCGTCAACATATGTAGGTATGATGATACTACATTCATACTTCACTGGCTATTGTGACCTGTAGAGTCCTGATTGCCTCATTAATGTGTCGCTTGTCTGACACAAAGGCGGCACTACATTACATTCTGCTACAAGCAACCTGTATGTGTGGAAAACATGAGCTGCCTGACTGCTAGCATTTGTCATCCTTCACATAGTGCATCAATTACCCTGTATGTTCCCCTAGCATTACACACAGTCAGCCACTTATCTGGCAGATTGGGTACCAATCATCACATGTCACTACACAGCTTTAAATTGTGAACATTTACATGATCTGTACTCACCAACATGGCCACCAATCCTGATTCCGAGGTGGTACAGCAGATCTAGCTCCCTGGAGATCAGGTCAGGCCAGCGGTGCTTCAATTGATGGTCATTCCGTTGGCTCCCATACAGACGCACCAAGTGATGGCACACCTTCCCCCACCTGACTTTTTGGGCCTCTGTGTGATACCCATGTATCACCCTACCCCCAGCCTCCAGCATAAGTGGGAGGAAATGGCAAACAAGCCATATAAACCCCCCCCAATTCCTCCTCACCCATCCTGGAAAGCCGTGGCCTACCAGACATTTAAGCACTAAAAAAGGGGAAAAAGTGGTAGAAAAAAAGAAAAGGGGGAAATGTGGAAAGTTAGAGTGAGGAAATACAAAGAAAACTTAACAAATAGAAGAGCCCAACTATCCCCAATATCACAGTACCCACAACAGACTCCCACAGACAATAAATACAACACTGGACTGGACAAATTTATACAACACAGACTCAGACAGTATTCTACAACAATATATTGATGACAAAACAACAAGTAAGATGGCACTCTGGACACAAAAGCACTAATACACAGGACAACACTTTGCACACAGCCACACAGTCTAGAATAATCAGAGACTGTAAAGTGAAAGTGAAAGTACACCCACTGTACAGAATCTGCAAACAGGATATCCTATTACATCACATCCTGCATAACATGGCCGCTGTATTTTTCCATTATGCGTTATATTTTCACGCATACAGGTTGTGTGTCATATTTCTTGACGCACAGGAGTGCAGATAATGCAGAGTCAAAATATTTTTCATAATTGGGAATTAATATTTGTTTGCGGCATATTTTACAGTTCTATAGGTGAAAATTAAGCCGCAGCCAATTATGATATCTATTTATGAAAAATATTTTTGACTCCTGTGCGTCAAAAATTATGACGCACAAGCAGTATGCGTGAAAATATGACGTATTATGACAAATATGTATTTCATTTGTCCAAATGAGAAATGAAATTTTGCATGACCAAACGGTGCTAAGTGATAAACTTTGGGGTTAGCTATAGCAAATGTCCCTTATAGGATGTATAGAAGGTATTCACAGTGCAATAGTAATGATTGGCCAGAATGGATATTACTCATAATTGTGCACATATGTAGGTAATTGCTGATTGCAAATTTCAAAATATGAAAGAGATACCAGGATGTATTCGTTAGTAAAATTGTGAGCACATGTATCAAGCTATTCCAAATTGCATAAAGGCCAATTAGGTAATGCAATTGTCGCCTAAACCTTTTTTGGGGGTAACCATGTCCTAATTACGAGTTAATGTAGCTAAAATGTGTTTCACTATTGACATGAAGGGCACACATGCGCCTTATGCATGTATGTGCTTCACATGTGCATAAAAAATGTATGCAGCAGAGGGGGACTTAGGCCCCCAGCACCCTGGGGTTTGCTGTTCCTGACTTGCAACTTTATCCAAGGTTTTCCCAAATTCAGTAATGCTAAACCATTGGCAGCAGGCCCATGGAAGCAAATTGAGTATGATTCTCTGTTTGCTAATCTGTAATCCCATTTGCCCATTTGACGTTTGCCCTATTGATTCTTTGGAGAATTCTGACATACCATTTAGCATTGATTTAATAGCAAAATCTCAACGTTCCTTATGTCATGTTAGCAAATAGGTTGTTGATGTATGTGGCCCTTTATGTATTATCTGGTTTAGTGGCATGTTTCATTCTTCCTGCTAGATTACAACTGGGACACTACTGTGATAGGCTGCTTGCAACCATTTTGTTGATTGGATGGTACATGTACATGTGTGTGGTCCAATGTTGATCCAGTATCAACTGTTAAGGTGTATGTTGTCACTGTAACGTCCACATCTCATCATGAGTTATTGGCAGCTAAATGTGTATCTAATGAGTATCGTTTGTAGCTAAATGTGACAAAAGTCATTGAGGACATGGTAACCTACACGTGGATGGTCCCACCCTGTCACTGAAGACGTGTAATGAGACTTTCAACTGGGCAACCGTGGTGTGCTGAGTGAGAGAATGTCTCAGGTGTCTAGATCATCATGTGTCATTGCAACATTTGTACTCAAGTTGGCCTCTGTGGATGGAAATGCATCAGGAAACATCATAGCCTCTGTGCAGAAGTAAATGGCTGGTATTCAGCACACACGACTCATCTCTATTATTTGAACAATGTTACTCAGCGTGTGAACTGTCAGGGTCCTCATATGTGTTGACTTTTCATGGACATTATCTGAGGTTGCTGGTTCTGCTGGAGGCCACGTACACCATCAAAAGCTAAGGGCCAGGTACACTGTCACACTTTGTAGTTTAGGCATTAATGAGGCCCAGACAACGGAAGGGCCATGATTTAGCTATTCAAGGGCACTGTCACAAATATGATACAAATAACAGTCAGATGATGCAATACAATGTATTTGAGTATACATTGATGAGGCAAATGACAAATTAGCCTCTGAGGTACGAGAGGTTTTGGACAGCAAGTGTGGTCCATAGGTGGACACCGGGTATCTTTAGGGTGACCCACGGACAGGTGCCAGTCAGGCTGACAGGATGCTTGATCAATCAGGAGCCAGCTTTTTCACAAATTACATGATCAGTGGTCTGACTAGGACTGGTCAGAGGGAGGACTAGACAGTTGACATGTCACACTGTGTATGTCCTGTGTTGTCTTGAAGGTGACACATGAACCCTGATAAAGTGTTACACAGCAACATTAGTAGCAATGCTTAATGGTGTAATTGCCCAAATGTCTACATATATGCTGTAGGAGGCATCAGCAGGGACGGGGAATGTAAATTTGGGTGGTGTTCATGGAGGGGATCACTGGTGTGGCCTCCATCAGTGTCTCACTAGTCCTGTCGGATGAGATTTGCTTTAAAATGGCCTACAGTACCTTTCACACGAGAATCAATCTACAGGTGATACCAGGCCTTAAAAACTCCAAGCCAGTGTATTATATGAGCTGAGTTCCATGCAGTGAGAGGGTACTATGACAATGGTAGGCATAGGAAAGGGTGTGGCACACTGGATGACTCTTGTGAGTGTGTGTATGTAGATGATGGAATCTCAGGGTACACATATCAGCATTCCAGGGACCTCTTCAGACAGGTGGGTTGTGACCAGCCGCATAGGTGTGTAAGGTTTTTAGAAAAGGGCTGGCATGTAGATGGGATGTGATGTGCTGGATGCTTGTCATATGTGTGGCACTTGTGCTGTGTATGTTCTGCTTATGTGTAACTCTAGTGACAGATAGTCATTTCAAAGATTGTAAGTAGTTGGAATTACTGCTGCCAAGAGTCTGGTAATACATTCCTGTTCCTGAAGCAAAAGCATGTCAACTGCCTGATGTATGAGGCCTGTTTTCCCCTAGTTGAGTGATGGTGTTTTAGTTGTGTGCCATCTACTGCGATGAACCATGTTTCCTACATGTATGTGTGTAATAGGTGTGGTCCTCAGCTATTGACCTTCAAAGGTGAACTGTACAGTATGTCAGTCATTTACATTGTGTGTATATGTGACCGTTGTATGATAGGCATTACGTTTGTAGTGTATTTTTCTGTGTCCTGATTGTTATATCATTAATACTCCATGAGACGACATTCTTCTTCTGATATTTAGAGCTAAAGGTGTGCAGAAATGAATAGCCAGACCATGATGTGGTGTTTGTTATCAGTGTTTATTTACAATAGCTCATTAAGTGGTGATGGTGATAATTATGAAAAGAAATTGTTCACAATGTGTTGGCACCTACGCACTCCAGCAGCCGTGTTTGGTTGTTCCCCCTCCTGTTGCAGGCAAGCATCCTCCTCTTCCTCGTCTTCAGGCATGTATGGGTCTGGTTCGAGGAGGGGAATGTTTCTTTTGACACAAATGTTGTGCAATATTGCACATGTGAGGATGATCCTACAGATCATCTCAGGGGAATGTAGTAGGCTACCACCAGTGATGTCGAGGCAGCGGAACCTTGACTTGAGGATGCCGAAGGTCTGCTCGACAATGCTGCGTGTCCTCTTATGGGCGTAGTTGTATGCCCGCTCTGCAGCAGTACTCGGGTTGCCAAATGGTGTCATTATCCATGGCTGGATGCCATATCCCTGATCAGATGAAAGAGAAAAAGAATGGGATCATGTTGATATAGCTTGCACCATTGAAAAGACCTTCAATGGCAGTATTTGTCTTGTGTTGTCTGTGACTAATTAGTGTACTAATGTGAAATCCTATACTTGTAGGCTATACCATCTGCATTGTGTTGTTTCCTTGGCTGAGCAAGTGTTTGTCTGCTAACAGTTTGTCATCAGTATGTTTTGGGATTTTCAGTGCAGTGTGCCCTCCCTAGCATTGTGACTTGTGATACAGGTGTCCTTGTGTCTTCACTTGGGGTGAGTAGATAGTTCAATGTAGAGTTTCATTTATAAGTGTTGTTAGCACGTTCATATGAAAGTACCCTGGACATCCCATAGCTTTAGACTTAGGCAGTGTATTAATGTAAAGGTCATTGGGACACTTACAATTTGCAAGGTGACATTTCGGCTACCACACTCATTAATGTCTTCACATTAGGCTGTACAGTAAATTCCGATGTGTGACAGGTTCAATGGTGACTTAAGAAACATGGCTAGTGATGTCAGGACCTCAGTGTGTTCCTGTCTAGATGTTGCTGTTGTGGTGTATGTGTTGTGTGTCCTAGAGGGTTGCTGTGCAGTGTGTATATTAGTAGGTTTTAGTACTTACCAACAAGTAGTCCATTGCCATACCGTCCATCCTGGAAGTGTTGGTTGATGGTGCAGTGACGGAAGATGAATGAGTCATGGACACTCCCAGGATATTTAGCCACGATGTTGGTGAACATTCCTTGGTGATCGACAATGGCCTGCACGTTGAGTGAATGTGTGTGCTTCCTGTTGCGGTAGAGGTGTTCAGTTGCAGCAGGTGGCACAAGGCGTACATGTGTGCAGTCAATTGCACCAAGGACGTGTGGGAAGCCACTGATTGCGTAGAACCCCTGTTTAGTTTCCTGCTGCTTCTGCAGTGTGTTAGGGAAGCAGATGTGGCGGGGTGTCAGGCGAATGATGGCATCGAGTACTTTGGGCAGAAATGCGGAGAATGATGGTTGTGATATTCCGCCAACCAGGGCACCAGTTTTTTTAAAAGAGCCACTTGCCAGCATGTGAAGTACGGCAAGCAGCTTTGTTTCTGTTGGTATGGTGTGGGGTGTCACCAAAGTGGGGGCCAACTGCTGTTCAATGTTTCTCAGCAGCTGCTGTATGGCCTGCCAGTTCAACCGGTACCTCTGTATGATGTTGTGTTCCCTGAGGCCCTGAATTGTGGTTCTTGGGCGGAATATCCTCTCCTGCCTTCTGCGCTGCCTTTGGGGTCCCTGCTGGTGTTGTTGTAGCTGCTGTTGTTGCTGCTGGGCTCTGTGTCTGCGTGCACGCTGGATAAGAATCACCTCCATGTCTCCCTTTTGCTGCTCTGCTGCTCTGCTGTTTGTTCTGTGCGTTCTGATTAAATACAGGTGTGTTTGCCCCATTTTAATGCCTGCCCTGACCCAGGCGTTAAATGTTGACGCAAATCGGGCTGTGCGTCATTTTCTCACTCCGCCTCCCGGCCGTGCGTCATTTTTGCCCGAAAGCATAAATACGACGCACGGCCGTTTAAGTCATTTTTTGGACGGGAACGCCTACCCTGCATATCATTAACGCAGGGCGGGTTGCCGCATCCAGAAAATGACGCACACGGCGGAATTTTGTCGTCTGCGGGCGTCAAAGTTTAAATACGGGGCAACGTTTGCGCTGATTGTGCTTCAAAAATTTTGACGCACAATCGGCGCAAACGGAGTATAAATATGCCCCTCAATAACTTTGCACCCAACCTTCACCAGGTGAAGGTTAGACATATAGGTGACTTATAAGTTACTTAGGTGCAGTGGTAAATTGCTGTCAAATAACATGGACTTTATTTCACGCAGGCTGCAGTGGCAGGCCTGTGTAAGAATTGTCAGAGCTCCCGATAGGTGGCAAAAGAAATTCTGCAGCCCATAGGGATCTCCTGGAACCCCAATACCCTGGGTACCTCAGTACCATATACTAGGGAATTATATGGGTGTACCAGTATGCCAATGTGAATTGATAAATTTAGTCACTAGCCTGTTAGTGACAAATTTGGAAAGCAGAGAGAGCATAACCACTGAGGTTCTGGTTAGCAGAGCCTCAGTGAGACAGTTAGGCATCACACAGGGAACACATACAGGGCACATACTTATGAGCACTGGGGCTCTGCCTGGCAGGGTCCCAGTGACACATAGACTAAAACAACATATATACAGTGAAATATGTTGGTAACGTGCCAGGCAAGATGGTACTTTCCTACATTACTCCACACTTCGTTTTTTTTCCAATGGTGTTTATTGAATTGCTAAAATATAGAGGGGCACGTGCAATGGGATGGGGTGATGATAGAGGAAAGTCCAGGGTATTTTTCCAGTCTGTTTGTAGCACAGGTGCATTGTCCAAGGAGACATAGGAAGGGGCGCAATGGCAGGTCAAGGTGGACAGGGTGACAGAGTTGGACTCAAGGGTGACAATCAGGAGAGTCTCATTTCCTGGTGGGGGTCTTGGCAAGTGTCTCTGGCTTCTGTCTGGATCACAGGGAACATTTGCAGGGTGGTTCTCCTTCTGCAGGGGGGGTGCTGGTGGCCTGTCAGTCTTGTGGCGGGGCTTCCTGGCCACTAGAGGCAGCGAAGGTGGAAGGCTGTTCAGTTGTCTAGCTAGTGGCAGGGTCCTGCTGTTGTGTGACTGCCTCCCTCATCAGCCACCTGTTCTTCTGCACATTGTCCAGGATCTGGCCCATCATGTCCTGGGAATGTTGATATGCTCCCAGGATCTCTGCAAGTACCTCCCGGAGAGTCAGATCCCTGGGCCTGTCTTCCCCCGGCGCTCGGCACTCCTCCTAGTTTCCCTGTTGGCCTGTATCTCTGTCCCCTGAACGGTGTGCCCACTGCCACTGACCCCAGGTCCCTGATTGTCTTCGGTATGAGGTGTGCCCTGGGGTCCCTGTAGAGGTGGACACACTGCTGATTGATGTGTCCTGGGGACAGAGGTATGGGTACACTGGGTGGGTGCTGTGGTGGTGCTTCCCGATGAGGGAGGCTCTGTGGTGGTGTGTGACTGGGCCTTGGTAACCGGCTGTCCAGAGGTCCCTGATGGGCCAGGTTGGTCATCCAGATACAGAAGACCAGAGTTGCTGTCATCACTGTTGGCCTCTTCTGTTGGGGGGCTGGGTATTGCTGGCACCTCCTCTCTGCTGAGATTGGCTAGGGTACCAGTGGGGATGTAAATAATGTGCTACAGTTTCTGTGTCTGACATATTGTGCATCCATGACTTGCCCATTTTGGTTGTATTTGCCCTGGCATCTTTCACTTGTGTACGTTGGTGTATGGTGGGATGATTAGTTATCTATAGTGTGCAAGCTTTAGTGATGAGTGTCCAGGCAGGGCTGTGAGTGGTGTCCATGCATTGGTAGAGCATGCAGGGCTTGGCATTGGGATAAGTGAGATGTGATGATGGGGTGTGTGGGAAGTGGTGGAGTGATGGGAGTGAGTGTGAGGTGGGGGGTATGTGATGGCATACAGTTAGGGGGCGATAATAGTGGAGAGTTGACTTACCAGAGTTCAGTCCTCCTCCTACTTCAGCCAGGCCCTCAGGATGTAGGATTACCAAGACTTGCTCCTCCGATGTTGTTAGTTGTGGGGGAGAAGGTGGGGGTCCACTGCCAGTCCTCTGTACAGCGAGCTGGTGTCTTGCCACAGTGGAACATACCTTCCCCCCGTAGGTCGTTCCACCTTTTCCTAATGTCATCCCTAGTTCTTGGGTGCTGTCCCACAGCATTGATCCTGTCCACGAATCTCTGCCATAGCTCCATCTTCCTAGCTATTGATATCTGCTGCACCTGTGCTCCAAATAGCTGTGTCTCTACCCTGATGATTTCCCCCACCATGACCCTTAGCTCCTCTTCTGTGAAGCGGGGGTGTCTTTGTGGTGCCATTGTTATTGTGTGAGGTATGTAGGTGAGGGTGTGTTGGGTAAAGTGTTGGGGTGTGTGATGTGGGGTGCGTGAGTAGTGTATAGGTGTGAGTAGTGTGTGGCTCTGGTTGTGACAGTGTTCTTGCTGTCTCTCTGGTGGCAATTGTTTGTAATGGTAAAGGGTTGTGGGTAATGTGGGTGTGTGTTTTATAGTGGTGTGGGTGTGTGGATGTGGTGTGTATGGGTGTCAGGTGTGTGTTTGAATTGTCCAATGTGGTGTTGTTTTGTTTGTGTGTATTGATTTTCATTGTGACGGTATGTACTGCCAATGGTTTACTGCCGTTGAATGTCTGGAGTGGTGATTCGTGGGTCATCTTGTGGTCAACGTAGTTCTGTTGGCATAACTGTGTGGGTTTTGATACCACCAGTTTATTACTGACCTTTGGGCTGGTGGATTTGTGTATGTGGCTTTATTCTGTCAGATTGGTGTATGTGTGTCATAATATGGTGAACGGATATCTGCCATGGTGGTGGTATTTTGGCGTCAGTCAACATGGCAGTAAGTGGAATTTACCACCAATGTCATAATGAGGGCCTTAATACTGTTTTTTTCTCCAGTACCAATGCCTTCTTTGTCTGGCCAGGGCATAAGAATGCTTGTCACCGGCAATCATATGTCTTTGTTCTCCATGCCACGTGACCTAGAGCCCTTTTTGAATAGCCAATGAGAGTCCTATGCATATATGTGTTTATTGCTTTCTTTTCATCCTGCTTGTTGTTTGACAATATGGCTGGTGGCCATTTTGTGTAGGCAGTCAGTAGGCCTGCTTGTGTTCTTCTTTGTTGTGGTGGCCATACCTCCTGGTGGGTTGTTGTTTGGCCATGTGAATTGTGGCCATTTTGTATAGGGAGCCTGTCTGCTTTTAGGCCTACATGTGTTCTTCTTTGTTGTGGTTGCCATGCCTCATTGCTGGTTGTTGTTGTTTGACCATGTGGCTGTTAACCATTTTGTGTAGGCAGACTGTGCTTTTAGGCCTGCATGTGTTCTTCTTTGTCTTTTTGTCTTAAAACCCTTAGTTCCCTGGTCTGAAACATCTCAAAATACTTGTATAATTTGTCACATCTCTGGGCTGGGTAACCCTCTGGAACACTAAGGGGGTCATTCCGACCCCGGCGGTCCTTCCGGGGCCGGCGGGAGCACCGCCAACAGGCTGGCGGATCCCCGCAGGGCATTCTGACCGCGGCGGTTTGGCCGCGGTCAGAAGTGGTAAACCGGCGGTCTCCCGCCGGTTTTCCGCTGCCCGACGGAATCCTCCATGGCGGCGCAGCTTGCTGCGCCGCCATGGGGATTCCGACACCCCATACCGCCATCCTGTTCCTGGCGGTTCGCCCGCCAGGAACAGGATGGCGGTATGGGGTGTCGTGGGGCCCCTGGGGGCCCCTGCAGTGCCCATGCCAATGGCATGGGCACTGCAGGGGCCCCCATAAGAGGGCCCCACAAAGAATTTCAGTGTCTGCTGTGCAGACACTGAAATTCGCGACGGGTGCAACTGCACCCGTCGCACCTTCCCACTCCGCCGGCTCCATTCGGAGCTGGCTTCCTCGTGGGAAGGGGTTTCCCGCTGGGCTGGCGGGCGGCCTTCTGGCGGTCGCCCGCCAGCCCAGCGGGAAAACCAGAATGGCCTCCGCGGTCTTTCGACCGCGGAGCGGCCATTTGGCGGTTCCCGCCAGGCGGGCGGCTACCGCCGCCCGCCAGCCTCAGAATGAGGCCCTAAGTGTACTGTTTCTTGGACTTCTAAGAGTATAATCATAGGACCAACTTGCTGCTTTGCAAACCAATTAATTAAAGGCTCCCAAAATCCGGAACATTCACTTATAATTCCTCCCCCTTTTATGTCACATACTAAATTATACCGTAACAAGTATTTCCATTCCACAAAACTTGGGGGCACCGGGCTAATCCATTTCCTACATAGCTCTCTTCTAGCCAACAAAATCTTATTAAAAAGTAATTTAGCATTGTCTTTTTATATTCTATTATTTCCTTGGATACAACCAAAGATGACCAGAGAGGGGCTTACCTTGCACTTCATAGGCAAAATCTGGTTTATGCCTTCACCCACCTCAGTCCAAACACGATGGAGACAGGGACAATCCACAAACATATGCAGATCCCCTACAGACTCAGCACCACACTTCCGGCAACAGATCTTATTGCCCAACTCCAATCTTGACAATTTATCGGGGGTCCAAAAAACCCTGTAAATTGTAAATAGATGGTTACTTCTTAAACAAGCCGGTTCGACTGCAGAATATAACATAGCTACAGATACTTGCCACAACTCCGTAATCTGTTATCCTGGAAGGTGTTCTTTCCAGGTATCTTCCCGCAGTGACAAATCACCATCCAACATATTCAGGAGGGTCTAATACCATCGTGATAGATCTTTTTTACCGATTCCCCCCTTCTCTAATGTCTCCTCCACTGGATTTATGCCACCCACTCCCTCTTTGATTTGATTTATGAAACTCCTTATTTGCCAGTATTTAAATTTAGATAGTTTTCCTGCTGTGCCCCTTAGAAGATCACTATAGGGAATCAAACCTTCTACCATACTCAACTGCCCCCATTGCGACAACCCAGACTCCCACAACGGAACAGCTAAAATGTCTTTTGACCATTCGGGTGATCCTGGTGAGTTCCATATGCAGGCCCATTTACTATAATATGGCAGGTTAGTGCCCCTTCTTAGTTCATGCCAGATTTTTGCTGAATCAGCTTATATTCTAAGCCTCACTTTCTTGAAAAAATGTTGGGTCTCCAAATTTGTACAGAAAACCCTCCTCTGCAACCTTCCCCACTTTCATCATTCCCTTTAAGAGTAACCCCAATTCAGAGGTAAAAGCACCACGCAAGTCTTCCTCATGTTCCTTATAAAAGTTGCCCACGCATATAGTTGCAAATCTGGCAGTTCTAAGCCCCCTTTCTCTTTCCTCCATCACAGCTTTTCCCATGCTATACGAGCTCTCTTATTGTCCCGTATAAAGCTGCTAATCTTGCCTTGAAATGTATCTATCCATTCTTTATCAAATCTAAAAGGTAGTGCGCTTAAAATAAATAGCACTCTCGGCAAAAGCATAATTTTAACCAAATTGACCGTACCTAAAATCATAAGAGACAGGTTAACCCGTTTCTTCATCTGCCTGCAAGCATCAGTCATAACTCTCACAAAGTTTCTTTCAGCGATCACCCCAAGTCTTCTGTTATCGTAATGCCCAAATACTTCAACGTTCTACTTATCTTAACGTTCCCCAGAGGAATAGTCTTGGGCATATTCCAAGCCATGTATTCCGTTTTACTTTATTAACTACATACCCGGCTATTCCCTCAAATTCCGTTATCAATTCTTCCAATACAGGCAGGGATTGTTTTAAATTACTCGTATACACCAACAGATCATCCGCGTTTAAAGCTATTTTCCTATACCAATTTTCATACTGGAACAGGAGTATCAATGAGTTGTTTCTGAATTTACAAGCCAGGGGTTCAATATATAAATTGAATAATTGGTGGGATAACAGGCATTTATGTCTCATTCCCCTCTCAATCCTGATGGAACAAGTTAGGGAATCATTCACTAAAACTCTTGCCACAGGATCATGGTATATCAACTGTAATATCTTTATAAACCTACTCCCCAAATTAAGATATTCGCAGAGCGTAACCAGGAAGGGCCAGTTAACCATGTCAAATGCATCGATCATCACCACGGCTACAGGTAGCTTACACATGCTTGCCAAATCTATTGCCCCTATCAGACCGTGTGTTAACTCATGCATGTGTCTACCTTTATGAACCTGTTTTGATCGACATGGATCAGTTTCCCTACAAGCTTACCCAATCTTTTTGACAAAACTTTTGCAAAGATTTTTTAATCGCTATTCAATAGGGAGATATGTATGATTCACACCTTGTGGGGTCTTTGCCTGGCTTGAGAGAACCCACCGTTTCTCATCACACGGCACCTCGCCGTGGGAGGCTCCTGCCGGCCCAGAATCAACCTTAAATAAAAACATGCTCCTTATTCCAAAGACTGATAGTCCTTATCCATTGTCTTAATCACACCGTCTACCTCTCTGGTGTCTCTGAATGTATACATTTTATTGTTTGCCATCACCCTCAAAGATGCAGGGAATTTCAGCTGTGCCATAGCCCCTAAGCGCTTCAAGACATCGATTATTTTCCCCAACTCCCTCTGTTTATTCAAAGTTGCAGTAGATAAATCTGATCTGATCTCAAAATTTATACCCTCAGCTGTTAAAGTCTTTTTCTTCAGTGCCATATCTAAAATCAGTTCTTTAATGGCGTATGTATGAAAGCAGACCAGTATCATTCTAGGTTTATCCCTGTTGGAGGGTTTCCTGAAAGGATCTCTGTGCACCCGCTGAATGTCTTTTAACAAGGCGTCTTCCTCCTCTTCAACCTGGGTACCTTGCTTAATCGAACAGACTACCAAGCTTTTCAGATCACCTTTTTCAAATTCCTCCGGGACTCTTAGAAGTCTCAAATTGTTCTTCCTCATTTTATTCTCCATCATTTCAAGCTTCACTTGTAAACGTTTCTGCCCTAGTTTCACCTGTTGAATTGCCTCTGTATTTTCTACCGTAACTCTCCTCAAATCAGAGACTTCAAATTCCAAAGCAGCCGTTCATTCGGCTAGATCGTCAAACTTCTGCCCGAGAGTTTCACATAAACCTCTGATCTCTTTCTGGTTTGTATTCAAGGTCTCAAAACCTCCTGTTACTTCCCCTGCTAGGTCCCGTATCATCCCTGCGATAGATTGGACAAGAGGTTCATCCTTTGAGTCCTGGCCCTGGATAGATACCGCCTCTTTCTCCTGCAGGACCACTTCCCCACCTTGTTTCCCTCCTGACTCTGAATCCTGGTTATGCATAATAGAACACCCGTTAGAGAGTCCAGGACCCCCCTCTTGACTCAAAACCCTCCTCCTACTGCTGCTGTGGTGTAGATTATCTGCCTCTAACAGCTGAAACCTATTGGGGGAGAGTTCAATCTGTGGAACCTGGCTGCTCTCAATCCTCCCTCCTGGACTAACATCAGGAGTACCAAGACCTTCTACCTCCATCGATTTTTCCTTCTCCTGCATTCCGGGGAGGACTTTAAAATATGTCCTAAGCAATGGGTCATTCTTGTCCTCCTAGAATCCGAAACTGGGTGCCTGGAGTTTAGCAGAACCACCCCTGTGTGTCTAGAACTGTCACTGTTTCCCACTGCCTGAACATCCACCACATCGGATTCAATAGCTCTCCAGTTCTTTACATGGGGGGGTGCAACCTGAGGTGTAAAACTCTTTTTTAAGCCTGGGCTTTTCTTGCTGCTTATCAAAGAATAGCCCAGTTCTCCTCTCTTCCAAGCTCCACCTCCACCTCTCCTTCTGCCTAGGTTTACAGCCTTTGTACTCTGCATCCTAATATTTTTGGTAGGATCAATTCTATACCGGGGAAAAATAGTAGCAGGAGGCCAGAAAAAGTAGTCACCCCCCCTGCAGAGTCCCAATACCTCTTTTCCTGACTGAAATTCGGTGGTGGAGCAAAGTTCTCCCAATCCTTCTGTCCCCTTCCTCGGGCAGCATCCTCATAACAGCAGTGCAAAAAACGGGAGTGCAGCTTGTGCTGACACTTCCCTTAGTCCCCCGGAGGGGAACTCTGGCTGCAACGCGTCTACCACGTTGCAGTTCGCGAATGGCCCGTGCCCAAATCTCAAGCCGAAAAGCCGCCGCTTCCCCCGTCACTTTGCCCTCCAGGTCAGCAGCTGCCCAAAAGAACTGCTCGGGAGCCGGAGCGCGACCCGCACGAGCACCTCCAAACTGGCACAGGAGCTCCTCCCCGGCCCTCGTCAGCCGGCCACCATGTTCTCTCCAACCACCATTGTGTTCTTCTTTGTTTTGGTGGCCATGTTTCCTTGCTGGTTGTTGCTGTTCGACCATGTGGCTGGTGACCATTTTTTTAAGGCAGCCAGTTTGCTTTAAGGCCTGTATGTGTTCTTCTTTGTTGTGGTGGCCATCCCTCCTTGCTTATTGTTGCTGTTTGACCATGTGGCTTGTCACCATTTTGTGTGCAGCCAGTGTGCTTTTAGGCCTGCATGTGTTCTTCTTTGTTGTGGTGGCCATGCCTCCTTGCTGGTTGTTGCTGTTTCACCATGTGACTGGTGGCCATTTTGTGTAGGCAGCTAGGGTGCTTTTAGGCCCGCATGTGTTCTTCTTTGCTGTGGTGGCCATGCCACCTTGCTGGTTGTTGTTTGACCATGTCGCTGGCGGCTATTTTGTATAGGTAGACAGTATGCTTTTAGGCCTGCATGTATTCTTCTTTGTTGCGGTGGCCATGCCTCCTTGTTGGTTGTTGTTTGAACATGTGGCTGGGGGACATGTTGTGTGTCATACTTGAGGCCTAGTAGCTCAATGCTTATTACGAAATGTACTGTATCAAAAGTGTTTTATATTTTATGATATACTTGTTTTATATTTTTCACCTGTACCACTCCTTGCCTCCCAAATGCCAGTAGTTTTTCATGGTAGTCTCCTTCCCCTAGTACATTAGCAATTGTATTTTGTTTTTAAATTTGTAACCTTTCTTTTAATAATTTGTTTCACAAACTTTTTTTAATTTAATTTAATGATAATTAACATTTTTTTCTTGATTTTAGATTTTGTAAAACAGAAATACAATTTTGTATGTCATTTTATGTATTTATTTATTTTCTTTTAAATTTCCATTTTCCCATTATACCAATGTGTGCCATTGGTTTATGGGCTGCACAAGATTACATTATTCAAGGATTATTCAATTTTTCACCAGCACCTCCCTGAATGCCACATGCCAACAGTTACATTCTGTATTTTGTAGTTGTTGCTCTTTCTTATTCTTCCTGAGTGTACATGATGATGAAAGTTAATGTTGGTGTGGTTTTACAAATAGATACACTGTATTATTTAATAATTATTTATAATTTAAAGTAACCACTAAACAATATTGTTTCTACTACTAATAACTGCAACAATGCCACGTTTCACTGACTTCCTTCTTGCATGCTTGCTTTTAGGTGGACGAAGAGAAAGACATTAACTACAGAACTGCCAGACAGAAGGCCTGTGCACGACTTGATGCGTGACCACACTCACGACCACACAGACATCTCTTCAGCTTGTGAAGCTAAGTGCTACTGCCAACTGACAGCTTCAAGAAGGCACCAAAGAAAGGTGCTACCAAGAAAGCGGCCAGTGATAAAAAGTAGCTTCCCATCACTGCTATGTAGCACCAGACTTTTTCAGGCAAAAACGTGTGCCTGCCTCACCAGCCTCTGGGGAATAAACCGGGTAGCAGCACTCCCACATCAATGGCCCCACTCCAAACTAGGCACAAGCCCTTGTCTGGCATAGAGGCAGCCTCTCTAATCACAGCAATGCCGACGAGCAGTGACGTTGAACTGGAAAGTGATACCAAATCTTTGCCAGAAACCCAGCGCAGTGGACAACAACAGCTGGAGCCAGCAATAGCAGCTCATCTCAAAGTAAAAGCACATAAGGCTAATGAGCTTCATGCTGAGGAAGCCAAAGAAGCCGCTCTTTCACAAAATCCACTGTCTCCCAGATCTCTGCCGTCTTCTTCTTCAAGCTCCTCTTCTGATGATCAAGACGCCACTTGGATGTCACCTCAGTCTGAGACTTGCCAGGAGAGGAAAGGAATGAAAAGAAAGGTTCCTGAAGCCAACATTGGTGGTAAGAGCCGCTTATCGCCGTGCAGAATACCGCCAATACACCGCCGCGGCCGCGGAATTCCGCCACAGCTATTATGACCCACATCTCGAAATCCGACAAAATTCAGACACCCACACAAGTCCGCCACACCAAAGGTCAGTGATAAACTGGCAAAAAAAAAAAATCCACCGTCACGCCAACAGAAATATGCCCACGCTATCACAACCCACGAATCCACACGGCGGTCTTTCAACCGCGGTATTCCATTGACGGTACACACCGCCACACTCAAAATACACACACTTCTACAAAACACTGCCACATTGGACAATTCGAAATACACACACCTGATACACATACACACACCACTCACACACACCCATTACAATATAAAACACACACCCACATCACCCACAAACCCCTACGACCACAACTACAGAAAGAAACACCACCATCCACAAACTAGCATCCACAGGCACTCAACACCATCACCCACACAACTTCCACGCACAAAACACCACACACCACTACATATCACCACACTTATCACCACACATACCACCCCACACATCACCTACACCACCCCATGGCACGGCAAAGACACCCCAGGTTCTCCGAGGAGGAGCTCAGGGTCATGGTGGACGAAATCGTCTGGGTAGAGCCACAGCTATTTGGAGCACAGGTGCAGCACACCTCAATTGCAAGGAAGATGGAGCTTTGGTGAAGAATAGTCGACAGGCTCAATGCAGTGGGACAACACCCAAGAAATCGGGATGACATCAGGAAGAGGTGGAACGACCTACGGGGGAAGGTGTGTTCCGTGGTCTTTAGACACCACCTGGAGGTTCAGCGGACTGGCGGCGGACCCCCACCTCCTCACCTGCAACTAACAACATGGGAGGAGCAAGTCTTGGCGATTCTGCATCCTGAGGGCCTCGCAGGAGTCGGTGGAGGAATGGACTCTGGTAAGTCAAACCTTTAACTACCATATCCCACACCCTACCTGCATGCTATCACATACCCCCCCTCACCCCCTCCCCTATCACTCCAACTCCTCACAAATATACCAATATCACAAACCACAGATCCCAACACCAAGCCCTGTATGCAACACCAATGTATGGACACCCATCACTAAAGCATGCCCACTGCACATACCCATAAACCCCCTAAACCATCATCACACAAGCCCCCACACAGGAATGCAAGCACTGGGGTACACAGTCACCCACCCATTGCACACCATGACACACACAGATGCAATAATCATGCTTTTCCACCCCTGAAGGACCACTACCCAACGTCACCAGACAGGAGGGTCCAGACATCTCCACCCCACCCACAGAAGAGGCCCACAGTGATGACAGCAGCTCTGTCCAACTGGATCTAGATGACCAGCCCGGACCATCGTGAGCCTCGGGACAGTCGGTTCCCCTCACACAGGCACAGGCCACCACAGACCTTCCACCCTCTGGTAACACCAGCACAGCACCCACCCAGCGGGCCCAGACCTTCGTCCCCAGGACACGTCAATCAGCTGTGTGTCCACCACTACAGGGAACCCAGGATAACCCACCACCCCAACAACAACAGGGACCCGGGGCAGTGGTAGTGGGAACACGGTCCAGGGGACAGAGGCCCAGGAACACAGGGGAACTGGGCGGGCTGCTGTGCGACAGGGGGTGGACAGGCCAAGGGAACCCACTCTCCATGAGGCCCTCTCCTCCATCATGGGAGCATACCACCACTCCCAGGAGACGATGGCAACGGTCCTGCCAAGTTTCAGGAGACCCATCGCATGCAGGAGGAACAGTATTTGGGGTTCAGGAAGGAACTCAAAACCATCAGCTCTGCCCGGGGCACCATCGTAGAGGTGCTGAAGGAAGTACTCAACACCAGGAGGGACACTATGGCACTCCAAGGGGCCCCTGACACTAGCATGGACGATGAACTGCCCACCACCTCCGCCGGTGCTAGTGGACAGGAGGCACCGCCACAGGACCACCACACCAGCACCCCACCCCCTGCAGATGGAGAACCACCCCGCAAGCGGTCCCTGAGATCCAGGAACAAGACAGAGCACGATGCCAAGACCCACGCCAAGAAATGAGACCATCCTGATTGTCAACCCACTGTCCAACTTTGTCACACTGTCCATATTGGAACTGCTCCAGCTCCACTTCCTATGCCCATATGGGCAATGCACCTATGAGACAAATAGACTGGACTCTGCCATGGACACTCCTCCGCCATCACCCCTCACCATTTAACTTCCCCCTCCAATATTTTGTATGTAAATAAACACACCTAAAGCACCAAAAGATCTGGAGTCTGTCTGTGATTTTGAAATAGTGTATTTGCAATTACAGTGACAAAATTTCCAGGAAATAGTAATGTCAACATACCTATGTCACACAGCTCTAGTCCATGAGGAATCTAAGCAGATGACACACGTTGGGACCCACACCTGTGAAACCGTAAGGGAAAGTGACAACTCAGTGACCATACACTGGGTGAAATCGACAGCCAGGATAGAGGTAGAAGTGTAAAAGTACTTGTAGTAGGCAGAAATGTATTCTCACCTGTATTTCACTGAAAATATTGCTGGATGACTGAGCCCCTGTTGTTAATGTCTTCTTCCTCTGCTTCCTCTTCATCACTGTCCACAGGCTCCACAGCTGCCACAACAACGCCATCTGGACCATCCTCCTGCAGGAAAGGCACCTGTTGTCGCAAAGCCAAGTTATGAAGCATACAGCAGGCCACAATGATCTGGCACACCTTCTTTGGTGAGTAGAATAGGGATCCACCTGTCATATGGAGGCACCTAAACCTGGCCTTCAGGAGGCCGAAAGTGCATTCGATCACTCTCCTAGTCCGCCCATGGGCCTCATTGTAGCGCTCCTCTGCCCTGGTCCTGGGATTCCTCACTGGGGTCAGTAGCCATGACAGGTTGGGGTAACCAGAGTCACCTAATAGCCACACCCGGTACCGCTGTAGTTGAACCATCACATAAGGGATGCTGCTATTCCGCATGATGTAGGCGTCATGCACTGAGCCAGGGAACATGGCATTTACATGGGAAATGTACTGGTCTGCCAAACATACCATCTGTACATTCATCGAATGATAACTCTTCCGGTTCCTGTACACCTGTTCACTCCAGTGGGGGGGGACCAAAGCCACATAGGTCCCATCAATGGCACCTATGATGTTGGGGATATGTCCAAGGGCATAGAGGTCACCTTTCACTATAGGCAAGTCCTCCACCTGAGGGAAAACGATGTAGCTCTGCATGTGTTTCAGCAGGGCAGACAACACTCTGGACAACACGTTGGAAAACATAGGCTGGGACATCCCTGATGCCATGGCCACAGTTGTTTGGAAAGACCCACTTGCAAGGAAATGGAGCACTGATAGCACCTGCACTTGAGGGGGGATTCCTGTGGGATGGCGGATTGCTGACATCAGGTCTGGCTCCAACTGGGTACACATTTCCTGGATTGTGGCACGGTCAAACCTATAGGTGATGATCAAATTTCTTTCCTCCATTGTCGACAGGTCCACCAGCGGTTGGTACACCGGAGGATTCCACCATCTCCTCACATGTCCCAGGGGACGGTTCCTATGAAGGACAACAGCGAGCACAGAGTCAAACAACTCAGAGGTATGTACCCACATTCTACACAGAACACGATTCATACATAAAATCTGGCCTGTATGTGTGTTGAGAGTAGGCCTAGGTATGTGTGACGCAGTTGGTAATTAGGCCATGTGGGCCCCTGAAATGGCAGCTGCCTGACCTGTAAAGCGGGACAATGGGATGTGAGATAACTGTGCTGGCGTTGTACACCGTTGCGGTAGGCGGTCGGAGACCGCGGCGCAATGCTGCATTGGTTAACATTGGACCCTATGGGTCCCAGGAGCCTATGACAATGTACGCCGGCGGTGATGGTACGCACCGCCGCGGACGTGACCGCCGTGGACGTGACCGCCATTTTCTAGCTGTTGAATCACTCGATACCTGATCTTCGACAGGAGAGGACCTACACTGCAAGTACTGCTGTGACCTCGGTCTGGAAGAGACAATGGCTTGTGCGTCTGGGGAAAGGGCCCCTGCCTTCACATCGGAGGAGTTGGAGAAGCTCGTCGATGGGGTCCTCCCCCAGTACACACTACTCTACGGTCCTCCAGACCACAGGGAGCATGTTGTATGGGCTATGCCTGTGTGGAGAGGGCTGGTTGTAAGAAGAAAGGGGGCAGAGTTCTGCATGCATGAAAGACAGTGGGGGCATGTGCCACATGGCAAGGGTAGGGATGGGGGCCACTCACTTTGACGGTGCAGTTGTTAATGACTTCTCTTCTTCCCCTGTACATTTCCTGTAGGTCAGCGCCCACCAGAAGAAGGATATTTGGCGTGCCATCGCCAAGGACGTCCGGACCCTGGTGGTCCACCACAGATGGAGCACCCACTGCCGGAAGAGATGGGAGGACATTCGCCGCTGGAGCAAGAAGATGGCGGAGGCTCAGCTGGGGATGGCTTCCCAACGTGGGAGGGGTGCCCGTCAAACCATGACCCCCCTGATGTTCCGGATCCTGGCGGTGGCCTACCCGGAGTTGGATGGGTGCTTGAGGGCATCACAGCAGACACAAGGGGGTGAGTACACTCTCCTTCTGCTGACTTTGCGCGCAGTGGAGGAGTCTGGGTGGGGGAGGAGGGCTGTGGGTTTCCCAAGGCCAGGGCTAGTTCCGTAGGCTAGGCCCCTTCGTAAGGCATAGCCCTGTGGCCCCCCCACCCCACCTCTGTAAAGTGCTAAGTACAGCATGCACCTGTGTGATCTATGTGTGCAGATGTCGTCCATAGCCTTGTAGGCCATTTCCCAGGAATTGCACTGTAGAGCCCAACAGCACGACGTAGTGCAGGGGTCTGCTGTGTCTGCCTTGTCCGCCAACGGTAGCGGTAAGCCATTCTGTTCCCCCCCCTTTTTTTGTGGTCTCCCTGTTCTTGTGTGCATTAGCATCATCAGGCGGAGGTGCAGTGGCACCGGAGCACGATGGAGCTGCATCCCACATGGGCATGGAGCCCCACACTACGGACTCTGAATACACCAGTGGAACGGAGGGTGAGGGGAGAACCACGGCGGTCACAGGATCTGCAACCAGCGACACGGACTCGTCCTCCGATGGGAGCTCCCTTGTGGTGGCGGCAACATCTGTGCCCCCCACTTCAACAGGTAGAGCCGCCACCCCCCCTACCAGCACCGCCCTGCCACCAGCCCCTCAGCCTTCGCCCCATGCCCGCTCACCCACGAGGGGGAGCATTACCTTCACCCCAGGCACCTCAACCCTGCCCCAGTCACCTCTGCTGCCCTTAGTGAGGAGGCCAGGGACCTCCTCAGGTCCCTCACTGTTGGGCAGTCTACCATTTTGAATGCCATCCAGGGTGTAGAAATGGAGTTGCACCACACAAATGCATTCTGGAGGGCATTCATTCTGGTCAGGCTGCCCTTCATCGAACCGTTCAAACTCTGGCCTCAGCACTGATAGCAGCCATTGTCCCTGTGTCTAGCCTCCCCCCTCCAACTTCCTCCACCCAGACCCAATCCCCTGTACCTCTGCCTATCCCAAGCACACTATCAGACCAGCCTGCACACACCTCAACACACATGGGAAGCTCAGTCAAACATAAGTACCACACATCCCACAGGCACTCACGCAAGCATCACACACATACAGACACACCAACATCCACTGCCTCCACTGTGTCCCCCTCCTCCTCTTCTCCCTCCTCCCTCCCAGTCTCGTCTACACTCACACCTGCATGCCCTACCAATACAGCCACTACGTCCCTCTCCAGCACACCCACCACCACACCCCACTCATGTGCAGTCACCACCGACAACTACCATTCACATGTCCCCTGTGTCCTCTCCCAGTGTGTCTGTGACGCCCCCTCTGAAGATACACAAACGCAGGCACACACCCACCCAACAGCCATCCACCTCACGACAGCCTCCAGCGCATGCACCTGCACCCAAATCCACAAAAGTTACACCTCCTACAACCACCACCTCTTCCTCCCCTCCCAGACCCCCTCCAGCTACCCGTCCCAGTGTCTCCCAAAAACTTTTCATGTCCACCCTTAACCTATTTCCCACCACCCCGTCCAACTCATAGGTCCCGTACTAGCACCTCAGCCACAAAATCACCGGGACCAGTGGTGCCTGTTGTCACAGGTATGGGGAGATGGGGAAGACTCCAACCACCCAAGCCGCTCATAGGGGTCCCGGGAGGCGGTGTGGGCCTCACCCACGCATTTTGGGCCAGTGGTCCACGGACTATGAATGGTGCATTACCTGGACTACTATTCGTGGTGTATATTTTGTTAATAGTGTATATCCAAGAAAGAAGTGACTCAAACAGATGATCTCACCAAAGAACAAAAATATATTTCTACTACAACGTACAGCTTCCGCCTTCCTCAGGTAGTACAAGATTGTTTGCTCAGTGGCTGCACAGCTGACACTGGTGGATTTTCAAAAAGCATCAAGAGTGAAGATTCCAATTGGAATGTGGAATCAATGCAGTCCTGAGAACTCTTCAGATATGCAGAAATCAAGTGGTATTGTCAGTGATGTTCAGTCCATCTGGATGCAGTGATTTTAAACGGTACATCCAGAAATTTTCTCTGATGTCCAGTAGTTCTTCCTTTGAAACATGTTCCACACGGAAAATCTTCAAATCTGATAGTAAATGGTCCACAAGGTTAAAATGGTTGGCTACAGGCTGGTCAAGTTTCTTGTTAATTATTGCCGATTTGTATATTTTTGCTTACTCTATTTTGATATATTACAATGGTTACACTCATTTCCTTTTGTCTTTGCATTCTTCCGGGGGGGTTGTGAGGTGTTACTGTAATGTTTGGATATGCATTGGTGTGTGTGTTGTAGTGGGTGAGGGTGGGGGTGGGAGTTGGGGTGTTGCGTGTGTGTGTCCCTGTTTTTTGCTTCCCCCCTCCCCTATGTCGTAGGTGCAGTACTCACCGTGGTACAGGAGCATGAAGACTAGCGCAGGAAGAATATGGAGTTCCGGCTCCATGGTGTCGTCGTACCTCGTTGAGTGTGTAGAGGTGAGCGTTTTCCCTTCGAACTGCCTGTTTCTGCCGTGTTTTTATCCGCAGTGAATCCGCCCCGGAAAAGGTGGCGGATTGGCCTGTCATAATAGTGTGGGCGGTACAATGTCTCCCACCTATCTGTTGGCGGTAACCGCCACGCTGTTTGTGTGTACCGCCGTGGTGGTCGGAGTGTTACAGTGTCTGTCTTTGTTGGCGGTTTCCGCCACGGTCGTAATTCCAAAATTTTTACCGCCGGCCTTTTGGCGGTTTTACCGCCGCTTTAACACCATTCGCCAGGGTTGTAATGACCCCCTTAGAGTTATGGATGAAGAAGAGGAGGTTGACAAGTCTGATGATGAGACAGTCATAATGGATGTTAGCCCAGCCCCAGGGGAGTCTGACATTACCCCATCTTCTAAACCTGCTCTGAGGGATGTGGCACAGATACTACCACCACCTCCACCAGTTTCCATATTTACGAGGCCCCGGCTGTGACCTACATCCACAGCCACCTCAGTAGAAATAGGCACTGCAGAGAAACAATCATCATCAAAACAACACCCACCTACTGCCACTTCTTCCGACATTGATTGGCAGTGGCACCAGTGTTAGCAAGATGACCTCCCCAGGGTGGGGCATACTTATGATTAGTGAAAAGGAGCCGAACATTGCCTTAAGGTCCATTTGCCGAGCTAGTGTTAGTCGTTGTAAGTTTGGTACAAACTATGGTACACGAGGCCAAACAACCCATTTGAGAAAACACCACGCAATCTGCTGGAAGGCTGACCTTAGCGGGCAAAAACCTGCAAGTGGTGTTGGTGAAGGCGGTGAAAGCAGGGAATCTGATCCTATCATGCTGAAAGGTGAAGGTGAAGGTGAAGAAGAGGGTGACATTTTTGTTACACAAAGCAGTCCTGACCCCAGAAGTGCAGTAGTATCTTCACCCACATCAGCAACATCGCAATGGCACAAAAAGACTCAGAGTCAGGTCGAAACACCAAGGCAGGAACATGCAGTGGCTTCCCTCCTGAAACGCACATTGCGCCTATCACCACCATCTGCTTTGAAGTGGCACCTGTAAAGAAAAAAATCCACGCTACTATTACTGGCATGTTTAGGCAGGAGGGGCAGTATGAACACAACCTACCAAAGGCATGTTTGTACAATGGGAAGCGAGCTAAAATGTTAGTGTTGGACCTTCTTCCTTTTTCTTTCATGGTATAAGTGGGTTTTCTAGAATTTGTGGTGGCCATCTGCCTGAAATGGAAGCCTCCCAGCTGGACCTATTTCATCAGAGTTGCTGTTCCAGCGTTACATCGCAATTTTCTGGAATTATTTGGACAAGCTTTGCAGCAGAGTGCTGTCCACACAATCCATCTCATGACAGACATGTGGACCAGTTGCCAAGCCACTGATTACATGTGCGTCACTGCACACTGAATCTCTTTTATGCGGGTTAAAGAAATGATATCTGCAAGTGTTGACACTGCTGACATTTTTATTGGTGTTTGGAAGCATGCAATGGTAGCTATGTTCGCCATTGAGAAATCCCATACAGCTGCAAACATCTTGAATGACTTTAACAACAAGGTCTTTGAGTGTCTGCACCCCAGAGGGTTTAACATTGGATTTGTTGCCATGGACAATGGCAGTAATATAGTTAAGGCCATGTCAGATGGTGTCTATTTCAGGGTACTGTGTTTGGCGCACTGCATAAGCGTCATTGTACAGGACTTTCTCAAAAAAGAATCCCGAGTCAGCAGCTTATTGTCCACAAGAAGAGGAATCCTCACTAATTTTAGCCATTCTTTTAAACTTTGCAAGCTGGTGAGGATTATCCAGCTTAATAATAGAATTCTCATACAGGAGGTGCCAACACATCAGAATTCAACTTATTACATGTTGCAACGTCTGTTTGAGCAGTACAGACCAATCAATGAATATGTCATGTAAAGAGGGGATGCAACTGTGAAAGGCATGATCCTTGAGATGGACCAATGAGACCTGGTCAAACACCTGACGGAGATGCTGCTTCCTTTTTAAAGTTTCACACGGGAAGTCAGCAACAAGAACTGTACCACAGGCCAAGCTATCCCATTGGTGCATATGCCCCAGAAACATCTAAAGGAGGTGTCTGAAACGTACGCAGGTGTGGAAGAAAAAAATGATGCGCAGGAGTTGGCAGAGAGCTTAATCCTTCACTTATCCGTTAATGCAAGGCTGCAAAGAGACATTGGTGGTCATTACAACCCTGGCAGTCGGTGTTAAAGCAGCGGTAAGACCGCCAACAGGCCGGCAGAAAAAATTGAATTACGACCGTGGCGGAAACCTCTAACAAAGACAGCCACTTTAACACTCCGACCACCACAGCAGTACAAACAAACAGCATGGCGGTCACCACCAACAGACAAGCGGAGGACAATGTACCGCCCACAGAATTACAACCTACCAATCCGCCACCTTTTCCGGGGCGGATTCAGTGCAAACAAAAACACGGCGGAAACAGGACTTCGAAGGGAAAACGCTCACCTCTGCACACCCCACGAGGAACCAGGACGCCATGGAACCAGAGCTCCACATTTTTCCAGCCTTTATCTTCTTGCTCCTCTACCAGGAGCATGAACGCCGGCGGCGAAGACCACGGTGAGTACTGCACCTACGCCACAGGGGAGGAGGGAGGGAAAAAACAGTGACACACACACGCAACACCCCCACCCTCACCCACAACAACACACACACTAATACAGCATGATACATAACAGTTACACCCCCCAACCACCCTGGAAGAATGCAAAGACAAAAGGAAATGAGGTGAACGATTGTAATATCTTAAAATTCAGTACTCAAATAATTTACATACACTATTTACAAATATATACACCAAGAATATTAGTCCAAGGTATTCCACCCTTAAAGTCTGTGGACCACTGGGCCCACAATGCATGGGCGTGGCCCACACAAGATACCCGAACAAGACTGAGAGAACACTGCAGGGGCATCAGATAGAAATAAAACAGGCACCTCAGGGGGAA
This sequence comes from Pleurodeles waltl, assembly GCF_031143425.1. NCBI lineage: Eukaryota > Metazoa > Chordata > Amphibia > Caudata > Salamandridae > Pleurodeles > Pleurodeles waltl. The sequence goes on along the minus strand of NC_090436.1, from coordinate 934,200,389 downwards.
GTGAAAGGGTGGGCACCTCAGCCGGTTGAGTGCATGACGCCAAATCCACGAGAGGGCCCTGTGCCCACTGTTCAATCCTGGGGAGTGCAAAGCCACAGTCTCTCAAGTCTCTTCAGTGGGTGGTTTGCCCTCTGTCCAATCCTGGGGAGTGCAAAGCCACAGTCTCTCAAGTCTCTACAGTGGGTGGTTTGCCCACTGTCCAATCCTGGGAGTGTAAAGCCACAGTCTCTCAAGTCTCTACAGTGGGTGGGTTGCCCACTCTCCAATCCTGGGGAGTGCAAAGCCACAGCCTCTCAAGTCTCTACAGAGGGTGGGCTGCCCACTGTCCAATCCTGGGGAGTGCAAAGCCACAGTCTCTCAAGTCTCTACAGTGGGTGGGTTGCCCACTGTTCAATCCTGGGGAGTGCAAAGCCACAGACCCTCAAGTGGATAACAGTCTCCACTGGTTCTGGAGGGGGCTTTGTGCCCAGAGTGCTTCATCCTGCCAAGGACTGAGGTAGTGGATGTAAATCTCCACTGGTTCTGGAAGGGGCTTTGTGCCCAGAGTGCTTCATCCTGCCAAGGACTGAGGTAGTGGATGTAAATCTCCACTGGTTCTGAAGGGGGCTTTGTGCCCAGAGTGCTTCATCCTGCCAAGGACAGAGTTAGTGGATGTCTTTCTCCACTGGTTCTGGAGGGGGCTTTGTGCCCAGAGTGCTTCATCCTTCTCGTGGCGGCCTCAGTAGTGTCAGACCTTTTGGCGCTCATGGGCCTGCGGTGTTTGTGGCGGTGGTGTCTTTGGCAGCGGTGCTTGTGGTGGCGGAGTCTTTGCCAGCGGTGCTTGTGGCGGTGGTGTCTTTGGCAGCGGAGGTTGTTGCGGCGGTGTCCTTGGCAGCGGTTCAGCTGCTGGCGGTCCTGTCTTGGTCAGCGGGGCTGCTGCTGGCGGACCTGTCTGGGGCTGCGGGGCTGCTGGCGGTCGCCAGCTGGGTTGCTGCTGGCAGTCCTGTCTGGGGCAGTAGGGCTGCTGCTGGCGGTTCTGTCTGGGGCAGCGGGGCTGTTGGCGGTCGCCTCCTTGGCAACGGGGCTGCTGCTGGCGGTCCTGTCTGGGGCAGCGGGGCTGCTGCTGGCGGTCCTGTCTGGGGCAGCGGGGCTGCTGGCGGTCACCTCCTGGGCAGCGGGGCTGCTGGCAGTCGCCTCCTGGGCAGAGGGGCTGCTGCTGGCGGTCCTGTCTGGGGCAGCGGGGCTGCTGCTGGCCGGCTCCTGGGCAGCGGGGCTGATGGCAGTCTTTTCCGCCGTGCTGATCTTCCCAGACTTGCCGGGTTTCTTGTGCCCCTTCCCCACCTTGGAAGGTGACTCCACACTCCCACCTGTACCCCTGGGAGCGGCTTTGGTGGCTGTTGTCTTCCCCCTCTCCCGCCGGGCACTAGCCAACTTTTGATGCTTGACAGGTGGGGGACTGTCTGTGCTGTGGCTCCTTGCCACACTGGCTGCCCTGCTGCCTGGTGCACTCCAGAATCCGGTGACTACTGGCACCACTGGTCCCGCCGATGTTGTGGCTGAGGTGCTAGGTTGGGACCTGGAGAGTCGGGCCCTAGGAGACTGACAGGGTGGAGGAGGTGAGGGAAAGAGTTCAAGGCTGGCCAGGAAAAGGTTCTTAGGAACACTGGGATGGGTAGATGGAGGGGGTTTGGGAGTGGAGGAAGAGGTTGTGGTTGTAGGAGGTGTCCGTTTGATGACTTTGGGTGAAGGTGCATGCGCTGGAGGCTGTCGTGAGGTGGATGGCTGTTGGGTGGGTGTGTGGCTGCGTTTGTGTACCTTGTGAGGTGGGCTCACAGACACACTGGGAGAGGACACAGGGGATGTGTGAATGGTAGTGGGGGTGGTGACTGCACGTGAGCGGGGTGTGGTGGTGTGTGTGCTGGTGATGGAAGTAGTGGCTGTAGATGTAGTGCATGCAGGTGTGAGTAGAGACGAGACTGGGAGGGAGGAGGTGGACAAGGAGGAGGGGGACACAGTGGAGGCAGTGGATGTTGCTATGTCTACATGTGTGTGATGCTTGCGTGAGTGCCTGTTGGATGTGTGGTGCTTATGTTTGCCTGAGCTTCCTTTGTGTGTTGAGGTGTGTGCACGCTGGTCTGATGGTGTGCTTGGGATAGGCTGAGGTACAGGGGATTGGGTCTGGGTGGAGGGGGGAGGCTAGAGACAGGGACAATGGCTGGCATCAGTGCTGAGGCCAAAGTCTGAAAAGGGCTGCCTGATCAGAATGAATGCCCTCCAGTAATGCATTGGTTTGTTGCAACTGCCTCCCTACTCGCTGGATGGCATTCAAAATGGTAGACTGCCCAACAGGGAGGGACCTGAGGAGGTCAATGGCCTCCTCACTGAGGGCAGCAGGGGTGACTGGGGCAGGGCCTGAGGTGCCTGGGGCGAAGGAGATGCCCACCCTCCTGGGTGAGCGGGCACGGAGCAAAGGCTGAGGGGCTGCTGGGAGGGTGGTGCTGGAGGGGGGTGGCGGCTGTACCTGTAGATGGGGGGGGCACAGATGGGGCCTCCACCACAAGGGAGCTGCCATCAGAGGATGAGTCCGTATCACTGGTGTCAGCTCCTGTCCCCGCCGTGGAGCTCCTCTCGCCCTCCGTCCCACTGGGGAAATCAGACTCCGTAGTGTTGCCCTCCAGGGCCATGTGGGATGCAGCTCCCTCCTGCTCCGGTCCCACTGCTCCTCCGCCTGATGATGATAATGCACACAAGTACAGGGAGACCACAAAAAGGGGGGGGCAGAGGAAAGACATGTTGAGTGCATGCATTACCGCTAGCGTTGGAGGACACAACAGACACAGAATCCCCCTGCACTACGCCGCGCTCTTGGGGTCCACTATTCAATCCCTGGGACACGGCCTACAAGGCTATGGCCGATATCTGCACACATGGATGTCACAGGACCCTGACTAGGTGTAGTTGGCACTGTACCCAGGTGGGGTGCCACAGGGTCTGCCTGAAAAAGGGGACTTAACTAGCACATTCGCCCTGGCCTAGGGAAACCCACAACCCACCTCCCCCACCCAGACACCTCCACTGCACGCTGAATCAGCAGAATGAGAGTGTACTTACCCCCTTTTTGCTGCTGTGATGCCCTCAAGCGCCCATCCAAGTCCAGATACGCCACCGCCAGGATCCTGAACATCAGGGGGGTCATGGTGCAACGGGCACCCCCCCACGTTGGGAGGCCATCTCCAGCCGTCTTCTTGCTCCAGCGGCAAATGTCCTCCCATCTTTTCCGGCAGTGGGTGCTCCGTCTGTGGTAGACCCCACGGCGGTGCGTACCGTCACTGGCGGCGTACATCATCATTGGCTCCTGGGACCCATAAGGTCCAATGCTAACCAATGCAGAATTGCGCCGCGGTCTTCGACCGCCTACCGCGACGGTGAACAACACCAGCACAGTTACTTCATATCCCCTTGTCCCACTTTACAGGTCAGGCAGCCACCATTTCAGGGACCCACATGGCTTTATTTTTAAGTGCGTCACACATACCTAGGCCTTGGCTCAACACTCATACAGGCAAAATTCGGGTTATGAATAGTTTTCTGAGTAAGCTGTGTGTACGTACCTCTGAGTTGGTTGACTCTGTGCTCGCTGTTGTCCTCCATAGGCACCGTCCGCTGGGACATGTGAGGAGATGGCGGCATCCTCCGGTGTACAGACCGCTGGTGGACCTGTCGACAATGGAGGAAAGACATGTAATCATCACCTACAGGCTTGATCGTGCCACAGTCCTGGAACTGTTTGCCCAGTTGGAGCCAGACCTGATGTCAGCTATCCACCATCCCACAGGAATCCCCCCTCAAGTGCAGGTGCTGTCAGTACTCCATTTCCTTGCAAGTGGGTCTTTTTAAACTAAAGTGGCCATAGCATCAGGGATGTCCCAGCCTATGTTTTCCAACGTGTTGTCCAGAGTGTTGTCTGCCCTGCTGAAACACATGCAGAGCCACATCGTTTTCCCTCAGGTGGATGATTTGCCTACAGTGAAAGGTGACTTCTATGCCCTGGGACATATCCCCAACATCATAGGTGCCATTGATGGGACACATGTGGCCTTGGTACCCCCCCCCCGCAGGAGTGAACAGGTGTACAGAAACCAGAAGAGTTACCATTCGATGAATGTGCAGATGGTGTGTTTTGCAGACCTGTACATCTCCCATGTGAATGCCAAATTTCCTGGCTCAGTGCATGACGCTTACATCCTGCGGAATAGCAGCATCCCTTAAGTGATGGGTCAACTCCAGAGGCACCGTGTGTGGCTATTAGGTGAGCACCTGGAAGCAAGTCAGTGGGAATAGTTGTCTGGGTCTGGGGATATCCCTACAGGTTAGTGTGCGCCTAACAGTTGTCCCTCACCATTTTCAGGTGACTCTGGTTCCCCCAACCTGTCTTGGCTACTGACCTCAGTGAGGAATCCCAGGACAAGGGCAGAGGAATGCTACAATAAGGCCCATGGGCGAACTAGGAGGATTATAGAGCGGACCTTCAGCCTCCTGAAGGCCAGGTTCTGGTGCCTCCATATGACAGGTGGTTCCCTATTCTACTCACCAAAGAAGGTGTGCCAGATCATCGTGGCCTGCTGTATGCTTCACAACTTGGCTTTGCGACGACAGGTGCCTTTTCTGCAGGAGGATGGTCCAGATGGAGGTGTTATGGCAGCTGTGGAGCCTGTGGACTGTGAAGAAGAGGAAGCAGAAGAAGAGGACATCGACAACAGGAACTGTGTGATCCTGCAATACTTCCAGTGAGACACAGATAAGAAGACAAACTTGCCTACTACATGTACTTTAACACTACTACCTCTCTACTGTCTGTCCTTTTCAACCAGTGTATGGTCACTGAGTTGTCACTTTCCCTTACGATTTCATAGATGTGGGTCCCACTGTGTGACATCTGCTTTGTTTCCTCATGGACTAGAGCTGTGTGACATAGATATGTTGACATTATAATTGAAGGAGCATTTTGCCACTGTAATTGCTAATACACATTTTCAAAATCACAGACAGACTCCAGATTGTTTTGTGCTTTCAGGGTGTTTATTTAAGTGCTCAATATTGGAGGGTGTTGTAAAATGGTGAGGGGTGATGGTTGAGGAATGCCCATGGCAGAGTCCAGTCTATTAGTATCACAGGTGCATTGTGCAAAGGGGCATAGGAACTGGAGCTGGGGCAGTTTCAGGATGGACAGGGTTACAAGGTGGGATAAAATGATGACATTCAGAGTGGTCTCATTTCTTTGCGGGGGTCTTGGCATTGTTCTCTCTCTTTGTCCTGGATCTCAGGGACCGTTTGTGGGGTGATTCTCCCTCTGCAGGCGGTGGGGTGCTGGTGTGGTGATCCTGTGGCGGTGCCTCCTGTCCACTAGCGCCGGCGGAGGTGGTAGCCAGTTCATCGTCCAGGCTAGTGTCAGGGGCCCCTTGGTGTGCCACAGTGTCCTTCCTGGTGTTGAGGACTTCCTTCAGCACCCCTATGATGGTGCCCATGGTGGAATTGATGGATCTGAGTTCCTCCCTGAAGCCCAAATACTGTTCCTCCTGCAGCCGCTGGGTCTCCTGAAACTTGCCCAGTACCGTTGCCATCGTCTCCTGGGAATGATGGTAGGCTCCCATGGTGTTGGAGAGGGCCTCATGGAGAGTGGGATCCCTGGGCCTGTACTCCCCCTGTCGCACAGCAGCCCTCCCAGTTCCCCTGTTTCCCTGGGCCTCTGTCACCTGAACCGTGTGCCCATTGCCACTCCCCCCAGGTCCCTGTTGTTGTTGGGGTGGTGGGTTAGCCTGGGTTTCCTGTAGTGGTGGACACACTGCTGATTGACGTGTCCTGGGGACAGAGGTATGGGCCCGCTGGGTGGGTGCTGTGCTGGTGTTTCTAGAGGGGGAGGGGAACCGACTGTCCTGAGGTCCCAGATGGGCCAGGCTGGTCGTCTAGATGCAGTTGGACAGAGCTGCTGTCATCACTGTGGGCCTCTTCTGTGGGTGGAGTGGACATGTCTGGACCCTCCTGTCTGGTGACGTTGGGTAGGGGCCATGCAGGGGTGTAAAAGCATGATTATTGCATCTGTGTGTGCCATGGTGTGGAATGGGTGGGTGACCATGTACCCCAGTGCTTGCATTCCTGTGTGGGACCTTGTGTGATGATGGTTTAGGGGGGTGTATGGGTATGTGCAGTGGCCATGCATTGGTGATGGGTGTCCATGCTTTGTTGTTGCATGCAGGGCTTGGTATTGGGATGTGTGGTTTGTGATAATGGGACATTTGTGAGGAGCTGGAGTGATGGGGGTGAGGGCGAGGGTGGGGGTATGTGATGGCATGCAGGTATGGTGGGGGATGTAATAGTAAAGATTTGATTTACCAGAGTCCATTCCTCCAGCTACTCCTTTGAGGTCCTCAGGATGCAGAATAGCCAAGACTTGCTCCTCCCATGTTGTTAGTTGTGGGGGAGAAGGTGGGGGTCCACCGCCAGTCCTCTGTATCGCAAGGTGGTGTCTTGAGACCACAGAATGCACCTTCCCCCGTAGGTCGTTCCACCTCTTCCTGATGTCATCCCTATTTCTTGGGTGCTGTCCCACTGCGTTGACCCTGTCCACAATTCTTCGCCATAGCTCCATCTTCCTAGCTATAGAGGTGTGCTGCACCTGTGATCCGAATAGCTGTGGCTCTGCCCGGATGATTTCCTCCACCATGACCCTGAGCTCCTCCTCAGAGAACCTGGGTTGTCTTTGCAGTGCCATGGGGTGGTGTGGGTGATGTGTGGGTTGGTGTGTGTTGTGATGTGTGGGGTGATATTTAGTGGTGTGTTGTGTGAGGTGCGTGGATGTTGTGTGAATGATGGTGTTGAGTGCCTGTGGATGCTTGTTTGTAGATTGTGGTGTCTCTCTGTGTGTTTCTTTCGGAATTTCTGGTAGTAGGGGTTTGTGGGTGATGTGGGTGTGTGTTTTATATTGTCTTGGGTGTGTGGGAGTGGTGTGTGTATGTGTATCAGGTGTGTGTATTTTGAATTGTCCAATGTGGTTGTGTTTTGTAAATGTGTGTGTATTTTGAGCGTGTGGATTTGTGGGTCGTGATAGTGTGGGTGTATTCCTGTTGGCGTGACAGTGGAGGTTTTGTTTTCACCAGTTTATCACTGACCTTTGGTGTGACGGACTTGTGTGGGTGACTAAATTTTGGCGGATCCAGAGCTGTGGGTCATAATGACTGTGGCAGAAATCCACAGCGGTATGTTGGCGGTCTTCTGCACGGTGGTAAGCAGCTTTTACCGGCCAATATTGTAATGACCCCCATTGTGTCATCCAAACATATCTGTGCCACTATTCTTGAGCCACGGTACAAACAAATACTGGCCACTTTTAATTCTTTTTCAGACGATGTTTCAACCTACAAGACATGGATTGCTAAGCAAGCCAGCAACCTAGAAAAAGAACAGCTGAGAATTAGAGGGCAACTCATGGGCAGAGGTTCTGGTGTGCAGCCTCCAGCTTCAATAGAGCCTGTGGACATCGCTGTTGGCTCGAGCAACAGAAACCAACACCAGCAACAACAACAGGAAAAGGAGCAGCGGCCCCAAAATCTGCATTTGATTGTTTTTTAAGACAGGGCTTCAGTCCATTGCAGAGGTGAAGGCAAAAGAGGTCAAGCATGGTAGAGCACCAATGACTATTGAGAGGATGTTCTAAGCCTATCTGGATGACCCAACGGAGGTCTATCTGGATCAAAATCCATTGGTGTATTGGTATGGGAAGAGGTACAAATGGGCACTGCTGAGCAGGCTGGCAATAAAGTATCTGACTTGCATTGTAGCCAGTGTTTCTGCAGAGTGTATTTTCAGTGTAGCTGGTGCAGTTTTCGCAGTGACAAGTACCAGTCCCTCACCCCAAAACGTTGAGAGATTGACCATGATCAAAATGAATCCGTACTTTATACCTCCAAATTGCATCATACCTAAAGTACGATAGGAGGTGGTTGAGGGTGATTGGTCAGACTCAGGTCATGGTAGTGGGTTAGCTGACCAACATCTGGGTAAACCACCTGAGTTTCAGGACAAACTCTACTTCCCTTACTACTTAGTAGACCTGGGCCACCAGAGAACTTTCTTTTTTATTCTATTGATGAACTGCTTTGAGAAAAAATAAATAACTAGCTGGGGGAACATTATTATTTTATATTGTTTGTTTCTGCCTCAATGACTAATGAACTGCAACTGTTTTAGGCATGTGTATGGCCACATTGTTGTTGGACCAGTGTGCAGTGAAGATGCCTCCCCCAAGCCCAAAATCACTTTAAGGAGATTTGAGAGGCAATGCCTGTCTCCATCCTGTGTCTTGCCTTCCTTTTATCCCCTAGCAGGACTGTCCCAGATATTTGATTTACAACTTACTGACCAATGTGTGTTTCGTTTCGTGAATCAAAGAAAGATCAACAATGTACCACCATTCTAGATTGGAACAGGTAAGTAATCATATAGGCCCCAACGAGTGAGATGAGAGTTTCTTGTTTCAAAGTTGAGATGGTTTATGTGACTCATTTCTGATGGTGGCAGATAGGAAGAATTGGTGTTTATTGTTACGCTTCATTGTGTTTGCGTCATGATTGATTTACAATGCTGGTTGCCTAATAATGGGTGATGATTTTTTTCCTCAAGGGGATCTTTTTTCCTTCCCCTTTGACACTTAGCAAGATTTGTTTGCTGGCGGTTTCACACTGCTTTGCTTTCTGGTGCTTTGTTTTCTGGTTCACATTCATCAAAGACCCAACCAGTCCATTTAGCTAGCAAACGCAAATCTAGTTTACACAAAAGAAATAATCAATGTTTCTCTTGTTGTTAAACACAGCTATGCACCACAGGTCACTCTATCTCAATTGGGTTGGGAGACTGTGACACTCAAGAACAGTTGGAATGGAGTTGGACATAAGCCCTCATTACGACCTTGGCGGTAGATGATAAAGTGGCGGTAATACCGCCAGCAGGCGGGAAGTAACTACCGCCAAATTATGACTATGTGTAGGAAAGTACCATCTTGCCTGGCATGTTACCCACATTTTTACATGTATGTCAGTATGTTTTTGCTTGTCTTGCTGGGATCCTGCTAGCCAGGACCCCACTGCTCAAAGTTTGTGGCCTGAATGTGTGTACCTGTATAGTGACTAACTGTGTCACTGAGGCTCTGCTACCCAGAACCTCAGTGCTTATGCTCTCTCTGTCTTTAAATTTGTCACTATAGGCTAGTGATCACTTTTACCAATTTCAGTTGGCAAACTGGAACACCCTTATAATACCCTAGTATATGGTACCTAGGTACCCAGGGTATTGGGGATTCAAGAGATCCCTATGGGCTGCAGCATTTCTTTTGCCACCCATAGGGAGCTCAGACAAACCTTTACACAGGACTGCCACTGCAGCCTGAGTGAAATAACGCACACATTATTTCACAGCCATTTTTCACTGCACTTAAGTAACTTATAAGTAACCTATATGTCTAACTTTCACTTGCTGAAGGTTAGGTGTAAAGTTACTAAGTGTGTGGGTACCCTTGCACTAGCAACGGTGCCCCCACATAGTTCAGGGCCATTTCCCCAGACTTTGTAAGTGCAGGGACACCATTACACGTGTGCACTACATATAGGTCAATACCTATATGTAGCTTCACAATGGTAACTCCGAATATGGCCATGTAACATGTATGAGATTATGGAATTGTTCCTCCCATGCCAAATTTGGTATTTGATAGCCAATGGCATGCATCCCCGGGGGCTCCACTATGGACCCCGGGTACTGCCAAACCAGCTCTCTGGGGTTTTCTCTGCAGCTACCGCTGCTTCCACCCCACAAACAGGGGTCTGCCCTCCTGGGGGAATTAATATGAAAATGGCAATAAAAAACCTTTATGTTGGCTGCATACTCCTATATTGTATAAACACAGTGCAGGTGCTCATATACACATGAAGATATTTGTTGCTGAATATGTCTACTGGAAAAGCGACCTAAACCAGTAAATAGACTTCTACATAGAAAAACATGTGGAGCACTCAAAAACTATATGTAATTAATTCTTACATCTACTTAAATCACCATAATGTGTACTGTATTTAGTCATATCGAGTCAATCTAGAAAAAAGAACCAATAAAAACTGCATGTATGGGGCAAAACAAATGCATACAATTCTTTAATACATATCTACATACAAATTAAAAGATGCAACCCATTGAAACCAAATCTCTAGTTTCAATGCAGACAACAAATCATAACAACACCCTAGACAACATTTGAAGTATTACCCTCACAATGCACATTACATACAGATATTTTTAAAAAACTGTAATATCCATGATACATCCATCCGGAAATGGTCCTGTTTGTGTAAATAAAGTTCCATCCAATCATAGAATTCAGTCAGGAATAGTTCTGCTTGTAATTACAAAGTTCACTCTGATTTGAAAATGCAGCCAGAAACTTCAGCCGACACGTGTTTCGTCCTATTACGGACTTTATCAAGGCTGAATAAACAATCGCAAACATTACAAAAGGTTAAGGTAATTCAAAAATATCCAACAATATAGTAATTTAGTCATCTTTTAGCATTGGCCAAATCTGTGCTAATTAGGGTGTTGGGTTAGTCACCATCTAAAAACATGCAGAAAGAAAGTAAAGCCAAATACCATGATCACCCACACATGTGGTACTCAATACAACAAAATCCAGGTCATAGAGCAGTGTACCCGATAGTTGGAGAAGGAAAGGACCCGACTAGTAATTGCAATCCATTCTTGTGAATTAGTATGCATTTAGAAAAAAACAAAAATCCCACCATGACAAAGAGTTTTCAGTACCTCTTGAAAAGATATTCCTCCATATCCTAGTCTCGAATCCCTACGCGTATACAAACAATATTAGACTAAACCAACACACACTGCGAATACTATGGCTATCAAAAACATGACCCCAACCAATCAACAAACCTGTATGCATTAATTTGATTGTGTGACGATTGATTGTGAACTGTCAAGTAGAACACATAGAAATGGGCGATCCCACTCGTCTTGCAAAGGTCATCCAACAAAAAACACTTGAAGTAACTCTAAAATAAACAAATAATAATAATGTTGATAGTTATTGGAATGTCACGGTAAGTCCACAGTAAATCATCAATTCAAACATATATTAAATATATGGCCACGAAAAAAGGTTTAAAAAAAAATATATCTATTACATGTCCATAATTGACCAACATAATAATCAAAACAACAAGTAACCATTCGGATAAGTTAAAGTCCCTACACAAAAGCAATACAGATTATCAATAGAATTATGTACTCTTGCTCAATTAGAAAATGTTAGAGCTCTTTATATCAGGCCATAATCATTCCAAAAACGTAATCAAAACCGGAGGTCTCAATATCAAAATCTTTTTTCTAGATTGTATCGATATGACTAAATACAGTACACCTTATGGTGATTTAAGTAGATGTAAAAATTAATTACATATAGTTTCTGCCCTCCTGGGGTCTGGGCAGCCCAGGAAGGCAGAACAAAGCATTTCCTCTGAGATCAGGGTTTTACTCCCTCTCTCTTTGGAAATGGGTGTTAAAGGCTGGGGAGGGGTAGCCTCTCCCAGCCTCTGGAAATGCTTTGAAGGGCACAGATGGTGCCCTCCTTACATAAGCCAGTCTACATCAGTTTAGGGAACCCCCAGTCCCTGCTCTGGCGCTAAACTAGACATAGGAAAGGGAAGTCACCAGTCCCCTGTCCATCACCACCCCAGGGGTGGTGCCCAGAACTCCTCCAGTGTGTCCCAGACCTCTGCCATCTTGTTTCCAGAGGTGTGAGGGCATTCTGGAGGCCTCTGAGTGGCCAGTGCCAGTAGGTGATGTCAGAGACCCCTCCTGATAGGTGCTTACCTGACTAGGTGGCCAATCCTCCTCTGAGGGCTATTTAGGGTCTCTCCAGTGGGCTTTTCCTCAGATAATGACTTGTAAGAATCCAGCAGGACTCCTCTGCACTTCTCGCTTCAACTTCTGCCAAGGATCGACTGCTGACTGCTCCAGGACGCCTGCAAAACTGCAACAAAGTAGCCAGAATACTACCAGCGACATTGTAGTGCCTAATCCTTCTGGCTTTCTCGACTGTTTCCTGGTGGTGCATGCTCTGGGGACTGACTGCCTTCACCCTGCACTGGAAGCCACAAAGAAATCTCCTGTGGGTCCACGGAATCTTCCCCCTGATTCAGCAGGCACCAAACTTCAGCTTCACCGGTACTCTGGGACCCCTCTCATCCTGACGAGCGTGGCCCCTGGAACACAGGTGGTAGACCCAAGCGACCCAGACTGTCCAGTGGTCCAACTGTCCAAATTTGGAGGAGGTAAATCCTTGCCTCCCCTCTCCAGACAGTAATCCTGTGCACAGTGTAAACTGCATCTGCAAGGGCTTCTGTGCACATTTCAAAGAAATCTGGCATGCACAGCTGAGCCTAGGCCCCAGCACTCTGTCCTGCGGTGCTCAGCTCCCTGAGTTGATCTCTGATGTAGTGGGACTTCCTTTTGCAGTGTTGAGACAACTGCTGTGTTCAGTCTACTTGAACCTGTGTTCAAGGACTTCTGTGGGTGCTACCTGATTGTGCGTGGGCTCTCTACATTGCCGAGGGCCCCCTCTGTCTCCTCTCCTAAGTGGCGACATCCTGGTCCTTCCTGGGCCCGGGCAGAACCCTTTTTCTCCAACAGCAACTCTTGCAGCTAGCAGGGATTGTTTGCATTATTTTGCCAAGGAAACACTTCTGCATCCTCCAGCACACAGTAGGACATCTTGTGCACAAAGAAGAACTTCCTACCTCCTTTCGTTGTTGCAGAATGTTCAGCTTCTTCCACCTGGAGACAGCCATTTTGTACTTTCATCCGGGGATTAGTGGGCTCCTGCCCCCCCTGGACACTTTTGTGACTCTTGGACTTGGTCCCCTTCCTTTGCAGGTCCTCAGGTCCAGGAATCCATCTTCAGTGCTTTGCAGTCTGTCGTGGTCTTTGCAAAATCCCTTATCACAACTTCAGTGTGTTTCTTGTGTTTCTGGGGAAATAGTAGTACTTTATTCCTACTTTCCAGGGTCTTGGGGTGGGGTATCTTTGACACACACCCTTAGTGTTTCTTACACTCCCAGTGACCGTCTACACATTACACTAGCCTAGGGGTCCATTTGTGGTTTGCATTCCACTTTCTTAGTATATGGTTTGTGTTGCCCCTAGGACTATTGCATTCTATTGTATTCTACAGTGTTTGCACTTCTTTCTGACTGTTTTACTTACCTGATTTGGTTTGTTGTGTATATTTTGTGTATTTTACTTACCTCCTAAGGGAGTATATCCTCTGAGATATTTTTTGAATATTGTCACTAAAATAAAGTACCTTTATTTGTAGTAACACTGAGTATTGTCTTTCTTATGATATGGTACCTATATGATATAAGTGGTATTGCATGACCTTTGCATGTCTCCTAGTTCAGCCTTGGCTGCTCTGCTATAGCTACGTCTATCAGCCTAAGCTGTTAGAACACTACTACTCTACTAATAAGTGATAACTGGACCTGGCACAAGGGTTAAGTACCATTGGTACCCACTACAAGCCAGGCCAGCCTCCTATATTGGTGGTACAGCGGTGGAATAAGTAATTGTAACTGCTTTACCACTTTGTCATTGGGGCTTTTCATAGGAAAACCATATTCTAAATACTTATAAATATACACAAGTAACCTTAACATTCTTACTTTCCTTCTAAAAAGTTCTAAAAAGTTTCAGAAAATTTTGAAAATGTTTTTCTCTTTTCTTTAAACGTTTTCTAAACTTTTTCTTTTACTCCTAACCTCTTTCTTTCACCATGTCTCTGGTAGAGGCCACTCCCAAAGTTTTGCAGACAGCTTATGATAATCTAAACTTTAAAAGTCTGAGAGGTCTCTGCATAGAAATAAGTTTTGGGATTGGTAAGAACCCTACCAAAGATCTACTTCTTAGCATTCTCTTTGAAAGTGACCAAAGTCAGACTGGTCAAACCCAGGATCAGGACGTAGAGGAGGGGGGTACTCAGAGACATTTAGGGGAGGGTCCTGAGAACTCTGGGGAGGGTACTCCCAAAGACCTTTCACTTGTCAGGCCACCTAGTGAAGCTGGTAGTAGAAGGGGGTCACACATCAGTAGGGCACCTTTCACTCCAAAAGGCCAGGTCCCTAGGGTTCAGGTAGTTAGAGAAAGGTCCACTTCTGCCAATTCTCACATTACCTCTGTATCAGAGAATTCCCAAACCTCCCACCCTGAGGATAACACCCCAGACAGGGAAATCAGAAATCTGACGTTGGAATAGACCAGACTGAAGCTAAGACAGCAGCAGTTGGCCTCAGATAGGGAGTCTTTAGATGTAGAGAGAGAAAGACAATAGTTGGGGTTAGTTCCCCATAGTGGCAGCAGCAGCAATCTTGATAGTTATCCTGTTAGAGATACAGATTCAAGAAACCTGCATAAGATTGTCCCCCCTTACAAGGTGGGGGATGACATAAACAAGTGGTTTTCTGCACTTCAGAGGGCCTGTAAGGTACAGTTGGTCCCTCAAAGGCAGTGGGCTGCTATATTGTGGCTATCTTTCACTGGCAAAGGTAGGGACATACTCCTTACTGTCATGGAGAGTGATGCCAACAATTACAAAGTTTTGAAAGATGCACTCTTAGATGGATTTGGCTTAAGCACTGAACAATAAAGGATAACGTTCGGAGATACCAGAAAAGAGTCCTCTTGAAACAGGTCAGACTTTGTAGACTGTTCAGTGAAGGCCTTGGAGGGATGGTTACATGGCAGTAAGGTGACTGACTATGAAAGCCTGTATAATCTAATTTTGAGAGAGCATATTTTGAATAATTGTGTGTCTGACTTGTTGCATCAGTACTTGGTAGACTCAGATCTGACCTCTCCACAAGAATTGGGAAAGAAGGCAGACAAATGGGTCAGAACAACAGTCAGCAGAAAGGCTCTTACAGGTGGTGACAAGGATGGCAAGAGGAAGGATGGTAAGGCTCATGACAAGGGTGGGGACAAAGACAAAAATAATTCTGAGTCTTCTTCAAGCCCACAAAAATCCTCTCGGGGAGGTGGGTCTAAATCCTCTTCACACTATCAAAAGAAGCCATGGTGTTACTTATGTAAAAATAAAGGCCATTGGGTAAGTGATTCCACTTGTCCAAAGAAAAACACCAAGGCTCCCACCACCACAACCCCAACTGCTTCCACTAGTGCCCCTAATAATAGCAGTGGTGGTGGGAAGAACACTACAAATAGCCAGTCAAAGGGTGTCCCTGGGCTCACCATTGGTAATGTAGTGAGGCTGGTCTTGTTAGAGAGACCACAGATGCTGTTTTAGTCTCTGATGGTGGTATTGATTTTGCCACCTTGGTTGCCTGTCCCCTTAATATGGGTAAGTACAAGCAACTACCCTTAATAAATGGTGTTGAGGTTGAGGCCTACAGGGACACAGGAGCCAGTGTCACCATGGTGATAGAGAAACTGGTTGCCCCTGAACAACACCTACTTGGTCAGCAGTACCAAGTGACTGATGCTCATAACAACACTCTTAGCCACCCCATGGCTGTTGTGAATCTCAACTTGGGGGGGAGGGTGTTACTGGCCCAAAGAAGCTGTGCTATCCACTGATTTACCTGTAGACTGCTTATTAGGAAATGATGTGTAGACATCAGCTTGGGCTGAAGTGGAGTTGGAGGCTCATATAGCAATGCTGGGCATTCCAGGGCATATCTTCGCTCTCACATGGGCTCAGGTCCATCAACAAGGAGGACAGGGAAACTTGGATCTTGGAAAAATGGACCAAGTGCTCCCAAAAGCTAGGGGTAGAAAGGGTAAATCCTTGCCCACTATCGCTCCCTCTCCAGAAGATTTCCCTTTTGAGGAAGAGGAATCCTCTCCCTGTGCAGAACCTACACCAGATGAGCTGGCAGCAGACACTACTGAGCTTTTAGGTGCAGGGGGCCTGCTAGGGAAGAGCTGAGTGTGGCACAGCAGACCTGTCCCACACTATAGGGTTTAAGACAGCAAGCTGTCAAACAGCAGAATGGGGATGTCACTGATAGCCACAAAGTATATTGGGAAGATAACCTTCTCTATACTGAGTAAAGGGACCCTAAACCTGGAGCTGCCAGGAGATTGGTCATCCCTTTGTAGTATAGGGAGTTTCTTCTGACTTTGGCACATGAAATTCCTTTGGCTGGGCATTTGGGCCAAAGTAAAACTTGGGACAGGCTTGTTCCATTGTTTCACTGGCCTCATATGTCAGAGGACACCAAAGAGTTTTGTTGCTCCTGTGTGACCTGCCAAGCCAGTGGCAAGACTGGTGGCACACGTAAGCCCCCCTTAATTCCACTCCCAGTGGTTGGGGTACCCTTTGAGAGGGTAGGGGTTGACATTGTTGGCATCATTGGCCCTCCAACAGCTTCAGCAAATAGATTTATCCTTGTGGTAGTGGACCATACCACTAGGTATCCTGAAGCTATACCCTTAAGGACCACTACAGCTCCTGTAGTGGCAAAAGCCCTCTTGGGAATATTTTCCAGAGTGGGTTTCCCTGAGTAAGTGGTATCAGACACAAGTAGTAACTTCACGTCTACATATCTCAAGGCAATGTGGAAGGAGTTGGTGTTATCCACAAGTTTACCACCCCTTTTCACCCACAAACAAATGGATTGGTTGAGAGGTTTACTAAA
Source organism: Pleurodeles waltl (assembly GCF_031143425.1). Taxonomy (NCBI): domain Eukaryota; kingdom Metazoa; phylum Chordata; class Amphibia; order Caudata; family Salamandridae; genus Pleurodeles; species Pleurodeles waltl. Next base: position 934,183,638 of record NC_090436.1, on the reverse strand, counting down.
ACTCTCAAAGGCATGATCATGGGACTCCCTGAAAAACTCAGGAGGAGATGGGATGTCCTGTTTCCATGCCTCCTTTTTGCTTAAAGGGAGGTACCCCAGAAAGGAGTGGGCTTCAGCCCCTTTGAACTCCTCTTTGGACACCCTGTGAGAGGTCCCCTTGCTCTTGTGAAGGAGGGTTGGGAACAACCTTTAAAAGCTGCCAAACAAGACATTGTGGACTATGTACTTGGCCTCAGATCAAGGATGGCTGAGTACATGAAAAAGGCCAGTAAAAACCTTCAGACCAGCCAAGAGCTCCAAAAGCAATGGCATGACCAGAGGGCTGTCCTGCCTCAGTACCACCCAGGACAGAAGGTGTGGGTATTGCAACCTGTGGCACCAAGATCACTCCTGGACAAATGGAGTGGACCCCATCTCATTGTGGAAAAGAAAGCTGAGGTCACCTACTTGGTGGACCTGGACACTGCCAGGAGCCCCCTTAGGTTGCTTCATGTCAATTGCCTGAAACCTTACTATGACAGGGCTGACGTAACCCTGTTCATGGCCACAGATGAAGGGCAGGAGGAAGAGAGTGACCCTCTCCCTGACCTCTTCTCCACCACTGAAACTGGTGGCTTAGTAGAGGGAGTTATATTAGCATATTGCCTTACTGCTGGAAAACTGCACAAATCTGCTTGACCAGTTCTCTGACCTTCTCTCACTAATTCCAGGTACAGCTACCTGGATTGAGCACACAATTGACACTGGAGACAGTTTACCTGTCAAAAGTAAAATTTATAGACAGCCGACCATGTCAGAGACTGTATGAAACAAGAGGTACAGAAAATGTTAGATCTCGGAGTGATTGAACCGTCTGAATGCCCCTGGGCCAGCCCAGTGGTGCTTGTCCCCAAACCTCATAGTAAAGATGGAAAAATGGAAATGAGTTTTTGTGTGGACGATAGAGGTCTCAATCAAATAAAAAAAAACTGATGCTCACCCTATACCCAGGGCAGATGAGCTGATAGATACACGGGCTTCTGCCAAGTATCTAAGCACCTTCGATTTAACTGCAGGGTACTGGCAGATTAAGTTATCAGAAGATGCTAAACCAAAGGCAGCATTTTCAACCATTGGAGGGCACTATCAGTTTACTGTTATGCCCTTTGGATTGCAAAATGTACCTGCCACTTTTCAGAGGTTGGTGAATACAGTCCTCCAGGGATTGGAAGCCTTTAGTGCAGCATATCTAGCCGACATAGCTATCTTTAGCTCCACCTGGGATGATCACCTGGTCCACCTGTGGAACGTTTTGGAGGCCCTGCAAAAGGCAGGCCTCACTATCAAGGCCTCAAAGTGCCAGATAGGGCAGGGGAAGGTTGTTTATCTGGGCCACCTGGTAGGTGGGGAACAGATTGCAGCACAGAAGGGTGAGATCCAAACCATTATGGAATGGACTCCCTTCCTAGGCCTCACAGGGAACTACAGGAGGTTCATAAAGAATTATGGCACTATAGTTGCCCCTCTTAATGACCTCACATCAAAGAAGATGCCTAAAAAGGTATTATGGACAGCTGGCTGTCAAAAGGCTTTTGATGAGCTCAAACAGGCCAGGTGCTCTGCACCTGTCCTAAAAAGCCCTTGTTACTCCAAAAAATTAATAGTTCAGAAAGATGCTTCTGAATTAGGGGTGGGGGCAGTTCTATCACAGCTTAACACCGAGGACCAGGATCAACCTGTTGCTTTTATCAGCAGGAGGTTGACCACTAGAGAAAAGCGTTGCTCTGCCAAAGAGAGGGAGGCCTTTGCTGTTGTCTGGATCTTGAAAAAGTTGAGGCCAAACATACCTCTTTGGTACTCACATTATTGTTCAAACAGACCACAAACCTCTATTATGGCTTAAACAAATGAAAGGTGAAAACCCTAAATTGTTGAGGTGGTCCATCTCCTTACAGGGAATGGAACATACAGTGCAACATAGACCTGGGAGTACCCACTCCAATGCAGATGGACTCTCTAGATATTTCCACTTAGACAATGAAGACTCATCTGTGCAAGGTTAGCCTTATTGTCCCTCGTTTGGGGGGGGGGGGGTTGTGTAGGAAAGTACCATCTTGCCTGGCATGTTACCCCCATTTTTACTTGCATCTCAGTTTGTTGTTGCCTATCTCAATGGGATCCTGCTAGCCAGGACCCCAGTGCTCATAGTTTGTGGCCTGAATGTGTATACCTGTGTAGTGACTAACTATGTCACTGAGGCTCTGCTAATCAGAACCTCAGTGCTTAGGCTCTCTCTGCCTTTACATTTGTCACTATAGGCTAGTGACCACTTTTACCAATTTCAATTGGCAAGCTGGAACACCCTTATAATTCCCTAGTACATGGTACCTAGGTACCCAGGGTATTGGGGTTCCAAGAGATCCCTATGGGCTGCAGCATTTCTTTTGCCACCCATAGGGAGATCAGACAATCCTTTACATAGGACTGCCACTGCAGCCTGAGTAAAATAATGCACACGTTATTTCACAGCCATTTTCACTGCACTTAAGTAACTTATAAGTCACCTATATGTCTAACCTTCACTTGCTGAAGGTTAGGTGCAAAATTACTAAGTGTGAGGGCACCCTTGCACTAGCAAAGGTGCCCCCACATAGTTCAGGGCCATTTCCCCGGACTTTGTGAGTGTAGGTCCTCTCCTATGGATGGTTAGTTAACAAGTGAGGAATCAGATACAAAATGGTGGTCACGTCTTTCCGGTGTTGATCACCACTGGCCAATGTAACCCATAGGGACCAATATTTACCAATGAGAATTTGTACGGCGGTTACCGACCGCCTCCCACCATAGCGCACAACATCAGCAGAATTACCTCACTTCCACTTGTCCATCCATGCAGGACAGCAGATGCCATTTCATGGGGGGGCAGGCCTATGGAATCATGAGGAGTCTTAGGAGAAATAGGCACATACTGGACAAATCACACTGACCCATTACATGTTTACAGAATGCAAACTACTGTTGTGGCTCCTCCAATGTTCAGTTTGGGACAGCCTCCTTACTCTTTTGTCCCTTAGATACCTCCCGCTGCAGATGAATAGGAGATGGATACATACCCCTGTGTTCAGATCCCTGGTGGAGTTGGCAACAACGGAGGACAGGCACATAATACTCACCTATAGACTGGACAGGGCCACAATCACAGAGCTGTGTGCCCAGTTGGAGCCTGATCTGATATCCTTTGTCCTGAGGAATAGCAACATCCCAAATGTGATGGGCCAACTACAGAGGCACAGGGTGTGGCTAATAGGTGAGCTCTGGTTCCCACCAAGTATATGTTGTTGTATGGGTATGGTGTGTGAAGTACTGGGTTTTTCAGAACCCAGTGGTGCCAGGGAACACACCCTAAGACTTCGAGTCCTTCCTGTTTCAGACTACAGAAACACAGAGCGGGTTATTCTAACTTTGGAGGAGGTGTTAATCCGTCCCAAAAGTGACGGAAAAGTGCCGGATTTACCACCAGCCGTATTACGAGTCCATTATATCCTATGGAACTCGTAATACGTCTGGTGGTATATCCGTCACTTTACCGTCACTTTTGGGACGGATTAACACTCCTCCAAAGTTAGAATAACCCCCAGAGTCTTCTTGGTGAAGTCAAAGATCTTGTTTATTGGCTGCAGCCAGTAACAGGTATCCTAGAAGTACAACACGGTGTATATTCTCAGGAGACTGCTGCTCTTGCAAAGCTAACCTTCTCTTTTATACAAAACATTATGCTTTGGGCAAACATTCCTTATTTTACAGTTGACCATTCACATATTTTCACTACAAAGAAATAGCAGGGTTATGATGACAAGCCCATATTTCAGTTTGTCCAGCCCTCAATCAATTACCCAGCAAGGCTCAGAACTGTCGTCAGATATCAACGGACCCCCAATATAAACAGGCACCTCCTCCTTGTAAAGCAAGTCATAAAGAAAGAAACAGGGACAGGTGCGTGTAAGATTAGGCATGGTTTGTGTGTGATGAAAGGTTTTATGATGTGTTGTGCCTTGATACTAATCTCATTCGGCCACTGGGAAAGAAACTGGCTGAACAGGTTTGGCTTCAGGCAGTGGAGTCAGCTTGCCCAGGTCACAGAGGAGTCAGCAAAGATGTACGTGTCCTTCAGACTCGTTTTCAGCATTAGTCATTGGCCTATGTAAGGGCAATCACAAAATGGCTGTCGTTTAAATGGAACATGAGGGTTCAGGACGGAAACTCTGATATTCGGTTGATTTCGTCACCCGAATATGAATACAATGCTTGTGCATACTATTCTAATCATTCTCAGTCTGCTGATACCAAAATCGTTGTGATACGACGATGTTTATAACATGCGTCCAGAATTTTCAGTACCATATAGGACATATAGGATAGTGTGTGGCTAAATGTTGTCCCTCAATATTTGCAGGTGACTCTTGTAACCCAAACCTATCATGGATGCTGACCCCTGGGAGGAATGCTAGGACAAGGGCAGAAGAATGTTATAATGAGGCACATGGGTGAACCAGAAGGATCAATGAGAGAAGTTTAGGCCTCCTGAAGGCCAGGTTCCTGTTCCTCCACCTAACAGGAGAAAATAGGTCTAGGGGCAACACAAACCATATACTAAAAAAGTGGAATGTGAATCACAAATTCGCCCCTAGACAAGTGTAGAGTATGCAGAATCGCTGGGAGAGTAAGAATACAGTAAAGGTAAGTAAATTAACCCACCCCATGGCCCAGAAAAGCAGGAGTAAAGTACTGCAAGTTTGCTTAGTACACACTACACCTTGGTTTTGGGATTTTGCAGCAGTCAACCAAGTCTGCAGAGAACAACTGCTGGATTATTGAACCAGAAGACCTGCAAAGGAAGGGGACCAAGTCCAGAAGTCAAAAGAAGTTCCAGGAAGGACAGGAGCCCCTGCCAACCCAGAAGAGGGTGCAAAAGAAGAGTCCCCAATTAGTTGAAGACTGAAGAAATGCACACTAGGAAGATGCCAGTGGATTCCTGCATAACGCAAAAGATGTCCCACGGAGTGAAAAACGTTGCAGACGAGATTTCGTGTTGGAACAAGGCTTGGCTATGACAAAAGTGCGTTTTTCCTAAGAATGGCGCTGGATGGACCCAGGATGGAACTGGGGGCCTCAACTCTATGTGAGGAGGAAGAGGGAGGGGGCTCTCAGCACATTAGAGAGCCCTCAGGATGCCAGCCAGCACCCAGAGAAGCCGCAGGATCCGGGTTCGAAGGATGTGCAAAACGTGGTTGATGCAGCACAACAAAAGAGGAGTGGAGTGGTGGGGACCTGGGCCAGGCTGTGCATGAAGAAATTTAGCAAAGAGTGCACAGAGGCCTCATGAGGTGAAGAAGACACAGTACACAGGGGTACCGTCGTGCTCGGTGAAGGAAAGGTCTTACCTCTTCCAAATTGCATCAGCAGGACCTCAGGACAGTCTCTGTTGATGGTGTTCATCCTCTGTGTCCTTAGGAGCATGCTCGTCATTATGAGAGGAGTCCAAGGGTACCAGTCGTCGTCTTGGAAGGTGCCTGCTTGGAGCAGGGGAGTGACTCCGTCCTCCACAGGAGATTTCTTCGGTTATTCTGGTGCAGAATGAAGACAGGGAGTCCCCAGAGCGTGCACACCATGGAAACTGTTGCAGTTGCTGACTTGGAGCTGAGGTTGCTGAAGAAAAGTGTCTCTTGTAGACACTTTGTTGCAGTTACAGCATTTCTTGGAGCAGGCTATGTTTGATCCGAGGTCAGAAGAGTCAGAAGTTGTTGCAGAGGATTCCTGAAGGAAACTTGCGAACAGAATCTGAAGAGAACCACCCACAAAAGAGACCATAAATAGCCCTGAGATGGGGGATTGGCTACCTTATCAGGTATGGACCTATCAGGAGGGGTCTCTGATGTCACCTGCTGGCACTGGCCACTCATTGGCCTCCATAGTGCCCCCACACCTTGCAAAGCAAGATGGCTGAAGTCTGGGACACACTGGAGGAGCTCTGGGCACCACCCTGGGGATGGTGATGGACAGGGGAGTGGTCACTCCCCTTTTCTTTGTCCAGTTTCCCGCCAGAGCAGGGGAGAAGGGGTCCCTGAACCGGTGTAGACTGGCTTATGCAAAGGGGGCACCATCTGTGCACTTCAAAGCATTTCCAGAGGCTGGGGGAGGGTACCCCTCCCCAGCCTGTAACACCTATTTCCAAAGGGAGAGGCGGTAACACCCTGCTCTCAGAGGAAACACTTTGGTCTGCCTTCCTGGGACTGGGCTGCCCAGGCTCTAGGAGGGTAGAACCCTGACTGTGAGGTGGCAGCAGCTGTAGCTGCAGTGCAAGCCTCAGAGAGCTGGTATGGCAGTAATGGGGGTCCATGGTGGAGCTCTTAGGATGCATGGAATTGGCTCCCCAATACCAGATTTGGAATGGGGGGGACAATTCCATGATCTTAGACATGTTATGGCCATATTTTGAGTTACCATTGTGAAGCTACATATAGATATTGACCTATATGTAGTGCACACGTTTAATGGTGTCCCCACACTCACAAAGTCTGGGGAAATGACCCCGAACTATGTGGGGGCACATTTCCTATTGCAACGGTGCCCTTACACTTAGTAGCTTTGCACCTAACCTTCAGCAAGTGAAGGTTAGACATATAGGTGGCTTATAAGTTACTTAAGTGCATTGAAAATTGCTGTGAAATAACGTGTGCGCTATTTCACGCAGGCTGCAATGACAGGGCTGTGCAAGGGTTTGTCTGAGCTCCCTATGGGTGGCAAAAGAAATGCTACAGCCAATATGGATCTCCTGGAACCCCAATGCCCTGGGTAACTGGGTACCATATACTAGGGACCTGTAAGGAGGTTCCAGTGTGCCAATTGAAAATGATAAATGAAGTCACTAGCCATAAAGTGACAAATTTAAAAGCAGAGAGTGCATAAGCACTGAGGTTCTGGTTAGCAGAGCCTCAGTGACACAGTAAAGTACTACTGACATCACATACATTAGGCCACAAACTATGACCACTGGGGTCCTGGCTAGCAGGATCCCAGTGAGACAGGCAAAACACACTGATAAATAGTTTTTTTTCTATAAGCACTGGGGTCCTGGCTAGCAGGATCCCAGTGACACAGTAAAAACACACTGACATACAATCACAAACAGGCCAAAAGTGGGGGTAACCATGCTAGAAAGAGGCTACTTTCTCACAGAGTGGTTCTGGAGGGGGCTTTGTGCCAGGTTGCCTCATCCTGGCAAGGAAGGTGTGAGTGGATGACTTCTTCCACTGGTTCTGGAGGGGGCTTTGTGCCCAGTGTGCTTCATCCTGGCAAGGAGGGGGTGAGTGGATGACTTCTTCCACTTGTTCTGGAGGAGACTTTGTGCCCTGTAATGCAGATCTTGGGGAGTGCAAAGTCAGTCACTCACCTGGGTGTCAGACCCACATGATTTGCAGTGGTCAGGATGCATTACAGTCCATGGAGGCAGGACTACACACTGCGTGCCGGTGGCAACGGCTGCTCAGTGGTGGCAGTGCTGGTGTCGGTGCTGCCAGTGGTGGGGGTAGGCTCCAGCCCTTGCCCTGCAGCCTCAGACGGCTACCCACTAGGGCTGCTGCTGCTGGCAGTGGTGCTGGTGACGGTGCAGGCACTTGTGGGGGGAGGCTCCAGCCCTTTCCCTGCAGCCTCGGACGGCTGCCCACTGGGGCTGCTGCTGCTGGTGATGGTGCTGGTGGTGATGCAGGTGCTGGTGGCAGTGCTGGTGTTGGGGCAGCCAGTGGTGGGGGTAGGCTCCAGCCCTTGCCCTGCAGCCTCAGACGGCTACGCACTAGGGCTGCTGCTGCTGGCAGTGGTGCTAGTGACGGTGCAAGCAGTTGTGGGGGGAGGCTCCAGCCCTTCCCCTGCAGCCTTAGACGGCTGCCCACTGGGGCTGCTGCTGCTGGTGGCGGTGCTGGTGGCAGTGCAGGTGGCAGTACAGGTGGCGGTGCTGGTGGCATTGTGGGTGTCGGGGCTGCCAGTGGTGGGGGGACACTCCAGCCCTTCCCCTGCAGCCTTGGATGGCTGAAGCATCATGGTTGGTGTTGGGGGCTCAGAATCAGTCCCAGCACCAGGCCTCCTGTCCTTACTGCCCTTTACCCTTGCCCTTGCCATCTGGTGGTGCCTCCTTGCCCTTTCCCTTGACATCTGGTGGTACCTCCTTGCCCTTGTAAGCTGGTGGTGCCTCCTTGCCCTTGCCAACTGGTGGTGCATCCTTGCCCTTCCCCTTGGCAGCTGGTGCAGGCACACTGCCAGTGCTGATGGGTGTTTCCTTGGAGCCTCTCACACCTGCTGTAGCTGCCGAAGCTACTGTGGCAGTGGACTGGGTGGCTGAGGTGCTAGCCTGGGTTCTGGCCACCCTGGCCCGACGTGAAGGACGGGGGTAGGGGTAGGGAAAAGGTCAACGGTGGAGAGGAAAAGCTTCTTAGGGACACTGGGGCAGGAAGAGGGTGAAGGTTTGGGAGTGAAGGGAGAGGTAGTGGTTGTTGGAGGTGTCTGCTGAGTTTGGGTGCAGGTGCATGGGCTGGATGCTGTTGTGAGGTTGATGGCTGTTCGGTGTCTGAGTGCTTGTGTATGTGTACTTTGGGAGGAGGGGGCACAGACACAGTGGTAGAGGACACAGGGGACGTGTGCATGGATGTGGGGGTGGTGACTGCCAGTGAGGGGCGTGATGGTGATGGAGGCAGTGGATGTGGATGAAGTGCATGCAGGTGTGAGTGTAGACGCTACTGGGAGGGAGGTGGACAATGAGGAGGAGGGGGACAACAAGGAGGCAGTGGATGTTGGTGTGTCTGCATCTGGATGGTGTTTGTGTGAGTGCCTGTGGGATGATGTGTGGTGCTTGTGTTTGCCTGAGCCACTCCTGTGTGTTCTCTTGGGTGCATGCTGATCTGAATGTGTGCTTGGAATAGGTTGGGGTTCAGGAGAATGGATCTGGGAAGGGGAAGTTGAGGGGGAGACAGGAACAATGGCTGCCATCAGGGAGGAGGCCAGAGCCTGTATTGATCTCTGTTGGGCCGCCATGCCAGAGTAAATGCCCTCCAGGAATGCATTTGTTTGTTGCAAATGCCCTGCCAGACCCTGGATGGCATTCATTATGGTTGACGGCCCAACTGAGTTGGATCCCAGGAGGTCAATAGCTTCCTCGCTCAGGGCAGCAGGGCTAACTGGGGCAGGGCCTGAGGTGCCTGGGGTGAAGGAGATGCCCACCCTCCTGGGTGAGAGGGCACGGGAAAATTGCTGAGGGGCTGCTGGGAGGGTGGTGCGGGTGCGGGGTGGCGGCTGTACCAGTAGTTGGGGTGGGCACAGAGCTGTACACCACCACTAGGGAGCTTCCATCGGAGGAGGTATCACTTTCCGAACTGTCCCCTCCTGTCTCCACCGTGGTGCTCCCCCCGCCCTCCGTCCCACAGGTGCCCTCACCGTCGGTGGATTCGACCTCATGGGCCCTGTGGAATGCAGCTCCCTCCGGTGCCTCTGCTCCTCTGCCAGATGATGCTAATGCAGACGGACAGGATGACAAAACAAAAAGGGAGAGAAGAGACAGAGGATACACTTGGTTAATGGCAGCAATAATACCACCGTTGGCATACACGACACACAGGGAACCTCCCTACGCCCTAGGCAATGCACTACCAGTCACAATGCTAGTCACCCTGCCATGGACAGTAATACCTAACGCCAATTACAGCATACCTGAGACCCACAGAGCCCTGCCCAGTAGTGGATGCCTACTAGCTAGGTAGGAGGAATATCACATCAGAGCTCTGCCCAACATGGGACCTACTCTGCGATATCAGTCCTAGCCTCGGGGCACCCACAGACACACATCCCCCACCCGGATAACACCCTACCATGCGTAAGTAGTGATGATGGGCACTGTACTCACCCATTTGTGGCTGCTGTGATGCACTCAAGCACCCATCCAGCTCTGGATAGGCCTCTGCCAGTATGCGGGCCAATAGGGGGGTCAGGGTTCGATGGGCACCCTTTCCTCGTTGGGAGGCCATCCTCAGCTGGGCCTCCGCCGTCTTCCTTGGCCAGCATCTCAGGTTCTCCCACCGCTTGTGACAGTGGGTGCTCTGCCTGCCGTAGACCCCCAGGGTCCGAACATCCTTGTCGATGGCACGCCATATACCCTATTTATGATGGGCGCTGACCTGCAGAGAAATGCACATAAAAAAAATTTATCAGTCATTCCGTCCGGCCTGTTACACTATTGGCCCACCGTATCCCTCCCATCCCCTTATGCACATACATTGCCCACCATACATGGAGCACACTGCCCAGGACCCCACAACCACCCCATTATAATGAGCCCTCACATAGAGCACTCTATGCATTCATGCCCCATGCATCGTGCTCACAGTGTGCTCACCTGTTGGTCTGGAGGCCCATACAATATTCAGTACTGGGGTAGGACCCCATTCACCAGTCTCTCCAACTCTGCAGCGGTGAAGACAGGGGCCCTTTCCCAGTGACATGAGCCATGGTCGGTTCCAGACACAGGTCACAGCAGCACATGCAGTGTAGGCCCTCTCCTGTTGAAGGTCAAGTAGCAAGTGAGTGAACAGATAGAAAATGTCAGTTAAGTCCGCGGTAGTGCGTACCGTCAACACCAGCGTACATCACCATTGGCTACTGTAACCCATAGGGCCATAGACAACCAGTGAGGACTTGCACGGCGGTACTCGACGGCACACAACATTTCCACATGGCCATCCTCACAGGACAGGCGGATGCCATTTCAAGGGGGGAGGCAGGCCATGGCACCTAACTGTGTCAAAGCACGCATAGGCACCATTTGGGCCTGTACAACAACACGCTGTTTCAGTCACAACATGCAATGCACTGTACATTTTGGAAATGTTGAATACTGACCAGATGCTCATCATTTTGCCCCCTAGATTACAACCGCTGAGGATGAATAAGACACTGAGACATCCCCCCCACGTACAGGCCCCTGGTGGACTTGTCAACAATGGAGGACAGGCACATTATCCTCACCTACAGACTTGACAGGGCCACAATCCAGGAGCTGTGTGCCCAATTGGAGCCAGACCTGATCTCTGCTATCCGTCACCCCACTGGGATCCCCCCTCTTGTGCAAGTCCTATCTGTGTTCCATTTCTTGGCAACTGGTTTGTTCCAAGTGACAGTGGGCTTGGCAGCAGGAATGTCACAGCCTATGTTCTCAATAGTGCTAACAAGTGTGTTGTCTGCCCTGATGAAACACATGCTGAGCTACATTGTTTTCCCCCAGGTGGATGATTTGGCCAGAGTGAAAGCTGACTTCTATGCAATGGGATTTAGAGCCAGATGTAGCAAAATTCCAAATTGCGAGCTGCAATTTGCGAGTCCTAGCGACTCGCAAATTGCAACTCGCAATTTGGAATGCAGAAAGGTGTCTCAGACACCTTCTGCGAGTCGCTATGGGGTCGCAAAGACCCACCTCATTAATATTAATGAGGTGGATCGCAATTTGCGACCCCATAGCGATTCAGGGCACTCACGGGGATGGTGGCCTGCTGGAGACAGCAAACCACCATGTCCGTGACTGCTTTTAAATAAAGCAGTCTTTTTTTTTCAAAGTGTAGCCCGTTTTCCTTAAAGGAAAACGAGCTGCACTTTGAAAAAAATACCGAAACCTTTATTTTCGGTATTTTTCAGATCAGGTAGTGGTCCCTTGGACCACTGCCTGCTCTGAAAAATTATTTTTTGTTCCAGACACAAAGGGGAAGGGGTCCCATGGGGATCCCTTCTCGTTTGCGCCTGGGTTACCATCCACTTCAAGTGGATGGTAACTGCGCTTTCATTTGCGACCGCAGTCGCGGTCGCAAATGAAAATACATAGCATTGCGAGTCGCAAATAGGAAGGGAACACCCCTTCCTATTTGCGAGTCTGAAATGCATTTTGCGAGTCGGTTCCGACTCGCAAAATGCATTTCTACATAGCAATGAGGCTTTAGCGACTCGCAAACGCCGATTTTCGCCATTTGCGACTCGCTAAACCCTTGCTACATCTGGCCCTTATTTCCAACATCATTGGGGCAATTGATGGTACACATATTGCATTTGTACCCCCTCCCGGAGAAATGAACAGGTTTACAGAAATAGAAAGAGCTTTCACTCGATGAATGTGCAGATTGTGTTCCTGGAGGACCAGTACAGCTCCCATGTCAATGCAAAGTATCCTGGGTCTGTGCATGATGCCTTTATCCTGAGGAATAGCAGCATCCCATATGTGATGGCTCAACTCCAGAGGCACCGGGTGTGGCAAATAGGTGAGCCCATGTTTCCACCCAGTATATATTGGTGTATGGGTTTGGGGTTGGCCCTAAGGGTTAGTGTCTGGCTAACGGGTATCCCTCGATATTTGCAGGTGACTCTGATTACCCAACCTCTCATGGCTACTGACCCCAGTGAGGAATCCCAGTACAAGGGCAGAGGAACGTTACAATGAGGAACATGGCTGAACAAGAAGAATTGTAGAGTGAACCATCAGCCTCCTGAAGGCCAGGTTTCGGTGTCTCCATCTAACAGGTGGTTCCCTATGCTACTCACCCAAGAAGGTCTGCCAGATCATCGTGGCATGTTGCACAACCTTTCCTTACGTCGCCAGGTACCTTTTCTGCAGGATGATGAGGCTGGAGATGGGTGTGTGGCAGCGGTGGAGCCTATGGACAGTGACGAAGATGAGGCAGAAGATGGGGATAAGGACAAAAGAACATCAATCATACGCCAGTACTTCCAGTGACACACAGGTAAGACACTGTAACTTCACCTTCCATTGCAGTTTTGTATTGTAAATTGTCACTGGCAGGCTGATATTCCCACTACTATGGCCACTTACTGTACCCTTTGACATGTCTATTTACAGACATATTTGCCCCACTCTGGCTCCTGGTGTATTGACTGCAGCAAACTACAGGTCTTACCTATGTATACATTACTGTACAGTTGAATTGTAATGTCTAAGGATTGTTAAATGAATACATAGTTCAATCACTTGACAGACTCAGTACTTGTATTTTTTACAAGGATGTTTATTTATGTGCTAAAAGGTGGATGGGGTATTGCTATAGGCTGGGGGAAGGGGGAGGCGAGTCCAGGTAAGAGTACCGGTCTATTTGTATCACAGGTGCATTGTCCAAAGGGGCATAGGAAGTGGAGCAATGGCAGTTCAAGGTGGACAGGGTGACACAGTGGGACACAAGGGTGACAATCAGGAGAGTCTTATTTCCTGGCGGGTTCTTGGTAATGTTCTCTGGCTTCTGCTTGGATCGCAGGGACCATTTGCGGGTGGTTCTCCTTCTGCAGGGGGAGGGGTGCTGGTGGCCTGTTGTTTCTGTAGCGTCAGCAGAGGTGGAAGGCTGTTCATCGGTGTAACTAATGTCAGGGGCCCGTTGGTGTGCAACTGCTTCCCTCATGGTGTTGGCCATGTCTGCCAGCACCCCTGCAATGGTGACCAGGGTGGTGCAGATGTCCCTCAAGTCCTCCCTGATCCCCAGGTATTGCCCCTCCTGCAGCCGCTGGGTCTCCTACAACTTGGCCAGTATCTGGCCCATCATCTCTTGAGAATGGTGGTATGCTCCCAGGATGTTGGTGAGTGCCTCCTGGAGAGTCGGTTCCCTGGGCCTGTCCTCCCCCTGTCGCACAGCAGTCCTCCCAGCTTCCCTGTTGTCCTGTGCCCCTGTCCCCTGAACCGTGTGCCCACTGACCCCAGGTCCCTGATTGTCCTGTGTTTGTGGGGTAGCCTGGGGTCCCTGTAGTGGTTGACACTCTGCTGATTGACGTGTCCTGGGGACAGAGGTATGGGCCCGCTTGGTGGGTGCTGTGCTGGTGTTTCCTGAGGGGGAAGACTCTATGGTGGTATGGGACTGTGCCTCGGTAACCAACTGTCTGGAGATCCCTGATGGTTCAGGTTGGTCATCCAGATCCAGGTGACCAGAGGTGCTGTCATCACTATGGGCCTCTTTTGTGGGGGGACTGGATGTTGCTGGCACCTCTTCTCCGGTGATGTTTGGTGGGGGACCTGTGGGGATGTAAATGCAGTGTTATTGTTTCTGCATGTGCCATCTTGTGCATGGGTGTGTTGCCCTGTATGGTTGTGATTGCACTGGCAGCTCAGGCTTGTGTGAGTGGTGATTTGGTTGGATAGGTGATTGTCTCAAGTGTGCATGCTTTGGTGATGGGTGTCCATGCAGGTCTGTGAGTGGTGTCCATGTATTGGTATTGCATGCAAGGCTTGATAGTAGGAGGGGTGGAATGTGATGGTGGGGTGTATGTGAGGTGGTGGAGTGATGGGGTGAGGGTAGGGGTTTGTGATGGCATGTAGGTAGGGGGGTGATAGTAATAGAGATTTGACTTACCAGAATCCGGTCCTCCTGCTACTCCTGCCAGGCCCTCAGGATGCATGATTGCCAAGACTTGCTCCTCCCATGTTGTTTGTAGTGGGGGAGGTGGTGGGGGTCCACCACCAGTCCCCTGTACAGCTATCTGCTGCCTTGCTACCACAGAACGCACCTTCTCCTCTGGGTCATTCCACCTCTTCCTGATGTCATCCCTTGTTCTGGGATGTTGTCCCATGGCGTTGACCCTGTCCACGATTATCCGCCATAGCTCCATCTTCCTAGCAATGGATGTCTGCTGCACCTGTGCTCCAAATAGCTGTGGCTCTACCAGATGATTTCCTCCACCATGACTCTTAGCTCCTCCTCTGAGAACCTGGGGTGTCTTTGTGGTGCTGTGGGTGTAGTGTTAGTGGTGTGTGGGGTGATGTGTTGGGGTGTGTGCTGTGAGGTGCCTGGATGGTGTATGGGAGATGGTGCTCTGTGGCTCGGGTTGTGTGTCTGCTCTAGCTGTATCTCTCTCTGTTGGCAATTCTTTCTAGTCGTAAAGGGTTGTGGGTAGTGTGGGTGTGTGTTTTATATTGGTGTGGGTGTGGTGTGTGTATGTGTGTCAGGTGTGTGTAGTTTAAATTGTCCAATGTGGTGTTGTGTTGTATGTGTGTGTGTATTTTGAGCGAGGCGGTATGTACCGCCAATGGTTTACCGCGGTTGAATGTCTGCCATGGTGATTCGTGGGTAATAATGCTGTGGGCGTAGTTCTGTTGGCGTAACGGTGTGGGTTTTGCTACCGCCGGTTAATCATTGACCTTTGGGCTGGCGGACTTATGCGTGTGTCTGTATAGCGGCAGTCAGCATGGCGGTAAGTGGGACTTACCGCCAATGTCATAACGAGGGCCATATCAGACAGTTTGAAGTAAAGAAACTTAAAATATAGAAAATAAGTAAATAGGATAATGCAGGGCTAAGAAGAATTTATGAAACATATAAATGAAAGAAGAGTTGGAAAAAATTAGGAGACAGGCAGAGTAAAAAGCTAAAAAATAATTCTAAATGTGGAGCGGTAAAAGTTATGGAAATATATATAAATATTAAAAACAACAGGAGGACTTCATGGGGCCAGCGGAGCCATCTGCCACGACACTTGTGGAACGGGCACCTTCAGCTCCCTCACCCACCTGACCAGCCCTCTTCTTTCCCCTGGATGTTGGAGGATATAAGAAACAAATTTGAAAAGATTAATGGTACACTTAATAAATAATCTCCCTAAGAATATTAGTTTTTTTAAAGGAAAAGGCAAATACAGTAACATTTCTATGTCAGAGCGCCCGTATAATAATACTAGAATTGTGGACCATCCTATTCCAAATTTCCTACTTCTGTTCCAAATTTCCTAAACTACATTTTGTATTTACTAATAAATTGCAATGATTGATTTCTACAGTTCTCAGCTCATTCTGAATCTCTCAATGCATAGAAAGATGCAAGCATAGCTACACATCTCTGGAAAATTGCTTTGCAGTTGGCACTGTACGAGCTACAAAAAATAGAGGCACAGAGAAGTGAGAGAATGTGCTAACTCACTTATACTAATATGAACTATCACTATCTTAGACAGGACAGGGCACAGGAGGAGTCTCTGCATTATTTCTTAATCAGCCCAAGCAAGCACCAACAACAAGTTCAATTAGGTAGCACCGAGCACCTGTCTAAAGGATGAGACAATCACATAATATTATATTTGTAACATAAAGTTAACTTACCTGCATGTGAGCAGCATGCTTGCTATTTGGGAAGAAACTATTAGCATAAAACACAACTAATAATTAATTATTACTCACTGAGCCCCACAGCCTCTATGCCTAGCAGGTCCAGAAGGTCGTTTTACGGTACAGGATATTGGCCCACTGGTGTGTTAGCTGTTGCTGGGTGCACCAGACCCCAGAGCTGAGGCACACAGCCGGGCACACCTTGTCCCAGCATTGCTGGCTCTCCTGGAGGCCGCACCCAGAACCGGGCCTGCTGTCAAGGTGGAGCAGAGGTGGCACTGAATATAAAAGACCAATGCAGCCTCCTCCACCTCCGAAGAAATGGCACAGGACTCTACCACTTCATAGTGGTGGTGCCCACAAGGAAGGCGGCTGCCAGTGGTGGCTCGGGGCCTGGTGCGGCTGCTCCCCTTCTCTGGCATGGCGATGGGGACCTGAGGGAGGAGATAAGAAAGGAAAAATAAGAAAGTTAAGCAAAAAAAAACTTACAAAGTCAAAAAGTTGCAAAAAAACACAATCATATTAGGAAAAACGCTAAAATATAACAACACAAAAAGAAAATGTAATATAATAAACAAATGTTATGAGAAAAAAAGTTTTCTAAGTGTGGGATGGGACAGATTGAAGATGTATAAAAGTAGGCCTCAGAACCACAGCAAAGCAAAAAGCAGATGGCAGAATTGTGGTGCCATTCACATCAAAATTCTAATGCAAGGATGTACTTCACGTTGCCAGCAATATTTAACATCACGTGAACAGGCGCAGCAAGAAACTCTGCTCACTTTTTTGCCCACACACGGTTATGTGTTTGATTCATGACAACTGAAAGTTTAATGACATTATTTTTAATTGAATTGGTCTTGACAAGCTATTTTAACAAGGCTTCTTGTAGATTTAATTGCACCATTTTTGCAGGACTCCAAACGCCAGAATGTCCCCTGTGCATGCATTATGCCTGACGCAGACATAATGTGGTGCAAAGTATCGCAAAGTGGCTCAATGCATACATTGTACTACTTTGTAAATATGGTGCAGCGATTCTTGCCTCGTTGAGCTACATTAACTTTAAAATAAAATGATGCTAATGTGGCACAAGTAGGCGCTAGGGCCTTGTAAATCTGGCCATTGGTCTATAAAACCTCAGGATTTATGAATTTTAGTCAGAAAGCTATATCTTCTGGGAAGGGTAGGCCATCCGGGGGAAGTCGAAGTTTGGGCTAGGGCCATTTTAGCTTTTGTATTTAAGGAGATCAAGCTGGGTTCCCCCAACATTTTATGCATCAGATTGACCACTCGCCTAATTAAAGTCTAATATACTGACAATGTCTATTGCAGACCTGCAAGCTGCAAAACTGAGTCCCATGTAATAGACTTTTTAAATGTCCATCTAACTGCATTACCTGCACTTGCAAGCAAAATTGGGGGGGTGATTTTAACTGCCAGTTCGAACCACTGTGTGTCCTTAACTGTAGAGGAGGACTGTGTTTGATCCATCCCGAGGCTGGAAATTCCTCCCATCAAGAAATTAACTCCATTGGCAGTGTAAATAAATGGGCCTGAGAGCATGCAATGTCTGAACACCATCAGTCAAAGGTGGCAGTCATGCATTCAATCGTATCAACAGCACAAGTCTTATTGACTATGTATTGCTAGATGTAAGGCTATGACCTCACTGACATGACCATAACTCCACAACCTGATAGCGATCATAAGGCTCTTGTCCCAGTCATTCGGTTATCATTCCATCCCAAATCCAATAACTGCAGAGAGCCATTTGACAGAAGGCTTAGGATAGCTATCAACAAGCGTAGAGTTGAATGGAGTACTGTGAAGCACTCCAAGGAGTCTGTTGGGGAGATCAACAGACTTGTAGCAAACAGCATTTGGGTTGTAATGTAGATTGATCTAAGATGGGATGTTCAATAATCCCTCGAAGGGGCATCCTTGGTTTACATCCAGCTGCTCCACAAGCTAAGGAATCTATCTTATATGGAGACCAAACGTGCAGTCAAATGGAGAAATCCTCCCTCATGGTACATGAAACAATGTAGAGGAGCTAGAAAAGCCCTGGTTAATGCAAGAAGGAAGCACAACAGATTACAGATCCTAGTCACCAGATGGGCCTACAGAAAAACCATCATTGAGCTAAAAAGGATTTGGGAATGAGGAAAATGGGAGGGACTGCCAGCTGCTGCCAGGAGGAAGCACCATCAATCCATCTGGAATGTAGTGTCTATTGGTAGCGAATATGATTAGGCCCTATTGAGAATAACATCCAATAGGATGGGTTGTACATTTTTCGAGTCTTTATTCCTTGCCTGGAGACCCCTACGATCACAGTAGCAATCATGCAGAATTATTGGCTGGTTGGCTATCATGTGAAGCCACAGCAGCCCAGCAGCCCAATTCTGCATTGACGTTGTATGGGCCTACTGATTCAGTTGCTCAAATTGAAGCCTTAGACATAACATCTCTCAAAGTTAGGCCCATATTTATAAGAAAATGACAGTGCTCCCCTGTGTTATCCCCTGCGCTGGCGCTAAATTAAGTTGCCTAGCGCTAACGCAGGTATCCTTTCACCATCGTGCAAGGATGTCTGCATTAAGGGGTTTGATTGGTTATGAGTGGGAAGGTGTCCCTTCCTGCACATAAACAATCACTAATGGCATTTTGGCAGAAGTGCCAATTCGTCATTTTGAAATGATTGTTTATGTGCAGGAAGTGACACCTTCCCGCACATAAACAATCATGTCTGGCATTTTGCTCATTCTGTGCGTGATGCAGAGTGCAGCACGCAAAGAAAAAGCAAAAAATGAGGAGGAATAACAGCATTCCTCCTTGTTTTGCCATGCTAACGCCACCCATGTGGTGGTGTTAGATTTTTGTCGTATATCTGAGGCAGCGCCAAAATGCAATGGGTGTTGCTTTGGCACGCCCACAGCAACACCCATTGCATGCCCCTTCCAAGCAAAGGGCTTCATGTGAAGGGGCCAAATTTACAAGGTGACTTTAAGCCACAAAAGTGGCCTAACTCCACCATGTAAATACGGTCCAGGGCATAGCGTCACTGGAGCGTAAAAGAGTGACGCATCGGTGGTGCTAGCGGCTCTCAAATATTCCCCTTAGTGAGGCTCTCAAGAGAATCACCCCGGGCTAAACTCCAGGGCTAGATAAGAACCCTAGGGTCTTGTTCTTGGATGAAGTTGATATTTGGAGTTCCTTTTTTTTTTTAGTTATCTTTAATGCTATAATGAGAGAGTCTCCCATCCTGCCAACTTGGGCAGGGGCAGAAATCATTCCCATCTTTTAAAAGTGCTCCAGAGCCATACCAACTAATTACAGGCCCATAAGCCTATTGCATAGCTTCTAAAAATTGTTTAGTAGGATAATCTTAGACAGGCTCCATGAGTGGTTGACTGCCAATGAAATTCTGACTCCTTTGCCAGTGGGCTTCTGAGAATGAACAAGCACTATTGGTCAAGTGTTTCTGCTCCAGCTGATGTTCTGAAAAAAGCTTACTTTAGCTAGTGGCTTTTTCTAAGCTGTCTTTTTGGACTTGCGATCAGCATTCGACCTGGTCTGATATCCTTTCCCTGGCACATGCTTGTTGAAATAGGGATCCCCAGGTACCTACTGAATGTTATGATCAGACTCCAAGAAAACGATTTTGTGCAAGTCAGATGCAGACAATTGGGTGAACTAATTGATCCAATTTTTGTCAATCGAGATGTCAGACAGGGATGTGTACTTACACTCAATCTGTTCACATTATACATTAATAAATTAGTCCCTTTCCTGGAGCAATGTGATGATGCCCCGAGTTTGGCAAACATGAGGATTCCTTCCCTCATATTTGGAGATGGCACCCTTTTTCTCTCAAAATCACCAATTGGCCTCCAGAGATAATATGACCATTTTGAATGCTTCTGTAGACAAAGGGGTTTGGAGATTAATGTAGGGGAAACTAGGTTCAGGGTCCTGAACCCCAGTCATACAACGAGACCCAATCCTATGCTACTAGCGACATCTTTGTTGTGTGTACATGCATATGACTATCTGGAGATTACACCTACAGAGCAGTTACACTGGCTCACTCATTTAATCCAGTGCAGGCTCAAATTAGAACAAGTATCAGGGGAATCATAAAAATGCTGCAAGGCTCTCATTTTCATCCTTTCTTACGGCCCATTCTGATCTCCGTTCACTAGGCCTTAAGTACAGCTCTATATGATGCAGAACTATGAGGACATGGAGAATGCAAATTCACTACTAATAGTGGAAAATGGATTTATGTGCCAGTTGACAGGGTTGTCTATTAGTATTCCCCCTCATGCTGGACCTTGGGATTAGACCCATTTCGGAGAAGCAAGGACTGATCCTTTATTGAAAAATAGTCTGGGCCATCACTGAATTGTGCTGTTATTGCCATGGGTTAAAAAAATATTGCATATTTCTGGCTCTTGCAATATACCCTAGCTGAGGTATATAAAAGCGTCCCTCAAGTGCAAGAGTCTTTGGAGCAATGCAGAGAAGGCTTGTGCAATTCCTTAGATGCCCAGTAAGTCCAAGTAGTGGCACCACAAAGAGGAATGATTATATTCTCAGACAAAGCTCAGCTTCCTATCCAATGCCTTCCTAACAGTGAAGGACACTTTTTTAGAGAACAATTCTTGGATGAGATTGAGCATACTATAGCCAGGAGGCTATTCCTGCAGTTCCAGTATGGGAGCTTTCCCATCTATCTTTTTTCACATCTGACTGGGTGTCCAGCTCTAGGGCAGAGCATTGCCAGTGTCCTTCTTGTGACTATCCCAGAAAACACCTGAACATGTCTTATTTTTTTGCCAAGCCTACCAGAGAAGTAGGAAGACCTAGCTACTACTCTTGCACTGCAGTCTAGGGTGTCAGAGAACACAAGGTGGCTCTGAGAATTATAAAATCTATCTCTAGCCAGTCAATGGCCTTCGTAATCTCCTGTTATCTAAATGTCAATTTCGAAAGTTAGACAAAAACTGTGTGCCACCCAGGAGACCTAATGAAGAAACGCTGTACGAATTGTATAAAACCTGCCTCATTGTATCTACCATACACGCCAACCATTGGGCTAATCAATTTTTGAGACTGTTATGAACTATGTATGATTTTATAAATGTTTTATGATAGGTTTTCTATGTTTTTAGAATGTCTTTTTTAATCTGAATGTGTTTTATATTGAGGGTGCCTGCCACTTTTATATTGATAACTGTGATTGTTTGTGTCAATGTCTTTTTATTGTATGTGCTTTTATGTCATTACTGTCAGAATAGAGCTTGACTGACTGGCTATCTAGGACAGATGGCAGAAATGCAGAGAGTGCCTGCCACTTTTGCATATCTGCTCTAGAATTACCCATAGTCAAGTAGGTGGAGCACCACCAAGAACATCACATGACTTTGTTCGACATGCAACCTTGCTGGAGTGGGCTCCAAATTGCGTTCAATTTTGCCAAATTAATCCTCGATCATGTCCTAATTAAGTCTATATAAGTCTATAAGAATGTATAATATCCTCATGTTAGATCTGACAGCCTGAGGGTGGTGACCCCTAACTTTTTGCCTGCCTCCCTCCACTTTTTGGACACTGTTTTTGCTGGTTTTAGGACTCTGCACACTTTACCACTGCTGACCAGTGCTAAAGTGCATATGCTCTCTCCCTTAAAACATGATGACAATGGCTCATGCCCAAGTGGCTTATTTAATTTGCTATAAGTCCCTAGTAAAAGTGCACTACATGTGCCCCCAGGCCTGTAGATTAAGGGCCATATTTATAATTTTTGACGCAAAACTGCGCTAGCGCAGTTTTGCGCCAAAAAAATTAGTGCCGGCTAACGCCATTTCGATGCGCCGTGCGGGCGTCAAATTTATACTTTGACGTACGGCGGCGCAACCAACAGGTGGGAGTCATTATTTCGTGACGCACACAGCGGCGTTACGTCGTAAAGGAAATCAACGTTAACGCAACGCAAATCACCGTGGGTCGATTTACGACAGCGCAAACCGGAAAGCGTTGTTTTTCTTGACGCTATTGGGTCAAATATTAGCGCGAAAACTGCCCTTTCAGCAGAGGAGAGCCAAAATGGATCCCAGAAGCCAGTACAGACCCCAGGAGGATGACAGCAGACCAGGAACCAGCCAGGAGGATCCATACCGGAACCAGGACATTTTTAGAAAAAAAAGAAAGTGTCGCTTCAGTGCAGAGGAGCAGGAAATCCTGGTGAAAGAGGTGACGGAACACGAGCATCAATTGTTCATCACCTCTAAATTGCCACTCAGTAGGAGAGAGGCCATATGGAAACAAATTGTGGACAAGATCAACAGTGTGGCTGAAGAACGGCGCACAGTCACCGAGTGTAAGAAACGCTGGCATGACTGCAAACGTAGGACAAAAGAAAAAATGGCCAGGAACAGGAAGTCAGCAATGCAGACTGGTGGGGGGAATCCAGCACAACAGGAGGCCCTGGACCACATGGAGGAGATGGTCGCAGCCGTCATCCCGGAGGAGATCGTCACAGGGATTCAAGGACAGGACAGCGCAGACTACCACGAGACAACGCACATGCAGGGTAAGTCGCATGGGGAATTAAATTGCAATAATGGGGACTGTAAGCAGGGGGGGGATACCTACTACACAATGCATGTAAGTCAGCACATATATGAAGTGGCATGGGTAAAGGGGCACGGCAGGGGGGCATGGCCAGCACAGACTGAATCTGGGGCACGACAAAATACAGCACCAACAACAGTCCCATGGGGCCATCCTGTAAGTACAACAATAGAGCCAAGGGAAAGCAGCGACAGGTGTGAAGGCCACTACGTCAAACTCACATCCAGGCACTTGTCTTGCAAAATCTATCCTACATCAACTAGGTCCCTATCAGTAATGCAGTAGCCAAAACAACAACTGCCACAACAGTTGACAAGAACACCGCTCATCTCTGTGCAGCTATAGTACCAAATGGCAGGAACCTACATACCTAAATTAGGGGGTGAGGATGACATCTGCAACTATTCATAGAAATAATACAAAGGCACCAATACACTCAAATGCCGAATGTCCATACTTGACACATACATAAGGCAAAGTAAACAGCAATAGGAGCCACACAGCACTAAGGACACACACATGCTGCATACGTCAGGGTCTCTCACGTGCCTGGCTAACAAGGCTACATCACTAATGTCATACTGCTCAGACAACAACATTGAGGAGGGGACACAGGCAACTGGTCACTCAAACACACCTGCACAGTCTGACAACCAAATACAACCTTCATACGATAAACAGGCCAATCCAATTAAACACGCATGACCCAACATCATCTTCAAACATCAACAATGTTTACATCCATACCACATCCTAACATTGACATGCATAGGATATGCCACGTCACATGTACATTTCGGGCAATGTGAATAAAAAGTGTTTGGGGCAGGTCCTGAGAGGCAAGTGTGCTGCCAGGGCATTCAGAACACCCACAGCCAGTCAAAGTGTAGTGTTGTAAGTGTAACGTATACTTTGCGCATTAGCTTCAGGCTTTAGGCCTTTGTGCACCTTGCCCTGAATGTACTTTTACTCATTTGCTCACATCTAAGAGCCTCAGAGCACTTTGCACTAAATGCTTTTTATTGGCCTTCCTATCAGTTAATTTAGCAAATAGCCAGTCCTACGGTGTTGTTAATTAGTCAAATCACACTGTTTTGCCTACTTCTGCACTGGAGTTTGCCAGAACATATTCACTCTGTGTCCCAGTCAAGGATACGGTCTGGTACATTGCCGATAGACGTGGTAGGGGTTATGATTTGGCATTCCTGCGTAGGGACACTTTGTCATCACGATGACATATGACTCATAAAATCACTTCCTTGTCCCAAGACACGCAAGAGGGAGTTTCCAAACAGAGAACCACAACAAGACGCTGCCTGCCTTGCTGCAGATGCAGAACCAGATCACAGGCCATTGCTCTGATATGAGGGATGATGTCTCCCCAGTGATTCAGACAGGCAAGCTCCAAGCTTAACATGCTGTGCTATAATAGAACAAGCAGAGGGATAGTAGAAACAGTTAGGCTGCATGATAGTTTTGTACAAATGTTTTACTCTCCTGCTGACTATTCCAATTCTAACAGTTTGTATTGTTTGGGTTATTGTGGCTCACACCTAAATATGTACAAGTCAGTTGTACAATGAAATCATCATATTAAACAAGTACGGTCTTTGTCATTTGTGTATGAGAACATACTGGAAAAGAGAGAATTGTGTAGGATCTGAGTGACCACGACTTCCCTGAGAAGTTCCAAAGATGTCATGCGCTCGGATGTCTAAACATTCCTTTGCTGTGGGAGACCAGAGGCACTGCTAGTTAGCCAGAGCAAAAAGAAAGAATCAGGGTGACAGAGTTAATTACAAGTGTGTCAGACTTAGTCCCCCACACCATTAGCTATCCTGCTGCCTAGAAAGCCAGTAATCTCATGTAGGATAATGAGAGCCCACCCAACAAAATGTCCCTCCATAAGAATAGTTAAACACGGAGGGAGGAGTAGGACAAAAACATGCCCATTCCTAAATTTTGACAAAGCAACACCTAAAGGCGATCAGGCAGACAAGTCTGATAGCTCCATATCATACATGTGACACACAGGTGGGCCATAGGCCTACAACAATGCCCATATGAAGGACAGCAGATACCAAAACAAAAACAGAGCACAAAGTTAAGGCATCCAAAGGCTTGTATCTTAGTGCAAAATTGTCACAACACAGACACACTAATTGTACCCTGTTTCTTTGCAGAGGAACATGGATCTCCTGACGATATGCCTGTCCCTGATTTCCCTGATGACATGGATGACGAGCCCATAAACATTCCACAGGAGACCATCCAAATGGTCCTTGAAAGCCTCCAAACCCCACCTTCAGTCACAAGGAGGAGCACAGAAGAAGCAGCCACCACAGGAGAACCACCCACCACCCCAATTGTAAGACCTGCCAGCTCCAACACAGCTGAGGACTCTGACGACACTGGCACCAGCTTCGAAAGAACCGTCGTTGGGGTACAGTGGGAGCTGGCCAAGGAAGTGCGGGTGGGGATGCAAACTATGGCAGCCAGCCTTGAGGGGGTGCGTTCGTGCATGATGTCTTCTGAGGATCAGGCAGCTGCTATGCAAACCCGAACATCTCTCTTGCAGGAACTTGTCAAAAAACAGAAGGAAATCTGCACAGCTGTCATCCAGTTGACACAACAACTACAACTGCAATCCAGTCAACGTGTGCATGAATGCAACATAGAACCCCTCAGGGCCGACCTGGCTGCCTACCATCGTGATGTGGCTGCCATTCTGAAAAACCAGCAGGCCCTCCTTGCTGCAGTACTGCCCTTCATAACTCCACAGGGAGCAGCCCCCGGGATGTCTTCCTCCATGTCTTCTAACACTGAGGTGTGTGTTGCCCCTTCACAACCAACAACAACAAGGACAAACCAGGCAACACACACATCAGAAGAAGAAGACATGGAACAGATAACATTCACACGGAAGAGTACCCGGAAGCACTAGTCCCTGCACCATGGCCTACTTTGACCAAGGTCCTTCGTTTTGTCAAATGCCAGTCTCACTACAACTACACTCAATGACTGTTCTGCAATCCACTGTATGACTTGTCCCCATTGCCAGTGAACGTCTCTCTCCTACTATTTGCCAATTCCTGTCCCTCTGCACTGTCTGTGACATCACCCCAGCATGTCAGGAGCATCATCCACACCCCTTCTGTAGGATCACCATGTAAGAATGCACCAGAACGGACTCAGCAAACATGGTGAATGGACATTTTGCACTACAGCACCTATAAATAAATAGCACTTGCACACCTATTATGTCTCTGTGTTATTTCACACTTCAACTGTGCAGTACCTAACTCCAAAGTGCCTGTGTGGCAACCATGTAGATTCTCAATACTACTGTCCTGATTTCATGTATTCTGAAACATCTGTGCAGTGGCCAGGATTGCATCATAGCCTTACCATCTTGATGAAAATAACTGATGAAGGGACTAACCACACACAATCATGCTGTGTTGGACAGAATGATGCACCATCTATAGCTATTCTAGACAACTAATGGTGGCTGAGAAATGTAGGCACCATGCAATACTAAAATAAGAAATAATGCTGCAAAATGTAAGGAAACATTAACAAATTACACTGCATCAATAACCCTTACGGAGTATACTTCCATGAAGGAAAGTCATGCAGAATCAGTACACACATGATGTAGGTCAGCAATGAAAGCAACAAGACAAGAGTGTGAACAACTCCTCATCTACAAAGATCTCCCTGAACTTCACACTGCTGTCCGACCTCTCAATTTACCCACAATAACAAGTCTGGAAGCACTCTTTGTGAAGTAGGATACATACCAACACAAAACCTTGGTGATCAATGCACACTACCAATTGTGGGTCTCCCAAATGGTGGATACTTACCAAGTTAGCACACGGGTAGCTGGCATGTTAAACCTCAATTTCCTGGGGATGGCGAGCATAGGACACAAATGTCATACTAAAACATTCAGCTACAATGATGTCAAGGCCATGATAAAGTAGCACCTAACCCATCATGTAAAGGGTTAACTATATATTTATTTCTATTGAGTAACACAAGAGGCAACTAAGGGAAAGGTAAATCTACACTAATCTAACCTAACTACTTCTAACCCACAACTGTCCCTAACTAACCTAAGTTAAACTTACTCTACACATGTAACAAAACGATCTAAACATCAACCCCCCACCCACCATTATGAGACAGGACACATGCAGGACAACACTTACTAACCTACACACATACTATACTATCCTAAACAAACATATATTTTTTTGTAATTTTTTGAAAGTTTTTATTTTTTTTTATTTTTATTTTTAACAGGAATCCCAACATTGCCCCCACCCACCCACACAAAAAATAAAGATAGAAAGAATAAGGATCCCCCACCCTCTTCCCTAACACTAACTAAGCTAAATACCTATACTTACCTAATACTAATCCCCAAAACCCAACTAACAGTAGAAAATAGGAAAGAGGAGAGAGGGGAGGGGTAAAAGTTCTACAGGGCAAAAGTCCTACAGGTTCGCCCTCCGTAGTGTCCGCCTGATGGAGCGGACCCGCTTTTTAATATAGCCCATATCCTCCCTCAGGTTGTCCACCTTCTTGACGAGCTTGTCCATTTTTCTTGTTAATGCCAGGAAGGCAGCTGGGTCAACAGGAGGGTCTGAGGTTGTTTGTGTGCCGGCGGAGGTTGAGGTTGTGGCAGGAGTTGGTTGCCCACTGGACTGTCCTGGTATCACAACACGGCTGGGTCCAGGTCTGGAGGAAGAGCCAGGGTCTATTGTTCCCGACGTTGCTGGGGCCACTTGGGGAGACCTGGTGGATGTGGTGTTGGTGGCTGTTGGTGGCAATGTAGGGGGAGCCTGTGGTGTGGCCCACCACGCCCGGAGGCCCGATCCAAATGATATTTGCGGGCCATCCTCCGGTACCCACACTGCACTTGCAGGATGTGCCTGTATCTCATGGCACGCCTCTCAAAATGGTTGCGATCTGCGGCACTCATGTTTGCAGCTGTGAAGAGAAAAGGCAAATATTTTGCCTTTGGAATTGCATTGGGTGGAATAGCACAATGGGTTATTTGTACATTACTAGAAATGTATTGGTTGCAGCAATTGTCACAACATAGTTCACTGAAAGGCTCAGAGGAAGTACATGTAAAGCATGCATACATAAGGCCATCTCACACCTAACATATCCATGTCTCTACGTGATGGATGACATCACCCTAAACTACTCATCCAAATTATACCTAAGGCATCTGACCTTATGGCTGCACCTCTTCCGCATACTGACTTCACTATATATGTCACTCTATGTGATAACTTTCACAATCCTCACTCAATGCCATTTGTAATTAGTTGTGTGCTAATATTGAACCCATGGGCCATAACCGAATGTGTACACTAGGGGCCAGATGTAGGAAGATGGAAAATTGCGACTAGCAATTTGCAATGCAGAACGGTGTCTCCGACACCGTCTGCGAGTCGCTATGGGGTCGCTAAGACCCACCTCATTTACATCAATGAGGTGGGTTCCAAGTTGCGCCCCCTTAGCGACTATGGGCACTCACAGGGATGGAGGCCTGCTGGGAACAGCAGACCTCCATGGCCGTGACTGCTTTTAAATAAAGCAGGTTATTTTTTCCCAAGTGTAGGCCGTTTACCTGAAAGGAAAACGAGCTGCACTTAGAAAAAAATAAAAAATCTTCAATCTTGGATTATTTCAGGGCAGTTAGTGGTCCCTTGGACCACTGGCTGTTTTGTACATGATGATTTTGGTCGACTCACAAAGGGGAAGAGTTCCTATGGGGACCCCTTCCAGTTAGCAAGTGGGTTACCATCCACTTCAAGTGGATGATAACTGCTACTCCCTTTGCGACCACGTACTCGGTTGCAAATGGAATTGCATACCACTGCGAGTCGCAAATAGGAGGGGAAAACACCTTCCTATTTGCGATTTGGAAAAGCATTTTGCAAGTATGTTCAGAATCACAAAATACATTTCTGAATAGCAAACAGACGTTTGCAAATCACAAAGGGCAATTTATGACATTTGCAACTTGTAAACAGTTTGCTACATCTGGCCCTAGGTTCTAAATCAAGTCGCAAAAGGTCGCAAGTACGTGTAACATACTGGTTGCTACAGTCCTAGGTACCCTGTTTCACATTAACATGGCAGTCTTTGAGGGTGGTGTGGAAATAACAACCAACAATCCCATGTTCAATGCACACCCAGGAGTGTATAGATAGTTCAACAAGTATGTGCCTTCACACACAACACCTATGAAGGGCTAGCAACACGTTGGAGTCAGCCAAACATTGTCACATCCAAGGTCCACACATGTCAAAATGCCATGACTTAGGCCATCATCACATACTATCAGTGAGGCATGTTTTACAACACACACAGAGGAGCAAGAACACCCATTATCATGAGTCGACAGAACACCTAGGCCATTGCACTCAAGTCACACACACTTCTAGTTCACCTTGTGGCAGTACATGCCCCCGGAAGATCCAACCTACAGTGTACACAGTCCATCCTCAACTAGGAAGATGCACTTTTCATCAAAGCCATTTGCCAAAGCTATATGGGAGAATGTCAGTCTGATATGCAGACTCAGTTCATGCCAAGTCCCCGACCAAGTCTTACATTGACCAGTGCATTCCAAATGACTCATCCCATTCCCCATTGCGGCCCAACTGGAATGACCTACAGCCCCTAAATCTGAAAGATGGCTAGGCATTGGTCTACGGAAACAGAAGTGCTATTTGATATCCCACTAAAGCAACAATGCCAATGAACGGCCAGCGCATCAAATCATTAATTCTGTTGAACACACAGTAGTCCGTCATGCATCACTAGCAAACAATAAAAATAGCACTCAGGCCACACTCACTGTAGGTATCTGGGTCCTCAAAATGTGCCACCTCTCCCACGGTGTACGGGGCTGGTCCACCTGTAAAGCATGAAAGGAAGAATATACTCAGACTGGGTGCAGTGACAAATAATTGCAGTTACAATGACACTGTGTGAATATGACATGGTAATGATACACTTTCCCACATGCTCATACTGCATGGATGAATTTGTATTCAACATTAACATTGGATGAGTCTCCTGCTACAGTTACACACCCTACTACACACATGCAGTGGCCAGGACAGTCAGGTGTTGTCAAAGATACCCCTCCATTAGTATGCCCCAACAATAATGTCTTCCATACATCTCAGCATGTGCATCCCAGAGAGACATCCAAAAGCTGGTTACTTGAGGACTGCATGACCCCTCACAATCAAACAGGCTAGGTGGACATGTTCAACACACAGCAACCAGACACACATATGACATATGTGTGGCCAACATATCTAACTTCATGTGACGTGAAGGCAACACACATTTATAGCATCATCATGGGTTACAAATTTTCTGTCTAGCTATGGCGTCAACATATGTAGGTATGTTGTTTCTACATGACTTACTCACTGGCCAATATGACCTGTAGAGTACAAATAGAGGCATTAACGTGTCGCTTGTCTGACACAAATGCAACACTACATTACATACAGCTACTGGCATCTGGTATGTGTTGAAAACATGAGCCATCTGACTGCTAGCATTGGTCTTACTACACATTGTGCAACAAATACACATTAGGGCACATTATTATACTTTTGTAGCGCAGCATTTGCATCATTTTTTGACGCAGAGACGGGGCAAGCTAGCAAAATACAAATATATTTTGTAAGATGGCGCCGTTTTTGCGTGAAAATGTGGCTCTAAATCGGGGATAGAAATGTATAAACATGGGCCTAGGTGTCCCTAGCATTACACACAGTCAGCTACTTATCTAGCAGATTGGGTAACTATCATCACATGTACCCACACAGATTTCTATTATTCCCATGTAATTGATTTGTACTCACCAACATGGCCACCAATCCTGAGTCCAAGGTGGTCCAGCAGGTCCTGTTCCCTGGATATCAGATCTGCCCAGCGGTGCTTTAATTGATGGACATTCCGCATGCTCCCATACACCCGGACCAGGTGATGGCGCACCTTCCCCCACCGGACTTTCCGTGCCTCCGTGTGATACCCCTGTATCACACGGCCCCCAGCCTCCAGCATCAGTGGGAGGAAATGGCAAACTAGCCAAATGAATCCCCCCAATTCATCCTCACCCATCCTGGAAAGGCGAGGCCTACCTGACATATTTACTGAAAAAATTAGACAAATGAAATAATAAAGTAAAAGTGGGAAATGGGAAAAGGTAGAGTTGTGAAGGAAAAAGAAAAATGAGAAAAATAGCCCAACTAACCCCAAAATTATGCTACCCAGAAAAGACTCCCACAGACAATACAAACAAAAACAGGATTAGACAAAACTAGACTAAACAGACTGAGACAATATTATGCAACAAGACTAGGATCACAAAAAGACAAAATACAAGGTACACAGGACACAAAAGCAGTTAAACACAGGACAACACCTTTCACACAACCACACAGTCTAGATAAATCTGAGACTGCAAAGTGAAAGTGAAAGTTAACTCCCAGTACAGATTTAGTAAACAGGATATCCTATTACATCATTTCCTGCATAAAATGGCCGCCGTTTTTATTTTCCCGTTATGCGTCATATTTTCACGCATAAACAATGTGCGTAATTTTTTTATGACGCATAACATTGCACATGATGCTGAGTCAAAAAATATGATATGAAAATTAATAATTTAATAAGGTACATGAGATGTCCAACATATTGTCCATGTTGCGTCATATTTTCCACGCATACATCATGGGCGTCATATTTTTTCCACGTACAGGAGTGCACATAATGCAGAGTCAAAAAATATGATATGAAAATTAATAATTTAATAAGGTACATGAGATGTCCAACATATTGTCCATGTTGCGTCATATTTTCCACGCATACATCATGGGCGTCATATTTTTTCCACGTACAGGAGTGCACATAATGCAGAGTCAAAAAATATGATATGAAAATTAATAATTTAATAAGGTACATGAGATGTCCAACATATTGTCCATGTTGCGTCATATTTTCCACGCATACATCATGGGCGTCATATTTTTTCCACGTACAGGAGTGCACATAAAGCAGAGTCAAAAAATATGATATGAAAATTAATAATTTAATAAGGTACATGAGATGTCCAACATATTGTCCATGTTGCGTCATATTTTCCACGCATACATCATGGGCGTCATATTTTTTCCACGTACAGGAGTGCACATAATGCAGAGTCAAAAAATATGATATGAAAATTTTAATTACCTAGCTAAATATGAGAAACATTTATGAAAATGTATATTTGACTCTGCATTCTGTGCACTCCTGTACGTGAAAAAATTATGTTGCCCATGCTGTATGCGTAGATATTTGAGCAATTTTTAAATTATGTCTTCATTTTTTAAACTTGGGGAAGGTGATTTGTCATGGCCAAACGGTGCTATGTGATACACATTTGTGGTTAGCTATGACACATGTCCGTTGTTTTATGTATAGAAGGTATTTATGATACGTTAAATAATGTATTAACCATGTTTGTCCACATATTTTGGGTAATTGCTGATGGCTATTTTGGAATGATGGATGGGATACCTTGATGTATTCCTTCTCCAAAATGTGTCCACAATTATGATGGTGATGCTTTTATCTATAGTCCGAACAGGGAGTGCAATAGTCACTTACAGTTTTTATGGGGCTAACCATGTCGCATTATGAATTTGTGTTTCTGATTTTTGTTTTACTTTTGACATGTAGCCCATACATGTGCCTTATGCATGTGTTTAGTTCACAAGCACAAGATTCTTGTATATTTGTGGGGCGGTAGAGGTGGACTTAGGCCCCCAGCACCCTAGGATTTGCCCATCCAGATTAGCTAATGTATCCATGGCTTTTATTTGTTCTGTTATGCAAAACCTGCAGCAGCAGGCTAATGTAAGGCCATATGGTATGAATCACTGTTAATCATTCATTCATCTCATTAGCCCATTTGACGTTTGCACTATTGATGAGTTGGAGCAATCTGGCATACCATTTTCCAATGACTATGTTTGCAAAATCTCAGCGTTCCTCATGTGCTGATGACAAATATTTAGTTGATGTCTGTGGCCCTTTCGGCATTACCTGGTTTAGTGGCATGTTACATTCTTCCTGCTAGGTTCAAACTGGGACACTACTGTGATGGGCTGCTTTCAAATATTTGGTTGATTGGATGACATATGTGTACATGTGTGTGGGAATGTGGATCCACTATCACCTGTCTGGGTGTATGTTGTCACTGTAACTTCAAGGTCTCCTCATGAGTTAGTGGCAGCTAATGTTGTTCCAATTGGGTATTGCTCATATCACACACTTGAGAGAAGCTATTGATGACATGGTCACGTACACATGGATGGTCCCACCATGTCTCTGAACACGTGTGATGAGACTTTCAAAAGATCTACATTTTTAGGCTGGGTGCAAGACTGTCTCAGGTGTCTGGATCAGGCATGTGTAATTGCCACATTTGTACTCCTGTTGGCCTCTGTGTATGGTAATGTATCATGTCACATCCTACCCTCTGTGCATACATTTGTGATGTTTATTTTTGGTGTGATGATTGGTATAGCATTCTTGCTCAATGAGACGACATTCTTCTTCAGCAATTTCAAACTAAAGGTGGTCAGAAATTAATAGGCCAAAGCATGATGTGGTGTTTGTTATCTGTGTTTATTTACAATTGTGCAATACGAGTTGTTATAAGAAATTAAGAAAAAAAATTATTGACAAGCTGTTGGCGCCTACGCACTCCTGCTGCCGTGTTAGGTTGTTCCCCCTCCTGTTGCAGGGCAGCATCCTCCTCTTCGTCATCCTCAGGCATGTCTGGGTCCGGTTCAAGGAGGGGAATGTTCCTTTTTACACAAATATTGTGCAATATGGCACAAGTGAGTATCATCTTACAGACCATCTCTGGGGAATAGAGTAGGCTACCGCCAGTTATGTCAAGGCAGCGGAACCTTGACTTTAGGATCCCAAAGGTCCGCTCCACAATGCTGCGTGTCCTCTTGTGGGCATCATTGTATGCCCGCTCTGCAGCAGTATTTGGGTTCCCAAATGGTGTCATTAGCCAAGGCTGGATGCCATACCCCTGATCAGCTGAGAGAAAAACACAGAATGGGATCAATTAGATGTAGGAGGCACTGTTGTACAGATCTTTGATGGCAGTAGTTGTCTTGTGTTGTCTGTGACTCTTTTGTGTACTAATGTGACAACCTATAGTTGTTGGTGAAAACTTTTGCATTGATTTTTTTTCCTTGGCTGAGCAAGTGTTTGTTGGCTAACCGTTTGTCAGCAGTATGTATTTGTTTTTTCAGTACAGTGTGCCCTCCCTAGCATTGTGACTTGTCATACAGGTGTCCGTGTGTCTTCACTGGGGGTGAGATGATAGTTCCATGCAGAGTTGAAACATGAAAGTGTAGTTAACACGTTCATGTGAAAGTACCCAGGCCATCCCATCCCTTAAAACTTATGCAATGTATTAGTGTACAGGTTATTGTGAGACTTCCAATTTGCAAGGTGACATTTAGGCAACCACACTCATTAATGTCTTCACATTAAGCTGTGGAGTAAAATCAAATGTGTGACAGGTTCAATGGTGACTTCTGAAACATGGCTAGTGATGTGAGTACCTCAGTGTGTTCCTGTCTAGGTGTTGCTATTGTGGTGTATGTGTTGTTTGTCCTAGAGGTTTGCTGTGCAGTGTGTATATAAGTATAATTTTTGTCCTTACCAACAAGTAGTCCATTGCCATACCGTCCATCCTGGAAGTGTTGGTTGATGGTAGAGTGACGGAAGATGAATGCGTCATGTACACTCCCAGGATATTTAGCCACAATGTTGCTGATCAATCCTTGGTGATCGACTATGGCCTGCACGTTGATGGAATGTGTGTGCTTCCTGTTGCGGTAGAGGTGTTCAGTCGCAGCAGGTGGCACAAGGCGTACGTGTGTGCAGTCAATTGCACCAAGGACGTGCGGGAAGCCACTGATGGCGTAGAACCCCTGTTTAGTTTCCTGCTGCTTCTGCAGTGTGTTAGGGAAGCAGATGTGGAGGGGTGTCAGTCGAATGATGGCATCCAGTACTTTTGGCAGGAATGCAGAGAATGATGGTTGGGATATTCCACCAACCAGGGCACCAGTTGTCTGAAACGAGCCACTTGCCAGCAGGTGAAGTACGGCAAGCAGCTTTGTTTCTGTTGGGATAGTGCAGGGAGTCACTAAAGTGGGGGCCAACTGCTGTTCAATATTTCTCAGCAGCTGCTGAATGGCCTGCCAGTTCAACCGGTACCTCTGGATGATGTCCCGTTCCCTGAAGCCATGCAGGGTTGTTCTTGGGCGGAATATCCTCTCTTGCCTTCTGCGCTGCCTTTGGGGTCCATGCTGTTATTGTTGTAGCTGCTGTTGTTGCTGCAGGGCTCTGCGTCTACGTGCACGCTGAATCAAAATCACCTCCATGTCTCCCTGTTGCTGCTCTGCTGCTCTGCTGTTTGTTCTGTGTGTTCTGATTAAATACAGGTGTGTTTGCCCCATTTTAACGCCTGCCCTGACCCAGGCGTTAAATTTTAACGCTATTCGTGCTTTGTGTCATTTTTTAGCTCCGCCTACCGGCCGGGAGTCATTTTTGCCCGGAAGCATAAATACGACGCACGGCTGTGTGCGTCGGTTTTTGGACGGGAACGCCTACCCTGCATGTCATTAACGCAGGGCGGGGTGCCACTTCCAGAAACTGACGCACATTGCGGAATTTTCCTTTGCGCCGGCTCGGGCGTCAGTGTTTAAATATGGGGCAACGTTTGCGCAGAATGTGCGTCAAAATTTTTGACGCACATTCGGCGCAAACGGAGTATAAATATGCCCCTAAATGCTACTAGTGGGCCTGCAGCACTGATTGTGCCACTCACATAACTAGCCCATTAATAATGTCACAGGCCTGCCATTGCACGGCCTGTGTGTGCAGTTTCACTGCCAATTCGACTTGGCATTTAAAAGTTCTTGCCAAGCCTTAAATTCCTCTTTTTCTACACATAAGTCACCTCTAAGGTAGGCCCTCGGTAACCAATAGGGCAGGGTGCCATGTAAGGAGAAGGCAGGACATGTACCTGTGTAGTTTAAATATCCTGGTAGTGTAAAACTCCTAAATTCGTTTTACACTGATGTGAGGCCTGCTCCTTTCATAGAGTAACATTAGGGCTACCCTCATATACTGTTTGAATGGTAGATTCATGGTCATATTTAGTATGGCCAAAATGGTAATACAAAATCCTGCTTACTGGTGACGTTGCATTTAATATTACTATTATAAAAATGCCACTTTTAGAAAGTGAGCATCTCTCTGCACTTAAATCCTTCTGTGCCTTACAATCCACGTCTGGCTGGATTAGTTGACAGCTTCATTGTGAATTTCACTGAGACAACCCCAAACACAGGATGCTGAGTCACACCTGCACACATCTGCATACTGAATGGGTTTTCCTGGGCTGGGAGGGTGCAGGGCCTGACACTTACATGTCAAAGGACAGTGGCCTGCCCTCACACAATGGGCTGCCAACC
The DNA here is from genome assembly GCF_031143425.1 of Pleurodeles waltl. Classification (NCBI taxonomy): domain Eukaryota; kingdom Metazoa; phylum Chordata; class Amphibia; order Caudata; family Salamandridae; genus Pleurodeles; species Pleurodeles waltl. Next base: position 934,147,236 of record NC_090436.1, on the reverse strand, counting down.
CCCTACTGGGACCCTGGAATACAGGATGGAACTGAAAGGGGACCTTGTGCACTTCTAAGCCACTCTTTGAAGTCTCCCCCTCTTTAAAGTCACATTTGGGTATTTAAACAGGGCCTCTGACCCTACCAACTCAGACACATCTGGACAAGATACCACTGATGAAGAAACTCTGAACCAGAAACTGCAATCTGCCAAGAGAAGCTGCCTGGCTTCCCAAAGGACTTACATGACTGCTTTGCTGAAAAGGACTGCTGCCATGCTGTTGCTCTGCTGCCTTGCAGCCCTCTGGCTCTGCTGAGAAGTGTTCTCCAAGGGCTTGGATTGAGCTTGCCTCCTGTTTTCTGAAGTCTCAGGGCCAAAAAGACTTCATCTCTGCAAAGAACTCCTTGTGCAGTGAAATTTAGATGCACAGCCTACCAGAAACGACGCCCAGCTGGCATCGCAGTGAGAATATCACTGCACGCTGAACTGGAATGATGCAGCCCGGCTCCCCAAGTGGAGATCGATGCAGCGCAACAATTGCGACTGGAACTCCCACACATGGCCCACTGGAACGATGCAGCCCGACTTCCTGAGAGAAGAATCAACACAGCGCCTGCTGTGCAACAGAAATTTTCCCACATCGTCCACCGGATCGATTCAGCTCCTGTGACTCAGTTCAGCACGCCGGGGATTTCCCCGCATGACCCCGGGGCATCCAAACACCCCGCAACCTGAAGAGGAAATAGACGCAAGACCCTGGCTGTGTGAAAAATAGTGATGCATCGTCTGTGTGCGCCCAGAGAAACTGGCACACACTTCCCCATTTTCCATGCTTCTCCACCTCTGTGGTCCCTTGTGGATAATTTAGACGCAAACCAGGTACTTTGTGCTTGCAAGAGACACTTATTTATTTTAAGAACTTAAGACTCTTTATCATTCTCTAAAGTGATATTTTAACGTGTACCTATCATATCTTGATTGTTTTTACCTTATTTTATCCAGATAAATATTCTATATTTTTCTAAACCTGTGTGGTGTATTTTTGTGGTGTTTGTACTGTGTTATTGCATGATTTATTGCACAAATACTTTACACATTGCCTTCTAAGTTAAGCCTGACTGCTCAGTGCCAAGCTACCAGAGGGTGGGCACAGGAAAATGTGGATTGTGTGTGACTTACCCTGACTAGAGTGAGGGTCCTTGCATGGACAGGGGGTAACCTGACTACCAACTAAAGTCCCCATTTCTAACACCTCATGTCTCTGGTCAGGGAGAGTGACTCTCTATCAAAGATCCTCCCCTTTCTTAGTCATCATCTTCTAGAAAGTTGATATATGTGATGATTAGGTTGTTCAGTTACTCTCTCCATTGTAGTATTCTTGTGCGAGGAGCATTGCCTTCAGCTCCTTTTTATAGAGGTACCAATATTAGCCCTCTTTTTGCAACTGGTGTGAGCTTGAATTATTTTTCTGTGCAAACAGGACTTTGCATGAGCTTGCATGAAACCAGTAGAGACTTTTGACTGGGTTATGCATGGGTCTTGCAATGATTTCTTCCAGATGTTCCCATATTGTATACATTATAAAGTGTAAAGGTGAAATATGACTGCAAAAAAGCTTAAGCCCGGATTTAAGATAAGTGATGCTTAACATTGTGAAACACTACTTTTTTTGTGCCCCACTACGCCCCCCCCAATGCCACCCTATGAGCGCTGTATTTAAGATACATCGCACCATTGCTGTATTAGGAACAATATGTATGTATTGTGCCACTATGTAGATATGGCGCAGCGTTTTTGGCAATTTATCGCTACATTAGCGTAAAAAAACAGACGCTAATTTGGCTTTAGATGGCGCAAGGCCATCCTTAAATTTGGCCCTTAGTGCCGTGTAATACATATGTATCTATTTTCTGTGCAGGTTTGTGCAATGCAACTCAAGGGCACAGGAAAGGACAGATTTAAGAAAAGTACAGCACCACTTTTCCTGTGCCCATTAGCGCACCCCTATGGCCACCGTGTGTGGCATATTTAAAATATAGTGCATAGTGGTGCAGCGTAGGGGGTAATAGCATCAAAACCTTTGACGCTATTGATGTACTGTTCAGGGTTAGTGCTAAATTTTGGCGCTAACCCTAAACAGTACATAGGGCCTATTTTAACCAGTGGTGCGCCCGCTTTTAACACCTGCTCTGAGTAGGCGTTAAAAGCAGCAGCAAAAAATTATGCAGTGGAATCTCTTAGATTCCTCTGCGCCATTTTTGCGGTCCCCGTAATGGGGATTTGTGTCATTATGCATGTGACACAAAGGGGCAGATTTATGGAACTGGTGTCACACCGAGTGCAACACCACTTTCCCTGCGCCCCTTAGCACACCCCTACCGCCACCATGTGTGTGCCGTATTTTAAATACGGGCACACCATGGCGCAGGGTAGGGGGCAATAGTGTAATTTTTTATGACGCTATTGATGTACTCTGCAGGAGTAGTGCCAACATATTGGCACTACTCCTGCAGAGTACTTTGGGGCCTATTCTAAATAATGGAACCCTCCTTTTCCTTTTAACACCTGCTCTTGAGCAGGGGTTAAAAGTGCTGTGATAAATGGTGCAAGGAAATCTCATAGATTTCCTTGCTCCATTTTTCTTGCTCCCCTAACAGGGGAACACCTCCTTTACGTACACTATTCCTTGCGCAAGCATAATGTAGCGCAAAGGGTTATAGAGTGGCGCAATACATATACAGTGCAGGGATTTTGGCTTTGTTGGACCATGTTGTAGAGAGCTACCCGGAGAGCCATCCGGGCGCTCCTATGTTTTGGAAGCATGCCCTGCGTGTTCGGGCGGGGCACCGAGCATAGGTGTATAAATAAAGAACGGGGCTGCGATGACGCAGTACCTGGTGTGTGCAAGCATGCACAAGCAGTGTATGTGTCTTTATTGAAAACACCCTAAGGCCTTCTCTACACTGGGGACGAGCGGAAGTTACCCGCGTGGCCTATTAAGGGTTGTGCTGCCCCGACGACACTGTATGAGGCAGTGCACATGAGCCTCATTATTATCCTACACTGAGGATTATCTTACTGCAATCCGGAAGAGCGGTGCAGTGTCTCGTGGCGGTATCTCCGGCAACGGCGTTGGAAATCTCTGGCCTCTCTCGGCCGTGTTGTTACCCCGCCTTGGAAGCAGTGGAGGCGGCGGTGTGGAAGCCTCTGGTCCCATCCGCGAGGCTGCCGAATCGGAGGAAAGGATTCCTCCCTTCTCGAGCGGTGAGCTCCACCCTGCACGAGAGGTGAGCGACGCGCGTTCACCAGGAGAGAGACACGCCGCTCGATTCCTCTCTTCTCGCACGGTGAGCCCCGCCCTGCATGCGAGGTGAGAGACACTGCTCACCAGGAGAGAGACACGCGCTCAACAAGAGCGTGTGAGAAGGCGTGGTGTCCGTTGCCTGGGAAAGGCAAAACTAAAGCCGGGCGCTCTACTTCAAAGGAGGCCCTGTACTTCTCAGTAAGTGAACGCACTCGTTTAAAGAGCCCAGAGAGAGAGAGAGAGAGAGAGAGAAAAAAAATAGCAATTAAAGTGACAGTGTCTGATGGTTGTGTCCCTTCTTCAATGCTGAACTGCAGATGACAGGAAACAGTACCTTTTAAAAGAAAAAAAAGAGGATTGTGAAGAAAAAAATGAAAGAAAAAAAGAAAAGGACCGTGCACACTGTACACACACCAAAAATAAAAAACTGTATATTGTAGTTTTTTTTAAGAAAAGCAACAACATGAGTGCCCCTCAACAAGAAAATGCACAACCACCAGAAAATCCCCAAGTACCGGCGCAGCTTAATAATAGTGTTCACTCCTCTGTTACAACTTTGCCCTCATTTAGCCAACTGATTGATCCGGCTACAGCGGCACCAAGATGGCGCTTATGGTTAAATCGACTAGACAACTATTTCTGTGCCACAAGGGAAACGGATGGAGCGGTGCGCAGGTCGATAATGTTGCTGATGGGTGGAGTTGAGTTGCAAGAGTTGTTTGATTCACTTCCAGATACGGGGCTCTTAATAGGCATTTTGATCCTCAATTGAACTCAGACTATGAGCGATTCAAGCTGCGGCAGGCGCAACAGACGGAGATTAAGTCAATGGACATGTTTTATGCACGGTTAAGAAAGTTAGCAAGTTTGTGCACAGGGCTCAATCAGCATTAAGAGATCAGGGCTCAGATAATCCAGGGCTGCCGTTCTAACGCACTATGAAAACTCATTCTGCGACAGCAAGGTATCTCCCTCGACGAAATTCTTATTCTTGCACGCTCTCACGAACTGTCGGCGGTCCGGGCAGATGCCATGGCGGCGGTGCGAGGTCAGTCGTTAGCAGCTGCTTCGTCAACACGTCCAATCCAGGTGAAAGAAGAGCAAGTAGATGCTATTTAAACTCGCCAAGCACAAGGACGATGACCAAACACATTTAGGCCTGGTGAACGTGTCTGTGGGAGCTGCGGGTTTGAACATAAGACTGCTATGGGATGCCCGGCAAAAGGAAAGTCTTGCAATCGTTGTGGCAAAGGTAATCATTTTGCAAAAGTGTGCCGGTCTGGAAGGAACAAGCAAGGGGATCAAAAGGGAAAGGTTGCTAACGTCCGGAGCGTAACCCAGAAAACTAAAGACAGTGTAGTATCTAGTGTTCCCGTCTTTGAAGAAGACGAGGAGGAGGACATTTTCGTGATTTCCTTCACTGGTGGAGGCAACAGAAGAAGAGACCGCCTCCGATGAGCAATGTACAAGTCAATGGCACTTCGGCATCAGTACTCATTGATACGGGGGCGTCCGTGAATGTAATGGATGAGGCCCTGTTTCAACAGATAACTCCCCCACTGTCTCTCACCCCAACTACCACCAAAATATACAACTATGGAGGACGGGAGCCCCTTCCTTTAAAGGGAACTGTGGAGGTGTCAGTAACCAGTGGAGGTGGGTCGACACAAGCGAAGTTCTATGTGGTGACAGGAGATCGGGGCACTCTACTGGGGTGTCACACAGCAGAAGATTTGGAGTTAGTGTTCTTTGCCCACCAGGTCTATGACTCTCAAGTGGAACGCCTTGCCAGTGAGTTTCTGCAACTCTTTCAGGGGCTGGGACAGCTAAAAGGGAAGTGCATCAAACTTCACATTGACCCTAGTGTTGCCCCGGTCGCTCTGAGGCATCGTCGTGTGCCATTCCATTTGCGACCTGCTGTGGAGAAAGAGTTACAACAGCTCAAAGATCAGGGAGTCATTGAAAAGGTAGATGGGCCAACACCTTGGGTTTCGCCCTTGGTTATAGCTCCAAAGCCAAAACAGCCGGGAGCTATTCGCCTCTGCGTTGATATGCGTTTGCCCAATAAAGCCATTCGAAGGGAGAGGCACATAACACCCACCATGGATGACATCATAGCCGATCTGAATGGAGCACAATGGGTCTCAAAGTTGGATCTCAACGCTGGCTATCATCAGTTGGAGCTGGACCCTGATAGCAGAAACATTACCACTTTCTCAACACATGTGGGGCTCCGGTGCTATAAGAGACTGAGTTTTGGGGTATCCACCGCTGCTGAAGTGTTTCAGAATGCCATTAGAGAGACATTGTCAGGGTTGCCGGGGGTAATCAACTTGAGTGATGACATCTTGATACACTCACGAACAATAGATGAATATCATCAACATTTAAGGGCTACACTACAAAGGTTAGTTGAATCGGGACTGACTCTTCATAAGAAGAAGTGTGTGTTTTATCAGACGTCAGTAGAGTTCTTTGGCTACATCTTTTCAAAGGATGGGCTACAGGTCGAGCCATGTAAAGCTGAGGCCATTTGTCAAGCCCCAATTCCACAGAATGCAACAGAAGTTAGGAGCTTCTTGGGGCTGGCAAAGTATTGTGGGCGATTCATACCGCAGCTTGCCATGATGGCAGAGCCTCTTCGACAGCTCACGAAAGGACAACACCGCTGGGAGTGGACCCCGGCTGCCGGCAAAGCGTTCGAGGACATCAAAGCAGAGTTGCTGGATAAGTCAACCATGGCTTATTTTAACCCACGTAAACAGACGGAGGTGCTTGTTGACGCGAGCCCTGTGGGGCTTGGGGCCGTTCTTCTTCAGGAGCAGAGACATCAGGAGTGGGTTCCGGTTGCATATGCTAGCAGAGCGTTGTCTGTAGTAGAGACACGGTATGCCCAGATTGAGCGAGAAGCCTTATCGATTCGATGGGCGTGCAAACACTTTCACTTGTATCTTTATGGGCATGATTTTCAAGTTGTGACTGATCACAAGCCATTAGTTTCACTGTTTGCAGGAAGTCCACACTTAGCACCTCCTCGAATTGAACGTTGGACTGTTCTACTTCAACCATACCGATTCTCGGTTGTTTATCGACCAGGGGTTAATAACCCCGCGGATTATCTGTCTCGTCACCCGTCCCCGAAAACGTTTGATTCTCACCAAGAACAGGATGAGGAAAGAACCGAAGTCTTTGTCAGCATGGTTGTGCAGTGTGCATGCCCCAACGCTCTGGTTATCACAAACATTCTGAATGCCACCAAGGATGATGTAGTACTGAATCAGGTGAATGAAGCGTTAAGTCACCGGAAATGGAAACACTTCCTAGAGAAGACGAAGGCATTTAGCTCAGAACATAAGTTGGCTGTGCAAGGCCTGTGGAAGGTGCGTGATGAGCTGTCCACCGATAATACAGGATTGATCCTGAGGGGAGTGCTTGTGGGCTCGAGTAATAGAGTTAGCCCATCAAGGTGCTCCAAAAACAAAGGCGAGGCTGCGTGCAAAAGTATGGTTCCCTGGCATGGATAGTTAAGTTGACGAGATGGTAGGAAAGTGTCACTCCTGTATCATCACGTCTGCGGAACCACCCAGCACTCTGGTAATCACAGAACCTGCCGCGCTGAAGCCGTGGACAAAGGTGAGCATGGACTTTGGAAGCTTTCCAGATGGGCGGCTGACAGTTGTTCTGATAGACTCTTATACCAAGTTTCCTGTGGTTGAGGTTATATCATCTACGGCATTTGAAAATGCGAGGCCTGTTCTCCAAAAGACATTTGCATTGTTTGGGCTCCCTGATGAAATCAGGAGAGATAATGGGCCCCCGTTTCAGGGACAAGAATTTCGCTCCTACCTTGAGGGATTAGCCGTTCGTCATCGAAAGATCATGCCGTATTGGCCTCAGGCGAATGGCGATGTTGAAAGATTTATGAGAACTCTAAATAGAGCCCTTGGGATAGGAGTGGAGCGAAGAGAGGAATGTGAGCAAAGCTTGCAACAGTTCTTGAGTGCTTACCGACAGACACCCCATAGCACCACTGGGTGTGCCCAGCAGCTTTGATGTTTAAAGTTTCTCCACGTGACTGTATTCCCGCTGGCCCACCAGTATTGGATGTGAAGGCCACTCAGAGACATCGGGAAGTTACTAATCAGAAGGCCAGCGAAAAACGACAAGCAAACCATAGAGAGTTCCGAAAAGGTGATCGAGTGGTAGTGAAAAATCAGAAGGGAGGAGGGAAGTTCCGAACACCTTTCGAGCCTGAAGTCTGGGAAGTCATTGGCATTCGGGGGGCCATGATAACAGCGGCCCGAGGAAGACAAAGGGTTACGAGAAATGTGTCGCATTTCCATAAAGCAGGAATCTTCGTCCCTGAGGATGTGGAAGGAGAGATGGAGGAAACGATGGATGTGTTGCCAAGCGGACTGGAAGAGACTGTAAGCATCCCTGTGGCATTGCCTGCCGCGGGAGTCCTGCCGTGTGATGATCCTGGACATAGGGTTGTGCTTGTGAGAAGTGCGAGATATAACTTGCGCCCCAATCCTGATCCCAACAGTCAACTGAAGGATTTTGTCTGTAAAACAGACCAGGTCTGAGCTATGGTCTAGTGTCATCATCCGCCAATGGAAGACTGGTGATGGTGGGCATCAATACCTTAAGGACAGGTCTGGTAATCACCTGAACATTTTGGTTCCATTCAAAGTTTCTCATTCTATGTTTGTCTTTTGTTTCTTTCTGTCTCTTATACTTTTTGGTTCACACTCCGTACTTGGAATCTGGTGTTTGGTTGTGGTTATGGAATATTTATAAACATGTCTCTTCTGTGTGGAGTAAAACATGGGAGGGATGTAGAGAGCCACCCGGAGAGCCATCCGGGCGCTCCTATGTTTTGTAAGCGTGCTCTGCGTGTTCGGGCGGGGCACCGAGCATAGGTGTATAAATAAAGAACGGGGCTGCGATGACACAGTCCCTGGTGTGTGCAAGCAAGCACAAGCAGTGTATGTGTCTTTATTGAAAACGCCTTAAGTCCTTCTCTACACATGTTAACATCCAAATAAATAACATTAATATGAGCGCAAGGTGGCACTAGGGGGGCATAAATATATTCAAATGGGAGACAAAATTGAGCTTTGTAAATATGGTGTGGCGATTTTTGAAGCCTAACGCCACATTAGCGTAAAAAAATGATACTATTGTGGCGCCAGTGTTTCCTAAATCTGAGCTGAAATCTCGCTCCATATTTTCTACAGTTTTAAATAAAGATAGGAATGTTTCCTGTGCTTTACAACAAGTACACGCATAGAACATAACCAGAGAGCATGTTCCTAAGCATGACAAATCTTCAGTTTGGAAGCGTCACTTACATTACAAATTAAGGAAAAAAACTTGTTAAATAGCGTCCTCTCAGAGAGTAAAGTCAAAATCAACCGCTTAATCCAAAGGTATGTCTAAAGAACATATGCAATGTTTGCGACACATTTATCAATAGATCGCTCAATTATTTAAGCTTCTTATGAGTTATGTCTATGAGTATAACATATTTGACCATATATTATATTCTTTGGATAGCCTGTCAGAGTTATTTGGAAAAAATCACCTCGTTTCTTTGTGTTATTGATGTTTTCTTGTGATGTATCTTTTTCATGAAGATTATCAAAAACAAGGATTACATTGCATACCTGTTTGGAGACGCATTTTACGTTTCGGCCACAAGATGGCAGATTTGTACTGTTTCGAAATGTTGATCTTATTTAGCCATGTTTTATTTTGGGATCCGCCGTTAAACCTAATATACATTTAAATAAATAGAAATGTAATATTCTGCCCCATTTACAAAACATTCAAAAAAGACCATCTGCTCAGTTAAAATATATACTTCCATTCGGAGAACCATGTTAATCCTCTTCATGTTTTATTCTAATTTTCTTGAGTATTAATATTTTTTTAATTTTTTTTTATAACTCCGAACATAGTTTAATGGAAGAAACTTGAAAATAAAAGTATAGGGTATGTTTCTTAACAAAATGTTCTAATTCCAAGGTTTAAATGAAAAGTATATTATTTATCAACGCCCCATACAAGTATGCAACACATCTTCAGTGTTAAACGGACTTTGGCCATATGTGCGAACACATTTTCTCATTGACATAGAATGGGCAAAACCCTTTGATACACATGGCCCTTTGTGATTTGATTACGAATCTCAAAATGTTGTGTGTTACTAAAAAGATGCAATATCCATACATTTTTTTTTTTTTAAACTATAGTCGAATGGATGCCGCAGTTACATCCAGTACCTAAAAAGTACTAAAATGCCCTAGCTCTGGTTAGGTATGCAACCATTAAATCTCTGTCAACAATACATTTAATACATTTAACAATAAAAAGCCATGAAATGCTGCTGCAGTTGCACTCACCAGTAACGCATATTTTGGTACATGGTAAAGGCGGCATTAAGGCTGCAAGGCCAATATAAGTATCTGGACGTTTCTGCGGAAACTATTTGGATAATGAAGGCTGCTGCTGTCACACTCGTAAGCAATGTGTTTTGGTGAACACATTAACGGCCCCGGGGGTGGGGGATGGGGGATGGGTTATTTTTAGCTTTCGCACCTTAACCATATTACTGAGCGTTAGGCCAATAGTGTCAACATTTTTTACGCTAGTGCAGCAAAGTCCGTGGAGGGCCATTGATTGCAAAGGATGTGTACTTTTCATGCCTGCTTTGAACAGGTGTTAAAAATGACCCCAAAAATGGCGTAATAAAATCTTGTCTAAATTTTTGGTGCTAATCCAGCAAAGTAGAACAATACTTTCAAAAATTATGACGGTATTGTCCCTAACCTACGCCATGGTGTGCCGTATGGTAAATACGGCACACACCTAGTGGCACGAGGGAGGCCACAATGGGCCGCAAGAAAAGTGGCACTTTATGACAAGAAGCGCCTCTTTTCTTAAATATGGGCCAATGTATCATACATGGGCAAATCAGTGTAGGTTTCACATGTAATCCATACTGGTAGGCATTTTTCAAGATTGCTTGGTCTGGGGAAGCATAAACTCAAAATTCAGAACGTAACAGAATGGTTAGAGTGGACTTTACTAATAACAATTTATTTCTACCCAACAAACCCTTTTAAGGAAATTATGATAATCTCAGTCTGGGAAAAACAAAACTTTTCAACC